>NC_054551.1:10255100-11460100 GCF_017654505.1 Polyodon spathula | reverse complement strand
ATTGAACATGCTATGAAAATAAGAGTTTTATTTAATCCTTGGTTATTGCAAATTAAAAAAATTGCATGATCTACACCAAAAGACTATACAAAGACACACTGTATGATTGTCCTGAACTCCATTCCCCTGTTTCTCTCTCCAGGTCAGCCGCCCTCTCCCGCTTGCTGGGGAACGTGGTTCTAAAAAATAAAAAGGCCCAGTTTGTTATTACAAACAAACTCCTATTCCTGCAGTATAAATACAAGGTAAAGACACTGCAGAGGAAGTAACTGAAAGGGTCAGAAAGGCACAATCTAAACTAGGGACATGGTGAGTTTCCCAGCCCTGGGGATGGGGTGAGTTTCCCAGCCCTGAGCTCTACACTCCAGCCCTGGGGACGGGGTGAGTTTCCCAGCCCTGAGCTCTACACTCCAGCCCTGGGTACGGGGTGAGTTTCCCAGCCCTGAGCTCTACACTCCAGCCCTGGGGACGGGGTGAGTTTCCCAGCCCTGAGCTCTACACTCCAGCCCTGGGGACGGGGTGAGTTTCCCAGCCCTAGAGATCTCCGGAGCTGGAGCATTAGGAATTATCCTTGTTCTTCACTAACAAAGTGCAGTCATATGGACAGTCTGCCCTGGTTTAAACTCCTCCTGTTTGCTTTTCTTTGCAGACCCCCATGTTGCAGAGCCTGCTGGGATACCTGGCACAAGACAGTGAACGACGTCCTCTTCTCATTCAGGTTAGTGAAAATATTGTTTTCAGTAAGGTAAAGGCTCTTATTGATTATTTCCCTCTCCTTTTAAAATGGCTGATGCATTGCATTGAAGGATGTGGCAGTGAATAGAAGCTCCTATGTAGGGAATACGAAACAGTGAGAGTAGTTCACAGAATTATATCTTTGGGAAGTTCACAATAGAGGGGTGCAGTTTTATGTAGTATAATATATAAGATCTGTTAAGTCTTCTATCTTTTTGAAGCATGTCAGAGTAATTAGCTGTGATGTGTCTTCATCTCCAAATACTACAGCTATCGCCCTATAGAATGAACTAATTTTGCTTCATAAAGTCGAATGAAACCTGCTGAATAATGTTATGTTAACATATTGAATTGCATATCGTTTTGTTGTTTTCCATATACTTGAGGAAAGATATCTGAAATGAAAGACTGACAAAAATTGAAAAATGTGACGTTTTGAAATCTAAAGTGAAATACTGTACTACTATTATGGGTTAGACTTTTGCGATATCATTTTGTAGTTTCTTTGATTACATGATGTTAAAGAAAAGGTCTAAATTATGTTCATATTATAGTTATTTTTTTTAATTACAGTGCCACCCTGTTATAACGCCACCCGTTTTATATTGCGTATTTAAACCTATTTAAGTTGAAACTGGGACACATAGTACTTATAAAGCTCCTGTGCTTGTATTTTTCTAAAAATAAAAACAAACTGTCCATTTAATGTTACAAAATAAGTACAAACAGTACAAATGTGTATAAACTTCCTTGGATTCTGTGTTATTTATTTACAGTTAACAACATTAATTATAAATATATACAATTTAAACTTTAAACTGGTGGAATAGCAGTTTCTATTATACTGTATATATTGTATATTGTTACAAACTGGTCTATGGACCGTGCGTGTGTGTAAGCAGGGAGGCGGTAAGCTTGCCTCAGCTGGGATTGACTGACGTCCGGGTAGGCGGGGACATGAAAGCCCACTTCAACCAGACAGAGCTGACAGCTGAGTCAGACAAGCTGCTGTGTGAATGAAGACTGTTTGTTGTTTTTGTTGTGGCCCAGCCTGACAGGGGCCAGGAATAATCGACCCAATAAATTAGAGATTCGAGTACCTGCAAATTGTGTGCGTCTCCTTCCTTCATTTTCCACGGTACGCTGCCATATTAATTTGGCCATTGTAAATCATTTCGGGAACAAAAACGCCAATATTCGTTATAAGGTGAAACACAAATAACACAGTCTCCAATTATGGACCCTGACAACCATGTTACAGCGCGGTAGCATTTTGTCTCAATCCTAAAATTGTAGGTGATGTAAAACTATTGGCCATAGCTGTATATACAGCATATTGGTCTATCTGACTTCAGATCCCTATAGTGTCCTCTGCAGTGTATGTCCCCTAGCAGTTGAAATAGTGTAGATCCCCCGTGCCTGTACATCTCCTGTGTGTGTGTGACCCCTGTGTCCTGCTCTGTCTTCCCAGGTGTTGAAGGCTCTGTGTGGCACTTGGTCAAGCTGCAGCACGGTAAAGCACTCCCCCATTGAGCAGCAGCTTTACATCAGCAAGGCTCTGCTGATCTGTCTGGGGCTTGTGAGAGACAGCGAGGTGCTGGAGCATAGGGAGGGTGAGTGGGAGTGGGGGAGATGTGGGGGTGGGTGGGGGGGACCCCCCTGTCCCTCCAAATCATCCCCCCTCTCTGTCCCTCCAACTCATTTCCCCCTCTGAGGGTCCCACTCACCCCCCCATCTACCTTCCACTGTAGGGGGGAGAGACCCAGGGAGGGTGAGTAGGGGGAGAGACAGGGAGGGTGAGGTAGGGGGAGAGAGGCGGGGGATGAGTGGGGGTGGAGAGACAGAGGGTGATGGGGGGGAGAGGCAGGGAACCAGTCTTTAGCTGGGCCAGATTGAGGAGCTGCTGCCATAACTCTGCTGATGTTGCTTTTGTAACTGTGCTACTCGGGGCGTGTGGTTGTGTGCTGCAGAGCTCCTGCAGTGCATGTTGTCAGGGATGCAGTGCCACCTGGACAGCAGCGTCCCACGAGTGCACCGCCTGGGCATGGTGGTGGGAGAGAGTCTGAGCGCCAGGCTGGACCCGGGGGGCACTCGGCTCCAATTCCAGGTGAGCATGGCGGAGACTTTACTCTTACAAACATTTTGGCTGCACTTATCTTTTGAAGTCCTCGCTAAATTGCTTTATGACTTGTTTCAGAGCAAATGAAAGTCTTTTATGCTGTACTGTACTAACTATCTCAAACCATTAACCTGTCCTCCTAAGTACATGTATTGATTTACACTACCGGTCAGAAGTTTTAGAACACCTCCATTTTTCCAGTTTTTATTGAAATTTACGCGGTTTAGTGTCTCAATGTACTCTGAAATTAAAGCATAGAACAAATAAACAACCTTTTTGGTTCAAGGTGCCACTCACTCTGTGCAAGTCACAGACTCTGGATCCAGCAAAAGAGCCCCAGGCCATCATACTTTCTCCTCCATGTTTGACAGTTGGTGTCACACACCAAGGAGCCATCCTTTTGCCTACTCGACGGCGTACAAAAACCCTGCGTGATGAACGGAAGATTTCAAATTTTGATTCTTTGGTCCATAAGACCTTCTTCCAGTCTTCAGTCAATCTTAGCAATGGCTTTCTTACTGCCACTCAACCTGTCAAACCTGCAGCTCGAAGTCTTCTCTTCACAGTTGAAACTGAGACTTGCTTACTTTGACCAGTGTTAAGCTGTGCTTGAAGCTGCTAACTAACTAACAACCAAACGAGCAAGATGGGCCGAATGGCCTCCTCTCGTTTGTAAACTTTCTTATGTTCTTCTTATGTTCTTATGTTGTCCTGTGAGCCGCCTATCACGCAAGCTGTTGACTCTCAGAAACTTGTCTTCTGATTCTGTTGTGGCTTTGAGTCTGCCAGACCACCTCTTGTCAGAGTTTCCTCCAGTTTCCAAGTGCCTTTTGATGGTGTAGGAAACTGTACTGACTGACACCTTGGCTTTCTTTGCAATTTCTCTAAAGGAAAGACCTACACTTTTAAGGGTTTGTGGCAAAGTGGCTAATGGAGGGGAACAGGTATAGCGGTGATGCGATGCAGGAGTGACAGGCAGACAACAGTTTCCAGTGAAAAGGTGCTTTTATTTATAATCCAGGTTTGGTGACCGTTAAATAATATCCCTGGCTATACACAACAATGTGTAAAGCACGGGGATAGCAATAATAGGGCACAGTCCCGAACAAAACGAACACACGGTCACCAGTCCTGGGTGAGTGCAGACGTGCTTGTGGTGGGTGAAGACACTGTATTTCGTGACGGTTCCGTGCAGTGGTGATCCGGATTGTGCTGACCCTGGTCGACAGCTCCGGATAGGTGAGTTAACTGTCTGGTGGTGCAAAACGCAGACAATTACAAACAAACACAACACGTAATTCCTCTTTACAACGAGAGCTCCTCTCTCGCTCCTTCTCTCTCCGAACGTTTACCCAAACGAAGGAGAAGATCAGCGTTACCCTGGCCCCTATATGTAATCCCGCATGATATCGAGATAAACGGTTGCAGCTGCCTTATTACTTGCAGCTGCCTCTCGTTTACCTTTCAAATCAATACGGTCTTACAACAGAGTCGCGCTTCCCTCCAGGCTGACCCACTTCCCTGACCCGGAAACGAACTGTCAGGCCAGCCCTTCCAGATACTTCTCCTCCCGTTCTTTAGCGCCCTCACAGGTCGGAAGGAAGATTCATCACCAGAACTCATCTTTCCGTCACAGGGTTATAATGGTCTGTCTGTCTTCCTTTGTTAATTGCCTTTTTCTCGCCATTATGATAGCAATGTACTACTTCCTGCAGTACAATACTGTCCAAATAATGCTTGAGGGTGTAGTAACACAGTCTGTTCCAACACTGCTTTTATACAGACAGAGGGTTTGTAAGTAATCATAAAAGTTGGGACACCTGTAAGAATCGTTAGCATCAACTTTCAAGGCTTAATTTACTTTCATTGCTGCAGAACAGCTGTAAGTTGTTAACCCATTACTGCTTACCTTTGTACCATTTCAGGTTATTCACTGGACTTGTACTGCTTAAATTTCAATAAAAACTGGAAAAATGGGGGTGTTCTAAAACTTTTGACCAGTAGTATAATTGAATTAATTTTTGAGATTAGATGTTACCTGGAGGGTATCCTGGCTCCCCCAAACTTCAGTGCATTGTGGTACCCTTTGCCGATGTGTCTTTCTTACAGTACGAGTTGGACACTGAAACAAAAGAGCTTCTCTCTCTACTGTCTCCGCTCCCTGCCTATCAAGAGCCCCCTGAAACTCTGCCTCCTGACAGCAGGTAAGAATGTACAGCCATGCCCCTCCCCCTCCCTGAGCTAACCACACTGCCTCCTGAACACTACAGAACAGTGCCTGCCTCCCTCCCAGTCTCTCAGCTCTAACAGCTAGATCACACTGCCCCCTCCCAGTCCCTCAGCTCTAACAACTAGATCACCCTGTCCCCTCCCAGTCCCTCAGCTCTAACTAGATCACCCTGTCCCCTCCCGGTCCCTCAGCTCTAACTAGACCACATTGCCCCCCCCCCCCCCCCCCCCCCCCAGTCCCTCTGCTCTAACCACTAGACCACTGCCTCTTTCCTAGTCAGTCGACTAACCACTAGATCACACTGCCTCCCCCCTAGTCCCTCGGTTCTAAGCACATGGTTTCACGAAGTGTCTGTTTGTATTCACAATTGTTGTGTGTGGAGTGCCCTGACCAGCGGGACTGGGTTTGTATTCCAGGACAGAGCCTCCTCCTAAGAGCCCCAGCTCAGAGAGGGAGGAGGGGAAAGCAGGGGTGCCAGCGGCTCGGCCACTCAAACAGCACAGCTCGGATTCGGAGTTGGACAGGTAGGAGGACAGAGATGATGATGATAAAAAAAAACAAAAAAAAAAAAACAGCTAGATAACGAGGATTACACTGCAGACAAACAAACAGCTCCAGACAACCATCAAATTATTATTTTCTTTGAATATTCTCATCTGTCAATAGACATAAAATGTGGTTTTCCATACAGTGTTTAATTGTATGGTATAGTGTGCAATTACCATGGCTGTAAAATAACAAGTGGACATGGCACAATTAGCTGCAGTGAATTGAACTTGCATAAAAAGGGGGTTTAAATCTTGTGACATGTGTCTTTCTTTCATGTCAACCAAATGTTTTTCCCTGCACAGTGATGATGAGCTCACTCCCTACGACATGACGAGAGATGGGGAGCTGGGAGAAGCCCTCGCCCCACAGTACATCAGGGACTGTCTGGAGGGTAAGACCAGGGCCTGCACAATATTGTATTCAAACAGTTTCACCTTAAACTCATTACTGTCTTATTCTCACCTGCTGTACTACACAGCCTTGGTAATTTCATCCCGGCAGAGTATTTGGGGCAAAGCATGTTCCCTGCTGTAAAGCATGTCGGTCACTAGAGGAACAGCTGTAACCTCTAACCTCCTACCTGCTCTCTTGTCGTGTCAGCCCTGACCAGCTCAGAGGACCCTGGGAAGGTGGAGGTCTCCCTTAGAGCTGCAGAGGGGCTAATTCAGAAGAATCCTGCAGCCACCAGAGAGGTAAGAGTTATCCAGCTAAATCATGGGTGCAGTGCACAGGTGCCTGCAGCAAGGGGTGCTGTGTGGATAACCTTAACCCTTCTGTTACATTGAATATCTATCATATTGCCTGAAACCTAGTGCTTGCGTACATGCTATTTCAGAGGAAATAATAAGCTTAAAGAATTCTGATTTACTGCGTATGTTTGTAAGTTAGGAAAATTCATATTTGTAACATTATAGGAAACCTCTGTCAGATCAAAAGAACATGAATGCATTTGCTAGAAATTGAAAAATTGCAGCAGCATCTTTTCCTCCAAAGGTAAACTGTTTGTTTATGTTGAACTGCTGCAAAAGATTTAAGTTAATATTGCACTGAGTGTTGGTACAATTATTAATACAAATTTCTTTCTTTTGTTTGCTTCTGTCAAATTTAGTAATTTGAATGAATGGATGAATTGTCTAGCTCTCTTTCCCAGCTGCAGGGGGCAATGTCTCATTATAGAAATGAAAAACCTTCCTTTTTGTCTGAAATGCTTCTGCTGTCCCCCGGGATGGGTCCTGCCTTGTATAGAACTCCTGTTTTATACAAGCCTTTGAATACAGTAGAACCTCAGAGTTACGAACAACTTGGGAATGGAGGCTGTTCGCAAGCCTGAAAATGTCTGTAACTGAAGAGTTTTCAGTGATTTTAATAGATGAGTACACTTGCTATTGACACCCTTAATCTGGCGAATATACAAGGATATAGGACTGTAACCCAATGCTCATTGTTATGGTTTGATAGGCTTTAAAACAGTACTATACACATGTAACTCGCTATTGAAATCATAACTAGTAGATTTAAACAACCAGGAGAAGTTGGGTTAGCATAGTGCATTTATGCAGCTTGCTCAGTCATTCAGCCTAGTTTGGCTTGGAAAATAAGTGTTTTGTTTAAAACTATAATGTTCCAAGTAAAATTGCTCATACTTGCTTTGAAATCTGCCTCACCTTTGTCTGGATACATTTGTTGGTTCAGTAACCTTTTTTCAAGACCAGCACACTACCTATCTGGTTGCATTGCACGCATGTTTGAGTGACTGCATACTTCCGGCTCAGTGTGGGGTGTTAGGTAGAGCCGTCAGTTTGTGACTGAAGTTTTACTGTAGGTGCAGCCCCAGTAGTGCACCCTCTGTATAGATGTCTGTCCACACAGATGCATGGCCCTGGTGTTTTGTTGATATCTGTTTCTTTCTGACCTTTGCACAGGTGAGCGTGGAGCTGGTGAAAGTGCTGCTTCACCTGGAGGACCGGTTCAACACACAGGGATTCCTGAGGCTGCGTCAGAGAGCCATGGTGTCTCTCACTGTCACTGACACCCTCGCGGTAAGGAGCAGTCTGCTCAACTCTCACTGACACCCTCGTAGTAAGGAGTAGTCTGCTCAATTCTTTCTCCATCTTCTCCCCTTTGTTCATTTTCTGACCTGTGCTGAGTTTAACTGGGAATGCATATCCACTAAGAGCAGAATTAGGGGATATAGGTACCTCTCTGTCTTTACATTTATACTTCTATCTAGAGCAGTGGTTCCCAACTTTTTTTAATGTAGGAACCATCTTGGTGTTTGGATTTTCCATATGCCGTTCATTTATTCACATCAGCATTTTGCATGTATAAGTACACCTACCCTTTGTTATATCGCCCCTCACTATACTGTGGATTTGGATATATCGCAGTCCTGGAGTTGGCTCCCCAATTTTACAGTCTAACTGCACATGCCTTAGCTGCCATATACATAGGCAATTTCACTTAGAATTACTGTGTTTTATTTTGTACTGCACACCGCAAACAAAAATATACAGAAAAATTAAAAACAAAGCATTAATATCATACTGTTAACATATACACACGCATTGCACAATAACACAGAGCAAATGAAATACCTACTTGCTGAAGCGGTTTTTATTTTAGCCAGCAAGGTGTTCACTTGTGGCAGCAACGCACTAGCAAACGTCACAGGGCAGTGACGTCAGCTCCCTAGCAACAAGCCTCCTATGTTGGGAATGTATTCTTTCAGAGCAGAGGGTTTGTGCATTAAAACGGTGGGCTGCCTTTTTATATGAAAAATGAGAAAAAGTGGGTTGCGTAGAGGATTTATACTGGACCCTGACTCCAGCGATAACACGAGGGAGTGGTTGTACAGTATTTAATTGTTAGCCTATTTGTTTTTCTATGGGTCTCTCGCTATGTCGCAGCTCTCGATATATAGCAGATTTGTACTGGGCCCCGACACCTGCGATATATCAAGTGGATGGTGTACATGTAGGAAGTATTTATATAACATACCTAACTTAGAGATGCCAGGGCTTGAATATTTGCTACCAGATCAGCAAGGATAAAGCTCTTCTGAATATCTGATTGATATAAGGTGATGCAATATTGATGTATAAAAGCAGGTCTGTCTGTATTCATGCTTCTTCTCCTCCTAGGTTACAGGGTACCTGACTACAGAGTTCTACTCCCTGAATTACAGCCTGCACCAGCGACTGGACATCCTGGAGGTAAGGAAGGGCTTGATCAATAAAACAACACAGTCTTTGCAATGCCTCTGTAAAAATGACTTCCTCACATACTGTACCTAATAATCTTTCATTATCTTACAGTCAACTACATTTTCAATTATAATGTATTCATTAATAATAAATACAGGTTTCTGTTAGGAACAGTAGTAGTAGTTCCCTTTCAAGTATGAAATGTAACCATTACCGAATGGGATATAACCTCTTATAGCCCAAATCACCTGAACACCTATAACAAAGCTGCTCCTTTAAGAGCCCTGTATGCCTCAGACGTCGTCTCCGCCCCCAGGAGATCAATGCGAATGACACAAGGCTCTTCACCATTTTCTTTCAGCCTGCCTGAGGAAGGAGTGAGCTCTGACTTTAAGACATAACTACAGAGAGAAGTTGATTAAATCACTTTTTTCTCTGTTAGGTTGTGATGAAGTCCCCTCTGCGGCTGTGTGCCCTGTGTGAAGCCGGCGGCTCTCCCCGCCCCTTCCCTGGGATTCAGAACCTTGTTGCGGAAAGTTCACACTCTCTCCCTTGCTGCTTGTCTCTTTGGGAGTTATATATAGTTTATATATATATATATATATATATATATATATATAGAAAGTGATAAATATGCAAGAGTAAGTAATAATGCAACATATAGAGGTGAGGTTCTATAGTTGCGTTACTACAGGCAATTTATCTCTAAGGAATGGTGTAATATGTCTTTAAATACCCCACAGAGTAACTGCCATAGGGCTCCACTTCCCAGGATGGCCAAAGTGGTTTAATTCCGCTGAAAGGGGGGGAGGGGAGCATTATTTCAGGTGGTGAATCAAGGGGATAGGGGTGAATGGCGGGGTACATGACCAAAAAGCAGCAGGGCAGTCTGTGCAGGAGAGAGCGTTATTATGCATTGTGTAGAAACAAGTGTTTCAAAGTAAGCAACGTGACCTTGAGCGAGAGTTCGTAGTGCGTGGTATTTTGAGTTGGCTCCATTGGGAAGATGAGCCTTGTTCTTCATTTTTTACTGTTTAAATGCTGGGATTACTTCATCATCTTTGCCCCGGGACTTACCTGTAGGGGGCACCGTTATTCATCGGTGAAACCTGGAAACAGAAAGAAAGTTTGTGCACAACCCTGAGCTAGGATAATACAATTACAGAGACTAGGAAGGATAACGTACCTGGGAGTCCACCTGGTGGCAAGTGGTGGAATTGCATGCCAGGAGGCCTACCAGCAATTGAACTCCTAACACACCCGAGAGTGTGGGGCGGTGTTTTGAGTTGGGAGGGAGCTAGCCCAGCCCAACTGTTAAGACTATGGAACTGAAGAAGTTAAGACTAGGACCTGGTGAGTGGGCTAGGTTTTTTATTTTCTGGCAACCCACTTGAAAGGTGTGATTTCACTGAAAATAAACCCTCACTTAGACTTCATTCCTGCCTCCTGTCTGGTCTCTCATCAGGTTACCACCCCACAGCAGAGCTCCAAGCTCACTATATATATATATATACACACACACACACACACATACACTTACATACAGGTAGTGGACAAAAAATTGGAAACATCAATGTAAAGTCACTCAATAGGGCGTTGGGCCACAGCGTGCGGCCATTACGGCCTGTATGCGCCCTGGCATAGAGTCTACCAGCCTCTGGAATTCTGCAGAAGGGATGCGGCACCATTCTACCATGAGAAAGTCAATCAACTCACACCTGGTTGATGTAGGTGGATGATGTTCAGGTCTTTACCTGCACACCACTTGTCCTGGTACCAGAGCTTGTACCAGTGCCTGTACCAGCAGCCTGGTCAGTACCAGAGCTGGTAGCAGTGGTGTGGTCGGTACAAAAGTAGGTACCAGACACCTTTTATTGGTACCAATGTTGGTACCAGACACATGGCTCATACCAGAGTCGGTATCAGTGACGTGGTTTGACACCAGGAGGGAAACGTTACTAGTGCTCCATTTTTGTGTACAGTGGACAAAACAGCTTTCAGCACCAGGCAGCTTACTGTCTGTTTTTGTGCACATTCATTGCACCACGGAACTGTGTTTTCAACCTTGCACCATGCCTGGGTTTCACCCTTGTGCTGGTTGCAAGAGAAACATTCCAGCAGAGAATAAGCATGACAGGTGCATCCACTGCCTGGGAAGGGAGCATGCAGAGGGAGCAGTTAAAGATCGCAGCTCTTGCAGGTCTTTTGCTCGTTTTGCTAAGAGGACGCTGGAAAGTAGGCTGGCCCACTGTTCCAGGGACCATTCTGCATCATTGACTCTGGCGCAGCATGACTCGCCCCTTTTTTTCTCAAAGCAGTATGGTCAACAGAGTCCCCACTTCTTGTTACACCAGGCTAAGAAACGAGCCACTAGAGGTGGGAGCAGGACTAAGAGTTCACGCTCCTCTAAATCCTCCTATTCCTCAGCTGGCTCAGAGAGCTCCCCCTCTCCTTCTCCAAGGGACAGGAGCCACAGTAGAAGGCATTCTGGTGCTGATTGGATTGCATGGCAAATGGAGAAGCTTTTTGAAGCTATGAACCAGCAGCAGTCCCTTTTGAAGGAGCTGCTGCAAATCCCAAGAACTAATCTTCCCATCTCCAGCAACTGCCCAGACTGTCTCCAGGTCACTGCACAGTAAGGTGCACAATGTAGATAAGCTGGGCCTGGCTCATTTTCTACCGGTTGAGGCTGCCATTGCCTCTGGTGCAGATGGCTAATTTAGCATTGTTGCAAAAGGATGTTTCATGTCTTAGTAAACAATGCGACGTCACTGAACTGAAGATGAAAAAAGCCTATGCAGCCTCAGCATTTTGCACACGTCTTGGTAGCTACAGTAGCATACTGGTTGCTTACCAGTCCATGCTGCTACAAGCACTATCCTCAGAACATAGGCCTTCGTCCCTTCAGTTGGATGAGCTGAGCCTGGTCATAAACACCTGCTCCAGTTGTCTAAATACAATGGGCAGGAGCATGGCTGCATTGGTGGTGGCAAGAAGGCAACTCTGACTTGCTCAGGTTCGAGTACCTGACAAGGACAAGGCGACGTTACTGGATGCACCTGTAACTCTAGGGCATATGTTTGGACTGGCAGAGGTACTAAAGCAGATTCAGGCTCCTGCAGCCCCTGCTAGAGCTAATGCGCAGAACTGTTTTCACTGCACAACATGGAGGCCGGTGCAATTATCACCCTGCTCACAAGCTGCAGCCTCAGGCACTAGCTTCTAAGAGCTAACAACCCTAGGGATTTTCTGCCATAGGTCCAGGGCCCATTCTGTCAGGCCTGTCAGGATTACTGGCGATCATGCACCATGGACACCTGGGTGATTACCACTGTCATGGCTGGTCACTTTCTGCAGTTTCGATTTGCCCCCCCCCCCCCTTTTTCAGGGCATGATCGCAACTAGGGTCATGAACCCTCAAGACACTCTATTAGTGTCTCAGGAGGTGGCGACCGTACTGCACAAACAGGCAATTTCAATTGTCAACCCTGTCAGTGAGTGAAAGTTTTTACTTCAGGTACTTCCTGGTGCCGAAACAGGAAATTGTCGACCAGCTCAGTTTGTACTTGAGAGTCAGACGGTTCAAGATGCTGACAACACGGCAGCTGTTGCAGTTGGGAAGGGTAAGTGACTGGTTCACTACAGTTGACCTCAAGGACGCCTACTTTCACATCCCTATAAGACCAGGCCACAGAATGTACTTGCGGTTCACCTTTCAAGGTATTGTGTGTGAGCTCCACACACCTGCCGTTTGGCCTCTCTCTAGCTCCTTGCACTTTTTCAAAGTGAATGGATGTTACATTGGCCCCTCTGAGACTAAAAGGCATCAGAGTGATCAATTTCCTGGACGACTGGCTGATATGTGCCGAGTCACCAGCACAGGCAGTGTTGCACATGGGACTGGTCACCAACCACCTCCAAAGATTATGTATCATGGTGAACCAATTAAAAAGCTGGTTAACGTCCTCTCAAAGAGCTGTCTATCTCGGCGTAAGCCTCAGTTCCGGAAACATGATCTCCAGTCTGTCGCACAGCAGAGGCTAACTGTCTGCTGTTTCAGCTCAGCGCAGTGGTGAGGGTACTGACCTTCCAGAGACTTCTGGGCCTGATGGCAGCAGCACCCCAGATCCTTTCCTTAGAGCTCTTATGCATGTACTCTCTCCAAGCCTGGTTCAACCACAGGGTCCAGCATCCTGTCTTAGAATGCCACCCTTACTCAGAGTGTCTCGTCACTGTATGGAGGCTCTCGTGGTGGAAACAACCAGCTCACCTGTGCTTGGGCACAGCTCTGCGTTGTGTTACGAGGAGAGAGGTGGTGACCACAGATTCTGTCTGGAATCGTTTTGGAGCTGTGGATAGTTCATCTGGCCCTACAGCAATTTTTCTGCAGAGATACAAGGGAGATGTGCTGATAGGTACAGACAACACTACAGTGGTGGCTTATATTAACCACCAGAGGGGTCTCCGGTCTCATTCACAATCATGTTGCCCGGGAGCTTTTGCTGTGGGCTCACGACCACTTGCTTTCAGTAAAAGCAGTTCACCTGCCAGGGGTGAGGAACTGGGCGGCAGACCTCCTCTCCAGGAGGTCTCCCCTGGAATTTCAAGCCTTACCCGCTGAAGAACACTTGGAGTAGACCCTCTCTAAGTCCACGCGCGTCTATATCGGGTAACAGGGGTGACCATAAGGCATTCACCTTTCGCCAGGTGGACGAACCGTATCTAAACGACCGGGTGTCTACCGGGTCCTGAGACGAGACACGAAAGGGTGATAACGGTGACGAAAGTGACACGTAAGATCTGTGTGACATTTCGAGGACAACCCAGTCGGTACCCTCGACGACCGGGTAGCGTTGGTTGACTCGGTCCGCGTCTCTGAGACACTGTGGGGTCCAAAAGTTTTCGAGACGTAGAAACTCAGACCGAGGACATCGTCTCTGTAAACTCGGTAGAACCAAAGTCATGAGACTGTTTCAGTAACTCTGAGAAGTCTTACGGCCTCGTTGGAGATGTACGAGTGTCATACCGATATTTACCCCACATAAGGACGTCACCACAGTCTGTATACTTGACCTGGGTGGCGACAGGGTACCGACTATGACGGGGTGCGAACAAACATGGCAGTTATGCTGCAGTTTTTGCAGGACCTTTTTGATGAAGTGAAGTCTCCCATCCATGCTTAAGGTCTACCTGGCGGCTATCTCAGTTTGCCATAGTAAAAACTCTCCCCAGGAGCACACTTTCTGGCGGTACAGTTTTAGAAGGTTGGTTAAGACCTCCTTGAAAGGACCTTGTCCCTCGCTGGTGACTTAATGTAGTTCTGGAGGCATTTACTAAACCGCCATTTGAGCCCCTACATTCAGCAGAGCTGAAATTCCTGTCATTAAAGACAGCTTTCCTGCTTGCTATTGCCTCCGCTAAGTGAGTAGGTGAAATGCAAGCATTTTCAACAGCGAAAGCCAATTTGTTTTTTGCGGAGGCTAGAACAGAGGTTACTCTCTGCACTAATCCTGCTTGTCACCCTAAAAGCATTTATGCTTTTCATGTCAACCAGTTAGTGGAATTGGATGCCTTCCATCCATGTCCTTTCCAGGCTGACATGGAGAGAAAGTTCCATATGCTCTGCCCAGTTAGGACACTGGCGAATTATGTTGACTGCACCTAGAGTTGGCGACAATCAGAGCAATTGTTTATTTGCTTCGGGTCTAAGTTCCAGGGACAAACCCTGTCTAACAGGCAGTGTCAAGGTGTATTGCAGACACGGTCAGGATTGCATACATACTAGCCAACCTGCCCCCTCCAGAGAAGGTCACTGGTCACTCCACAAGAGGTCTTGCAACCCTCCTAGGCATTATTCCAGGGCGCATCTGTTGCAGACTTTTGAAACACTGCAGTATGGGTCTTGCCACATACTTTTACCAGGTTCTGCTGACTGAATGTTGTAGATCAGCAGAACCCTGGTTTTGGGACCAGTGTTAAGAGCAGCCAGTCATTCTGCTTTTTAACACATTTTTATTATGTTCCTTTAATTCCTGGGGTAGTTAGCCATACACCATTTTTGGATTTCTGATTTTAAATGCTAAATGCAGTTTTCTTTATTTTTAGCACAATGCTGCAAGTCCTTCATTTGTGACGGCTTGGGTATTGTATCCCATTCAGTAATGGTTACATGTTGTACTTGATACGGAACGTTAGGTTATTATCATAACCCTGATTCCTGAAATAGAAATGTAACCTTTACCCTTCAAGATCACTGCGTTCACTCCAACACAGCAGGCCTGAAGAGAAAATAGTCTGACACATACGTGACTCTTGAAGAAGCAGCTTTGATATATCTGCTCAGGTATTTCGGGCTGTGTGGTAATGGTTACATTTCTATTTCCGGGAACCAGGATTAGGATAACAACCCAATGTTTAGTTTCTTCTAACAGTAAGGTATGGTTTTCTGATATTTTAAAACAGTGTTGCTCTTCAGACAGCTATGAGCAGTGAAAATAAAAATATGTAGTATTATTTTTTAATGAACTTCAAGTCCTTACATCTAGCGCAGTTTATGGCAATTTCAGGACCATAAAGCAGATAGTAATGTACGAATGAGAGGAGGCCATTCGGCCCACCTATGCCCATCCGGTTCCTAGTAGCTGATTGATCTCAGACCTTTGTCAAGTCAGGTCTTAAAGGATCCTAGTGATTCTGCCTCAGCAATATGACTAGGTAGCCCATTCCATCCCCTTACCACTCTCTGTGTGAAGAAGTGTCTGCTTTCATCTGTCCTAAGTCTTTCTCCACTTAATTTCCTACTGTATCCTCTGGTCCTGGTTTCTGTACTGCACTTAAAGTAATGGTTTTGGTTCTATCCCCCCATTTGGTATTTGGATCTTACGTTTCTGTGACCGTTGTGCAACTCTTTACGTTTGTTGAAACTGAATTTATGCCTCTTTTCCTGATGTAGTGTGCAGTGAGTGTATGTACAGTTGGATACACATTATTTCTAACATTATTGTCTTCTGTCCAGGTTTTGGCTCTGGCAGCACAGGATCTCTCTCAACCAACCTCTGCAAACTTTGCCCCCTCCAGCCATAATCCGCCTCCTTTGATACAGCCTATTTCTATGAAGACGGCCCCTGACCTCCAAGGCACCGCCCAGCACTGGAGGCAGGTCGTGGACCAGCGAATCGAAAGCAAGACCAGGCGGTTTGGCAAGGTAAGGGTAGGAGATCTTGATGATGTAGAGAATCTGAAAGGTAGCAGATCTAAATTCAGCCTTTATTTATATATTTATGGAGAGACTAAAATGAATTAAAAGTAGTGTCTTAACTGGGGATGATCATGTAGTCAGTACGGATGACAGTACTAATGATAACCTGCAGGTAGGTTCTCCATTGCAACAAACACAATGAATTGGTCATATTCCCCCAAGGGCAATGTAAAACAAGGTATTAAGTTAGTCAGGGAGTAGTCAGGGATTCTTTTAGACTAAGACCTGTACTAACTTGTTACTCCTATATATGGGACTAAGAGACAAGATCACATCACTCCTGTGCTAGCATCTCTGCACTAGCTTCCAGTCCAATTTCAGGATAGATCTTAAGGTGTTGCTTTGAACTTAAGTCCATCATATTTCAGTGGTCTTTTAGTACCATATATTCTTAGACTCCACTCAGATCACAGAATGCCAGGTTGCTTACTGTCCCACAAATTTAAAAAAAAAAAAAAAAAACACAGGTGGTAGCGCCCCCCAGTTATAGGCCACCCCCAAAAAAGGGAAGCATCAAGTGTCACTGCTTTTAAAACAGGATTAAAACACTTCTATAATGTAGCTTTTTTATGCTCAGATGGTGTTCCTTTTGTTCTCTGCCTTGTTTTACTATTCTATGTATTTCTTTTTTCCTTGCTTTTCTTGCATTCTCATGAATATTTGTCTGTTTTATTCATGTGAAGTGCTTTGGGGCAATAGTTATTGTGAAAGGTGCTATATTAAAAAAATGTGTTATTATTATTATTATTATTATTATATAGAACCCCTTGGTCTGTATTATCAACATATTAAACAAAGCGTGTATATGTTAAATTAATAAAGCATTGAAGTCAATATAAGAGCATTGACATTCATTTCAGTTGTCCATTGTAACTGTGACCCTTTCAAACAGGGAGCCCCCAGGACAGGTAGCAGTGCTGCTCCAAACCGCTTCGCTCCAGTCGCTGGCTACTTCTTCTTCCCCCTGCTCCGCAACTACGACAGGTACATTCTGAGACAGCTTCAAATGCAAAAACATGTGTGCATGATTCATATAGGAAAGTCTGAGACCCATAAAATTATTTATATATATATATATAGAACACACACACACACACACACACACACACACACACACACACACACACACACAGCTCTGGAAAAAATTAAGAGACCGCTGCAAATTTTTCTTAAATCAGCATCTCTACATGTATGGCAGCCATTCCATTCCAGTGTCTGTTGAATTCCAACACAGGCACACCTCATTCTACTGAATGAGGTACTGATTAGGGGATCACCTGAACCAACTCTTATTTAACGAGGAAAAGTATAAAAACCACTCCTATGGTCATCACTACGCTCTTGCAATAGGACCAGCTGGATGGCAAAACAGTGTTAGTAGTACCTCAAAATTAACTGGAATCAAAAAATAACTATTGACCATGCCCAAAGAGTTGAAAAGGAAAGTTTTGAGTGAGGAAAAGAAGGGTTCAATTCTGGCTTTACTGGCAGAGGGATACAGTGAGCGTCGGGTTGCTTCCATCCTTAAAATTTCAAAGACGGTGGTTTATAAGAACAAGGTCAAGCAGCACACATTGGGGACAACAAAGCTACAGACTGGCAGAGGGCGAAAACGACTCTCCACTGACCGGGATGACTGCCAACTCATTCGAATGTCACTCAGCAACCGTAGGATGACATCAAGTGACCTACAAAAAGAATGGCAAACGGCAGCTGGGGTGAAGTGCACGGCAAGGACGGTTCGAAACAGGCTGCTAGGGGCAGGGCTGAAGTCGTGCAAAGCTAGAAAAAAGCCCTTCATCAATGAGAAGCAAAGAAGAGCCAGGCTGAGGTTTGCAAAAGACCATAAGGATTGGACCGTAGAGGACTGGAGTAAGGTCATCTCTGATGAGTCCAATTTTCAGCTTTGCCCAACACCTGGTCGTCTAATGGTTAGAGGGAGACCTGGAGAGGCATACAAGCCACAATGTCTCGCACCCACTGTGAAATGTGGTGGAGGATCGGTGATGATCTGGGGGTGCTTCAGCAAGGCTGGAATCGGGCAGATTTGTCTTTGTGAAGGACGCATGAATCAAGCCAAGTACAAGGTTGTCCTGGAAGAAAACTTGCTTTCTTCTGCTCTGACAATGTTCCCACTATAAAAAGGTCGTCCTGTTCGGTCCAGTTCAATCAAGCCAGGTCAATCAAGGTGTGGATGGAGGACCACCAGATCAAGACCCTATCATGGCCAGCCCAATCTCCAGACCTGAACCCCATTGAAAACCTCTGGAATGTGATCAAGAGGAAGATGGATGGTCACAAGCCATCAAACAAAGCCGAGCTGCTTGAATTTTTGCGCCAGGAGTGGCATAAAGTCACCCAACGTCAATGTGAAAGACTGGTGGAGAGCATGCCAAGACGCATGAAAGCTGTGCTTGAAAATCAGGGTTATTCCACCAAATATTGATTTCTGAACTCTTCCTAAGTTAAAACATTATTATTGTGCTGTTTAAAAATGAATCTGAACTTATTTTCTTTGCATTATTCGAGGTCTGACAACACTGCATCTTTTTTGTTATTTTGACCAGTTGCCATTTTCTGCAAATAAATGCTCTAAATGACAATATTTTCATTTGGAATTTGGGAGAAATATTGTCAGTAGTTTTATAGAATAAAACAAAAATGTTCATTTTACCCAAAACCAGAGAAACTGATAATTTTGCAGTGGTTTCTTAATTTTTTCCAGAGCTGCGTGTGCGTGTGTGTGTGTATATATATATATATATATATATATATATATATATATATATATATATATATATATATATATATATATATATGATTTACGACCCCAAATAAGATTATAATATTCTATATGCAGAACTTCTTTTTTAGTATGGGAAGATTCAGTCCCATGATCAAGTTTTGCTACTAATGTATCATTTTGACTTGCCACTTCAGCTCATCATAAATATCCACAAATAGCCTGGATTGGTATTTCTCATGATTTATATTTGTTTAATGAAACTGTAATTGGCAAGATGTTTTATCTGAAGCAGTTCAATTACTTACACTGATTTAAAGTCTACTTTCTTCACAATTACATTAATCGAGTACAACCACAGAAGTTTAGGGGTGTAAGAACACTGTGTCATGTAAATCGGGGTAACTTTCTTACGTGTCACATTGTATATTTAGCAGAGGGGTGACCAAAAGCACACCAGGGCTACTTGTAAATGATTCTTTAATGATAAATACCTGTGATTTGTATTTGGTATAAATACTTAATGTCAATATCATTTAAGTTTGATTTTTTTAACAAAATAGTTAGTTATCAGCTATCAGTTCATCCTACTTAGACATCCTACATAATAGCCCCTGAGGACCTCTGGCTGTCTGATTTGTGAATGTGTGATTCTGTTAATGAATACCCAGTGAACTCAATAACTATACCAGAGGTACAGTAGTGGGCACATGTATTAGAACGCCCCATTGCTTCAGCAGTTTGGATTGTGCATATGAAATCAAATCACTGGAACTGAAAATCTTGGAAAATTGTCAAAGTAGGCAATTAATGCATGTCTAATTTTAATGGATGACTTTAATAGGTCTCATGTGCAATTAATTGAAAACAATAAGAGAAAAGGAACATGTGGTAAAATAAAAAATGGTAAAATGCTTGAGGCTTTTTAGAAGCTGTTTAAGATGTTGAATTAAAACACAAAGTGGTCTGACATTTTCACACAAGTGCATATTGTTTCTGTATCACTGATTTTAATGTCATCTTCTCGATACCTGAGGCATGACATCTCTGAAAAGAACGAAGTGACTTCACTATGTATACCCTGCTGATGCTCTTTCCTTCAGACCACAGGTGACCTTTGACCTGCTGGGAAGTGACCACCTGGTCTTGGGTCGGCTGGTCCACACTCTGGGGGTCCTGATGTACTTTGCTGTCAACGCCCCGGTACGCCTCCAAAAAACAGTGAAGCAGGACCTTCATTTTATCTCATTTCTTAACTACTATTTAGTTAGCTTTTTAGTTTTAGTAAATTAAACCTGTTTAGGGTTCCAGACCGTTTTTTTAAGTTTGTGATTTTTCTGGCTCTACTGTTTCAGTGGTGTTCTCTCAGTCTGCTAGTTCAAGTCCTGCGTGTGCTGCATTTCAGCTTTTGTCTGAGGACGCACAGGCAGCTGCATTAGGGTTGCAAATGTGACGAGGCATTTGAACTGGGTAAAAAAAAATATACATATATAATCGATAAAACAGTTGGTCGGAAATGGAAAATGAACTGTCATTATTCCAATTGCCTACATTACTTAATTTCATATAGTTTTACCTGTGATTTCAGATACTTGTACATGTAGGTAGGTGCAGATAGCTTCCTCTGTTCACTAATTTCAGGCCATGCTCTAAGTGCTGGGACACAGCTTCTTCATGAGGAATCTCAGCACTGACAGGAGAGGGTTAAAGCTCCAGTAACAAGTCTCTTGTTGATTAAAACTGAGCAAAGGGTTTCCCGTTCTGTGAGGAAAAACAAGGACTGTCTCTATTTGAATCCAGCATCACATGAGTCACTGTCCTGCCAACATGTGGCCTGCTTACTGGAATAGCGCAGCTGTGGGGTTCAGAACTCCAGCTCATGCACTCAGCATGGTGAGAGTCGGGTGTATCCCTGATCTCTGAGGTATAGATCAAAGTCATCTGTGGTGGATACAATTGAGTAGAAATGACATGCATGGATATGGAGTCTTGCAGGCTTTTACTGAAAATCTTTTGCAGCTGTTTTGAGTTGAAAAATCATGCCTTCATTTATTATTGATTTATATTTTTATACTGAATCGTAATCTGTTCCTCTACATTTGTGCATTAACTTAATGTTTTAGTGGAAGGTTTGAATAAGAATTGGAAACCGAATGTTTCTCTTGTTTAGTGGCTGGGCATTTAGTGAGTTTGATCATTATTATGGAACTCAGTATTTCTGTTGGTTCACCTCTGCTGGTCAATGGGTGACCTCTGTTCTGTATCGAGCCAATTGACTTTTCACCTGCCTAAACCATGAAGCAATGGAGGCAAGTGTTCCACCCTGCTATGTTGACCAGCAGGGGTCGCTGCAGCACAGTGAACAGTCCCCAGCCAATTCCCCTCCCTGTCCCTGAAGAGTTCTCTGTGGCCACAGCAGTGATACAACTCTGCATGACTGGGATTCAAACCCCTGCTCTCCAAATAGCGAGACTTTTACTAGATGTGCTACTGGGGAATAATGCAACCTTCTACATAAGCGTATCAGGGACTATCAAGTTTCCCAGTGATTTCCACAGATGGCTCTTTATTAATCAATAATGTTTTGAATGTGCTTGCATCCTAAGGTGGCCACTCAGATGGGGAAAGCTCTGCTGGACTTCGTTTGGGCCATTCGTTACCACACAGACCCGTAAGGTTATTTTAGGAAGTCTTTTCCACATATACACATGTTGTACAGCAGTCTCATCCACATTAATGTTGCAGGGCATCATAAAACAGTAACGGCGTCACGGCAAATAAGTTAGCCGTGAAATAAGTTAGCGTCTGCCTTTTTTTGAGCCTTTCTACGCACGCGCGAATCTTAGAGCTTAAAGGCACGGTTAAGCCGCCGACTTTCTGTCTGTGTACTTTTATTCAGAACAGACTGTTATTGTGATGTTTCCAGTGTGTCTAGTAAATTGTTTTACTCTTAATGTTGTCAGGATCTTTATTAAAAGCTACAGTATATGTGGTAAAACATCAAACACGTCGCTGTAATATTAATAACATGTTTTTCATATTATTATTTAATATTAGGTTAACTTTAGGCTACGTAGTTTACAAAGTTTACATTTAATCTCTGGCTACTTTATATCATAGGTGTTCTTTGTACATGTACTTGCAATATATTTGCAAGTATTAGCAAAAGAGAAATAAATACAATGCATGCATTATTTTGTATATGGGTTATGACACGCAGAAATAATTTATCATTTGTCGTGCGATTTATTTTTATGTGCAATTATATTTGTTTTAAAATGTAATAACAGTTTCGACATATTATCTATTATTTAATAACAGGTGTTAAGTTTAATTCCCAGTTTACAGAGACATGGCAAACTGTCACCAGAGTTTTAAAAATTTGTAATCGCCACAGATATTAATATTAGGTTTTCTTCGTACAAATAATACAGTGAAAGAGAAATAAATACTTGTATAATTTGTATGTGTTGACATACTGTATCAGAAACCATTATGCATTTGTCTTGCGATTTATTTTGATATGCACTTATATACTGCGGTCATAAGACTGTATTGAAAGCTATCAGCCAGTTTTGAAAAGCCGGGTCAAGTATCAAACACTTATCTCACAATCATACGCTTAATTTATGTAGTTAGTTTCCCTATTTCAAGCAGTGAAATTCTTCACTTGGAGATTTAGAACTGCACTAGAATAAAACGAGCGATGAAATACATTTTTATACATTCAAAATAATGAAAAACATACAGTGGCTCTCACAAGTATTCACCCCCTTGGACTTTTCTACATTGTATTGTGTTACAACATGGAATCAAAATGTTTTATATTTGTAATTAATTTAGAACAATTTGTAGATTTTATTTTTCACTTTGACATTATGGACTTTTTTTGTGTTGATCAGTGGCAAAAACTCCTAATTAAATCCATTTTAATTCCATGTTGTAACACAATAAAATGGGGGTGAATACTTTTGAGAGCCACTGTAATATTTAATAAGTATGAAAGAAATCTCACTATTAGCTTATTGTAACGCAGTCAAAGGACGATTCCATGTTATTTAAATTATTGAGACATTTTTGCTGCTTACTATTAAAATGTTTTTGACCAAAAACATTTGTATGTGTATGTGCATATATATATATACACACAGGAATTTCATGGAAGTTACCAAAGAAAAAATCACCTCGGGCTGGACCTGTAGCTGCCAAACTCCTCTGTGCGCTGGTTTGGACGGAGGGGGCTTGGCTCTTTTTGTTTATGATTTTTTTTTTTTTTTAATTCCCCTTCCAGACCTGATATCCCGGTGATTCATGATGGAGGCAATGATTTAGATAAATTGAAAAATGTGATTTAACAAATTTACAGGAGCAATTTCCAAATACAAAAATAATTTAGTCGTGCATCACCCAGCCACGTCTTTGGAAAATGTAAAGGCATCTCCAAAAAAAAAAAAAAAGTAACTGGGTGAATAACGGAATTTTGGATTTTATAAGGGGGTGCAATTCGGCACCCTAAAATTAAATCAGGTTGGGCTGTTTAGGTGGGGTGCTGTCCATGTGAATGACACTGATAATGATATATTCCTAAAAAACCTTCAGCATGGAATTAAACCACACCTTCTACAAATATATTCTTCCCTTCCCATACGCACCCTTATATCTTTGTTTTTATTGTGTATATTGTTGTGTATTGTATATTTTGAATTGTGTACATGTCTTGTTTTGTTTTATTAAAGTGCATTTTTTGAATATCTTTGTTATTGAGAAATGTATGTAGACATTAGTATTGCTGTATGGTACGCAATGAATGCTGTATGATATCTACATTATATTCATGATATCTTTATATTTGATTAATCAGATCTGGTGTGAAACAATAATTAAAACAAATCAGATAACATTAAGAGCAAGTTCTCACACAGAGTTTCGCATAATAATAAAGTAAAAAGTATAACCTGTGATATGACATTTTATCTTTCCTCAAATACAATGACTGATGAGTGGGGACTTTTGTTGTAGAAGTGAGGATCAGAGATTTGCACAGGATACTACATTAAATTGGAGAGCTATCTGAATTATTAGTAATGTAGTCTAGTCAGATTACAGGTGTTCACATACATAATATAACTGGACTTTTGGATGGTATGTATAGGACGGCAATCATTTTGCGTTTCTCAAATTATATATACACCTTAAAAACACCATCTTCCACTAAACGTGTACGTTTTCTATTAACAGGTTTAGATATCCCATGTAGACTTGATTACAGAGTCAAAAACATTATTCTCTACATGAAGAAAAGTGTTTGTAGCCACTTTAATTTATTGAAAAGGTTCAAAGTCACTGAGCAATTTACCATGAAAATAATGTAACTGTTAAGTGAGCTTACATACACACTTACTAAACACTTGTTTGCTTACCCCACAGGATGACATGTCCACGAATTACATTTTTTAAAGGAAACACACATTTGGCAAGTAGTGATTTTAACTATGCATAGACATAAATTATACTGACAAAGTAATGTTTTTAAAATATTTATTTATATAAAAAAAAAACTAAAATACAGCGAGCAATTTCCTGAAAATAAAATGTATTTATAATACAAATTAAACGTAAAATACATTACGATAAATGTAACCTTTAAAAAAAAAAAAAAAAAAATACTGTCTGCAATACACTTCTATAAGTAAGATGACAACCTATTTAAACAAAAATTACTGTCTGCAATGCAAAACTTGTTTGTTTTCGTCCTGTAATTTTCGATGAACGCAGAGAACCTTGCCGTTTTAAGCTCTAAGATTTGCGCATGCGTAGAAAGGCTCAAAAAGGCAAACACTAACTTTTTTCTTGTGAAACCAGCACTTGAATGGAGGTCTTCTCAGGATGGCTTTCTGGTTGGTTACAAAAAATTACAAAATGTTAAAGTTTCGGAACGCTTAGGAAATGAAATGGAGTCTAGCTTCCCTCCCTCCTTGATATTTTCTGTTTGTATTTGTATATCCTCCAAGACAGTTATGTTGAGACAGCATTTTATTTGTAGCCAGAATATATTTATTGCATTTGTCCTCCCTGCTTTTAAAAGCTTTGTGTAAAAATGTAGCATGGCAAATCTGGCTCCACAGTGATTCTGCTTACAGATCGATTGGTATCCAGTGGATGGGTGTTTTCAGTGTTTTGGAGCAACACTTTTTTTTGGGGGAGCAACGTTCAGTTATGTTTAGTTTCTCTACCATTATGAAGACATTTTCAAATCAATTCAACAAGTCATAGAAAAATCCAGGCTTTCATAGAAACAAACATCCGTACAAGAAAAAGTATAAAAACAGTAGCTGAGGAACTTACATTATTACTTGTATTTGGCTTTGCTTAAATGAGCCTTATAAAGATGCTGAATATCTAACTTTCACGGAAATGTAAAACAGCAGCTCTTGTCTCTGATGTTACCTTGAGCGCATTAATGCATGTGGGGTAACTGGGATTTAACCAATGTCTCTGTCTCTCAGGGTGGTTCGGCAAGGGGTCCTTTTTTCTGTCTATGCTGTGCTGCTGAGCGTGCCCAATGAGCGAGTCTTTTCAGAGCTGAGTGATGAAATGCTGGAGGCCAGGGCATGGCTAGGAGGTGAGTGATGAAATGCTGGAGGTCAGGGCATGGCTAGGAGGTGAGTGATGAAATGCTGGAGGCCAGGGCATGGCTAGGAGGTGAGTGATCAAATGCTGGAGGCCAGGGCATGGCTAGGAGGTGAGTGATGAAATGCTGGAGGTCAGGGCATGGCTAGGAGGTGAGTGATGAAATGCTGGAGGCCAGGGCATGGCTAGGAGGTGAGTGATCAAATGCTGGAGGCCAGGGCATGGCTAGGAGGTGAGTGATGAAATACTGGAGGCCAGGGCGTGGCTAAGAGGTGAGTGTGTGCAGTATCACTTGAAACGCACATTCCATTTTTGGCAACTCCTTCAGGTAAATCCATGAAAAAAATCTATATTGCTATGAAAATAAGTGTGTAATACATTTGGATGTATGACATAAGATAAGTTTGGGAACAAGAAGAGGCCGTTCAGCACATAAAGGCTTGTCGCTTCTTGCACACGTTTTGCCGTGCTTCTGCAATTGCACAGAATTTAATTTAATTGTTTTTTTTTTTGCATGCTACACCTTCACCTGGTAGGCTATGACTTCCTACCCATTTGTGCCTTCTTGTCCTACGTTAAATATGAGTAGTGATGGATTAACTATGTAGGACTGTAATGTAGTATGGCCAAGTGATCAGATATGAGGGACTAAGGGAAGAAGTGTGGTCTCATGGTTAGAGTTGAGGGACTGGGAGGGAGCAGTGAGGCTTAGTGGTTAGAGCTGGGAGGTAGAGCTGTGGTTCTGGGAGTGAGGCAATGTGGTATAGTGGTTAGAGCTGAAGGACTGGGAGGGAGGCAGTGTGGTTAGAGCTGAAGGACGGGGAGGGAGGCAGTGTGGTGTAGTAGTTAGAGCTGAGTGACTGGGAGGGAGGCAGTGTGGTGTAGTAGTTAGAGATGTGAAATAAGCAGGATTTTAACCCAAGTATTTGTCCTAGCAGTTAGGCAGAGGAAAGCACAGCTTCTTTGAGATATTCACTTCCTGTTCTGTCTCTGTCGCCAGCCCCCTGAAGAGGACATTTCCAGTAATCATTTCCAATGCTGTAGTATTCCCGCAAGAACACACAAGGAACTTGTTTGTTTACTCCTGTTTTTTTTATTTAAAATGTGTAGTTCCTGAGGAAGCCCTCCTTTCCAGTGTGACTCTAATGTACAGTTTGGTAGTGCTAGTCTAAACAACAAAAATAAATGGAGCAACTTGTCTGGCACTAACACTAATAATAGTATTAGAAATATAATTGAATACGTGTGGCATAGACTTTGGTTTGTTGGTATATCACACTTTTACTGTTATGATAACAACCACATTGTTAATTATAAAATAGTTCAAACATAAAACATTGTGTCCATTATGTATGTCAGCCTGGAAAGGGGGTGCTGCAGGTTGGATGCCAGGACACTTGTGGCGAGTGTGAATTGAGAGGAAGCCTTGTGAAACTGGTTGAGGATGTGAGCCAATAGCCAGTGGCAGGATATCCTCCGCCACACTGACTCAGTGGCACTCAGATTGCTCTGGAGCCTCCTCACTAGGAGGTTAAGAAGTCTCAGTTTATTTATTGACTGTGTTCAAAGCCTAACACCTCTAGTGATTGCAAGCAGGTAGAGAAAGCTGTTTTGTTTAAACTTTCTAGGGTCTATATAGTTACGTCATTTCCTTTAATTTTAAGGTAGTGTATTCTGAAAAATAAAATTGTAGGTGATGTTTATGGGTTGTTTGAACAAATGACTTACTTTTAACAGCAGGAGTCAGGCCTCTGGTTAGTTAGGCTAATGAAGGCAAAATCTTTTTACATTAGTTCACAAGATGGTAGTTCAGTAAGATCTATAAGTAGTCTTGATTTTTAGTAAGCATTGACTCCGGTACAAAGTTTACATCATGCTTTTCTGTCTGGAATAATTAACTTGTGAGTCTTACATGGTTGGTGATGGAGGGCACTCAGAAATTATGAGTCAATCTTGATTTTTACTACATACAATGACATTACCTCAGATTGCAGAAGGATTATAGGTAACAAACCATCGAAGGGAGATGTTATGTTAACTATTTCTAAAGTCTTTATTTTGTTCAGATTCAGAAAATACATACTTTGCCTGGATATCTCATTCTTTGGTGGTGTACTGAGCACATGAAATTGGCATGAGTAATATACACCAAGGGCTGCATAATTCGAATTGGAAAAGTGAAAGTGGCCTAGTGTCAGCTTAGAGCACATAGTACCCCAAAACAAATAAAACAATTTACACAGACAGGCAAATCAAGCAGCTAAAAGTCTGTAAAATCTTACATCAAACATCAGGATTTTAGGGACTGAGGATGATGTAGGTATGATACAATTTAGCTGTATTTTTGTGGTAACTACAAACCTATGAAAACTTGTCACCAATGAAAAGTTCACACTGACAAAAAAAAAAAAAAAAAAAAAAAAAGCGTTTCTTTTTTTTTGGACCCTTTTGAAAGGGGGAACATATGGTAATTTTGGTGTAAAACAGCTGACTCCCAAAATCACAAAATTCTTGTAGCACAGAGTATCAAAAGGGCCTCAGCAGACAAGGGGTTAAGGCACAGGTTTGGAGAGATGTAGCAAACAGTGGATCACACTCCTGAAGAGTTCCTGTGTAAGGGAAACCTCTGTCTGGCTAAACCCCAATGGTGATATTTATTCTTAGTAGTAGATTTGCAACATAATCCGTTGCTAAAAAATAAGCACATGTTATAAAGGGACACCTGTATCCACTTTGAGCTGCCTTTTCCCTCTAATATGAGAGTGAGCTATTAAGAATCTAGACCTTTCTGTATGGGCTACTACTCACAGGGATGTTAGTCCCTTTATAAAAATGCATGCTTTGTTAAAATGTTTCCCTCTCTGTCAGATGTGGCAGAGGCCGATCCTGATGCAGATTGCCGGGGTCTGGCAGGGCAGAGCCTGCTGCTGCTGGAGAAGATCCTGAAGAAGAGTATAGGGAGCCCTTCTCTTGGACCCAACGGCCAGGCCCTGCAGCTTTGAGGAGCCATGGAAGCCAGGGGACCCAGCCAGTCAACGGGCTGCACGGGAGGGATTGAGTGAGGAAGAGAGAGAGGCTTGGAAGTGCTTGAAGACCTGCCAGGTCACACTCGCAGGAAGTCGCATCTGGAACAGCCTGTACAAGCAGGGGAAGAAGGTGGGCTGCCATCCTTGGTACACACTCAATGGATGAAATATTTATAGACTTGGCATATGCAAGGAGTTGCCAAAAATACTCAGTGGGAAGGTGTTTTATGTTTGTTTTAGATCCAATTGTTTCCCTACACTTCCAGTTTTGTACTTCGGTTGTTGCAGATGTGTTTGGGGAAGTTGTATAATAATTTAAGCCTATGTTCCCCAGTTACCAAAAATAAATATTTTTTCCCCTTAACTCAATTGTGTGCTTCATATCAACGCAGTCAGAGGATTCAGCTGTGCGTAATACCCATTTGTAAGTCAAACTTGAAGGTTTTGTATACCAGTTATCACATCAAGGTCCTGACTACCAGCATAGTTTGGGCTCCTGAATAGTTAAGCTAATTAAGGACATATCTTTAAAGGTAGAAGGGTTCTGTTGAAAAAATAGAGAGACTAATAATTCAACAGTATTTATTTTGTATCAAAATAGTCAACATTTCTACAAGATTTCTTTTATAAAAGTAATCAATTTCTTTCTGGAAGTTTTATGAAAAATGATAATATAAAGTCTTAAGAAAATTGCTGAATAAACGTACAATTAGAGGGAACATAGAAAAAGTACATGGATATCAATATATAACAATATGAAATTATCTTTAAAAAAAGAACTATATATAACAAAGTTCTCAACTTTTAAAATGTAAATACAAAGTCTGTACAGGGGATTTAAATAAGTCTTTGAATCAGTTTATTTACAGAAGTGATTTGGTACTGTTACTACTGAAGCTGTAGTTGGAACTTGTTTTTCCTGAGATCTGCTACAGTAGTTGCTGGTGTGTCAGCTTGCTTCACATGCTACCTAATGATAGGTGCATGCGTGGACTTCCTATGTGTTTTAGTTGTACAAGTTCAGGGCAATAATTTAGGTTATTTTTTTTTTGTTGGGCTTTTGGACAGTTAGCCCTGAGAAGTTTTTGTTTTCCCTTATAATACTAAACAGAAATTATATGTACAGCCACTGATACAGGTCTTTCTATGGTGGTTTGTAAGGGATAATTCTTGGGTGACTTTTCACTGTATAACATTTGTACTTGTGTCAAGTTCAGCTTTTGTAAATCTTTTCTAATAATGTTAAAGACGTGGATCATATCTCAAAAGCACTGCACTGGGGTACCTCCCAGGTTAAAATCGTACTTTACATTTCATTTTTTGGGGCCCCCCGATCTGTTTTTAATGGTATTGGTTTCTGACTCAGTTCTTGTATGTTGTTACCCTGCACTTTTGTTTCAGTGTGATTTCCCAGTGCCTGGTACTTCACAAATCTTGGAAGTAATCCATCTGCTTTGGACTTCATACTGTACACCTGTTTATGCGTTGTAATAAACACAGTCAGGCGCTTCATGAGTCTGAATCTGTCCGAAGCCCTTTGTATTTAAAGCTGTTGTGGTGAATCCTACACATCCGTGCTGCTGAGACAATTTGCCAGTGCCATTTAATCTCCCAGGTGTGTCTCCACAGCTTCCTCCACCCCCCCCCCCCCCTCCCCCTCACTGTCTCTGCGCCCTCGTCCCAAGCCACCTCCTCTACTCAGGGGCACCCCCAAGGCACGCTGCATGGCCTCCAGGCTGCGCTGGCTCACGTAGTAGTTCACATTGAGGGAGGGCAGCTGCTTTCTCATTTCCTCCAGAGTGCGGTAGGCCTGGGGAGGAGAGCACAGGGTAGCTCAGACTAGGGATGAAATTGACAGTATTACATCACGATTACAAAAAAAAGGAAAGGAAGGACTTGGAATTTGTTTAAAAGAGTACTGGGAATTGATTTTAAAAACAGGAATTGACACCAACCCTGTTCATTACAGCACCCTCCTCAGTAATCCCCCAAGTGTTCAGGTGCACTTATCACAACAGCACACTCTAGTGGACAGATGTGTTCAAGCCCTCAGCACTCCAAGTGGTAAAGAGGATTTATGGCAGACACTCACCACCTGGAAGCTGCCCTGCTGGCAGTGATGCTCCACCAGGAAGCCGTATATGTCTCCGATGCGGACGGCCGGGTCAAGGTCGGGTTCCTGCAGCAGAGCTTCGCACAGCTGCACCGCCTCACCAGGGTCCTCCTCATACAGCCTGTAGGGAACAGATATCTGAGCAAGAGCTGCACAAGAACATCTGTACTACAGCAAGTCTAAAGAAAACCCATGGTGAGTAAGCAGCTTGATGCCATAAAAACAGAAATACAACAAAGTAAATACTATAATGCACTTTCCGGATACCAAATAATTAATATAATTTACCAGATGTGGACTTTTGAGTCAACTACTTTGCTAAAGACATGACTAAGATATCCCTCCTCTTGCAGTGGGGGTTCAAAGCAGGTGTTTACCTGCGTGCCTGGACGAATTTCTTGACCAGGGTGAGTTTGTGCTGCAGCTCAGCCAGCCTGCCCTCCTGTTCCTCTGCGCTACGAACTTTTGCCTTGCTCAGACACTTGTAAGCCTCTGTCAGTGCCCCAAGAGCCTTCTCATAGTTCTGGTACTCGTCTATCTCCACCTGGGGGCAAACAATTAAACAATAGGAAGGATTTAACAGACCAATAATAGAAAAGAAAGCTTGTTTTATTTCTTTCAGGTTGGATGATATTGCACCCCAGAGTCTTGCTGTACATTTTAAACACATTTTTCTACCAATGTCTAATGCAATGCTGACAAAATAATTTATATTATCATCATTATATATATATATATATATATATATATATATATATATATATATATATATATATATATATATATATATATATATATATATATATGACACACACACAGGCTTTTAGGGTACATTCTTTATTGCCTGAAGCAAGAGTCAGTGGTCAGAAAAGTTGTTCTTTACATATATTGGGTCCCTGTCCTGACCTGTGCACAGGCATTGTAGAAGCCTGCTAGGAGGTCGAGAGCCCGGCCCTTGGTGTAGAAACTGATGATGTTCTTCATGATCTCAGGGTTCTTGCGCCAGTCCAGAGATTGCAGGTAATTGGCAGCCATGATGTAAATCTCCTTCTGCCGAGAAACTCCGGCAAAGAACACAATCTTGTCCGTGTCTCCTGACTTGAGGAGTGCCCTCATTGCCTGTAAGAGTTTAACACGCCATCAGAATTGAAACAGGGATCTACATTTATGCAGTGCCTGTGCAGAATACAAAACTAAACAGAAAGGGTGCAGTTTATCACCATCCCTCTGCAGATACTGTATAATGGAATGTTTTATAATTTCAAGTGTAATATTTACAAATGTACATGCAGAATGGCTACATTCTGCATCTCAAATAGCTCCATAGGCGTTCAGAAAAAGTCACCGTATGACACTTTTAAAATGTATTTACATGGCTGAAAAAAAAAGTTAACTGGATGAAAGTTAAGTTTTAAAGTCTTTTAGGAGCAAGGGTTCCTGTCTCACCAGGAACATTCCAGGGACACGCCATCACTGAGATAGTGGGGAATATACGAAGACCCAACAACAACAACAAAAAAAATAGTAATTTGTCATGTATCCCACTGTGATGGGACCAGAGTAATGGTGAATATGTAAAATGGCGGATAAATTAATTCTGTTTTAAAATAGCATTATACACAACTGTAACAATTACTGTATTTGCACAATTATTATTTTGAGATTCAGCTTTTATTATGGAGCGCCCCTAAACCCCTTGTTTAGAAAGATAGAGGGTATTAATGCTTGTGAGAGGGAAGGCGTCTGCTGTGTGTGTGCCTGCATTCACTGCTGAGTGACAGACAGGAGATCAAGAAGTTGATACGGCTCGCAGACAAACAGGATTTATTTACATATCAACACACTGAACAGATCACGTGACACTACCAGCAAAGGAAGCGCACAAAGCACATTACAACAGAGTGTACTAATCTTCTCTGTTCAATAATAGACTACTGTTGCTGAAGAGGTTGGTTAGGGCAGATAAGCGACGGATTATTGTAATTTATGAAAAGCATTGTATTGGAGATTTTCAAATCAGAAAACTAAATCGGCAGTTTGTGGAACATACAGTTCCCTTTCAATAGAAAGGCAACCATTACTGAATGGGAAAGAGCCCTCTCTGACCATCAATCACTGAGCATATATAAAAAAGCTACCCTATCAGGGCCCTGCTGTGAGGGGGAAGTCCCTCCCACCTCCTGGTGAAGAGGGACGTCCTCAAAGTAACATTTCACCATTTTCTCTCTCACTCCACTGAGACAAATCACAGATTGCTTTCTTGTACCGAATTTGGCTGATTTGTTTGTTTTTTACCAACAAATTTATTGGATTCCTTGGTAAAATCACGCTCTCAAGCGTTGTTAAGAGTGCCTAATTCTCACGTCAGTTTACTGACTAGAGCTGGTTTAGTTCCCTCTTGAGGGGACTGGCGAGCGGCCACTACTCTTTTTCATTAAACAAGGCCTCAATGTAGTTGATATACCATGTGGGGGGCTGTTGTGGTACTGCAAGGAGACTCTGCGGGCTCACGACGTCGTCCTCTATGCCGATTTAATCGGTCACAGTGACCAAAAACAAACGGAAAAAAAAACAGCTCGGGCCTAGCGCCCCTCTCAAGCGTCGGGCTTTCCTAGCATGGCTGTGCTTGCCCTCAACGACCACGGCAACTGAATTGGCTGCATACCCCGGCATCGACCGCAGTTTTCCCGACGTCTTTTGAGGTTGAGAAAAACAGCACCTAACCGGCCCGACTGATTGCGCTCTTCTAGAAGCCAATCCCGGCACTGACTGATTTGGCACCGGTGAATCGCTTGGAAGCATCTACAGCCCGACATAGACCACACTACTATTGACACAGAGCGCAGTACCTTCGCCTGCGAGGCCATGTCGGTCCAGTCGACTGGGTCCTCCACTGGGTTCTACCAGTGTGACCAGTGCGGGGTGAAGCTGCTCAGGCAGAACGAGCATTAGTCCTGCGCCAGATGCTTAGGGCCAGAACATGCGGCCAAAGCACTAGCAGTGCACGAGGAGAACTATGCGATGGAGAGCAGCCCTATCCCCAGCAGAGTCTCTCTCCTCGAGCCATGGGAGAATGAGGTCAGTGGTCCAAGAGCCTCCGCAGAGGTCCTCCAGGACCCCCCATGCCCACGCCCCCCCGCTCCCCCGCTATAGTGACCAGGGAGCTCACATGCACACCTGGGGCACCCTCCCCTTCTCCACTATCAGTGCAGAGGTGCAGACACCTCTCTGCACCTCAGGTACTTCCTGGTGCCCAAAAGGGATGGCGTTTTCAGACCAATTCTGGACCCCAGGGTCCTCAACTTGTTTCTCAAACAGAGGAAGTTCAACATGTTGACAGCAGAGCGTATCCTCCAGTCCGTCCAACCGGTTCACATCGATAGACCTGCAAGACGCCTACTTTCACGTCCCGATCCGTCCCGTGCACAGAAATCTCTGCGCTTTGCCTTTCAAGGCAACGCGTCCGAATTCTGCGTGCTGCCATTTGGCCTCTCGCTGGTACGCTGCACATTTTCAAAGTGCAAGGATGCAGCACTGGCTCCACTCAGGCTGCGGGGTATTTGGATCCTAAACTATCTGGACAATTGGTTAGTTTGCGCGCATTCCAAAGCACGCGCAGAGGCGCACACGAAACATGTCGTAGATCATGTGACCAAATTAAGGCTCTCGATACATCAACAGAGGAGCAGCTTCATACAGTCTCAGTCCACAGTGTTCCTGGGGATCAAACTGAACTCTATGAGCATGCTTGCCTCACTGTCAGAAGACAGGATTCGGTCGTTGGAGGCCACACTCTCCCTATTCAGAGAGGACGCTCTCCTACAGGTCAAAGTATATCAAAGGTTGTTGGGGCTGATGGCAGCTGCCTCGAAAATCCTTCCACTAGGGCTGCTGAGAATGCCCCCCGCTTCAAGCCTGGGTAAATACGCTCAAGGTGTACCCGGTCTGAGATCGGTACCGGCTGGTGCGAGTGTCCAGACAATGCCAGGAGACACTGGAGTGGTGCTCCGTCCCGGCAACCTGTGCTTCGGATCCCCTCACAGAATGGAAGTAGTCATTACAGACGCCTCCAGCCTGGGCTGGGGAGCAGTCTGGAATGGGAGAGGAATAAGAGGCCAGTGGAAGGGACACTGGCAGCAAGCGCACATAAATGCCCAAGAGCTGCAAGCAGTGAGCCTGGCGCTATCCTATTTTCGCCAGCAATTAACACACAAACATGTGCTGGTCCGGACGGACAATACCACAGTGGTAGCCTACATAAATCACCAAGGCAGCCTGTGCTCACCGGGCCTTGACCATGCAGCGCACAGACTGGACGCACAGAAACTTGCGTTCCATCACGGCAGTTCACCTTCCCAGTCTGGACAAAAAAGCAGCAGACCTCCTGTCCAGAAGAGCTCCAGACAGCTCGGAGTGGAGATTGCATCCTCAAGTGGTTAAAGAGATTTGGGAGAGGTTTCGACCTGCATGAATCGACCTCTTTGCCACAGCCGAGTCCACTCATTGCCCCCTATGGTTTTCCATAGAGAGATGGGGGGCCCCCTGGGAGTAGATGTGCTAGCTCACCCCTGGCCACAGGGGCTATTGTAAGCGTTCCCTCTGAGCACACGTTTTGCTGGTTTGCTCCCCTCTCCGACATGTTGTTGGATCAGCCGTGGCAGCTCCCGCTGCGCAAGGACCTCCTGAGCCAAGCAGAGGGGCTATTATGGCACCTGAACCCAGCCCAGCTCCAACTCTGGGTCTGGCAGTTGAACAGAGTCATCTATTCAGACAAGGTTTGCCAGATGCAGTAGTAGAAACACTACAGTCTGCTAGGGCGCCGAGAACTAGAGCCTGGTACTCATATAAATGGAAAGTTTTCCAAAACTGGTGCCTCGCTGAAGGTCTCGATCCTGTGACCAACCCCCTATTGAGACGATTATTAACCTTCTTACAACACTTGTTTGACGCAGGAAAATCAGCGTCCACTTTAAAGATATACCTGGCAGCAATATCTTCTGTGCCATGAAGCTGTGTCCCCTGGGGCACATTTCCTGGCATTGCAATTTCTTACGGGGCTCGGAGGCTTCGTCCTCCCATGAAAAGTATGGTCCCCAAGTGGGATCTAGAACTGGTACTGCGGGCCCTTACGGGTCCCCCATTCAAGCCCATTGCGTCCGCAGAAGCGCGCCGTTTCACTGAAGGTGGCATTTTTAATAGCCATTACATCTGCCAGATGAGTAAGTGAGCTTTATGCGCTGTCCATTGATGACACATGCATGGCTTTTACGGGAAATGACTTGCAGATAACATTAAGAACAAATCCATCCTTTTTGCCAAAGGTGGTATCCTCATTCCATATTAACCAACCAGTGGTTTTGGAAACTTTCAGACCTCCCCCGCACGAGCCAGAGGAGGACTGTAGACAGCTCACGCTGTGCCCAGTTCAGGCTCTGCATTGTTACCTGTTCAGGACGGCATCTTGGAGACAGTCCAACTAGCTGTTTGTCTGCTATAGGTCCCGATCTAGAGGTCAGGCCCTATCGAAGCAACGTCTAGCTCACTGGGTGGCAGATGCGATACGCATGGCGTATGAACAGACTGACTCCCCATTGCCGGGGGACATTACGGCAACTTTTTGGGCTTTCCTTTATGGCGCCTCCTTAAATGAGTTATGCAATGCTGCTGCATGGACTTAGTCAGACATTTGCGGGTTTTTACCGCCTTGATGTCGCAAACCGAGCGAGACCCTCCTTGGGCTCTAGGGTGTCGCAGGAGGCATGCCCTTAGGCGTCATGTTGGCTCTGTGGCTATCGCTGTGAGGCTGTACTGTCGGTAATATGGAGCCAAGACAGCTTTGGTACAGCTTCCCATTCGGTAATTGTCAGGGTTTTATGGTAATAACCTAACGGTATCTGGACCCACAGTTTGGGAAACGCTGTGCTCGTGGGCTTGGAGAATAATTTGGGAATGACATGTGTGGGTGTGTCCCTCACCTTAAGCTTGTTGCCGGACTGTGTGTATTTCTTTGTTGCCAGGTGGTAGTTCCCCTGCCTCATGCAGCAGTCTGCAATGCGCTCCAGCAGCTCCCTGCGTGCTTCCTCAGGCAGGTCCTTTGAGTCCTGAATCACTGTCATCCTCTCTGCCAGCTCCTCTGTGATCGTCAGGCTCTGATCCAGACACAGCTGCAGGGCCTCATGGTACTGGGGGAGACATTCAGGAGACAGCTAATTTCATCTCCATTCACCAGGTACACCACTCAGAGCCAAATCATTGTTTTAAATCTGCATTATTTTCCACAAGTGTGTGTGTCAACACGTTACCTTCTTGGCTGCCACCAACAGCTCCACTGCCTTCTCGTACTGGCTGTGCTCAATGAAGAAGTCTGAGCAGCGGGCAAGGAGCGCTGGGTCCGAGTTCTCATCCAGGTCCTCTGCAATCAGCTGCAGGGCTCCAAACTGCTGTGTTGAGAAGGCCAGCTCCAGAGCCTTGGAGAAATGTCCAGCCTGCCAAAACAAAATCAGTCATTTACCATTTTGTTATATCTGCTTATTATACACTGCAGTTTTTCATCACCAGTCTGTCTTTCTTCCTATTATTTATATTCTTCCTAATGAACTGAAATCTCAGTGATATCTGCAGAGTTAATGTGCAAATCTGTAGGTTACCCCTGCCTATTTCTGAATCTGCAGCATTTACAAAGGTTCTCTAGAATTCATTATTACTCATTTCTGTCTCCATGCAGGTAGTTTGGTCCTTACAAAATGGGTTAAATGAATGCAGTGCTCTTGTGTGTGTATGTGTGTAATTTCATATATATATATATATATATATATATATATATATATATATATATATATATATATATATATATATATATATACATAGTGCCTTGCAAAAGTATTCAGACCCCTGACCAATTCTCTCATATTACCGAATTACAAATGGTACATTGAAATTTCGTTCTGTTTAATATTTTATTTTAAAACACTAAAACTCAAAATCAGTTATTGTAAGGTGACAGTGGTTTTATGTTAGGAAATATTTTTAAGAAAAATAAAAAACTGAAATATCTTGCTTGCATAAGTATTCAACCCTTGTGCTGTGGAAGCTCCCAGTTTGCACCGATGAAAGAAATTGCTCAAACGAAGACACAATTACCTTACCATTGGCCTCCACCTGTGAAACATTAAAGTTGCTGTCACATTTTCTGGATAAAAACACCACTGTTGAAGGATCATTGGTAAGGCTGTGAATCTGAAGAAAATGAAGACCAAAGAGCATTCTACAGAAGTTAGAGATAAAGTAATACAAATGCATAGATTAGGGAAAGGGTACAAAATAATATCCAAGTGTTTGGATATCCCAGTGAGCACAGTTGGATCAATAATCAGGAAGTGGAAGCTGCATCACACCACCCAGGCATTGCCAAGAAAAGGCCGTCCCTCAAAACTCAGCGCTCAAACAAGAAGGAGACTTGTGAGAGAAGCCACAGAGAGGCCAACAAACACTTTGAAGGAGATACAGAGTTCAGTGGCTGGGATTGGAGTAATGGTGCACCAGTCAACCATATCAAGAGCTCCTCATAAGACTGGCCTGTATGGGAGGGTGGCAAGAAAGAAGCCGTTACTCAAAAAGTACCATCTGAAAGCACGTCTGGAGTTTGCCAGAAAGCATGCGAGTGACCCAGCTGCAATGTGGGAAAAGGTTTTGTGGTCAGATGAGACCAAGATAGAGCTTTATGGCCAAAACTCAAAGCGCTATGTGTGGCGCAAACCTAACACTGCCCATGCCTCAAGGCACACCATCCCTACAGTGAAGTTGGGTGGTGGCAGCATCATGCTGTGGGGATGCTTCTCATCAGCAGGGACTGGGCATCTTACTAAAAAACTGAAGCTTAGGAGGAAATTCACCTTTCAGCAGGACAATGATCCCAAGCACAAGGCCAAAGCAACATTGGAGTGGCTCAAGAACAAAAAGGTGACTGTCCTACAGTGGCCCACAAAGTCCTGATCTCAATCCCATTGAGAATCTGTGGCACTATTTGAAAATTGCGGTCCACAAGCGTCGTCCAACCAACCTGAGCAACCTGGAGCAAATCTGCCAAGAAGAATGGGCCAAAATCACTCCGACACTGTGTGCAAAGCTGGTACATACTTACCCCAAAAGAATTAAAGCTGTTATTGCAGCGAAAGGTGGCTCTACCAAATATTAAACATTGTGTGGGGGTTGAATACTTATGAAAGCAAGATATTTCAGTTTTTTTTATTTTTCTTAAAAAATGTTCCCAACATAAAACCAATGTCACCTTACAATAATTGATTCTGGGTTTCAGTGTTTTAAAATAAAGTATCAAACAGAACAAAATTTCAATGTACCATTTGTAATTCAGTAATATGAGAGAATTGGTCAGGGGTCTGAATACTTTTGCAAGGCACTGTATATATACACACACACAGTGGTTTGCAGAAGTAATCACCCTCTGCCAGTAATGTCACATTTTGTTAAATTACAAATAACATATGCAGAGTTTTTTTCAAATGAACTTTTTTTTATTCAAAGCTGTAGTGGTTGATCTGAACGCTGTTATATGAGGAGCAGGTTAAATGTCAGCAAAACTTGTAAGAAAATGTACAAAATGAAACGTACTAGTTACAGAAGTATTCAACCCCTTAAGTCGGTGCTTGGTACTGCTATGAGTCTTTTTGGATAGGTCTCTGCTAGCTTTGTACAGTAGGATGGTGACATTTTTGCCCATTTTCACAGGAAAATTGCTCCAGTTGGGGATCGACGATGGACTGCAATCTTTAAGTCTCACCACAAATTTTTGATTGGATTCAAGTCAGGACTTTGACTGGGCCACTCAAGAAAATTAATTCTCTTCTTGTTCAACCACTCCAGTGTGGCTTTGGCTTTGTGCTTCAGGTCATTATCCGGCTGCAATGTGAATTTCCTCCCCAGTTTTGGCTGACTCAAATGGGTTTTCCCCTCAAGGATTCGTCTGTACTTTGCATCATCCATTCTCCCCTCTATCCTGACAATCTTCCCAGTCCCTGCTGAAGAGAAGCATCCCCATAACATGATGCTGCCACCACCATGCTTGACAGTTGGGATTGTGTTGCCTGGATGATGTACAGTGTTGGACATTCACCAGATATAACGTTGGAATTTAGACAGAAAAGTTCAATTTTTGTCTCGTCTGACCATAAAACCTTTTTCCACATGTCTGCAGTATCAACTACATCCTTTTTCGCAAGCTCCATACGTGCTTTAAAATGAGGATTTTTGAGTAATGGCGTCTTTCTTGCCACCAGTCGATACAGTCCAGCTTTGTGTAGGGACCAGCTTATTGTTCATGTGTGTTCATGAGACACAGAACTTTGCAGATCTCTCAAAGTCACTGTTGGCTTCAGAGTGACATTCCGAACCAGTTTCCTGCTTACCCAGCTGCTCAGTTTGGGAGGACGACCTGATCTGGGTTGTGTCTGGGTGGTATGACACTTCTTAATGATGGACTTCACTGTGCTGAGAGGGATAATCAGCGCCTTTGAAATTTTCTTGTACCCTTCTCCTGCTCTGTGCCTCTCTACCACTTTATCCCTGACTTGTTTTGAAAGCTCCTTGGTCTTCACGGTTACTCTGTTGGATCACTATGCGAATTGCAATTTAAGTCTTTATATACCTTAGGAAAATTATCTACCAGTTAAACCACTTAGAGTACTTTCAGGCCGAAACCATTTTACTAATTTTGTGACCTTTCAAACTAATCATGTGCACCTGAGCTGATTTAAGGCTGCAGTAGCAAAGGGGTTGAATACTTATACAACTGAGATTAATTAGTTTTTCTCTGTAAATCTTACTTATTTATATTCTATATGCATTTTTTTTTATTTTAGCAATGTGTAGTAGTTTGTGTAGATTCTACATGTAAAGTCTAACTTGAAAGCGTCGTGGAGTACGCTCAGGTGCCAACAAAATTGCAGGGGGGTGAATACTTCTGCAAACCACTGTGCGAGTTCACGTGACCAGTACCTTGTGATACAGCATCACTGCCCTGTCCATGTGGACTCCCTTCTCCTCGTAATAACAGGCTGCTTCCATCATGTCCTCTGGATTGCTGAGTAGGGCCAGGTTCATCAGCTGGTCATCCAGTCCATTTTCCTGCAGGAACAATCATGTATTTAAAATGTATCACAAGGCAAACATTATAGTTATGTTTGTTGTATGGTCCATAGATGCGGCATATTGATCTTTCATGATTTACATATGTCAATGTATTTAATATACTACAAAACTGACCCCTTTTCAAATATGATCAATACATTCCATTTTATGAGATGGAGCTTTCTCTGACCTTGATGTAATATTCGCTAAATTAACTGATTAATATTTTAGTCCTTTATACCCATGTTTAGGAATAGCGATTTAGTTTAAACATCAGTAGGGACTTAAACTGTTTTTAAACCTATATTAAAAACATTTATTTTTTACTGTTGTTTTATTGTGTTATCTGTGTTAAAGAGTGCTTTGAAATCCTTTGATGAAAGGCACTATATAAATAAATATTGTAATAAAAGTAAAGTGCATCAAGGGTGAACTCTTCTCATACCAAAATCACACACAAAAAACATGCATCTTAATGCAGGTGAGCATGGTCCATCTTTACCTTGCACAGGCGGATGGCATTGTTGTAGGCCTGTGCTCGTGTGTAGAAGTGCACAGACTGCTTGATCTCATCCTGACTCTCGTACTGCCGCGCCAGGTGATAAGACGCTGCACGGTTACCAGTTTCATTTGCGATCTCTGCTGCCTGCAACCAACAAGTCATCATACACTGATGAAAATAATTATTTATCTATAAACCAACACCTAATGCTGTTCTAACATCCAACAATGAAGTAATGAATTCATCATCAAAGAGAAAGCACACCCCCTCCTCACCTTCTGAATATTGCCGAGGTAGCAGTGAACTCGGACAAGAGACAAGTAATCCTGGGCGCACTCGTAATACCTCAGTGCTGACTCCATATCTGACTGGCTCTCCAGGTACTGAGCCCACCACTTATACAGGCTCCTATGCATACACACAAATAATCATTAAATTCTACATCACATAGGAAGAGAAAGAGACACATGTTTTATTATACAGAAAGAAAGATGTTGCCCATCACACACACTCCTCACTCACTTGTCCTTCATCTTGTTGACATAAATCTCCAAAGCCTGTAGATCATCCAGGAGCATCCTGGGAACTTCAAACCTGTTGGTGTCCGATTTTTCATAGCTGGAAACGGAAGGAAGAACATTTCTTAATAGAGATGGATACAGCAGACATTCACTAGATCACAATACAGCACAGCAGAGGTAAGAACATTTCAGAACAAAGATAGAGTTTACCTCTAAAAAACCCCAAAACCTGAATATTATACATCAAAGCTGCTCGGTCGAGCCTGTGATGCAGTCATGCCCATTCCTCAGGGTATAAAAGGACTGCACACAGATCTCAGCATTTTTTTCCCTTCAAGCCTGCTGCAATCATGGATGCAGTGACCTTGAAGGTTATTGGTTACATTTCTATTTCAGGGAACCAGGGTAATAACCTAACATTCTGTTTCAAGTACAAAATTTATCCATTACCTAATGGGCGAGTATACCCAGTTGTCACAAGGGCAATACAGCAGAATGACTGGAATGCTACAAAGCTAAGCCAAGAGGCTGCCTTGTGCGTTACCATTAGGAACCCCAGTAACAAGTGGTTAGGGCTATAAGGGTCGACTTGAAAACTGCCCTTAACACTAGTTCCAAAGCCAGGGTTTTGAGGATCCACAACATTTTGTCTATCGAACCTAGTGAAGGTATGAGGTATGTTCTTCAAAAATGTAGTACTAGAGGCGCAAAACAATTACATCCCTAAAGTAGACAAATCTAAATGTAAAACTAAATTGCCAAAATGGTTTAATAGATCAATTAAAAAAAATATTCAGCAAAAAAAGGCACTTTACAGAACATTAAAAAAGGACCAAAAAGAAAGTACGCAGAAAGAGTACACAGAACTGCAAACGCAAGTCAAAAAGGAAGTTAGAAAGGCCAAGAGAGAAACAGAAATGAACATTGCTAAGGGAGCTAAAACCAATTCCAAAATGTTTTTCCAATATTACAACAGCAAGCGAACATTCAAAGAGGAGATTAAATGTTTAAGACATACAAATGGCAAAATCGTAGATGAAGAAAAAAAAAAAGCAAATATATTAAATGATTACTTTTCACAAGTTTTTACAAAGGAAGATACTGACAACATGCCCCACATGTCATCCAGTTCCTATCCAGTTTTAAATAACTTTAGCATAACTGAGGCAGAAGTGTTAAAGGGACTAGGAGCTCTTAAAATAAACAAATCCCCTGGGCCAGATGAGATCCTCCCAGTAGTACTCAAAGAAATGAAAGAAGTAATTTACAAACCGCTAAACAAGATCATGCAGCAGTCTCTTGACACAGGGGTGGTACCGACAGACTGGAAAATTGCAAACGTAATACCGATCCACAAAAAGGGAAACAAAACTGAACCAGGTAACTACAGACCAGTAAGCCTGACTTCTATTATATGCAAACTTATGGAAACTATAATAAGATCCAAAATGGAAAATTACCTATATGGTAACAGGGTCCTGGGAGACAGTCAACATGGTTTTAGGAAAGGGAGATCGTGTCTAACTAACTTGCTTGATTTTTTTGAGGATGCAACATCGATAATGGATAATTGCAAAGCATATGACATGGTTTATTTAGATTTCCAGAAAGCTTTTGACAAAGTCCCGCACAAAAGATTAATTCTCAAACTGAACGCAGTTGGGATTCAAGGAAACACATGTACATGGATTAGGGAGTGGTTAACATGTAGAAAACAGAAAGTACTGATTAGAGGAAAAACCTCAGAATGGAGTGTGGTAACCAGCGGTGTACCACAGGTATCAGTATTAGGTCCTCTGATATTCCTAATCTACATTAATGATTTAGATTCTGGTATAGTAAGCAAACTTGTTAAATTTGCAGACAACACAAAAGTAGGAGGAGTGGCAAACACTGTTGCAGCAGCAAAGGTCATTCAAAATGATCTAGACAAGATTCAGAACTGGGCAGACATATGGCAAATAACATTTAATAGAAAAAAGTGTAAGGTACTGCACGCAGGAAATAAAAATGTACATTATAAATATCATATGGGAGATACTGAAATTGGAGAAGGAATCTATGAAAAAGACCTAGGAGTTTTTGTTGACTCAGAAATGTCTTCATCTAGACAATGTGGGGAAGCTATAAAAAAGGCTAACATGATGCTCGGATACATTGTGAAAAGTGTTGAATTTAAATCAAGGGAAGTAATGTTAAAACAGTACAATGCACTAGTAAGACCTCATCTTGAATATTGTGTGCAGTTCTGGTCACCTCGCTATAAAAAAGATATTGCTGCTCTAGAAAGAGTGCAAAGAAGAGCGACCAGAATTATTCCGGGCTTAAAAGGCATGTCATATGCAGACAGTCTTAAAAGAATTGAATCTGTTCAGTCTTGAACAAAGAAGACTACGTGGCGGCCTAATTCAAGCATTCAAAATTCTAAAAGGTATTGACAGTGTCGACCCAAGGGACTTTTTCAGCCTGAAAAAAGAAACAAGGACCAGGGGTCACAAATGGAGATTAGACAAAAGGGCATTCAGAACAGAAAATAGGAGGCACTTTTTTACACAGAGAATTGTGAGGGTCTGGAATCAACTCCCCAGTAATGTTGTTGAAGCTGACACCCTGGGATCCTTCAAGAAGCTGCTTGATGAGATTCTGGGATCAATAAGCTACTAACAACCAAACGAGCAAGATGGGCCTAATGGCCTCCTCTCGTTTGTAAACTTTCTTATGTTCTTATGAGAAGTAGCTGCACTGCATATGTCTTTGATAAAATGCACCCTGGAATAAAGCCTGCGAAGTTGCCATGCCCCTGCAGGGGGCAAGCTGGCTTGCTCATGGCAGTCCTGACTGTATCTGCTATCCATTTGGACAGTCTCTGTTTAGACAGGGCTTGACCATGGTACTTCGTCCCATAGTAGTACGCCAGGGCTCAGACTTTAGCACCGGGCTGGTACAGTAAAGTACCGTGTCGAAACCAGGGCGGTAACCTTGGTCCCGGTTCGGTACGGTATGGTACCAGATCGGGAACGGAGCAGGTCGGTTACCTCTGTACTGGTACATTACATGTCCACCAGTTCGCAGTTACCGCGGGTAGCACTGTACAGGGATGCCCACCTGTACAAACCACTGGCAGTACCACACAGTCAGTACCCACAAGAGACTGACGGAATCCTGCGTTTTTAAGGTACTAACAGCTTTCGTAATGGTGATGCAAAAGCAGTCACCAAAATGGCAGCAAGATACTGTGGAATGAGGCTGCAAGCAATCTCAAGCTGAAGCGCATATCTTTTCAGAAATTACAGTTCACAAAATAAACATCTCGTAACTTAAAATGAGAATTTTAATTTAACTCCAGCAGGAGCCAAGTGGCCTGTGAGCTGACTTATGTTGCTTGATCCCTGGGAAGGAACAACTCAAGCCACTGGCTTCACACGGGGCACAAGGCTGCTGCGGGACGTATTAAGCAGGTTGTAGAACACAATATATGCGTATACTATATACTATTACAGGGTAAATAAAATATTGCATACATTATGGAAAACACAATAATTATCAAACTATACGCAACAAGTCAGATAAGCAACAAGTACTTATCTGATACCAGACTCCCATATCTGGTCAGATTTTGAAAGGAAAAATGGCGCTGAGATCTGTGCACACAGTTCCTTTATACCTTTGGTAGCACGACAGCATCACAGGCTCGGCCGAACAGCTTTTGTATATAATATTCAGGTTTTGGGGTCTTTAGGAGGTAAACACCCATTAGGTAATGGTTACATTTCGTACTTGAAAGGGAACTGAGTGCACTGAATAGCGAGGCACAGTGGGAAGAAGAGGAATGCAACGGTACGTACTGCACCAGTGCCATGTTGCGGTCTCCCATGGCCTCCAGGTGCTTGGCATAGCTGTAGTAGGTGGTGCGCAGGTGGACGCGGTCCTGACTGTCGGCTGTCTCCACGGCTTTCTGCCACTGTCCCGAGGCCTGATAGAACTTGTTGAGGAGATCAAAGCGTCGGCAGCTCTTGTAGAGCCGCTCTGCATCCTCCTGTAGAGACAAGACAGACAGAAGGTCAAAATAAAGAATAGTCTGTCCACAGCTGTGTTTGTGACATAGAATAAACCCAACCTGCATATTTGATTCTACAGTGACCAAAACCCTCATCCTCATGTCATTTTTTCACACGGGTGTAAGAATCCAAGCCAAATACACTGCAAAGCTACCCTGAGTTGCAATGGATACTTGTCCTGGATCAAATTATATATCAAATACAAGTCTTAACTTTCCAATCTCTGCATGGTGTGGGTGGATGTATTGTAACTACAGCCATGGCCAAAAGTTTTGCATCACTCTATAGAATTAACAAATTTGCTTGTTAAAGTCAAATGAAACCTGCTGAATACTGTTACGTTGAGGGAGAGTTTCACCTCCATGCCTGTGTTGTAAGAGTCGACTGGGAAGCCACCCTTAACACTCTAGTTCCAAAACTAGGGTTTTGAGGATCCATAAGTCTGTAGAACCTAGTAAAGGTATGGGGAGTAGCCTACACCACCGCATTACAAATGTCCTTGACAGATGCACCCTGGAGTAAAGCCCATGGAGCTTTTCTGGAGGGGGCAAGTTGGCCCACTCATAGGCAGTCCTGACTATCTGCTATCCATTTGGACAGCCTCTGTTCAGACAGAGCTTGAACCTGGTACTTCGCCCCAAAGCAGACAAAACATTGTTCGGAGATAATACGCTAGAGGCCGCACTGGACACAGCGTATGGAGCTGCTGCTCTTTGTCAGATCTGAAAGCGGATGGAAAGCCTCCAATTCCGCAGAGTGGTTGAATCGAAATACCAAGATACCAAGTTTTTGGCAAAAAAGCAGGATTGGTATGGAGTGTAACCTTTGTCCTGGCTTCTGCAAAAATTAAGCAGGCTTTTGCCAGTGGGTCCCTGCCTCCTGTTATAGAGAACCAGAGGGGGCAGTGGATTGATTCCTAGGAGGCAAAGAGATCTAACTCGGCTCTCCCGAACCTCTCCCAAATGAGGCTCACCACGTCGGGGAAACCTCAACTCTGAGGCGCTGGGAACTCACCTTGAGAGGAGGTCCGACGCCCAGTTTGTCACCCCGGGCAGATGCACTGCTTGCAGTGAGAGGAGGTTCTCGTGTGCCAGAGCAAAAGCTTGCAGGCCACACGATGGAGACAGGGCGACCTGAGGCTGCCCTGGTGGTTGATGTAAGCCACCGCAGTTGTGTTGTCTGTACGCACAAGCACATGTCTCCCTCGACATTTGTGCAAAAAATGCTAAAACATTTATGTAGAGACCCTACAAAGGTGGGTTCCACACACCGTACACCCCCTGCCCCCATTCCACACAGTGTCTCAGCCCAGGCTGGATGTGTCAATAGTGGCAACCTCCTATCTGGTGACACCGCTAAGCACTACTCCGAGGAGTGAATAAGCCACTGTTTCCACCCAGAGTGTGCCATTAGACAGTGATGAGACACTGTACCAACCTCCGGTTGCGGTTCGAGGGCTGAAAATCCATGCTGTTGAATCAGACCTGCAGAGGGCGCATGCGCAGGCGACCCAGAGGAGTCTGGTGCCATCAAGCCCAGAAGTTTTTGGAATGTTATGTGGTGCATATTCCCTTAATATGATATTAATACCTGAACGTGTATACACATAGCTTTGTACAGTTGCAGACACAAGTATTGACACCATGTATATGAAACAAGGTTATTCATCAATGTATTAATTGTAATAAATATTGTTTGTTAAACAATACTTAGTAGTCAATGAAATCTCTCAGTGCTGACTGGTGTGGTTGAGGCTGACAGTAGTTTAAGGAAATTTCTAAATATAAGATGAGATTGCCTGCTTTTACATTCATCTTCAATCTATGGGCTGTTTTCAGTACCAATCGTTGATAATCAGAAAAGTGTCTTCCGATAATCTGAAATATTGAACTTCTCCTTGTGTTTTAAGGACACCAATTGCCGGCCAGGGCTGTATACGAAACAAGCTATGAGATTAATGTAATCTCTGTTATTATGTAATGTGGTATGTATGTTTATATGTGAAATATTATAAAGTAATAAACTCTGAGGTATACAGTACTTAATTACATCATAACATTATATGTTTATTTTATAACACAAATATAAGTTATAGGATAGTGTGGAATTTTAAGTATAATTATAACTATATGGCACATTATCAGAGAGGCTGTTACTTGCAGAGTCTCTGCTAACCTAAGCCTAGTACAGATTTTTACAAGTCATTTTACTAACACCTCTTCAAACAGGTACAACCAATTTCAGACATCATCATCATAATAATAATAATAGCAACAACAATAATATCTAGAACTGCCAGGGAGTTTTACGGCTCCCAAGCCCCAGTATCAGTACCCGTCTAAGTGTTTAGGTCTCAAGTGCCAAGTTTAAAACCAGCAACTTCAACTGTTCCACAGAAGAAGATTTTGAAAGTTTTTTTTTTTTTCAAAAATGCATCAAGCAGCCATCTTGTTTAATGCGAGTTTCTTAAAAGTCAGTTGTATTGCTACAGTGTCAAGGATGATGCTTGTGACGTTTCGAGTTAGTCAAGTAAACCGTTTGTCAACTGAGGCAGTTTTAAATTTCAGATGTAAACATACACCTGGTGGCCATCTTGTTTTATAAAACATAACTTGTAAAACATAACATTTTTACACATTTGTATTCCATTGTTACTGGGACAATAACTACCATGTTTGGAGTTTGTTGGTCAAACGGTGTTCAAATAGCAGCAGTTTGTTGTTAGGGACGCGCGTTGATAAATTTGTGGCAGCCATTTTGACATTAAAATTTATCACAGCAACTTCTACTTCGTAAACTTGATGCGGGTTTGGATGCTGATGATATATGCCAAGTTTCAGATCAATCGCTTCACCGTTTCCCAAGAAGAAGATTTAGAAAGGTTTTATCAAAAAATGCATCACAGCGCCAATTGCAAGGATGCAGCAGCAAAAATTTTTCAGCATCAGACAGCCAAAGTATCCAGCTTGTTAGTTGCCAAGTCAGAACATGATCAGTTCACCTGATCACAGCTTCGAAGCAGCAGCAGTTTAAAGTTTTGGGAAGAAAGAAAAAAAAGATCTTAACAATAACAATAGGCTTCCCAGCCTTCGGCTTGGAAGTCTAATGATAAAAGTCCAATTGAAAGCATTTTCTAAATGTATGAAAAGTTATATGGATAAATATCTCGGGTCATATTGGCCTGAGGCATTATGTTTGTTTACAAAATAATTTCTAAAACAACATCAAAGGGTTTATTTTCTGCTGCTGAAGACAGGGATAATATACAAAAATTGACAATGTGTATTCACTTTAATTACTTGATAAGTGAACTACAAGTGCTTAATAATTTAAATTAAAATTAGGCCTTAATATAAAATTTTAGTTCAAAGACAATAAGAGTTTAAGATGTTGTTTGTCTATTAATAAAAGATTTTTAAACCCCACTTTTCATGTCTTTTCCTTGAGAAACTATATAAAAGTAAGTAGTATATGGAAAATGATTTAAATTGGTTAGGTTATTATCATAACCCGGGTTCCCTGAAATAGAAATGTAACCATTATCTCACGGGTATTAATCCTTTGATATCGTCTACAGTATCAAATTATTTAAATCAAATTATTTAAAATTACGATTTAAAATCAGCCAACCCTGCTTCAAAGCTCATTTCATGAAATGTAAGACAGTAACACAGCTCCTAATCAAAAGGTTATATGCAGATTGTTCTAAATTCACTCTTGATGTATCACACAGCAGTAGCAAGCACTAGCATTGGAACAGGTTGCAAGTACATTTCACAACTGTGTCACATCAAAGGTATTTTATCCCACTAACACAATGAAATTGGAACCACTGACCAAATACGATTTGTAAGAACTTCTCGATGATCGCTCCCGAGTGAAATAACGGTAATCCAACATTTTTATAATTTTTTTTAAAACATGTTTTAATTAGGACGTACCTGGTACGTTAGGCAGCATTGAGCGAGTGTTTTTTAGGATGTGCTAGGTAAGCAGCAGAGAAGGGGTTAAAAAACATCACTGGAAAATAAGGAATATGTTTAGTTTAGCCTTAAGAGTGTGATGATCCGTGACCATGTAGAATTAGGAATCAGACATCTACTTTTATTGCAAGTTAATACAAAGTCTGCATAATAAAAATTCTTACCAGCATCCCGAGCTGTGTGGCGAGGACAGCGACCCTGGCATCCAATTCTGGCTCAGCCTCAGCCTCCCTCAATGCCCGGGCTCCCCGTGCATGTCCCATGTTTCCCAGGCAGACCCGTGCCACGTCCAGCCGCCTTGTCTTTACACACATTCGCGCCATGTTCTCCCACACCGCCTCACTGCAGCGAGAGAGAGAGAGAAAGAGTTAAATCTGCAATTATAGGTGTCGAATTCCAGCCAACTTGCTGAGTAAAGGTAGAGTCACTAATACAAAGTACATTCTGGGGCCTCCATGTTTGTGGTCCTGGGAGTGGGACACTTGTTGTCCGTCTTCCTCACACAAACCACTTTGTAGCAATTCACTTGCTCCATGAAGTGGGTGTAAGTTCCACCCACCTGTCCCTTTAATTAGGGTCAGTAGCCTGGCCAGGTTAAAACTCATTTTCCCATAGTTCCTTGCTATCACCCTCTGTTCATCCTCTCCCTCCATTGGCTCATTCAGGTATCCACTCCTCCAATCTCAGAGCTCTGTGGAAGCCAGTACCGGTATTAAAGCTGGCTGGGTAGGCCAGGGAGGACTCCATTTACAAACAAATAGCATATTACTTAATTAACAGTGTAACTTTATTTTATATAAATACTGGTGCATCCATTTTCTCTTTTCATAATCTTGTACTTTGTCTAAACCTTTCTTTTTTGTTTACACTGTTACTTGTTTAAGTTTAGTTGCTGTTCAAGGTCTGTTTAGGGTTTGTTTTTTTGGTAGTATGTTCAGTCTCCATTTTGTTCCTGATCCTCCGGATATTTTCCAAACGGCTGTTCACCACTCAACCCGGTACTACTCAACAGACTCACCATTTTCAACGATCGCTATTTTTTCATCACCCTTTATCCATCATCATCAGTACAGGACTCTATTTGGGACTTCATTGTTTGTTGGTGAGATTATCCCTTTTCTGTTTGCTGTTTTTTTTCTACTTTACTTTGATACTTTTGTTCCTGTAGTTTTGTTTTTGTTCTTTTGTTACTTTGGATTTCATGCGCATTGCTTCACTGGACTTGTTAGGCCTAAATTTCATTTATCATCCATTGCCATCAAGACGGTCTTTGTAATTGTTTTCCCCATATACTTATTCATTCACCTTTGTCTCTATTGCCTGTTGGTGTGTTGGTTTTGTGTTGGTGTGGTGTGTGTGTGTGGGTTTATTGGAGGCCCACCGGACACTGCATTCATTTCGCTTTAATGTTAGTTTGTTTGGATGTTTGTTTAGTTCACATTACTTTCTTACTCACCTGTACTTTCCACTTAACTAACTGTTATCTGCAATAAGTTGTTGTCATTATATTTCATTTATTACATTATAGTTTACAACAATAAACCGTCTGTTCATGAAATTGACACCTCCGACGTCCCTGCTTTTGCTGTCTGTCACTCTTGCTGACTTATAGATATTGGGCCAGTAGTATCTCCTTAGGGAGGACAGTACAACTGCTTCTCAGTTGTGCAGAGTGATCGTTACAACTTGCTTACTTAATATCCACCCCAGCTATCATTTACCATCACTGACTTCATAGTTTACTATAATTTATTATTACTATTGGTTATCAAGGTCAAAAGGAGGACAATCTGTGCTTCCACAATGAGTTTACTTGGTTGCTTGGCAACCAAGCTTGGCTCTCACAATCTGGAGGAGCTGGTGAGCTAGATAATCATTTAAGACAATGATTTAAAAGGATTAAAAATCAAATGGTTTTAACAGTATTTTTTGTCACCCTACAAAAACAAAGACATTAATATATAAAACATGCTATCCTTTTGTTGAGATTCTTTCAGTTTTACTGAAGAACAAGGAGCAGCTCACTGAGGGGCCCTCTAATAGGACAAATGGGGGGCCCAGGAATAGGAGTAACAGGCACAAGAAAGAGAGCTCTCTCGAAGTACAGACCTCTCCCAGTACGGGTAAGATCAAGCAAGTGACTAGAAAGCATTGCGTCTGTCTGCATTGATGGCTCCTCTGTAGCTGCCCTGCGGATTCCTCTTGCATCTGTTCTCCATTTCAGTTTCAGCCCCATTCCCCTTTTAATGAGATACAGATGTCTGCTGTTTATTAAAGCCAGGGAACAGGAAATTCTAGGATTCCATGGGGACCCTCGTACTGCACAAAAACACTGCTGAAGAGTTCAGACTGCCGGGGCAGCAGCGGTTCCATTTGACTATGAATCCACCAGCAAGTCAAGAGAAATCCTGGTCTTCTAATCCAATATCAGTGGTAGTTCTAATGACTGGAAGGTTGTTTTATAATGCTGTGGAAAAACCATTAATTGCAGGGAAATTAAACTTGGCAGATGGAGATACCTAACAATGGGCATTGAAGATGGTGCCTATTAGTTCAATTGTGTAACAGTTTGTCTCAAAGACGAGTTACCTCTAAAGAGGTACTGAAAAATATAACTCAAAACTGCAGACTGCTAAAAAAAAAAAACAGCCCTCAGTCAACTAGGCACTATATAATTTTCTTATTTATTTCCCATGTAAGACACTGAAACTATTGGATAAAGTAAGGGTGTATTTTTGAAAAGTTGTTGCTGAAAGAGATAATAACATTACTGTTTTTTTTCCTGTTCTCTGGTCATTTAAAGTTCCGTTTTAGTCACTAGGATCATCAGTTTTGTAATAAATACAGTTGAAAAAATTGGAGAGAAGGAGGGATGGGGAGGATGAAAAAGAGGGAGCAGCAGAGAGATGAGAGGTGGGTGAAAAAAGATGTTGAGATAGAGTGATTAATAGAATGTGTTAGTGAGCACTAGAGGCAGAGGAGACAGAGAAGGAGAGGGGGGGGGGCTGAAATTTGTCATCCCATTCCTTTTCCTCTCAGGAAGCACATCCTGTTGCTGTTTGGCTCTGAAGTGGCAGTGCTGAGTGTTTGTCGCAGTGACAGAGAGACTGAGTACGCCCTGAAGCTCACCAAAACAGCCACAGTGAAGCCCCTTCCTCTTGGACAATAGCAGCATTCAGAGACATGTCTGTGTGACTCTCCCCACTGCCTGTGAATCGCTTTTCAGAACTGCAGCATGGAGAGTACTGATAGAGGAAGGAGTGAAATCCAAGCTATAGCTTTCTACTGCCTCTGAAAATGAGATGCTGAGAAAATAATTTACAGCTGCAAAGCTGTGTGCTACAACCCCAAGAACTCGAGCATCTGGTTTTCCTTTCTTCTGTTATTTTTGTTATTCCCCCCACCCCCCCCAGTCTGTGGAGAGTTTGAAAAAGAGACGCCTTTCTGCTGTTTGCTTGAAAACCAGCCTCCCTCCTGGGCTCAGAGAGAAAGAAATAGTAAAAGGAGCAAGGGGACTCAAAGCAGGAGCCAGGCAGTGTCAGCTTGTGGAATGGACCTCCCTGTCTGCCGGTTAAGCACAGAACTACCGTCAGTACCAAAATCTGAAGAGGAAGGATAAAAAGGGATTTCTACTACCCAAAGGGATATATGAAAAAAAGAGTTGAGCTGAGAATGAACGGAGATGTCCTCTAGCTGCGATTAAAGGTGTTTCATTTGCGTCGGTGATTTGGTTGTTTCGGATGCACCGCAGCTGATAAGCAGCTCACTCAAGAGGAGCAGGAGAAGGTGGTAGAGGAGACTCTGGGTCAGGCCACACCTCCCCTGCAGGGAAGGGAGTGGATGGCCATTCAGAAGCTGGTGGCCACGGCGGTGGCAGTGGCCCTGCTGTCCCTGATCCTCAACAACGTGGCGGCTTTCACACCCAGCTGGGTGTTCCAGGCGCTGGAAGACGGGCGCAAGCGCAGTGTGGGGCTTTGGAAGATGTGCTTTGTAGCGGAGCGGGGCCGGGAGGCTGGGGGACCGGCACGGCAGGGCCAGGCAGGAGAGCGGCAGTGCCAGACTCTGGGCTGGGGGACAGAGTACTCTGGGTTTCAGGAGTCCAGAAGCACCGTCAAGTGTGAGTGAGAGGGGGTGGGAGGGGTAAAAGAATACAACCACCCATAACTAAGCCAAAATGTGAAAATGCAGTGTTTGTTTCATTGGATAAGTCATTAAGCCCAAGATTATTTTATGCATATTAGGACAGACCCACTAAAATCATGGACTTGCCACTTTTCTGATATGGAGTACTTATCAGTGTAACAAATGGACATGTAGGATAAAAAAAAAAAAGAAAGGGTTGCAAAAAATTGTAGTTTGAAATAGCAAACTCAAATGTATGCATAAACAAACTTAGAATCAAAGCAGATTAACCTTTGTACAAAGATTAGATTGTGATCAAAGGTATATAATTTAGCCTTTGATAAATACATTTACATCACCATGGCAACCAGCAATACAGTCTGACAGTCTGTTTATAAATTTGTTACTATAAACAAAAATAAAACAACTGCTGCAAGATAACTTACCTACTGTACCAGTACAAAAATATACTGCTCTTAGGGGGCTACAGAAATATTTAAATAAAAAAGCAAATGAACTGTTAAAAAGAAAAAAGGCTGAAATTACCATTTAAAAAAAAACAATACATTCTGAAAATCTGGATATAAATATAAATTTGTTCCAGTTGTCTGAAAGAAGAAACACCTGTACAGTTTAAGAGTAAAGAGTTCATTTAGAAAATATGCCCTATTGTAATGCATAGAGAAAATAGTTGCATGCAGTAGTGAGTCAACTCTTCTAACTCCTAATAGCCACTACTACCCAGATATATCTTCACTCCAAAGTGCTATTTGCACCTTGTTTTAATGAAAGGAAAACACTCCTCTAAAGGGTTCAAGGCTGCAGTGCTTCCTCTTTATAATGCTGTAGTCGGGAGCCATAATTAGACGTGCTATTTGTGTTCTGCCTTATGAAAAGAATACTAGTGCTAGTGTAATGACATTATGGGGCAAATGATAGCCATGCCGATACAGCCTTATAACTTGTTCCGCAGCATAAAGGGCTGCCCTACAAAAAGAGAACTGCATTAACAAGCACATTTAATTCAAGGACTCGAACGTATGCCCAAACAGTTTACTAGGTTTAGTAACTCATAAAATCCTTTGACAAAAGTTTTGACTAGAAGTATTTGTTATCACAGGTTGATAGTGCATGTTGGAGTAAAGACCTTAATAAATATAGCCCCAAGTAATGTGATAGAACTGATAAATATTATATTTGTTCACAACGCACCAGATGTAATAAAAAGTGAGCAATTCAGCATTGTTGTCAAAACTACAAAAAAAGTTACAAAAACAGTGAAACAAACAACTCTGAAGCATAACCAAGTACCGTACACCTACAGTAACACCAAGATGGCTTGTTGTCCTTAACGGGTTTTAAAAAGTTTCAAATCACAAAAAAACTATGATAAAGACATTATTTAATGCCAACACTACAGAAAATACCCCAATCCATACTTTATCTTTATCACAGTTGTCTTTTATTTTTTGGTACTTTTTTGTTTCATTTTTTGGAACTTCATTGGTAAAAGTCTCAATAAATGTAATACTAGGTATAGCTGGTACACTCAATAGCTAACACCTCCGAAATATAGATGCTGTTGTCTGCCTGTGGTGCCCCTGTGGCTAGCCTGCTGCTCTAATGCCATGCTGTTTGTCCCCCAGTGCAGTTTGACATGATGCGTGCCTGTAACATGATTGCCACCGTGGCCCTGACAGCTGGACAGCTCATCTTCCTGCTGGGCTTGGTGGAGCTGCCCCTCATCACCCAGGACTCCCAGTGGTGGGAAGAGGTCATAGCCGCCCTCTTCCAGCTAGCCAGTGAGTACAGACCTCTTTATCATTATCCCACAGCTTTACTACTCGCAAAGGAAGGACAGTAGACTCTAGACCCCTTGCAATACTGGGTAGGACAGAAAAAGGCAATCTATCATGCCAAGCTACACAGTAACTTCTACATAACTTGCCATTTAATAACTACATTTACCAAGCTCAGACAATCTTTCTGTCCTCAGCTGCTTCCACAAGACGCAAATCCCTCATTCCCAACAGGTGCACCACACTGCTTACCTCCCAGTTCGTCAACACTAATAAGTAGATCACAGCTCTTCTCACAGTCCCTTAGTTGGAATGAGGCTGTGATGTTATGAACTATTTCCAAAACTTTAACTACTAGATTACACTGCTACTTGCAGTCTCTCCACTAACCACTAGACCACATTGCTTACCACCCAGTCCCTAAGCTCTCAGACCACCTGCTCCCTTCCAGACCTATAACCTCTAGAGCACACTGCCTCCCTTGCAGTCCCTCAACTCTAACCACTAGGCCAGCCTGCTTACCTCCCAGCACCTCAGCTATAACCACAATTTAATATCTCAGTTTTTTTTGTGGTTACACTCCCAGACAAATGAATAGCCAGATTATACATGCACTGCATTTACACTACATCATCAAAAAAGCCATTGAAGAACAGCAGCAGTTTTTAGACGCAATATGCTCACACTGGTCGACAGTGAGGAGATGGGGTTTATTTTAAAGTCAGGATGCATGGTTACAGAACTGCTGTGTATAAAACTAATAAAAAAAATACTAAAAACGGGAAAAGAGAATCCAGCAATCCCAGGTCCGCAACTCTCTTCCCCAGCCTTCCCAATTGTGCTGAGGAAACGCAGCGTGTGTCTGTTTAGCTTGTTGTTTGCATTGCTCCCCCACTATTGTGCCACCAGGAGCTGTTTGCTAATTTTAGCCAGTGCTGCCTGTGTGTGCAGGCCGGCATCCTAGAGCTGCTCCAAACACAGAGCGACTGTTAGGCGCCAGGATATCCCGGCTCAGGACAAGGAAATGCCTGTTACTACCTGTTATGCAAACCCAAGGGGGGGGCTGGGGAGGGGAGGGTGTCACATTAGACAGATCTCAGCAAACAGATCATTGTTGTGGGAAGTACTGGTGTCCAGATAAGCAGGGCAGTCTTTCATATTTTTTTCTATCGAAGGGTTAGACTGTAATAAATGCATATCTTACTGTATACATTGTAGTTTTTCTCATTTACAAAATGTGTCTAATTTGTAAGTACCTTCTTTGCAATCATATTTATGCTTTTATTTATCCTGGATGCAGTTCTTTCAGGACAACTTTTGACTTTTTTGTTAATATGATTAGTTCCACATTACTAAAAGTCTTTGACTAGTTGTATCCCTGATAGAATGCCTGGGCACTAAACCCACTGGAAGAATAAAGGTGTCAGAACTGTGTTACAACTTCTTCAAACAAATGTTGAGTTGAATCTAATTTGGTCAGGAGATCTAAACAATACCCAGCTTTGGATACCCTCAATAACTTTAGCCAAGCAATACCAGTTTTGATGAGTAGTTCTCACAAAATAACTAAAAGGTCTACATAGTATGTAAACCTTCAATATATCCTCATTGACAGGGATAACCATTCCCTGCAGCAGATAAGACAAACTTTCTTGGTAGTTTAGAAATATTTGCCTTTCTGGCTCATTAATACCAGCAATTTCAAGGTCTGATTTCGAAAATACAGTTGAGGCACTAAAACTAACGCCAGTAACCCGAACTGACGTATAGTCTGAACTATGCTACCACAATGAAATGCATGCCAATTGTAGCTGTAGAAACCAAACTTCAGTAACATATTTTTATTATGAGTATGTAAATATTTCAACGGTAACTATGTTTTCCAGTGTTATTCAGATATTTTTTTGTTGCAGGTTTCAATCAGAACAACAAGTACTATTCTAAAAATAGGGTCTGATATCAACTGGTTTAGATTAGCAAAAGTTAGTCATTTTAATGGGTCTGATACAAGATAACGCTACAGGTAGCAAAGTTCTACTGACCAGGTCATACTAGTACTAGAAATCTCAGTCATAGCAGCAACAGCTTTGCTGCGGTGTCGGGTCTTCTTTTAAAAAACCTCCTGTGAAACATCACAGATGCAAAAGAGTAAAATCACTTTAAGTGGTTAAGGTAATCAAGACACTAATAATAATGTAACTGACTTTGCAATGGATTCAAAATATGGCCCAATGATTTAAGCCATTATATTCAGCTCAATTAATTCCACATCACTCAGCAACATTCATACACACACACACACTGCTGGGCCTGTGCGGAGGATGGCTTAATATTATTGGGATATCTATAGATTAGTTCCAAGCTAAAAGGCAGAAGAGACAGTAATTCAGCTCAACCTTTTGAAACGAAATTATTTACAATTTAGTAATGCCATGAGATGCTTTAAAGAACTGATTATAAATCAGGTACTAGTTACCAAGATGTTATTGGTTTAAAATATACAACCTTTTTTTTATTTTTATAATTCAACTGCTACAAGTATTAACAGTAGCAAATAAGCAACCCCTAGCTGTAATTTCTTGCCCTTCAATAGTGTACAATTGAGTGCTTGTAAGTAAGAAATAGCAAAATTGGTCATAATTAGTTAGAACTACATTTCCTATTGTGTTTTCTATTTTTTTACAACGACTAAACCTTAAAGTAGGTAAAGTACGATCAAAAGAGTCCATAGCAGAATATAACTTTCCAGATAATGTTGGTTCTTACTGTGTCAAGCCTCACTGGAGTTCCTTAACTTGCCTGTTTATTTTATTTGAACTTGAATAAAACCTTTCCCCAGTTTCTGTGGCCCCTTATCATGAAAAACAAAACACAAATTAAATATATTACGGAGATGTATTGGTGAAGTTCAATACACAATATTAATTACTTGGGCATTTCTTTGGGGAGCAGATGTAGTTCCACACAAATCATAAGGGTTTTCAGAATGTAAGTTGCTCCCCCTGTTATACTGCACTGTCTCCAGCAGAGGCGCCCCACAGGTTTCACTATCTGTTATTGAACTATCAAATACAGGTCATTGGATCATATTATAGAATATTGGATATCTATTTGTTCCCCACTATTCATTGGACTGATTGTTTACAGACCTGAACCAATGAGTTGAATGGAATGGAACCAATGGATGACAGAACAGAACGAGTTACAGCTTGGATGGAATGTACGGTATAAATGGAGTACAGACCTGTTCGCTAGTTACATTTTGAAACCAATGTGTAACAGAACAGGACCAGTGTGTTCCTGATGTGTGGGTAATTACTTATGGTAATACCCAATGGGGTGGTGATGTTGGTGGGCACCTGTGCCCACCTGTTGATGAGCCAGGGAGTCAGGTCTGGTCAACAGACAATCCACCTCCAGTAGGGAGGGAGGGAAGGAAGGAAGGAAGGAAGCTGTTTGGATTGCCTTGCCACCAAACAGGGCCTTTCATACAACTTGCAACTGTACAACCTGGCTTTGATTTTCTTACAAATAAGACCATCATTGAAAATAAACAGGTTCTGTAAATACAACCTGTATCAGTTAAAAGCAATCAAAGCAACAAATTAAAGAGTGAGACCGTTCACACAAACTATTAGGGGGCCTACTATGACTCCTGCAAAGGGTTTCACTGGATCTCAGCCCATATTATAACAGAACAGTTCAATAATGCAAAACAATAAGACAATGTATGAAATCAGCTTGATTCTGAGAAACTTAACTAGTCTTAAAAGGTTCAACAAATGACAATAAATGACTAAACTTAATGCTTATCTTAAATAAATCACAATATGCACAGTTTGGATGTTACAATTAGCTTCAGGTTCCTCTCTTAAGCTCAGATGTTTAGGTATTAAAGTTACTATTAAAGAGTACTTAAAAAAAAAAAAAAAAAAAAAAAAAAAAGTTATACACAATTAAACTGAACTATACCACATACTGAAACTGTCCAAATGTCTAAATGCATTGTGTTGCTATTGGACATATACCTTCACTATATCCCTGTGGATAATAATTGTCAGGTAATATTACCTGGATAATCCCTGGATAGTCATGATACAAATGAGACCAGCAACTTTTGTCAGTGGAATCATTCTAATAATAAATAAACAATTCACTCATAAACTCAATTCCCTCCCGTTTGGAGAATCTCTGCGTGCTGAAGGATTCCGTGCCACTGGCTGTCTCTCCCCACAAAGGTTCAGGCAGAGGTCCTGTGAAGGGAAATTACTTCGCTGAAATAAATCAGTTTATTTTGGGCAGTGGGAGGAAGCTGCGTTCCTGTTTCCTTCTGTCGAACAGTAAGGGATGGTAGCAATCTCCGAATAGACAAAACTTTTTCAGGACAGCTCCTTCAAACACTCACTTACTCACTAGGAAAACAATTCAAGATTGCTTTCCCAAAATCTTACTTCACCTTTTCAGTGTCTTTTTATACTGGCTTCCAAGGTACCAATGAGGAGAACATTTAACATAGCATAGATAGAAAGATAATAAATAATAATCTTAGCCATTTGTAAGCTACAAAAAATAGAAACAACATTGGTTTCTGGTCATGTGGGGTCCTGTTTGATGACAGTAAAAACCCTTATAAACGTTTAATACACATTTTAGAAATCACATCCATTACAATATTATTCTGAAACTGAAGACACAATGCAGACAAAAAGTTCAACTTATTTTTTACCTGGCCAACTAATGCCTTTACACAGAAGTGAAGACACTTTTTGTGCTTTGCATTTAGAAGTTCTCTGTAATGGACAAAGTTTTTTTTTTTTTTTTTTTTTTTTTTAAATAATAAACACCTTTACAACATTCAACTCCTTATGAATTGAAGGAACACAATGAATTTCCACTGATTTTCAATGTAACGCATTCAGTACACGAGTGGACATGGGTTAAAATGTAATGTAATTAATTAATATTTATGTTGGTGTTTATGTTAATATTTACCACCCCCACCAGTCAATTGTAAAACACATTTTCCTCGTCAGTGAGTCGTCTGTTATTCCGTTTGAATTTCCTTGAGATGCAGATCCATTCACTGTCAATTCTGTTCTCTCTTAATTCACATTCAAACACACAGAATACAACAGTCTAGACGTAGCAAGGTCATTACTCCAAAATTCAATTGGAAACACTTTTTTGTGAAAAAAAGCCAGGGTGTCCTCGGCTCACCGCGCACCAGCAACCCCTGTAGTCTGGCCGGGTGCCTGTGGGCTTGCCTGTTAGCTGCCCGGGAGCTGCCTTGTCCTCCGATGCTGTAGCTCCTGGGTGGCTGCATGGTGAATCCGCAGTGTGTAAAGCAGGTGTTCGTCTTCGCTGCTCTCAAGTCAGCGCAGAGGTGGTAGTGGTGAACTGAGCCTAAATAATAATTGGCCATTTCAAATTGGGAGAAAATAACAAAAAAGTATTTGGCAACGTCTAAATTAAAAAAAAAAAAAAAAAAAGTAACATTATGTGAATAAATGACATGTACTGTAGACCTATTCAATTCAATTCCAATTCACTGGTTCTGGTATCCCTCAGATGAGATGTAAAACCGAGGTCCTATTGTAAGTGGCTATGCTGCAGCATTTGTTGATGCATACTTCACCCCCTAGTCTATTTTAATCACTTTGAATAAAAGCATCTGCTAAATGACTAATTAATCAATTAATTACAAATATTATTTTGGACTTTTCCCTGTACGTCTACCTGATATTTTACCAGGAATATTTTGCATTTATTTAAAAATAAATAAATAAATAAATAAATAAATAAATAAATCTTATAAAATTACAAGACTCTAAGTAAATATGTATTTGCTGTTTGCCCTGCCTTATAAAAACTCCGCTGTGGTCTTGTCTTCCTGCAGGCTTTGCTCTGGTGATAGGGCTGGTCACATTCTACCGCATAGGTCCCTACACACACCTCTCGTGGTCTTGCTATGTAGATATCGCTGCCTGCCTCCTGGCCACGCTGGCAGCCGCCATGCTGATCTGGAACATCCTGCACCGGCGGGAAGACTGCCTCACACCAAGGGTCATCGTCATCAGCCGCTCGCTGGCCACACCCTTCCGCCCACGCCTCGACAACGACTACGTTGAATCACCCTTCTGAGTCCATACAAACTGCCCTTCATTGGGAGGACTGGAGAAACTCTAGTAGTGACTTTAACTAACCCATCTGGGTGCCAACTCTCTGCCACACTAGCAGTCGCACAGTCGACAATGAGGGTCCCCTCACCCTCCCCACCCTACCCACCCCCTCCCCCCTCCCCCTACCACAAACTCTACCCGTAGCGAAACAAAATCCGGTGATCCGGAGAGTATGTAATTGGGGTGAAATTGCACGAAACGACAAAAGAGAGACCTAGTCGAGTCGATTGGGCTCTGTAGTGTTGTATGTTGGAAAAGAATACTCGTCCCCAGTTCGACGCGAGAACTGACTTCTTTTTATCCACCACTTTCCCGTTTTATTTTCTTTTTCTTAGAACTTTTTTTTTTTTTTTTAGCTCAAAACAGTCCTTTTTTTTCTATAGATCAAGATCTAACACAGTTTCTAAGTGTAACAGATCAAGATGTTACTGGCCTAGCAGCAGCATGCCAGAACCATTTGTTTACTTAAAGTGGCATACTTTATATTTGTATGTGTTCCCATAGCCGAAAACAATAAATATTTGGTATATTTTAAATAACAGAGTACAGTACATTACAACATACCCCAATATATACAGTGCTGGACATGAATATTACATTCGCTTTCATTTTTAGGACTTCCAAATATTTCTCCTTTGCCGTTATACAATCACATTTCTGTCCAAAAACACCTTTTTCAATAGGCAACCAAACTGTATTAAATATTACTCTGACTGTGAGTGAACATTCTCTGTGCCCAGTTTGTATTGCCACATCTTCTTGAGCTTTATATTCCTATAATACAGAGTTTTCTCTGTCCAATGACATGCTACTATTTCATTGAAACTCATTTCTGATAAGGTAATACAGGCACATGTAAGATGGTGCAGTAATCACAGCCACCACTGTCTCCCTCTCCATAATTTATATTTTTGTTTCAGGAGTGTCAAACCAAGGCTTTATCCTGAATGGGTTCAAATGTAACTTTTCCATATTAAATGTCAGCCAATTCCATATGCATGCCTCCATTCATGAATACTGTTTTGTTAATAAATAAATAAAAGCTGCTTTTCAAAATATTTTACACATTATGTAATGAGCGCTAATATTTCAAAATCGATATTATAATGTACTTTCATATTGAGAGCTGTTAAATGCTAATGTAAAATTCTTTGTGTTACTGGATTTATAATTATTAAATAATGTGAATCTCCATGATACCTGTTTCGAGAATAGTGTGGTGTGCAGAATTATGTGGAGATTTGAATGTGATTGACCAAGGTACACCACCTACTCCCCATTGAGACACTGGCCGTGCCTGGGAAAGAGCGATAGCACTTTTCTCCATTTGTTTTCTGTTTCTGCCTTGCTTCCCCAGTAACCAAACCACATAGAGAAACTGCAGCGTGGCCGGCAAATTCCCTGTGCAGGAAGTGCGTCGGCCAGCAGGCAGGGGATTGCGGGAATCCAACACAATACCTCCGGACCAGTTCACAAAATACTGTAAAAATAGCTGTCACTGAAGAACTTATATAAAGCTGTCATCAAGCTATTAACATTCTGAGATTTCCTGCAAATCGGATGTGCCAGTTTCTTCAACAATAACATTTGCACACGTACAAGGGAAGCAAGCGAAATACTCTCAGCAGGGAGTTCACTGTACAGAGAGATGGGCTCTGCTAGAGTCAGAAAGAGATCATATATGTGTGTGCGTGAGACCAAATAAGTTAGTAACGTACATCCCCACCACAGATGTTAACACAAAACACGTACTTTCAGTATCATGGAAAAGCAGACAAAACTACACCACTGTATGATAGTGTTATAACGTAAATGTACCATAAAAATACTATACATAAGGACAGGCCCCTGCATACAACCCATAACAAATCACTACTATCAGTCTATGACCACCAAACAAAGCAATTTCATAACAAATGCACATGTGTAGTTTAAATCAGAGTAGTTCCTAAATATGGCCTTCAATAGGCCTTTAAATAGATCCCAGTACCATGATGAAACTATAGTAAAAAAGTTCCATCAAGGGGTTCCAAGATTCAACTTCAACAGCAGCTGTATGTTTGGAGGAAAAGTAAGTAACCATATGGCATTAGTTACCTGAACAAATGTCCACTTGCAATAATGTAAAGCTGGTCATGTGCATTCAAACTGCTTCAACTTGGCTTACTGTATGTCAGTGAAGCTTGTGACTATAGTTTAGCACTGGTGCCATATAAACTACAGTAGGTCTGTCAATGGTAATCAGTGTGTACAATGTAACAGTTCATGATTGAAGGATATATTAAAAATTGTTTATCACCTTGGGATTCTAGGCTACTGTACAACCTTTGCTAAGAAGCATCTCCTACTTAAGGCAACATACCTCAATAGTGAAAACAGACTACTTTTGACAAGCTAACGTGATATGCAGAGTTCAGGCTTTCTAATGATATTCTGCAACATATAGATCATAGTTTAAATGTTAATGATGATAATGTTTAAAATATTACAGAAATTAGGAGAGAAGAAATATACATTTCTGGGTTATGAAGTTTTGGCATATTTGATAACCATTACAAACCTCATAGACAGAACAAAAGCACTGTCTCAGTGACCACAAATAAAACAATCTGATCTACACAGACAAAGCTGCGAATCCAAAAGAGACTATGCGCAGTGTGACATGGGCCACAGCAAGAATGAATTGCATTTCCTCCTGCATTGAACAGAACATAGCAATAGAAGGACAACTACTTCCCCAAATTGTTTTAAAAACAACCTGATTTGCTACCACTGATACAGAAAATACGCTATACGCACAAGAGGCTGAGATCTCAGAGACAGACAAAAAGTAGGCAGACTTTGTGGCATTGTGCCAGCCTCTGCAAAATTAGGCACACTCTACTGAACACGTTCAATCCATAATTAGTTTCTCATTGTAAAAAACACAGAGACATGGTACGTGTCCATTTGCTCTAGACTAAAACACAATGGGCATGATTGATCAAGGTCTTTACTTGAAAATTTCATTTGCACTTTGTTCATCAAAGGAAAGTACAAAACAAGTAAATAATTTAAGAATATATTTTATGTTAGTGTTCTGGGTTGCTTGTTACTATTATTTTATAAGACCAATGTTTTGTAGCATTACTTTTTTACAACAATATTAAGCAAATTGCACCTTGGAGGGCCAATGAGCCATGTTCAGTAACAGATTTTGTAAAAGAACGTGAAAGGCAAACAGAAATACAATGAAACCTGAATTAAACCACCAAAAAAACTGAACATCTGTGGTTGTTTATTCAAGCTGCCTTTGTCTGTAGCTTTCTTGGTCTACTGGCTAGGAAGAGCAGATACCCATTCAGTGTGCCCACTTTGGTATGACCCCCTTTGACTTCATCACAACTTCCAGATAACTTCTGTCAAGGCACGTACAAGTTATTTGCAATGGGAGATATTTTTGACCACTGTTCTTGACAAATCAGTTTCATCTGCTTAATATCCAGCAATGCTTGATTTGATTCAGAACTGCGGGACAGTCTGGACAGGACCTTGATGTTTATATCCTAGCTTTAAAATCAGTGAATATTTACTGTATTTTTTCAGGGGAATAATAATGGCATTACATCAATCACTTGCTGTCTGTATTGTTGGAGGAGTCCCTACCTCTTGATGAGCTTGATGGATTTGAAGGCCTCGTCCATGTCTCCGATGGTCAGGTAGAAGCTGAAGTTGAGCATGGCGTCGCGGGTGGGCTTGTCGCAGTCCTCCAACCCCACAAAGTCCCTCAGTGCCCGACGAGACACCATCTGGGGGTCAGAGGAGGGTCCCGGGGTACCTTCACTTTCCACCTGCCCTTCCCCAGGCTGTATACAGAGGTTGCAGTCAGTACAGACACATCTATACCACTAACAACTGCAACTGAAAGCTTCTAAAGCAGTTTCCTTAAGCTTGCTTGCCTGAAAAGTATGATTGTAATAATTGTTACAGTCAATTTGGTAAGCTCTTTTTATTACAGATGACAATGACAAAATTTAGTACAAAACACATGGAAATAACAGTTAGTGATAGGCCAAGGTTGTAGGGCAGTGGTATTTAGATGACTAAAATAGACCCCATTGTTCCTTTTATCCATCCACCTCCAATCAGGTTACAACTAAGACCACAACTGGTGATACACAAACTCAAAGCCTAACTTTGCAGATAAATTCATGGAGATATTCTCTAATAAGTTGAAGCAGAAAGTTTTCAATGATTAAGTATACTGCATACATTATTTAACGAAGCAGTTAAGTAACTGTCTGTGAGTACTATTCTAATTTCCACCCCATTATCCTAAAACACCAATTGGCTGAGAATGGAAAGCACAAAGCAACCTGAAGAGAGAGTGAGAGAGCGAGCATTGGAGAAGGCATGAAAGAAAAAAATGGAGTGAGAAATAGAAGACAAAGAGAAAGAGAAGGCAGTTGAGGATTAGGATAAGCAGCACAGCTGACAGAAACTATCAGAGTGCTGAGAAGTAGAGGGATGTGAAGAAGACATACTCACCACAGGCTGAAAGAGACAGCCTCTCTGAAACATGAGCTGATGAAAAAAACCAAGTGAGCCCAGGAAAGGAAGACAAATTAAAATAAAGAAGCAAAGCCAAGAAATGAAGTTATACAAATGCATGGGTACAGGGGGTAGATTCAATCAGTTAACACAGACCAACTTAATGAAATGGGTTTCCCTGTTCTATGATGCTATAGAATCAAAACGTCAAACAACAATTATAGTTTATTCCTTATGAAAGTTTACCGCAGTAATTGTGCAGTTTACTATGTTTTTGCTATGCTTACACCAGCAAGTTTAAAAATACTAAAAGAAACTAAACGGATTCGATGACAAATGTTTTGTCTAGAAGACTTCTAGTCTGGTATTGAATCAATTTAGTTTCTTTTAGTATTTCTAAATGCCTATACCATGTATTTTATAATGCATGTCTGCGACTTATCCTTTTCCTAGTTACTTATAATGACTTTACTGTTCTTTCCCTTTTCTTGATTACACTTTATACATCTGATTTAATTTAGGCATGGTAGGATACACAGAACATACCTCAGGAAGCAAAACCCATCCATGACTCCCCCCCAGCCCACAGCATCCTCCACACTGCCCCTCCTACCTTGCGGGTGAAATAATAGTAGGGAACGTGGAGGGCAAGCAGGGCCTGCATGCCGGCTGGTCGTGGGTACGAGTCCTGGAGAAGCAGTCTGTGTTCCTGGGTGCTGAAGAAGGAAACTACAAGCACATCTGTCTGCAGTGAGAGAGAGAGAAACAGGGGGCATTGGTCGGGAATGACAGGATACTATAACTACCTTTCCACTGCCTAATGTTGCAGTTTTAATGTTGCAGTTCTAATGCATGCCGGGATGTGTTTTTGTTGAGGTTTTGAGACCAGTAACTGCTTCCATCAACAGTAAGGCAAACTATTTTAAATGGTAATAAAAAATAAGTAAGCTGTTTGTTAAACTTAAACTTGGTTCTCATTACTTATGATTAGGGGTCTACTTAAATCGCGTATTTTTCATGGGTAGGTTGCGGAATAAAATTAGGATTTTGCGTACCTATTTAAACATTAAATAAACCCATGTAGACAGTAGACAGTATTTCAGAACACTATAAAGCCTAAAAATAGTGGTTCTTGCTTCCTTACTAAAACATAGTGCTGTCATTTGTTACAGGCAAGCATGCAGCATCCCCTGCAGTTGACTTGCCCATACATTGAGACTGCACGTTCTGCACCCACTGAATTGGTTGGAAGTCAAGGCAAAGCTTTGCCAAGTTATACAGATGTGGAAATCGACAAGAAACAGCCCCAAAACTCGTTTACCCAAGGGCATCTGGCATACTTTAATAAAGGCAATGTTTGCAGCACGTTCGTTGTCATGTTACTTGTCCCATCCAATAATTTATTTTATTAGTACCAAGTCAAAACATAGAGAAAGTGGCTATTCAGGTGTAAAATTCCAACTGCGTAAAAGTAAGCAGTAGGTTGAAGTGAGGTGGCTGGGCTAGATCGTTTTAGTACTGATTTAACTTGCAGACAGGAAGACTTTTTGTCTGGGCTGACTTTCCAGTTTGGTTTCTGAAAGCTGTTTATTTTACATTCTGTTCAGCAGCCTCTGTAGTAGCCTTGTTTAATGTGTAATTCTGAAGCTAAATGGAGACCGATCGTATTTTCTCCAAAGACACATTAAGATAAGCAAAACAATTACCTCAGTTTGCATGTACAGTTTCTTTACGAAATATCTTGAAACGATCATCAGCCGAAATATACTTTGCTTTTTTGTCGTCCATTTCTATTATTTCACCTCCAATGCTGAAAACAAGATTTTTAGCAACCTAAATCAAAACAATGCAGCACCAACCTACTGCACAGTACAGGTCACAGAAACGCAGTAAAGACACACTGATAGGCTGATTAAAACTTCATTGTCATTTGAATAGTAAACAACAACATTAACTGCTTTGGAGATTTTTTTTTTGTAAATGTTACTTGGCGATGTTTTTTGTTTGTTTGTTTGTTTTGCTTAAGTGCAATGCACACAGGACCGTGGATGAATAAAAAGGGGCTATCTACAGAAGGATGATACATAGTTTGCGTCGCTTGTGTTGTGCAGTAGTTCATTTAAACCAGGTTTCTTTTTTTTCCCTCTCTGTACTTGTTTGTATGCATCGGCTCCTAAAAGAGGTGAATTTCGCGCTGACTCCTCAATTTCATGATTTAGGTAGAGCCCTACTTATGATATCTCAGCTTTTCAAAAGAAGTTTCACCCTGTGTGCACACCGAGTCCTGAATGAACCTGCCTGCAGATGCTTGAAAAATATTTTTTGTCTTCAGAGGAATAAACCCCTGTTGTTCTGATGTTATCTGTCATTCCCAAACTTCATTTTCACTTTGACTTTAATTCAAGGTCCAATTATCCTGACATACTTTGCTTTCTACCACTATTCACTTCCTGTATTACAGGCAATAGAACCCCACTTGTTTATACATATTTCCTATAGGCAGCACATAATGTAAGTGTAAGGGTCCTATAAACTGCAACACAGAAAAGAATTGAACTTACATCAGTGTGCAAAAAGAAATTGGCCTCGTCTGACCTCGAAGACTGGAAAATTTACAGCAAAACAGAAAGGACCTTGGCTTACCATTACAAGCCTTAGAAACAATAATGGAAAAATAACGAACTAATGTGATGTAACACAAGGAGTTTAAAGCTTGTTTTTCACTTTTAAATACTTTTAAAAATGTTTTTAGAATCATATTGTTTGAACACAGGCCATTTTTTGGGAGAGCACTTAAATTTTCAAAGACTAAGTAAACTTCAACTTATGTTCTGAGTTCCTTTGAGAAGTTATGTTGTCAAAGGGAAAGCATCATTGGAGCTTTTGAAAAATAATTACAAATATCCAACTGTTTGCAATCCCAAATATGACAGTGTATATGTGCATGTTCTGTTACCTGTACTGCAGGTACCATGCTGCCTTCACATCTCAACTGTAGGGGCTATGTGGTCAAACTGACTTGCTTTGTCTACTGACCAGACAGGTTTGTACACATTTAGAGGTGAACCCTCAACCGCATAAGTGCAGTACAATGAAGCACAGCAGTATGGTGTGATTCCAACACAGCCAGCCTTGCTCCCTACCTGATCTGTGCAGTCAGTGGTATGTGTGTGGGGTGAGGCTGGTATGGTCAGCACTGCCTCACACACAAACAGCCGCGGCTCACTCTCATCCCAGAACTGGCTGACCGGGCAGCGGCCACACAGCTCGCTGGTTTCCAATCGCCCTCTGCAGGACAGATACAAGGACACCTCTTCATATACAGATTATTTTTGGGTGAAAAGGCCTTAGTTGATAACTATCCACCAAAAAAGAAATCATGCACTTCACTACTGACCTCACATATAAAGCTGTTTTGTCATTCTGCAATACTGATTTTATAATACAATGTCCTACTTGCTAAATATTTGCATAATCTATCAACTAATCAACAGGCAAAACATATTTTCTTTGATAACTTGAAAATATCTTTATACAGAGGTTTCTGAATTCAGAGCAAGGCTCTCTGGTACAAATACTGGCCAAGAGGAGAGATTTCAAAAATTAAAAAAACACAGCCCATCGTTTATCCCTAAGATAATAAAATAAGGTTGACTTTCCACAAGTCAGGTCAGTTCCACGTGGCATGTGAATGAGGAAGATGAGGTTGAATGAGGGTCTCCCATAGAGAGAGCTAACATAATTTGGTTGTGGGTGGTAGCCTATGTTTTAAATTTCTGTGCTGTTTGAAGGAATATTAATCACACCTCTGCCCCCATCCCCAGTTCCTCTGCTCCTCACCTCTCTGGCTCCTCTCCTTGGAAGCCCTCACTGGATCGGCCAGTAAAGAAGTCAAAGTGGGTGAGAGTGTCCATCTCCACATCATAGAAGTAAACCTTGGAGTCAACACTCCCATCAGCCTAGGAGGAAAGGAAGACATTGAAAAAGACTCCTAGTCGAAACGCTTCTTTTAGTATTTCTAAATTTAGCACTACTGATTGTTTACAGTTATGGATGATATATTATGATGGACTGTTGAAAGTTATGGAGAATGTTTTTTATCTATATTCTTTAAAAAAATATTTCAATAGAATAATTAACCAGAATTTAAACATATTCTGGGATAAAAGTGAAAGTGGATTTTAATTATGAGTCCCTGTAGGCACATAACATAGCAATTCCATATTCAACATACTGTAGTATAGAAACCAGACCCCCTTTGGTCTGGGGAAGGTCTTTACAACCCCCCCCCCCCCCCCCCCCCCCCCCCCCCCCCACCCCCCCACCTAAAACGTTGCAACGAGCATGCGACTTGGCTGCTGTTGCACTTCGACCGGTTGGTTTGCTGGGGGGGTGAGTGGACCCCTGACCTGTGTGACTCGCAACCTGGCTTGGCGCCGCTGGCATTGCACTTGACAGTGATGCTGGCCAACAAAAACCCCCCCCCCCCCCCCCCCCCCCCCCCCACCCCCGTGTGACGAGAACGCTAGCTTGGCTGCCGTTGGCACTGCACTTCACAGAGGTGATGGTACCCAGGTTGGGAATGAGCTCCGCTAGGCTCTTGGCATTGCAATGGGGTTTCGCTTCTCTGTGGAGACACAGTGTGGCTTACTCTGGATATACAGGATTATAAGGCAACCCTTAGAGATGTTTACTACCTTTAAAGTATAACAATGTGCAACGAGGCACTGTGAAAGTATGGTACAGCTTTAAAATGATAGACATCGTCACATGTTCTCACAGTCACTCCCATTATAAAATGAATCTAACTTATGGACATCATTCTCTAACCTAGCCTATTGTACCAGAAATGGCATTTTGATTTTTGCTGCAGCATTGTTTTTTGCGTCATCTGCCACATGACTACCCTCGCAAACCCTTGCAAATTTTCGTTTATGAAATTCCATATAGATCCACTACTCACAACCACTTAATCCTTGAGGGTTGCGGTGAGCATTTAGATAATATATGATTTTTTTTACTTGCTTAATAGGAGAGTATAATTAAAATGCACTTGATTCGGATTAAACTGAGTGCAGGATGAACATAAGGTTTTCATGCTAAAATATTCTTTCAAAATTTTTTACGAATGCTCGAATATTCTTTCATTTTGAATTAGCTGGAAAACAAAAGTATAATTCCTACCATATGTGGCAGGGTAGGAGCTGTGCACATGAAGAATGGGTTTGGTGTGTGTATATTGTAAATCTCTTGTGCATGTATTGCAAATAATGAATGAAGTGCCTGACGCTCCAGGAACACACCTACTTGCTGATTAGATTCCACACCTGGTAATCACACATAGCAGACAGCACTCCCAGGAGCGTCAGGTACTTCATTCATTATTTACAATACACGCACAAGAGATTTACAATATACACACACAAAACCCACTCTTCATGTGCAGGACTCCAGCCCTGCCACCTCATATTACAGTTAAAAAAATCTCTCAAGAGTAAAATAAACCTGGTACCCCATAAAAATGTTACTTCTGTACAGTAGAATGATATTTTTCATATTAATTATTTTTATTTCAACAAATATGAACATGGTCTGTTCTGCAATGGAGTACATTTGAAGCAGTGTTTGTTGAATATTTGTCGAGGCACTAATAAAATGAAAAAACAATCCCCCTGAACAAATGTGGTTTGTTTTGTTTAAATGTACATTTGCATTTCTTTGGTGGAATACAAATATTGCATCTCCAGTCACACTATGCATATCTCTACGGATCGGACAGGCAGTCTGGCTGCTGAAGTGCAATATGTATACGGCTGTGCAGAATGTGAAACGCAGTGGTCTACAGTGTATCTGTACCTGCGGGAGAGGTCAAACACCTTGATGTATGCAGCATCAGTCCCCACCACCAGGAAGGTATTGCAGACACTCAGGATCTGGGGGGTGCCCTCCACCTCTGGGAACACCAGCAGCTGCTTCACTGTGCCCTGGAGAGAGGGAGGAGGGTGGAACACAGTCAGAGGGGCTGGAACGTGCAACACATGCAGGAAAATAGAGTGAATGGGGTCGGTAGAGTGAACGAAGACAGGGGGCATTAGCAGAGAAACAAATCACGAGCATGGAACTACTGGAACCCAAACCAAGGACAGCCGGTATAATATACAGCAGTGCGCAAGACTTGTCATTTATATGCTTTATATACCTACCTGCATTAAAACCTCTGGGTATAAGAATTTAAATTTTCAGTGAGTAATCAGAGATAGAAACAAGAGGCACTTGTTTCTGAAAAGGTTAGACCACTTTGTGCTTTAATCAGGCATCTTACACAAACAACTTTTAAAAAATATCATGCATTTTACCATTTGTGGCTGTGTGTTCCTTTTCTTGTCCCATTTTAAATGAATTGCATGTGTGGCCTATTACAGTCATCTATTAAAAGACAATCACTAATTTGCCTATTTTGACAATTTTCCAAGATGTTCAGTTCCAGTGGTTTGATTTCATATGCACAACGAATCAAAACAACAAAAATAATGGGGTGTCCTAATACATATGTACACTACTGTACATCCCCACCAAAGAATGAAAACACAATATTGATGTAAACACCAAATTACACTGTCACTACTATGTGAAATTAATTAGTGTTATATATATGGTATATAATCTCATGACAAAGATGCATGCAAAGTTTAATAGAAATTCCAGAGAGCTGCAATCTAATCTAATATTATGTGAACTAGCATCTCAAAGAAAATACATGTTTGCCGTCACAGTATGACTAGTTAGACAGTGTGATGCCATAGGTTGAATTGCAGTTCCTCAGTGTGTTCTTTTAAAGTGTGACAGTTGTAGGAGCACCTCACTATATCCCCCATGCTGAAGACTTCATCTACAGCAGGGATGATAATGGTGTTTTGCAACATCCATTTCAGGAAAGAAACAAACTTTGTCCTTTTGCATGTGGTTTTAACCCCAACAGGATCAAGCTGGAGTGAGACTTACCTGCAAGGTGCGGACCTGCACCCTGTAGGGCTCCACAGTGTATATATTCTCTTCATGTACAGCAACAGCCTGTGACTCACAGGGGAACGAGCCTGTGTGCAGAGCAGAAACCACAGCTCACACAGAGAGGACAGGGAATTCAATTCAGTGCAGAGATTGTACCACTCCAAAAACAACACGTACATTTGTCTGAATGAGTTAATTATTTATCAAAGTAAAGATTTCTGCTATTAAACTTTTTCTACATTAAAAAAAATAATTATATCTCATTTCAAGTGGTCTTGTATACCAGATTATCTGCCCAAACCTGTATTTGAATTTTTGGCTGATGTGTAATAACTTTTGTCTTTTGTTAGTTTTGTTTGTGTTGTCTACTATTTTGTGGGGATTTAGATGATTAAAAGCCATGCAAGCTTCACCATTGCTTTTCATTATGTAATAATAGGCATTGAATCTAAGATATCCATTATATGTTTTTCTTAGAAAATGCCCTCTTGCTCACCCAGAAGTGGAAGACATGGCAGGATCTACTGTGCTAACCACATAAACAGAATACAAAGCAACACCTTCACCCAATGTATACTACAGTATATTGAACAGAAATGTGTTCATAAATCATTCAAAATTCAGGAGGGTAAACTATAATCTGTGTAATAAGAGTAATCTGTGTACAATAAAGATGGATTTGCCGACTTGGCTTGTACCCTGGACTTGGTTTGTGAGATGTCTGCGCTCACCTGTGTTGCGTAGTACTGCTCCAGATGGCTCAAAGACTGTGACCTGCTTCCCATTCCACACAGTGACTGTGTCCTACAAACAGGAGAGTGGCAGGCAATAGTAATGAGCCATAAACAGCCATTATTCATTGTAGTTATTATTACCATTATCACTCACAAAGGAACAAGTACAAATGTCTGGTACCTGAAATATCGCCAAAATATTTCCAACACATGCAGACATAATTCTGACTATTGCAATTACATGCAAAAGCTTGTGAATCTTATAAATTCTGAACAACTTTTTGATTGCTGTTATTATTGCAATAATACTAGGAATCATATCCCTCAATACTTATTCAAGTGTAGACAGAGCCGGTATCAGGGGGTTACCTTGGTGACACAGACTCCCTTGATGTGCATGTCAGTGCGCAGGCTGCGTTGGGTTCCTGTGCTGAAGTAGCTCAGGCACAGCTGGTTGGGGTTGAGCTGCACTGCTGCCACCTGTTGGCTGAAGTGGGAAGACATGACGTGTTCGCAGAGGATCACCACTGTACTGACGGTGATCACAGCCAGCAGGTTCATACTGGAGCCCCACTGAAGAGAGAGAGCTGGGATTGAGTCACATAGTACAGAACTTCATCTATGCTCAGCTTTATTCAATATGCAATACACCAGGTGAATATGAGAAGCTTTAGGAAATAAAGTGAATACAACTCAATACTGGAGCAACAGTGGAAGATATACATGTATGCTCTTTAACGCATTTAAGAATGCTATGCAACTTCTAAAGTTTCATTACTTTTTACTACACTGTGCTCTGCACACTGCTGCACTCTCCTTTTGTAATAGTTTTGAAGAGGTACTTTGCTATGGCCTTCATTGTACACAACTGAATCAAAAACATAAAACTATTGAAAACACAGAGTAACAGAATCATTTTGATGCTACTATATATCAGCACCCAACAACTGTACTTGCTTGTGCACGGTTGTGTTTAAATTAAAGTAACCCCTTATACCCAGGTTGTAGGTATAGTCTGGGAATCATGTCTGATTGTCTGAAACCACCGCAGCAGTCATGGTGGTTGTACCTGAAGCTGAATGATGTTCCCTTCCAACTCCGCAGGAGTCTGCAATTTCCACTGGCCCCTCCCTTCCGTCTTGCGATTGGACACAGCCACCTTCCGCCACATGGCGATTCGCCCCCGGCTAGTCCCTGCTGCTAGGATACCTGGGGAGACCAATTACAAAACAGTGTTACTCAATGTATACACTCATCATGTACCTCTGTAACACTAGTTGTTTACAGTTACTTTAAAGACGCAGTACACCACAATCATGATTAATTTTACATAGAGAATCATAAATGATAACTTTATGTTATGTATTTAGAGACAGAGCAATATTGGTTTAACTCATAGTAGAGATACTACTATCAAAGTGAATTACGTAGTGGACAGCTAAATATTGATATGTACATACTTATAAAGAGAGAAGGCTTGATCACTTAATTTATCAAAACTTTACCCTTCTTGACTGTGTGAAAAATGCAGGGGATAATAAAATACATCAGACAGATTGCAGTGAAACAGTATTGCACTCACCTTTAGCAGTGCAGTAGGAGATACAGTTTAAAGTCTCCCCTGCCTCAAAGCCCAGGTTTTCGTCCAGAGACAGCACATAGTTATCGTCTCTCTCCAGGTCCCAAAGTCTAAAACATACTTGGACATTCAGATCAGACAGCTTCTTTACCCAGATCAATCTGGGCATATCTGAGAAGTCAACTTTAACTACAGCTTACCTGCATGCCATAAAACAACTTTAAACTACTTTAAAGAGAACATAAAAAATAAGCATTTCAGAGTAACCTGAATTAACCAGTTGCCAATTGGATTGCACACTTGTGGCTATATCACTATGTTGATATCAATCAATTTTTAAGAACGATTATTTATCGCCTTGAGAAAAATAATATTGACTGACGCACTGGCAGATAATTATAATACAAGTTAAACAGTTTGTTATTTATGACGGGGTAATACAGCACCTTAATCTATTGCCTTGGATTTTAGTAAATAAAAAAATAAAAAAAACTTGTAACTATGAACTTATTTAAGTAAATCAGGTGATAATCACAATTTTTTTCAGATGGTTATTGATAACAGTGTTTCTGAACTCATACCTGACCACTTTCTCCCCCGTGGCAGTGATCAACAGCCCCTTCTCTGCCCAGGCGATGTCAGCACTCTGGCCACTCTTCCCACTCAGCTTCACCTGCAAACACACCAAACACAAATAATACTTTATTCCATCTTAATTCTTACAGTTCTTTTAAAAAGTTTCAACAAGTATAATTTCTTGTGTACCAGATAAAATACAAGTCATCAGTGCAAGCATTCGAATATTGGAACAAAAACTAATTAAAATGTATCTGGTGGCAAAAAAGTCCATGTGCAGTGACTCTTAAAAGTATTCACCCACCCCCCTTGGACTTTTCCAAATTTTATTGTCTTACAACATGGAATCAAAATGGATTTAATTAGGAGTTTTTGCTACTGATCAACACAAAAAAGTCCATAATGTCAAAGTGAAAAATAAAATCTATAAATTGTTCTAAATTAACTACAAATATAAAACAGAAAATAATTTATATCATAAGTATTCACCTCCTTTGCTATGACACACCTAAATAAGCTCTGGTGCCACCAATTGTCTTTAGAAGTCACACAATTAGTTGAATGGTGTCCAAGTGTGTGCAATTAAGGTGTTTCACATGATTTTTAGGTTAAATACACCTGTCTCTGGGAGGTCCCACAGTTGGTTAGCACATTTCCTAACAAAAACTACATCATGAAGACGAAGGAACATTCAAAGCAAATCCGGAATAAGGTTCTTCAAAAGCACCAATCAGGCATAGGATATAAGAACATTTCCAAGGCATTGAATATTCCCCAGAGCACAGTAAAGTCCATTATTAAGAAATGGAGAGAATATGGCACAACTGTGAAGCTGTCTAGAACAGGCCGTCCTCAAAAACTGAGTATCCGGGCAAGAAGGGCACTAACCAGGGAGGCCACCAAGAAGCCTATGGCAACTCTAAAGGAGTTACAGTCTTCCACGGTTGAGCTGGGAGACACTGCAGGACAATGACCCCAAACATGCAGCCAAAGCCACACTGGAGTGGCTTAAAAACAAAAAGGTCAATATCCTGGAGTGGCCCAGTCAAATCCCGGACCTCAATCCAATTGAGAATATGTAGAAAGAGTTGAAAATTGCTGTTCACCCAAGGTCCCCATCCAACTTGACGGAGCTTGAACAATTTTGCAAAGAAGAATGGGCAAAAAATTGAGGTGTCCAGATGTGCAAAGCTGGTAGAGACTTATCCAAATAGACTCATGGCTGTAATTGCTGCTTAAGGTTCCTCTACCAAATATTGACCCAAGGGGGTGAAAACTTATGCAATCAATTATTTTCTGTTTTGTATTTGTAATTTAGAACAATTTGTAGATTTTATTTTTCACTTTTACATTATGGACTTTTTTTGTGTTGATCAGTGGCAAAACTCCTAATGAAATCCATTCTGATTCCATGTTATAACACAATAAAATGTGGAAAAGTCCAAGGGGGGGTGAATACTTTTGAGAGCTAATGTACACACGCCTGTTGTTATCTCTACTGGTCCTGGCAGCCATCAATTCCTTTGTTTTGTACAAGGTAGGAGAGAATTCGTCTTGAAGCTAGCCACAGCACTTCAACAGAAACATTTCGATAACAAAACTACAAAGCTTCGTTTTAGATTAAAAACTATTTTTGTTTTTACAGTTCTCTATGTACATAAACCTGTTTACACACTAGTTTCTTTTGAAATGTTTATTTTATTATAGTTTTTAATTTAAGTAGTTATTACATGTGGGAAGTTAGAAAATAATCTTAATGTTAAATTGTTCATTTAGATACAACATTTTTGGCTGTGCAGGCGTTTGATATGATGTGCTTGAACTTTTGAGTTGTACCCGATAATTTGTATTTCATTTTAATATTGATGGTGTTTAAAATGTACCAGCGGTTGTAGGTATGTGCATAACCGAGGCATTTCTTGTGTTAAAGTAGTCCATAAATGTAGTGTGCGCAGTGTGTGTGTGTGTGTGTTTGGGGGGGGGGGGGGGGGGGGGGGGGGGGGGGGGGGGGGGGGGGTATGGGGGTGGTATCAAAAGTCAGAAAAACGGGATGTTGAAGACGGAGATAGCCAAAAAACGATTCCTGCTGCCGGACCGAGCTTAATGGGTTTTATACTAGTATTTTTTTCATTAGATACAGCGATGGACGAAATTTGGATGCCACTTGTGTTCGTCATCGGACGAGGACCAAAAAAACATCCTTAGCAATCTATCGTATTGCATGACGACGTAAGCAGAAGCTTAGCGTGACGTGGTTCAGTAAAGGAAACGTAAAACGTACGTCTGCAGTGTCATATGCTGTAAACTGCAGTTGTTGTGTAGTGTATTTACACCTCAGGATTAACTCTGACGTACATTGGTTCGGGAATAAACTTTATTGCAGACTCTTAGGGAAAAGACAATAATCTTTCAAAAGAGTAGTGTCGTTGATCAAATCGGTTTTTTAGCGATTTTTTTACAAACCCCAGTATAAACTGCTTTTGTCCATTTTTGTTTACCTTTTAATGATCCAGTGGTCTTCAGAACCCGAACAAATGGTCAACGCTTGTCACGATATCTTCTTCTTCATTAAGAGTGGTAATCGACCTCATTATCTGATGCTGAGAAACTAATTCATGCTTATATGTCTTCCTGACTTAACTATTGCAATGCTCTATTCGCTTGGCTTCCGGGTCACGCCATGAATCCCCGGCAGCTTATACAGCTGCTGGGCTTCTCAGCAGAACAAAAAAAAAAAAAAAAAGAGACCACATAACTCCTGTGCTGGTTTCACTGCACTGGCTCCCAGTGAAGTTTAGAGTTGATTTAAAAATTGTACTTTTGACTTATAAAGCACTTAAAGATTATACAAATGTGTCAAGTCAGATATATACCTTCTAGTGGTTTAAGATCAGCTGATGCAGGCCTTCTGCTTTTAGTCACTGTGCTCCCACATTGTGGAATGCACTGCCACCTCATATCAGAAGTGCTACATCACTTTCAGTCCAAATTGAAAACGTATTTTTTGTAGATTTTTTTTTAAAACTGAATTTTAAACAATGTCTTTCTTTAATATTTTTACAAATATGTTATATTTAGATTTTGTTCTGTTTTTATATTAGCTTTTTAAAACTGAATTCTAAACTTTGTTTTTCTTAAATTTCTATACAAAGGTATTGTATTTTGATTTTCTTCTGTTTTGTCCTGTACAGTGCTTCGATATACTTTTTGTATATACAGCTATATCAGTGGTTTTCAAACTTTTGTCCCCCTACCCCTTTGCAAAAAAATCTAGTCATAATATAACTATGAAAACAGAAAAAAAACAAATTACTAGACTTAAGTACTTTAATAGTACATAATATCATATATATATATAGATATATAATATATAGATATATATAATATATATACTCTATATTATATTATATATATATATATACTTACCTGCCATGCTTAACTACCAGTGTCTGATGGACGTGCCTGCTTTTTATCACAGATTTCAGTAAAGCTACACCCTGATTAGTAAACAATGCAGCCCACACACAAGGGTATGTTATTCTTCTATTTTAAACTGGGACGAACAATTTTAGTCGGGTGTGTTTATATACATACCAAAAAAAGGGTACTTGCTTATCTAGAAGGTGGGGAAATGTTTTAAGGGTCATTAAAAAAAATTTAAACAGCCCTCGATTTGCTGGCTCAGAAGGCACACAAGGAAGGGGCTAGAGTTCAGCCAATTACTGTTCATGGAAAACTGCTGTTAAACTAATTAACTAAAATAAAATTAAAACTAAAAATGCTGCGTAAAATTATTTCAAAATCCAGACCAATAAGTATGACAAAACGAGTCCAAAAACCGGTTATGTTTTTGAAAAACAAAACTAGGGGTCGAATTTAAAACAAAATGCAGAAGTATAGTGAGAAAACAGACAGGACATTTTGCATAAAAACAATTTAAAATGTACAAGTACAGGCATTTTTTATTTATTTATTTTTTTTAATCGGGTAGCATGCGGAACTTTGTAAATATTGAATAACATTGAATATGTGCGTTTTATTTATTTATTTATTTATTTATTTAACTCTATGTTATCGTTTATCACTTGAGCTGGACATATAAAATGCTGTGTGTGTCTTGTGCAGTATCGAATCCAGCCAGAATAAGTTTGATTTGAAGTGAATATTTCCAAAAGCTAAATTTGATGAAAGTGGAAAGGTGCAGTCAAAAATGACTTAGCAAAATGCTTACATGTTAGTGTTTAGTGCAGTCGTCTGTTCCTGTTAATCAGGTGCCAGACAGCTTGTTGATGGGCACTCGCTATATGATATGAACACACTCAATAGGTCTGGAGTAGGGAATCTAATTCATGACACTTCCCAATCCCAGGCGTTAGAGACTGACTATTTATTTACTCATTTATTTTTTTAATCCTGCGATTCCATTTTTTGTAATAATAATAATAATAATAATGTGATTTTGCTTTTATTAGCCTTATAATCAGCGGTGTACATGCACAGGCTAATGCAATCACTCGACAAAGAAGTTATCAGCAAATTAGTCATAGTGAAAAAACACAAAGCATTGCAAGTAAAGATAACACAGTCGTGTTTCTCCAGCTCCAGCACAGTGATTTCCCTGTCTAAGTAGGGCGGCGCAGCTGCCTGCTCAACTCATTAATACTGTTATTTAAAAACATAAAATTAGATAAAACACTGCACTGATTAAACTACAAACACTGGACATTTAAACTCCAGAAACTAAACGTACCTAGTAAATACTACACATTTTTAAAAGCAGCAGCCTACAGACTGCAGAACCACCGCCCTGCTATTTAAATATGTAATTTGCCCATGTGTGCTCAACGCTTGCTCACTGTCAGCAGCCGGTTGAGTGTTTATAGTTAACCTCGCCCAACAGAAAGGAAACGTACAGCAATACGGCTGTGGTTTTATTTGAAGGAGGTTCAACATTGTTAATTCGAATGCTAAGTCGCAAAGTACTACAATGTGGTATAAAAATAAATAAAATCAGTTGTCTGCCATTACAGGATCTTTCTAGCATACCCCCTGAGGAGCGCTCAAGTACCCCCAGTGGTACACGTACCCCAGTTTGAAAACCACGGATCTATACAAATAAAGTATTAATTGATTATATTAAACCTATATTCACTTACAAGCTTAAAGATCTCTAGCAGAACAATAACAATGTATGGGTTTTCAGTCTTTTACAACATGATTTCAGAACTTCTCAAATCAATATTAAGTAGCTGAAGGGTGAATGAGTGATAGGGATTGAGGAGTTCCCACCTTGACGAGTTCTTGTGTGGCCCCTCCTGGCCCCACACTGTACTGAGACAGCAGCAGGGTCTCCGTGATCACCACCAGCACCTCCCGCCCCTGCAGGTACAAGAGCTTCTGAACAGGACTGCCAGCAAGCAGCACCTGGGAGCTCTTCCCCTTCTCATCCACATAGTGCACACTGCCTGGAGAGGGGAAGGGAGAAGAGACACAGATAGTGACTGAGGAGCAGGGTTCACATACAAATACCTTACAGTACACAAAACCACAAATCAGACCTACTATAATGGCTGCAGAGCACTGGAGCTGGCAGAAGCAAGTACTGCATTTTGAAATATCAGATTAAGAACACTATGGGACAATTTTTATGGTCTTTTCACCAAAATGAAATTTGCACCATTTCTGTAGGTACAAACAACTCAGAAGTTAACTTAAAGTGTAGTTATATACCCTTAACAATTTGTTTTCCATTCACAAAAATGTTTAGACACAGATTTCCCTATAAAATACATATTTTTGCTATATTTCTTCTGTAATGTAGTTATATTTAAAAAATGAAATATGGGTTTTAGCATAGGGGTGTCACTATGTTAGACTACAGAGAGCGATGTGGGCCCCTCCCCTGCCCTACCATCTGCAGTGCTGATGAAGAAAGTCATGCCCTCCTGGGGTCCCAGCTTAAGCGGCCCTCCTTTCCCAGCCTTCCTCCAGTTGAACATGTCCAGAGCGTTCTCATCCCCACTCACCGCAGCTCGAGCCAGCTGCACCAGGTCACTGCACAGAGAGAGACACAGAAACACTTGGGTCTGTTTCAATCTGCTAAACAAGCAGCTTTTATGACGTGAATACTGAAATAGGAATTCTGTTTTTGTAACATGGCCTCCATTTTATCCATTTTCAAAATGTTTTGAAACATTTAAAGGAAGAAAAAAAAAAAACACATTCCATGTAGCCCACTGACATTTGTTCTAATCTGATAAAAATATAATCGGAAATATTTTACCTTAAGAACAATATTGTTGGTCTAGCATAGAGCAGAAACTTTACTTTCCTAACAGTGGATTGGAACCATTCCGGTCATGTTATTCTGTTCTGCCGAGGCATTTCTCAGAACAGTATAACAGCAACAGTTTTTTATGACCTTGCAATATACTTACAGTGGTTTGCATTAGTATTCAGCCCCCTGCAAAATTTTCACATTTTGTTGGCACCTGAGTGTACTCTACGATGCTTTCAAATTAGACTTTACATGTAGAATCTACACACTACTCCACATTGATAAAGTTAAAAAATGCATATAGAATATAAATAAGTAAGATTTACAGAGAAAAACAGTAAGTGCTAAGTAAGTAAGTAACATAAGTACTCAACCCCTTTGTTACTGCAGCCCTAAATCAGCTCAGGTGCAAATGATTTGTTTGAAAGGTCACAAAATTAGTGAAATGATTTCAGCCTCTGTGTACTCAAAGTGGTTTAACTTGTAGGTAATTTCCCTAAGGTATATAAAGACTTTCAAGCTGCAACTCACATAGTGATCCAACAAAGCAACCATGAAGACCAAGAAGCTTTCAAAACAAGTCAGGGTGGTAGAGAGGCACAGAGTAGAAGGGTACAAGAAAATTTCAAAGGCGCTGATTATCCCTCTCAGCACAGTGAAGTCCATCATTAAGAAGTGGAAGATGCATCATACCACCCAGACACTACCCAGATCAGGTCGCCCTCCCAAACTGAGCAGCTGGGCAAGCAGGAAACTGGTTAGGAATGTCACTCTGAAGCCAACAATGACCTTGAGAAATCTGCAAAGTTCTGTGTATGAGGTGGGAGTCAGTGTTCACACATCAACAATAAGCTGGTCCCTACACAAAGCTGGCCTGTATGGACGGATGGCAAGAAAGAAGCCATTACTCAAAACGCCTCAACTTAAAGCACGTATGGAGTTTGCGAAAAAGCATGTAGATAATACTGCAGACATGTGGAAAAAGGTTTTGTGGTAAGACGAGACAAAAATTTAACTTTTCGGTCTAAATTCCAATCGTTACGTCTGATGCAAGCCCAACACGGCACATCACCCAGTCAACACCATTGCAACTGTCAAGCATGGTGGTGGCAGCATCATGTTATGGGGATGCTTCTCTTCAGCAAGGACTGGGAAGCTTGTCAAGATAAAGGGGAGAATGGATGGTGCAAAGTACAGGCAAATCCTTGAGGAAAACCTGTTTGAGGCAGCTAAGTCTTATACTGGGGAGGAAATTCACATTTTATCAGGACAAAGACCCAAAGCACAAAGCCAAAGCCACACTGGAGTGGTTGAAATAGAGAATTAATGTTCTTGAGTGGCCCAGTCAAAGTTCTCACTTGAATCCAATCAAAAAAATTTATAACGAGACTTGAAGATTGCAGTCCATCGACGATCCCCAACAAACTTATCAGAACTGGAGCAAGTTTCCTGTGAAGAATGGGCAAAAACTTCACCATCCCACAATGCAAAGCTAGTAGAGATCTATCCAAAAAGACTCATAGCAGTAATTGCTGCAAATGGTGCTTCTACCAAGTACTGACTTAACGGGCTGAGTACTTATGCAGGCAGTAAATTTCATTTTGTACATTTTCTTTGCAAGTTTTGCTGACATTTAACCTCCTCCTCATATAAAAGTGTTCAGTTTAACCACTACAGCTTTGACTATAAATAATGTTTGTTTGAAAAACTGTGCATAAATGATATGTAATTCAACAAAATGTGACATTACTGGTAGGGGGTGAATACTTCTGCAAACCACTGTATATAAATATCTAAAATAACATTTGCAGATTTGGAAATACACATGAACCTGTTTTATATCACCTCACCTAATATCATGCCCCACTTATCATCATGATTTTTCAGAAATAACTCGTCATGCACCATAGGTTCTTTGAAAAATTACCTCTGTTAATATCATCTCACAAACCCGCTTATTGTCACGTTAAATGCATGTTAAAAGCATTATTTATTTATTATTTATTTATTTATTTTTTAAGTGTCCCCAATTTGGTTATGCCCAATCGTTGTGTTTTACTGAACTGTAGAATCTAAGGACAGATCGTACCAATTTTAATATTATATTATAGTTTATTGTGAAGGCTGGTATTGCTTTGAGGTGAATACCCTGGAAATGCTGTATCAATTGTAACCTAACACCCACATGGTCAATTTGCACAGGAGTTTAAAATTTTACAGAAGATCCCGATGCCCTGTAAAAAAATTATAGAACTTCTGAGAAAATTCTGGTATAAAAAGAAATGGACGTTTTGCACATATTAAATTTCACCGATGTCGATACAAATTCCGAAAACACCCGTTTATGTGGTGATTTCTAGTCCCATGCCAATCGGGCTTCAGACTGCACTTAGTTACTGGTACACCTGGTACACCATTTATTCTCCTGTAATGCTAGTATTAGCCGAGGCCATAATTTCTATATTAATCTTCAGCTTCGACGTCTCATCACACGTCAGTTCATACAGTATGTGCACATGCATTCTCCAATCAAAGGAGTCGGTCACAACTGATGTGTTTGACTGCTTTTTTTTTTTTTTAATTGAAGTGTGCTTAGGTGGCAGCAAAATAAACAACTCAGGTCAGAGCTTACATTGGTTGGGACGGGGGTTTACATAAAAGCTGACATTTTTTCCTCTCCCACGTTGTTGAATAATGAATTTCAGGGTGGGGGGGATGGGGGTTCACCCCTCCTAGATACACCACTGCCACCACCCTAAATGATGGTTCATACAATGTTGCGACCGTTGGTGATTTCTAGTGACTCCAGTCATGCAACTGTTTGCCGATCCAAGGATGAATGGATCCCCCCCCCCGCCAATACGGTGAGACCATCATCAATCTTCCAAGATTCCCTGTTTCCATCTGACTCTGGTACTCACTCTCCAGGCTGTGCAGGTCTAAACACACAGTGTGTCAAGTGCATTCCGTAGTCATGTCTTAGAAGTGGAGCTCCCTGCAGCCGGCCTCGAGGATCAACTTTCCACACTGCCAGGACTCCCAGCTGCATGAATATAAAAAAATGACAAAAAGGAACAACATGTAGGATTTGACACTGACACCCTAAACCATACATCTTGTAGCTAAAAAATGCATTCAGCCAGTAACATGCTTTCTCCCAGAAGACACTGCTGAGATGACATGACCTAGGAGCCTAAGTGTAACAGATTTCTTGAGAGCAAGGAATTGAAACTAAGAGCTTTCTTTAACCTAACCAGATATTTTACCTTGAAAATACATGTTTGCTGTAACATGCATTTTTTTATATATATGCAAATTTGAGACTTATGTAGCTAAGGAAGTACAGAACAGCTAAGATTGATGACATTATGTTGTTAGTTATAATCACTTTAATTGGTTTATACAACAATTGTGTAACTGTCACTGAGGGCATTTTCTAATGTCTCTAGTCATGCGACAGTCTGACTGTCCCACTCCTCTCAACTCAATCAGTTGCACAACTGTCTCCTGGTGGTTGCAAGACGGAACCAGCATTTAGACACAGCCATGTGTAGAAAGAAAATGGTAACACAGTGAACTAGAAGTATTGTGCATGTGCATGACTAAAGCAGGTTCTCTCTGCGCCACACTTGCCCTGTCCCCGGTGAGAAGACAACTGCTGTTGCTACTCCACTCCAGCAGGGAGATGTCAGCACTGTGGATGGCTGGCAGGGACGTCTGCTCTCCATCCGCCTGGTTCAGCAGCAGCACCTCACCGGTCTCCCAGCCCACCGCCAGGACCTGCTTGCTGGGATGCCAGCGGAGCACTTTGGGCTGGAATGGACGCTCCACATGGGAATTCCCAACATGTTCACCCTGCAACAGAGTGGAAATGATGAGGTCACAATCATTAATCTCAGCCATAGGCTATGTACAGTATTATTTACCTTGTGGATTCAATCGTTACTTAACCTATTAATATTGTAAGTTGTTTGATGTATTACAGTTTTAAACACATCCATGTTAAGGTACCATCTGGTGCCATTATCAAAACAAACAAATACAGAAGATTCGTGTGTTATGAATATGGCCTTTTTCTTATCCACTCAGAATATACCTCAAGGAAAATATGATAAAAAAATTATTCCTTCCCTATCGCCTTCAGTGCTGCACATACGTACTAATCCAGATTTGTAGCTGTTAGGACACCAGCTCCACAGTAAACCAGTCTGCTTAGAGCCCTGTTTTTTTTGGTATAATACTAAAACCCACCTGCTGGAGGTAGAGATCAACGCTGCCACCTGTGGATGGACTGATGGAAGCTACCGCTAGCACAGGTTGAGAAGAGTGCCAGGTAATCTGACTGGGAGAGCCAGCGTAATCAGGAGACTCAATACGGTGATCGAAATACACCGCCATAATCACAGTGGGGCCGGTGCACGTCTGTTAAATAAACAAACGTTATGCATCTTTTTACATCTAGACCAGCACCAAAAACAACAGTGATGACATTTTCTGTCATGTGAATGATTTACTACAGCAAAATATATTTGAAATAAAATTTGACTAAATGTTGTATTTTCTAAAAACATCCTCCTTGTTGTCAAAGGGTCAAAGAATTCTGAAATATCATCTTGATTTTCAAAGAATATTTGAACATGAAAAATAAAAAAAATCCATGTTCACTTTTGTACTTCAAATGATGCATTGTCTGCACTACTATTTGTTTTTGTAAAATATATTTTTAAATTATTCTAACATTCAATTTAATTGTATTTATTTATTTTACTAAATATCAGTATGTCATCATGTACACGTTCTTATTAATTGTACTTTATAATGAATGCTTGATGGTATGTTTATCATCGATGCTGCATATTGCAAATGGAAAACGTTTGTTTACCTACCATAAACCTGGTTTCCTGAAAGAAAAGATGGCCACCAAAACATTGTTATGGGATACACCCCTGCCTATTGATAGGTGTCACTTAGCTCTTCCTATCAAAGCTGCCGATAGGCCCTCTACCCTCGGTCCCACCTACCAAGGATACTTAACCGTCACGCAGGGGAGACTCAACGAAACCGTGATGCAACCTCGTGGTTGGTGGCCAACTTCTCTTTCAGGGAACCAGGTTTACAGTAGATAAACTAACATTCCATTTCAATTCGAAGATGGCCACCAAAACATCGTTATGGCAAACGTGTACCAGAGCCATCGTGAGGGAGAGAAGAACGGCAGCATATGAGGGAGGCTTAGTCCTGCCTGACCTAGGTCAGTGATGCGAGCGTGCAACCTCGAGGACCCACATTCAGGCGATAGAACCTAGAAAGCCCAGCTAGCCGCATCACAAATCTCAGCCATGGAGGCACCTCGAAAGAGGGCCCATGATGTAGCCACACCTCTTGTGGAATGTGCGGCTACCCGCCGAGGTGGGGGTAAGCCAGCACCATCACACGTAGTCGCGACTGTGTCCGCAATCCAATGCGACAGTCGCTGCTTCGAAAGGAGGTGTCCCAGGGTCTGTGTTCCATGGCAGACAAAGAGCTGGTCAGATTGCAGTGACACTCTGCTACCATAATCCCAATTACGCATGCAGGAGCTATGCACAGACAGCGCCTGAAGCTCACTAACCCGCTTTGAGGAGGTGATAAGAGGAAGGCTGTCTTCATGGACAGGTGCTTCAACTCAATGCACTATATAGGCTCAAATGGGGCATGTGTGGAGCCTCCAGTACAATCTTAAGGCTCCATTCGGGGAGAGTAGCCCTCCTAGGAGGGTTAAATCGCCGAGCGCCTCGGAGAAACTGAGCAGCCGAAAATGCACACCCGGGGACACTGAGTCAACGGGGGCATGGCAAGCAAAAACAGCTGCTAGGTAAACCTTCAGTGGGGAAGGTGGTCTACCAGCCTCAAGCAGATCTTGCAGAAACTGCAAGATGACAGGCATGGGACAGGAGATTGGATCATGAATGTTAGTACGGCAGCAATCTTGAAAATATTTCCACTTAAAGGCGTATAGCGACCTAGTGGAATGTGCCCTAGCATTCTGCAGTGTACCCACGACCGCGTCTGACAGCCCTAAGGCTGACTAGCTGTCCCTTCCAGGGGCCAGACCCACAACTGGAGCCTGCCAAGCTCCGGATGCCAAAGTGTGTCTCTCACCTGGCTGAGGAAATCTCGGTGAAATGGGCTCTCCCAGGGCGGGCCGTTCAGTAGCTGACATGGATGAAAACCAGATTCTCCTGGGCCACCTGGGGGCCACTAGGAGAACTGTCGCCTTCTCTGACCAGGCCTTTGAAAAAGGCCGGGAGTAATGGCAGAGGTGGGAATGCGTAAAGGAGAGCTCTGGGCCATACGTGGGCTAGGGTGTCAACGCCGAGAGGACCGCCGCAGGGGTGGAGGGAGTTCCACAGGGGGCAGTGTGTCGTCTGCGCCTTCCCGAACCGTTCCCAAATGCCACTCTGACGGATGCGGGCCCTCCCTCGAGAGGAGGTCCGCTGCTCGATTCTCCACCCCCGGCACATGCGTCGCCCGACGGGACAGTAGGTTCCATTCAGCCCAAATCGGAAGCCTGAAGGCTGGGCGATGCAACCCCAGGGACCGAAGGCCAACCTGGTGGTTGACATATGTCACCACTGATGTATTGTCCATGCGGATCAGCAGATGTCTGTTCCGCACCATGGGTAGGAAGAGCTGGAGGGCAAGGAACACAACCTGTAGCTGCATCATATTGATATGCAGGGACGTCCAACGGCCCGACCAGGGCCCGCTGACTCCTCTGCCTTCGCAGACCGCACCCCAACCTGAGTTGGAGGCGTCCGTCGTCACCACCTTGCGGTTGTAGACCACTCTCATTCAGACTCTTTGGAGCAGGTGAGAAGGAAGATTGCGTCTACGCACTTTGAAAATGTACAGGGAGCTAGGGAGAGGCCGAACGGCAGCAAGGAAAACTTGCACATGCTGCCTTGAAAGGCAAAGCGGAGATATTTCCTGTGCTGTGGACGAATGGGAACGTGAAAATACACGTCCCGCAAGTCCACCGTGGTAAACCAGTCGCCCAGCCGGACAGACTGGAGTATGTGACAATGAGTTAGCATGCGGAACCCTTTCTGTTTCAGAAATCAGTTGAGAAACCGCAGGTCCAGGCTGGGGAGAAAGCCACCGTCTCTCTTCAGTACCTGAAAGTATCTCGAATACAACCCCTCTCCGAGAGAAGTGGGATCTACGAGACAAATGGCGTGCCTGTCCAACAAGGCTGCCACTTCGGTCTGGAGCACCGAGGCCTGAAGCAGATCCATCGTGTACATAGTCGTGACGCGGTGAAAAGGAGGGTGTCCAAAGCGAAACCGAAGCGTATAACCGTATTGTACGGTTGCAAGCACCCACACATCGGAGGTGCAAGCGCACCAGTGGTGCAGCTGTTGTGCTGTGAATTGGGTCTGAGGCTGCCAATTTCAGGGGCTCTGCTGGGGCAGCTGGGGTTGAGGCAGGGCTAGTGGTGGCAGTTGTCTAGGGCGGAAACCCTGGAACCACCTTCTAGGTTGTTGCTGCGTGGGCTGGCTACGACCACGTCCACCACGGTGAGGGAGGGTCCTGCCCCTCGTCTGAGATGAGGCCTGTAGGCAATGCCTAAGGTCTCCCGGCAGGGCTGTGGGAACTAGCACCGTTCGGGTGACTGTTCGCGTCAGGGTAGAGTGGTGGCGGCTTGACCTTCCTCCACTGCTGGGCCAAATGTATGGCCTGGTGATATGGGCGCTCCAATAGCGCAGCCTTATCAGGAACAGGCCCCTGCAGGCCAGAGATCTAGAGCAACATATGCGATAATAATCACATCTTCATGGCCACCGGCTCTGGGAGCCGAGCATCATGTAAAATCCTATCCAAGTATGCAATCAGCATACTGGATGTGTTTGCTAAGCAGGTGCTCTGGGCTCCCGCCACATAAGCCCACCGGACATGTGTCTCTGTGATCCTGCACTGCAGGTTCGGGCACAGAGTCCCTGGGCATACCTCCTACCGGTGGAGCCTTAACTAAGGCTTCAATTGTGGAGTCTACAGGGGGAAACCCAGCCAGACCCAGCTTCTCTGCCCCCTCCAGCGAGGCCAGTGAAGAGCTATGTCTCAAATGCGCCGGCGCTGTGGCTGGGTGGTTCCAAGAGAAGCGCACCTCCTCCATAAAATCAAGGAAAGCTGGGAAGGGTTGAGCTCGGGGAGCCACGTCATGTAGTCGAAAGACAGAACGGTGTGGCTCTGCCTGCGCTATCCAGGGGACCTTGGAACTAGGGGCCGTTTCAGCCAGGATTTCAGGCTCCACCTCGACCTCTATATCTGGAGGAAAATCGGACATCGTCCGAACAAAGCGTCCAAAGCGTCCAGTCGATCCGCTTGCCCTGCTCTCCCACGGAGGGGTCAGGGGGCAGTACAGAGACTGCAACCAGCACAGGGTGGGAGGGAGGCCCACGGCCGGAGCCTGTGGGGTCTGTCTCTCCAAAAGCTCCATGATCAGACCAATCTGAACTTTCATATCCATAATGTCCCGCACCTGCCGGGACATTCACCCGTCTAGCCAGAGGCGACGGGGAGCGGCTGCGGGTGGACACAGACGCCTATGCACAGGGGATCTTCCCGAAGGGGCTCTGTGACGGCGTCAGGAGGCGCGGCAGGGAAGGGCCCACTGCAGGGGATGAGGAACGCCCCCTTGCGACTCTCCAGACAATTAGCGAGCACGTGGGCTGAAAAGTCTTGCAGATGTTGCAAGAGCCTTTCAGGGCTGAGGATGCATGCTCGGGGCCTAAGCACCGAGTGCACATGTTGTGCCTGTCCTCCTGTGGGATACTGGTCCCACAGGCCTCACAGGCATGGAAGCCAGCCCTGCCCGTCATAGCATGGAGTATACTGAGCACCGTGTGCACCAAGTGCACTGAGCACCGAGTGTCGTGTAGCACCGGGTCAAAGGCGCACCGAGTACTGCATGCACCGAGTACCGTGCATCAATAGATACTGTGCACACCGCGTGCACAAGCACCATGCGCACTGGGCACCGCGTGCAGTACCAGTATAATGTGCACCGCGTACTGCGTGCACAGATGCACCGAGTACCGTGCAGCGCCAGGCACCGTGCGCACCGAGTACCGTGCGCACCGAGTACCGTGCAGCACCGGTGCGCTAGCCTGTACAGCGAGTCAATGAGCACCGTGCACACCGTGGTACCGGAGTAGCACTCGCAGTCTTACGCACCGCGGTATTAAAAAACAACGGAGCAGCTATGCACGGTGCCTACCCTGTCCGCGTGGTCACACACCAGAGCAGCACATAGCGTACGACAGGGGGGTAGAGCCGAAGCCGCAGCAGGAGACTGACTTTCAAACACAGTAATACAAAACAGTTTTTAAAATACAAAAACAGTTAAAATATTACAGGACAGATGGGGGAGAGCACACTGTCTACTGATTGTGAGACCTACATCAACCCAGCAACAAGGGATGCCTTTGTGAGGAGTATACGGCTGGCCCGGCTGAAGCAGCCGAGCTGCAGCTAGTCCTCTACTACAATCAAAAACAAGGCTCAACCTGCTGCCCGCAAGCGGCTGGTGGGCTAACTGGACAACGGTGACAAGGCAAGCCCAGCCCTGTGGAGTAACAGTGCTCTCTGAAGCAAGAAAAGGGTGAAAAACACACACAATTCTTAACAATAATACTTACCATACTAAGACAGACAGACAGAAATAAACAGCCTGACACGCAGACCGAGCAGGTGCTGACAGTTAGAAACAGAACAAAAAGGCTACAAATTTAAAACTACTGATTCCGGGAAAAGCGGCGAAGGCCAGCTTTCAGTACGAAGTGCAGGGGAACTAGCAGTAGCTTATGCAGCGCTTTTTAGAAGAAAAAGAAAAAGAGTCTCCCCTGCCTGACAGTTAAGTATCCTTGGTAGGCGGGACCGAGGGGGTCATCGAGGGGAGAGGGCCTATGAGCAGCTTTGACACAAAGAGCTCAGTGACACCTACCAATAGACAGGGCTGTGTGTATCCCATAACGATGTTTTGGTGGTCATCTTCGAATTGAAAGGGAACTGTATTTTAAAATGATAAACCTGTCGTAGTAGTGGTACAGTAGTACATTACTGACGTTTTTTACATACATAAAGGAGGGGTATATTCTGCAATGCACAGTTTAAAACCAGAACATAAAGAAACAACTGAAAAAAAATTACCAACTTAGCAACTCTAAACAAATTTATAAACACACTTGAGGCAACACACTTTTTTAACGCCAGTAGCATTATTAAATAAATAAATAAATAAATAAACCAGTGCTAGCTTATCCAAATTCAAACCGTGCATTAAATCTCTACATACAATATAGTTGTGGTTTAAAGAAAGAAAGAAAAAAAAAACACACCAGTCTCACCGTTTAATATGCAAAATGTTAAGTTAATGCAATTTTACAACTTGACTGAGCTCGAAATTGTTGTCTCTGTATGTTTCTCAAAAAAGACGATTTGTCCCATATGCAGTCAACAACGGCGTAGTGCACTGCTAATCACTCTAACCCGGGGCCCAGCGGCCTTCTCTACGGTGCAACCCGGGATATCTTTCTACATAGGACATATTTCAATAAAAGCTTTTCCTAAATAATTTTGAATTTACCTGTGTTTACCTGTTTTTCCTATAGTTCGAACTGTATCTGTGATAGTGCCAGGGGTAAGTAGCTTGGCCTGGTATCTCTTTCTCTCTGTATCAGTCGAGAGAAGCAGCGTCTCTTCTTGTTACCCCGACAACAAAGGTGCCCTCACTGCGGTCGGGCGGGGGAGGTGTTACGAAAAATCACGAATCAGAGCCGAGCAAAGAGCCATTCCGAGTCTGAATCAAAGATAAAGGAACGTACAAACAGTTGTTCATCGTTGTTTATACAAGTTATTTTTGATTATTTAGATAATCTCAAATTGCATGTCAGGATATCTTTAAATATTTATAGATATCTGTAAATCATTTCCACATATCTTTAAATTAATTTTAGATATTAGTAAACAAACAATTTTGAAGATCTCCTAATTTCATTTTGAGATACATTAAAGATATGCTGTATGTTTTCAATGGCCTTCTTGTCCATCTAGAGATATTTCTAAATGAACAAGAAGTTATTTCGTGATATCTTAAAATGAACTTGAGATATAAATAGATAGTAGGTCATTTAGAGATTATCTGAAAATGTATTTTAGATATCTTAGAATGATTTAGAGATATCTTCAAATATTTAGATATCTGGAAATGATGTGTTACTGATATATTTAGATATATCAGTAACACTTTAAAATAAGTGTCAGTTCATGATAATTTCATGTGCATTTAGGGAAATGTTATCAAGTCATAAAAAGTATGTTATGAACTCATGCTTGTGACTTCTGAATTCAATAGGAATTTCACTTAGAATCAGTAGGAAGGCATGTGTTCGTTACATTGGAATTACAGACAGTTAAAGTGTTACCAATATATCTATAAATTGGAGATATCTCAAAATAATAATTTGGCTTGTCACAGTGACCACAATAACTGCTTTGAATTCTCCAAACCTTTATCACTTCTAGCTTCACATAGCTCTTCAGTATTGCATTTGCATACGATCTGATGAACCTAGCTTGTCTTTATTCCATCTCCAAACATATTTTTGCCAACATTTTTGTAGTTGTTTGACTACTATTCCTATAGCGCAAGTGGCAGTGTGCTTTGAAACTCATTCTGTGCGCGTGATCAAATTTAGTTTCGCTTTATACCTTGAGTAGCTTCCTTAGTTGAAAAAAGTTAAGCTATGATGTGAAAACATTGGAATGTATGTATCCAATTCCTTAATGGTGTAATCTACTGCCACAATGAGCTGTATTTAAAATCCCTGACAACACTGAAATACTTATTTCATGTCAAACATGACCACTAAAAACATTAGGTTATTACCATAACCCTGGTTCCCTGAAAGAGTTAATGGGAGTAATGTTAATGGGAGTAAAAGTTAATGGGAAAGAGCCTCTCTGACCGTCAATCACTAAGCAAATATAAAAAAAGCTGCCCTATTAGGGCCCTGCTGTGAGGGGGAAGTCCCTCCCACCTCCTGTTGAAGAGGGACAAACTCACAGTAGCACATCGCCATTCTCTTTTCAGCTGGGGACACGACCTCAAAGGGTAATGGTTGTCATTCTCTTTCAAGGAACCAGGGTTATGTTAATAAAGTTCCCTTTCAACTGAATGACAACCATTACCAAATGTGAAAGCTGTACCAAAGCTGTCGTGGCTCCAGATTACCGACAGTACAGCCCCACGTTGATAGCCTCTGAACCCACATGACACCTAAGGGCATGCTGCCTGCAACACCCTAGAGCCCAGAGAGGGTCTCTCTCAGTTTGCAACATCAAGGCGGTAAAATCGCACAAATGTCTGACTACCTGTCCATGTAACAGCATTGCATAACTCATCTAAGGAGGTGCCATGAAGGAAAGCCCATGAAGTTGCCTGGCCCATAGCAGACAAACAGCTGGTTGGACTGTCTCCAGGATGCCGTTCTATCCAGATAACAGCAGAGCCCGAACTGGGCATAGCGTGTGCTGTCTACTGTCCTCCTCTGACTCGTGCAGGGGAGGTCTGAAAGTTTTCAAAACCATTGGTTAGTTAATATGGAATGAGGATACCACCTTTGGCAAAAAGGATGGATTTGTTCTTAATGTTACCCAGCTATTAAAAATGCCACTGTGACAGGCTGGTGAGTGGATAGAGGCCCAGAGACAGTCTGAAGTTCAAAAAAATAACTATTTTATTATAAATAAACACAAAAATGAAAGTGCGCAAGGGCAAAATAAAAAATCTTCAAACACAAATAGAAAGACAACAAAACAAAACTTACAAAAAAAAAAATAAGGTTTCCAGGCTGGGCAATGCCTTCACTGGAATCACACTTTCAAAACTACAAACAACAAAACACCAACCTGCTTCCTCAACTCCCTCCTCCCAAATGAGAAGCAGAGGCCTCCTTTTATGTCAGCTGGCTGGGCGTTGATTGATCATTAATTAAACTAATCATCTAATCAACCCCAGCCACCTGAACACAATGAACCCAGGCAGGTAGGGGAATTTAACCCCATCCCTGCCAATTTCTAAAGGGCTGAGCTGTGCTCTGCCACAGCTGCCTTCAATGAAACAGGGCTCAGTTCTGCTGTCGCCATGGGCTCGAATGAGGGACTGTGAGGCGTGTGAGTAAAAATGGATTTCCAGACAGCGATTTACGTGTAAAATAAATAAAAATTGTATTTAATATTACACGGAAAAGAAAAAAACAATAAAGAAGGATGTGAGGGAGGGAGTCCTGGAGTAATCAAAAATAAAGGAACGGAAGCCTCTTAATCCTCTTCGTGATCTGCTCAATCCAAAAATGAAACAAAAAGGAATAAAAATAGAAAAGAGCAAAGTTAGTAAGGCCTCCGTCCGTAATTAAAAGTAAATAACACAGTCCACCCCGCACGTACTTCCCTCCAGCCTTTTTTTCCCCGCCTCTATTCCTCAGGACCAACCCCGAACACAGTAACACGTTCCCTTTAGTATGCAAACCCCGCCCCGGTAGTCAGTGGATCATCAATCCCAGACTGACAGGTATCCTTAACTTCACTTGACTCCAGTGGCTGGAATTTACATACTCATACTTCCGCCCCTCACCAAGGTGCCGCCCCTCAAAAAGATGACTTTTGTCATGGTCACAAGACCTTGGTAAGGGAAGTCCCGAGTTGGTTTGATGCCTTCTACTGTTGGGAGGCTGAATTGCAGACCGAAACCCCTTTTACTCATCACAGGGACCCATAAGGGCCCGCAGTACCGGTTCTAGATCCCACTTGGGGACCATACTTTTCATGGGAGGACGAAGCCTCCGAGCCCCTTTAAGTAATTGCACTGCCAGGAAATGTGCCCCAGTGGACACCAAGTCAATTTTGTCGTGGCACACTGATATTGCTGCAAGGTATGCCTTCAAAGTGGAAGCTGATTTTTCTGTGTCAAACAGGTGTTGTAAGAAGGATAGTATCATCTCAATAGGGCAGGTCACCAGATCGTGCCCTTCGGCAATGCACCAGTCTTGGAAAAATTTTGTACTGGGCTCTAGTGCTCGGTGCCCTAGCAGACTGTAGTTTTTCTACTACTGCAACTGGCAAACCTCGTCTGAATTAACAGCTCCATTCAATGGCCAGATCCAGAGTTGGAGTTGGGCAGGTTCGGGTGCCATAATAGCCCCTCAGAAAGTCCTTGCGCAGCGCAAGCTGTCACTGCTGATCCGACAACATGTCAGAGAGGAGAGCAAACCAGGGGCGTCTCGGCCATCTGGGTGCAACCAGCAAAACTTGTGCTCTCTCCACCCTGATCCTCTCTAGTGTCAGGGGTAATAATGGTAGTGGAGGGAATACATATAAGAGCCCCTATGGCCAGGGGTAAGCTAGCGTGTCTACTCCCAGGGGGACCCCGTCTCTCTCCACGGAGAACCATAGGGGGAAACCAGTGAACTCGTCTGTGGCAAAGAGGTTGACTCATACAGGTCAAAACCTCTCCCAAATTTGTTTCACCACTTGAGGGTGCAGTCTCCACTTTGAGGTGCCTGGAGCTCGTCTGGACAGGAGGTCTGCTGCATTGTTGTCCACACCTCGGAGGTAAACTGCTTTGATGGAACGCAAGTTTCTGTGCATCCAGGACAGGAGTCTGTGCGCTGCGTGGTGAAGGCCAGGTGAGCGCAGGCCGTCCGGACTAGCACATGTTTGTGCGCTAATTGCTGGAGAAAATAGGATAACGCCAGGCTCACTGCTTACAGCTCTTGGGCATTTATGTGTGCTTGCTGCCAATTTCCCGTCCACTGACCTCTTATTCCTCTCCCATTCCCTAGCCCAAGCTACAGGCGCCTGTAGTGACCACTTCCCTTCTTTGGGGGGATCCGAGGGGAGATCCGAGACGCAGATTGCCTGGATGGAACCACCACTCCAGTGACTTCTGACATTGTTTGGACACTCGTACCAGCCGATACCAATCTTGGACCTGGTGCACCTTGAGCGTATTTACCTAGGCTTGAAGCAGGCATATTCTCAGCAGCCCTAGTGGAAGGATTCTCAAGACGGCTGCCATCAGCCCCAACAATCTTTGATATACTTTGACCTGTAGGAGAGTGTCCTTTCTGAATAGGGAGAGTGTGGCCTCCAACGACTGAATCCTGTCTTCTGACAGTAAGGCAAGCATGCTCTCACAGTTCAGTTTGATCCCCAGGAACACTGTTGACTGAGACCGTACAAAGTTGCTCTTCTGTTGATGTATCGAGAGCCCTAACTTTGTCACATGATCTATGACCTGTTTTGCGTGCGCCTCTGTGCACTCTTTGGAATGTGCGTAAAGTAACCAATCGTCCAGATGGTTTACAATCCGAATACCCCGCAACCTGAGTGGAGCCAGTGCTGCATCCATGCACTTTGAAAATGAGCGGGGCGCCAGCGAGAGTCCAAATGGCAGCACGCAGAATTCGTACACGTTGCCTTGAAAGGCGAAGTACAGATATTTTCAGACAGATTGGGACGTGAAAGTAGGTGTCTTGCAGGTTGATCGATGTGAACCAGTCACCCGGTTGGATGGACTGGAGGATATTCTGTTCTGTCAACTTGTTGAACTTCCTCTGTTTGAGGAACAAGTTGAGGACCCTGAGGTCCATAATTGGTCAGAAACCGCCGTCCCTTTTGGGCACCAGGAAGTACCTGGAATAAAAGCCGCTGAGGGCATAGCTTGGACTTACCAAGAGTACAGCGTTCTTCCATTGAAGATTGGCGATCTCCTTTTGATGGACCTCTCAAGGCTCACATCAATGGTTGCCCCAAATGTCTGCCCAGGTGTAATGGGGGCGTCCAGTAGCGCCACCTTCTCGGTCTCTACAAACTTGGCTTGCGTCAGCCACAAATGCCCATTAGGTCAGTCATCACCCTTGCTCCTGCCTGGAGCTCCCCTTTGTCTGCTTCTGTCCTTTCCTGCAGCCTCTCTGCTAACTTGTTTTGGTAGAGCACCAGTATAGCCATGGCATTCGCTCCTCGGATTGACAGCGCTGCCGATGCATATGCCTTCCTAAGCATCGCAATCTGTTGTTCTGCAAGGCTTGGACGGACAGGTTGGATCCTTATCCTCCTTGGTGAAGGTGGAACCTTGCACCAATACGGTGACTGTGTCCCTGATAGTGGGGAATGTGCCTAGACCCGCTTCTTGGGCTCCTGCAGGTGCAGCAGAGACTCTGCTGTTGTGGAGGCTGAGGGTGCAGATGCTGGGTTGCTCCAGGAGGAGCGCACTAGTTCCATGAAGTTCTGGCATAAATGGAGGGCATGCTGTGGGTGCCCTTTCTGCTGGAGGAAGCAGTTCCCCTTTCCCTTCTTTTCTGCTGGCCAGGGAATGTCCGTGGCTGCAGCTACATTAGTGCCCGGAACTCTTCCCTCTGCGACACTGCGTGGCCGGCTCGATGGAAGTGGCTGGGTCTGAGACATCCGATCTGGATGCTGTGAAGGACAGCTCGCCTGGGCTAGGAGGTCTATGTAGTGGGGATGGGGAAAAAGACAGTGGGGGCTTGGACTGCCCAGTGGTAGGGGGCAGTCTGCCCTGTGATTTTAATAGGGTCTCCAGCATGGTCTGCGGAGGATCATCTGGAGCAGTCCAGCTCACCTGCCAGTGGCCACCAGTGCTCGTCCTGCCTGAGCAGCTTCACGGCGCACTGGTCACACTGGTGGAACCCAGCGGAGGACCCAGTCAACTGTACTGACATGGCTTCACAGGCAAAGCTGCTGCACTCAGTGCCGATAGTAGTGTGGTCAGTGCCGGGCTGTAGACACTTTAAAGTGATTCACCGGGCCGAATCAGTCTGTACCGGGATCGAGTCAGTTGGCACCAAGGTCGGTGCCGATGTGTAGTGTGTTCGGTGCTGGGCTGTAGACGGCCCCAAAGCTATTCACCGGTGCCGAATCGGTCGGTGCCGGGATCAGAGTTGAGAAAAGCGCGGTAGGTGCCGAGTCAATCGGTGCTGAGGTTGGTGCTGATGCGTAGCATTGTCAGTGCCGGGCTGTAGATGGCTCTGAACAGGTTCTCCGGTGCCGAATCAATCAGTGCCGAGAACTGCGCCGAGGAGAGTGCTGTCGATGCTGAGTGAACAGTCGTTCACAGTCAATCGGCGCAGTCGTTCACAGTCAATCGGCGCAGAGGTCGGTGCCAGGCTATATACGGCTCCAAAGATGTTCAACCGGTGCCTGGTTGCCTCCCCCTGGGAGAGGATGCTTCTCTAGCCACAGTGACTACTATTGTTTCTGCAGTTGCCCAATCGTAAGTTAGCTGGGTGGGACATAAACTGTGTCTGTTTCAGTTACAGGTACTGACAGTAAGTTTAACCAATAGGAGACTCAAATATCTGCCAAGTTTTACACAACTGTCCAATCATAAGCAAGCAGAGCAGGCACAGGCCGTTCACGGTATTCTGCATGAAAATTGAAGGTGAGTGGCCAATGCGAAATTGAAAGATCCTACAGCTGTCCAATCATTTGTGAACAGAGGCGGGTGTTAATATGCTGGGTAAGCACTGAATTTCGCCGACTGTTATTGAGAAAAATAATACATTTCAGTATTTAGTTTAGATCTCTATTTTTTTTATTTCACCAGACAAGGGAAACACCGTAGTATATTTAGTTACTCCACTTTCTCTGAATAATTGTACTGGAGATGAACGATCTTTAAAACAGTAGTGTTGACAAATTTGTCAAGTTGAAACAAAGCGAGATGCTATCTATCCTCTTTTATTTTTTTCACGGTTACCTGTGTAAACATGCTATTTAAAAATATTTGCATTGCGTATTTTATGTACATTATTTAAAGAATAAGTGCAGCATGCACAGTTACTGCTGAGACTTTGCTTCATCAGAGTGAGCCAAGAATAACCCCACTAAAACTCTTAATATATACACACACACACACACACACACACACACACACACACACTCTGGGTATGTCTCGAGAAGGCAGTGTTTAAGATAAGAACCTATGAAATAGTCTACGTAAGATCAATTTATGCCCGTGCCCAAATTATTTTGAGTACCGCTGCCCTAGGAGATAAAAAGGAAACACAGGCAGCCTCAGGCAATGCGGAGAAGCAGGCAACCCCAGGTGATGCAGAGCAAGAGGCAACCTATGCAGGGGCTGCTGAGGATCGGCAGCATCCTGCCCTGGTCCCTCCAGGGAGCATCCTGCTGCTCTGCTCCATGGGGTGATGGTGGTGGTGGAAACAGAGGCAGCTCCTCCTCTTCTCCAGGTGGTGATGGCTGCAGGGGCGCCTCCCCTTCCGGCGATGTAGGTGGAACCAGCAGGCATGCTTCCTCTGCTGGTTTAGGTGGTAGTGGCAAGCAGTGGACCCTTGGGAGGCGATGGCAGGAGGAGAGTCAGGACTAGCAGTGGTGCTGGACTACCCCCGTGCTCCCCTCAGCAACCTATGCAGGGGCATCCTGCCCTGGTCCCTCCAATGTTGAAGCTGTGGACGCACCGACTCCCCCCTCTTGGACTGTGGACATTCTGGCTCCTCCCACTCAGACACAGGACATTCAAGCTCCTTCCAGTCAGATGCAGGACGTTCCGGCTCCTTCCACTCAGGCGCAGGACATTCGGGCTGTGGCTGTTTGGGCTTCTCTCTTTTGGGTGTTGGTGGGTTTGGTCTCTTGCCCAGAACCACTCTGCTGCATCCCCAACCAGGACCTGGTTCCAGGCCTCCTCATACCGCGGGTCCCCATAAGGACGTGCCCAAACTCGCCACAGTTGCCGCACATAGGAGCCTGTGACAGGATGGCTTTGCAGGGGTGACGTTAGACCAAAAACACACTCCACAACAAGAACTTGTGGGTAAAAACTGAGCTGTGGCACTCAGTATATTTAATAATCAAGAAACACAAGATTTGAGCAAACAAAAGACACTAAACAAAAGGCTCGTTGGCAAAACAAATAAACAGCAACAAAACAAGTATCATGCTGGTTTTAGCCAGCATGTATAGCAATTGTTTACTTTTAGTTTTTAATCATCTTTCATAGACTTACATCTCTCCTCTGACACTCCACCTTGAGCGCAGACAGCTGCAGGCTTTTATATTCTGGCTGAGGAGTTAACTCGCTTAATCATTGTATTACTCCTCGGCCATAGTCTGCACAAGATTAATAAGGATGCATGACTGTTAGCTAGTTAAATAATCAGTAGCTGATCAGTCACGCATCCTTACGACGTTCTAAAATTAAAAACAATATACAAAACGTGTCTTTTCTCTGCTGCTTCTTGCAGGTTTTCTTTCTTCCTCCCATCCTCCTCTTCCTCACTCCACACGAAATAATAATAATAAAAAAAATGCTGTACCCTTTCTGGCCTGCATCCAACGGGTGCTGTAATCCCACGCAGGACCTCATGTGTGACAGGATGGAGGTGTGTGGTGACTTCAGGCCAGAATGCAGGATGAATAACACGCACAAGGTACTGCAGGGCAAAAAAGACGCGTGGTGTGCCGTTTATTAAAGACAAAAATAAATAAAATATTTGAATAAAAACCACTGCTCACAGAGCAAAATTAAATAATAAACAAATCAAAGTCACAAACACAAATAATACAGGTCAGGCTGGGCAATCGCCATCACTGATCCTACATAGAGATCTCAAAAGATCTTGAGATCTTTGGATCTCAAAAGTATTCACCCCACCTTGGACTTTTTTTTTTGCCACTGATCAACACAAAAAAGTCCATAATGTCTAAGTGAAAAATAAAATCTACAAATTGTTTGAAATTAATTACAAATACAAAACAGAAAATAATTGATTGCATAAGTTTTCACCCCCTTGGGTCAATATTTGGTAGAGGAACCTTAGGCAGCAATTACAGCCATGAGTCTATTTAGATAGGTCTCTACCAGCTTTGACAATCTGGACACCTCAATTTTTTGCCCATTCTTCTTTGCAAAATTGTTCAAGCTCTGTCAAGTTGGATGGGGACCTTGGGTGAACAGCAATTTTCAACTCTTTCTACATATACTCAGTTGGATTGAGGTCTGGGTTTTAACTGCCACTCCAGGATATTGACCTTTTTGTTTCTAAGCCACTCCAGTGTGGCTTTGGCTGTATGTTTGGGGTCATTGTCCTGCTGGAAGATGAATCTTCTCCCAAGCCCAGGGTCTGTTGCAGACTTCAACAGGTTTTCCTCCAGGATTTCTCTGTACTTTGCTGCATCCATTTTGCCCTCTATCTTCACAAGCTTTCCAAGCCTTGACGCAGAGAAGCAACCCCATAGCATGATGCTACCACCACCATGCTTCACGGTAGGGATGGTGTTCTCAGGATGATGTGCAGTGTTAGGTTTGCGCCAAACATAGCACTTAGCATTGAGGCCAAAAAGATCTATTTTGGTCACATCAGACCATAGAATCCTCTTCCACTTGGTCTCAGCGTCTCCCACATGCCTTCTGGTAAACTCTAGTTGAGATTTGATGTGAGTTTTTTTCAACAATGGCTTTCTTTTTGCCACTCTCCCATAAAGGCCAGTTTTGTGAAGCACCCGGGCTATTGTTGCCGTATGCACAGTGTCTCCCAGCTCAGCTGTGGAAGACTATAACTCCTTTAGAGTTGCCATATGTCTCTTGGTGGCCTCCCTAACTAGTGCCCTTCTAGCCCGGATACTTAGTTTTTGAGGATGACCTGTTCTAGACAGATTCACTGTTGTGTCATGTTCTCTCCATTTTTTAATAATGGCCTTTACTGTGCTCCAGGGGACATTCAAAGCCTTGGAAAAGTTTTTATATCCTACCGCTGATTGGTGCTTTTGAGAACCATGTTCCGGATTTGTTTTGAATGTTCCTTCATCTTCATGATGTAGTTTTTGTTAGGAAATGTGCTAACCAACTGTGGGATCTCCCAGAGACAGATGTATTTAACCTGAAATCATATGAAACACCTTAATTGCACACAGATGGACTCCATTCAACTAATTATATGACTTCTAAAGACAATTGGTTGCACCAGAGCTTATTTAGGTGTGTCATAGCAAAGGGGGTGAATACTTATGCAATCAATTATTTTTTGTTTTATATTTGTAATTAATTTAGAACAATGTGTAGATTTTATTTTTCCCTTTGACATTATGGACTTTTGTTGTGTTGATCAGTGGCAAAAACTCCTAATTAAATCCATTTTGATTCCATGTTGTAACACAATAAAATATGGAAAAGGGAGGTGAATACTTTTGAGAGCCACTGTATTATTTTAAATGTCTCTTTCCTCTCGCTCCCTCGTTCCTCCTCCGAACACCCACCATGAGTTATTGTGCATGTTTACGTTGTATATCTAGGGTTTATGTCACAACTGTGACCTCGCCAATTACCATTATAGAAAATATCCATTATAGCTCATAATGTAATTATTAACCATAATAAACACAATACCTCAATAAGAACTAACGATTCTGGTTTAATTTTCCCTAGATTCATGATGAAAAGAGATTAACAATTAATATTATGTATGTTTAAGTATTTCAAATCAATCATAAAAATGTATTTATTATAAGACAAAAAAAAAAATTAACAATCCAATTAATTCTTACATTTATTCATATTTAAACGAAGAAGAATAAAGTTTAGGCTTCATAGTTAAAAACACGTTAAAGAAGAAACAAAATAAAACATTCAAGGAAAAGTAACGCATTGTTAAATGTTCATAATAAATCCTTGATGTGCTCTCTGGTCATAGAGTTCTGCATTAGTGAAACAATCTTAATAGTTCATCATGCATTGTTTGGTTGAGTCACGCATTACATGCGTCAGCTTCCACGTGGCTAAGTACGCATGTACAATGTTCAGCGTCTAGTTGAATAGATGCACATTACGTATTGTGACGATATCAATATCGTGGCTTCAGTTCAGTTACTTGTAAACACAGAATATATGTTTGATACTTATTCTGTTGGTGCGATGTTTAAAACAAAGTCTTCTTAACACGGTCATCATCTCTGTAGAAGTTAGCTGTGCAGCAGCATCTCTGTGAAGGCTGTAGGCAAAAGCTTTCATCTTTCCGGAGGGAGCTGCATCGCCACACTGTGACCACCAACCCCCTGTCCCCAAGCCGAAGCTTCCTCGCTATTCTAGCCAGACATAGCTGGAACCCTTCCTGGTGCAGTTCAAGCTCGCAGACACTGAGCATGGCTGGTGTTCTGTCATCAAAGCGTCTTATCTAACCCAGTCTCTTGAAAGCTGTAGAGATACTACTGGATTTGGAGCCGGAGGACAGAGCCGACTACTGAGTCCTTTTAAGGGATTTGAAGATGTGGTTCGGGGAGAGTGAGTCCTACTGCTACCTTCAGAACCAGCTACAGAAACACAGGTGGGCGCACGGAGAATGCTTGGGAGCTCTGCGAGCTGACATCAACCACTTGGAGAGCATACTGCAGTGAAGACAACAGCTTCATCCGCCACATCGTGCTAGACGCGTTCTTATGCAGCACAGAACCCGCAGAACTACTCTACCAGGTCCGCTTTACAGCCCCTGTCACCCTGGCTGAGGCAATCTACCACCATCAAGGCTGTACTCTTGGACCAGCCACAGAACACCGCACTACCAGCTGACCAGTTCAGGACTCAGACAAAACAGGACAGAGAGAGACAATCTCATCCTGATGAGAACCGGCCCCCGAACCATGGGAAGAGACTTGATCCAGAATAGATCTTCTGGTGGTCTGGGACCCCGGGCCATGTCATGGCTGACTGCCAAGTGTTGCAGGACCAGGTTGAGACATGACAGGCTCTGGGAAATGAGAACGGGTCCATGTAGAGGGGAAGACGTGGACCACACTTGCCGATTCCCCAAATGCTACACCTGCCGCTGTGGGACGCACTGTAGACGGAGCTTTCCTATAAGCACTGGTCAAGATCGAAGGCTTGTCGTGTACGGCTCTCATCGACAGACTCCTCCATCACAGTCGTCCACCCTGATGTCATCCACCAAGCCCGCACTGCCTGGAAGACCTGGGTAACCGACACCCTGGTCCAGCTCCGCACTGTGACGGGCGAGGTTATCCCAATAGAAGGAAGAGGCCGTCTAGAGATTGAGCACGCAGGCCACCAGTACCATCATGAGGTATGGACAGTCCAAGACTCCTGTATCCTCAGTCTGGATTTCCTCCAGTGTGTAGACTCGTTGCTAGACCTGAAATACGGCCACATCGACCAGTGCGCCAATGAGGATGCCTTATCACGCCGTCCCTGTGCACCTGAAGGTTGCCGCTACTGCCTGGCCAGAGAGCAGTGGGACCACGAGGAGGACAACTGCAGAGAGTGCCTCATCCCCCCTGCCGGCAAGCAAAGAGCTCTCTCTAGTCTCTCCCTCAAATTGGCGAGCCCAATAGGATTGGGACCCAGACCTACAACCGTTGTTTCCTTGGCATGTGCAAGGCACCCGACCCTGCTGGGGAGATATCTCCAGCTGCTCATCAACCACAAAAGCGCTGTGGTCCCAGTGGCCCAGGCTAGCCATCAGAGAGCGAGTCTTGCAATGCCACTGTTTAGAACCCGCTGGAATCTCCTCATCCTCTCCAGAACCAGATCTTGTCCGCTATGCACGGCACTACTGGGACGGGACACTTTGGGGAGGACAAGACGCTGCGACGGCTACGGCAGAGCTATTACTGGGGCCGGAGCCACCACGATGTGGAGGATTACTGCCGTTGCTGTGACTGGCACCCCACCAGGAAAGGCCCCCTGGGACAGTCCCATGCTCTCCTACAACAACACCAGTCCGGAGCTCCCATGGAACGAGTGGCCATTGATGTGCTGGGTCCCCTGCCACTCACTGAGTCTGGAAACAAGTACGTGTTAGTGGCAATGGACTACTTCAGCAAATGACCCAAAGCATACATGCTCCCTAACCAGGAAGCCACTACCTTTGCTAACGCTTTGATAGAGGGCTTCTTTACATGCTTCAGCATACCCCAGGAGCTGCACTCAGATCAGGGTCAAAACTTTGAGAGCTGAGTGTTTGCCGAAATCTGCCAGCAGTTAGGGATCAGGAAAACACGAATCAGCCCCCTGCACTCACAGAGCGATGGGTTGATGGAGCGTTTTAACAGGACCCTGGGTACACAGCTTGCTATCACCACCAACACGCATCAGAAGGAATGGGACATGCAGCTTCCACTTCTCCTGATCACCTATTGCAGCGCAGTGCAGGAATTGACCAGCTGCACACCAGAGCTTCTCATGCTGGGAAAGGAGCTCCGAACACCTGCTGAGCGAACACCTGGTTGGCCGCCAGACCAGCAACACCCCCACCCTGGTCTGGAATACGCCCTCTTCAGGACCGGCTGGACACCACACACCAGCTCCGGACACCAGCTCCAGAATGCACCTGAAGCGCAATTATGATGTGCATGAGAGAGGGAGAGCCTTCCAGCCTGGAGATCAAGTATGGATCCCAAGAGGAGACGGGGCTGCTGTCGCAAACTTGACAAACCCTGGGTCGGCCCTTGCTTGGTCCTGGAGCATGTAGGTGAGGTGGTCTACCGGGTCCAGTTGCCTTTCCCTGATCGGAAGGTGGTGCTGCACCGGGATCGATTGGTTCCCTACCTAGGCAACCAGTCAACGAGAGCCAAGGCTGGTTCAGATGTTCCCCCTGTACCTTCCCCGTCTGGTCTACACTCCAGGCCAGAGAGAGAGGGACAATGCATGACATCACCCACCAGTCAGCCTTCAACTGTTGGGGACTTGCCTAGCCCACGGATCATCACCCTGTAAGGCAGCACCGCTTGCCCCTTCGCTAACGGACTGAAGCAGGTTCTTCCCGGGCCAGGAAGCATTTAAGCGGGGGGCAGTGTAACGTCGGGTCTCACGGACCCGCTGAAGAGAACTTGTTGCTGTTGCAGCCCGGTTCCAACCAGGTCCGCTCTTTGTTGAGGACTGCAGCAGGAGCTAAAGACCATTTCTTGAGCTAAAGCAACTGCACTTATAAGCGCCAATCAATTTCTCTGAAACAACAACATTTATAAGTGCCAATTCATTCCTCTAAAACCAACGGCATTTATAAGTGCCATTTCATTCTAAAATAAACCGCCTTTCCAGTGCCAAAATAATATTTAGAAGTGTTTCCTTTCTTCCCACTGGAACCTTCAACATGCCACCGCCACAGTATGAAACTCTGACTCGTGCACTTATCTCAAAGTAATACAAAATTCGGCAGGTCACATTGAACTTACTTGTTACACAGAAAGGAGTTACTTGTGGCTCCCATGGAAATAAGAAACCGTATTTACTAGAATGTCAAAAAAAACATACAGAATTACCGGAGTTCACCCATTTCCTTTACTTTGCTAGAATAAATCAATAAATAAATGAATGTAGCTCCTTTTTTCCATGGCAGATGAAGCAGCGGGATTGTAGTTGTGCCTCTTCTGATTTAGAAGTCACCAGCCACCACTAATACAAAACGGTATATCATTATTTTGTTGGTCATTTATTTGCATTTAATAAATTAAGTTGATAGGGTGTGACAGAGATCGAATGACTCTTGATGTTAGATCTCCTTCCCGACCTGTGAGGGGACTGTGTAAAAGGAACAGAGTACCCTTAATTAAATGGCATGACAATTTATTCCTTAGTGTAGGTAGAAGTTGGTCATTTAGGAAGGGGGCTGAGCTATGGCACCCAAGTTCAATAACTCGGACAAGAGATGACGTGGCGTCTGAGGATTGGAGGAGCGGATGCGCTCGTTAACCTAGAGGTCATGAGTGAGGATATAAATAGGGGGTGTAGTCAGGCCTGTATTAAGGTATTTGGAGGCCCAGGGCTACTGACATTTCAGGAGCCCCCTTGGAGACCCCCCCCCCCCCCCCCAACACTGTACAATCAGCTGATAGTCAGCACTCTGTGCTCATGCACAATCTCATACAATACAAACACAATCATGTCATTTGAATAGTCAGTGGACAGAATTACCACTCACATCACAGTAGCTATGGCATGCAAAATAGTATGGTAGTCGGCACTCGTTTTGAATTCAACTTTTGAATTTTACTTCTGACGCCTCTCTGTTATAATGGCTTCTCTCTCCGCTTCCAAGGCTCTCACTTCCCCTGGGGCGACGTCTCCGGCGGTCGGTCTTAGTCATGGCTTCCTGTCTCATCTGCTCCCTCTTGTAGCTCCGCTGATAAGCTACGATGAGGCGTCTCAGTCCAGTTGTCAGGGCTGAAGCACTGGGCCAGTACAATTTACCAAATTCAGAATTTTCACCTGATTTTCCTATTCAAAATACATTTCCAAAAATTAGTAAGAGACTCCCCAATAAGGTCCCCTGTATCATTGTCCTTGCATACCATTAGTTTAATCTTTTCATATTAATTAAAAACAATGCTACCGGTAAAGCTATAGGATTATCGCCTAAGTAATAGATAACATTTGTTCAATGCACATTGGAACTGCTGACTTAATAGTATTGACAGATATTATCCAAGGGAGGTACCACCCTAGCATTTATTACAAATCCCCCAAAGTTGACAATTGCCTTACTGAATTACCTGGGGATACAATAGAAATAGGGTAAGCAACCTTTGGATTTGTTAGGAACCAACACACAGAACATTAAAATGACCACTCCCAAACAACCAATCAAGTTAAATACAGGAACACCAGTTGTTTACTTATTGTTGCAATTAGACTGTTCTAAGTGCTTGTTTAAAGGGTAAAAGATATGTCGTTTAGGTACTGACCTCATGGCATCCTGGTTAGTATTTTTTTTCCCTGTCTCTCAATAGACATTTAATGTTTTGTGAACTACACTGTACTGGCAAGTAAGTTTCCTGGATGAAAAATAAAATTACGATTTTCTGTTGCTCACAATTAGCAAAACACAGTTCTCAGGGTTGACAGTTTCTTTTACTTAAAAATAATAATCAGATTTTTTTATTTAATACATTTTTTTAGATTTTTCAAATTATAGAAAAAATATTGTACCTTAGCTGTAATGTCAAATACTGCAAGTGTAATATTCGTAAGATGTTGCAAGTGGGGTTTGCGAACAGTTACTTACCAAACCAAAATGACCAATCAAGCCTTAAATTAATACATAGAGCAAATTAATTTATCATTGTGGCATCCGCTAAATGTGAACTATGTTTTGCCTTTCTGGAGTTTCATCACAGCCATTATTACATCACTCTTTCATCATGTTAACCACATTTTAATGTGGGTAAGAGTGAAAATCCCCTATAGCATCAGCAGAGTCTTGTCTTTTACACCCAAAAGAGACACATCATTTACCAGTCTGTCAAGTTTTCAATGTTATTCACTAATTTATTTCCTGTAATATATATGGTTTGTTAAATCTCAGAGGTGGTTGGTGTGGTTGAGGCTGCCAGCAGTTTAAGGGGATTTCCAAATATTTTCCCCTTTAAAAAAACATTTTAGTCAGTCAGATATCACCTGAAACTGAAACTTAATTTTAGAACACAAAAATAAGTTAGAACGTAGTGCAGAATTTGAAAGTATAACTATAGTACATTATCAGGGAGGCTGTTACTCACAGAGTAAATTAGTATCTACTAACCAATGCCCAATACAGATTTTTAAAAGTCCTTTTTACTAACATCTCTTCAGACAGGTACAACCAATTTCAGACATAATAATACAAATATAATGATAAAAGATCAATTGAAAGCATTTTATTAAATAAATCTCAGGTTACATTGTCATGAGGCATTATGTTTGTTAAGATAATTTCTAAAATGAATTTATTTTCTGTTTATAAGTAAAAAGGTTCCCGGAAGATCCTCAGCAGACAGGCGTAACCTACAAAACTAGACAAAACGTGTTCACTTTAACTTAACAAGAACTACAAGTCCTTAAATTTAAATTTGGCCTTAATATAAACTTAAGTGCACTTTCAGCATCCATGGTTTCCCCTTTATCAACCAAAGGAGAGTTTGCAAACTCCTACAAAAAAAACAAAAAAAATAATACAAGGATGAATAGAAGCTCCCATATGGTGCTTGGGGTGACGGGGACAGGCAGACAGACAGACAGACGGACCGGGAGGGAGGGACAGGGATGATGTGTTTTTCATGTGTAGTTTCATAATTTGTTACACTTACATCCATTTTATCCTTAAAATGTCTGGCTGGCTTGTATTCTGGATCCTCATCTTCTCGGTCAGTCTCCCCTAATCATTTTTAAAACCACAAAATTACACACTGAACAGGCAAAGCTTGCAAACAGAATTCAATTAATTTTGTAACGCAAGAGGAAAAACATTGGGCATCGCTTCTCCGCTACTTCCTTTTCGCAGTGAGAGAGGTGCCGCGGGTTTGACAGGGTTCTCCCCCTTCGAGCTCTTGTACGGTTGTACAGTCGAGTCTTGGTCTGTTGAGAGAGGGGTGAGAGGAACAAAAGGCTCATCTAAAAACATAATGACGCATGTGCTCCTACTGAGAGATCGCCTGGATTTGGTCAGTCGTTTGGCCCAGGACAACCTCAAATCGGCTCAGCACCGTCAACAGCAGCATTACAATAAAAATGTAAATTAATTTGAACCTTTAGACCTGGAGACAAGGTAATGCTGCTGCTTCACTCCTCAGAATAAAAATTATGTGCTAAATGGCAGGGGTTATATGAAGTGATTCAGGCTATAGGAAAGGTGAATTATAAAATTAGACAGCCCGATCGCCGTAATGAACATCAAATTTATCATTTGTATAAAATTTGTATTAATCATTTAATAAATTTATTAAAACCCTGTGAGGGAGGGGAGGACTTGTTTATAGTCCCAGGCAATGTAGAGGATGATTTAGGCCCCTGTCCAGAGACTTCTAGCACTAAAATCCATTTGATGGGGGAACAATTGGTTCCAGATCAGCAACGGGAGCTGCGGAAGCTTATTCAGGAGTTGAGCAATGTTTTTTCTGACTTGCCTGGCAGAACTAACTTAGTTGAATATGACATTATCTCTCCACCAGGGGTCACAGTACAAGAGACACTGTATCGGATCCCAGAAAGTCGATGAAGTGCCGTTCGCAAAGAGGTAGGGGACATGCTCGAACTTTGGGTTATTGAGCCTTCCAGGAGCGAGTGGTGCGGTCCAATTGTTACAGTGGCCAAAAAAGACGGCACCAATTGCTTCTGTGTAAATGCTATTACCAAGTTTGATGTGCACGGTATGCCTTCGGGTCGATGAACTTCTAGATAGACTGGGGAAGGTGAAGTTTATCTAGACTCTGGACCTGACAAAGGCAGAACACCAGAAGGGCTGTTTCACTTCAAAATAATGCCGTTTGGGCTACATGGTGTGCCCGCTGCCTTTCAGAAACTGACGGACCAGATTTTATGCCCACATCATGAATATGCAGCAGCATATATTGATGATGTGGTGATTTACAGCTCCACCTGGTGAGAGCATTTGGCTAGGGTTACAGCTGTCCTTCAGTCTGTACGGGTAGCCTGGCTGACAGCTAATTTGCGAAAATGTGCGTTTGCCAAATCAGACTCAATATTTGGGATTTTTATTGTGGAATGGATGGGTGAAACCCGTTGTCACCAAAATCCAGGCTTTGGTAGAGTAGGCTATCCCCAAAACCAAGACTTAGGTGAGGTCAGTACAGGAATTAGCCGGTTATTACTGCTGATTTATCCCTGAGTATGCCACAGTGGTTAACCCTTTAGTTGACATCACCAAAAAGAGTGCAGCAATTTAATTAAATGGTCAGTAGAGTGTCAGGGGGCATTTGACACTGTTAAGCGAAGACTCTGCCAGGCCTCTATTTTCATCACACCAGATTTCACAAATAGATTCATCTTCCACATCGATGCATCAGTCCGGTCTTGTCCCTAAATGTTGACGGAGCAGAACCCCCAATATTGTACATTAGTAAAAAGGTGGCGCACAAGATTGTGACGGACAATCTGGTGAGGCTGGGCCTCACCATCAACAATGCCAAGAGTCAGCTGACGCCGATGCAGTGCACAAAGTATGTACTCCACTACGATGCACACATACCTGTTGGACGACAGAGTAGCAGCTCTCCAGCACCACCTTTCCCTGTTTCGACAGGGATTGAGGGTGCCCCTTGTTTTGTGCCAGCAACTACTGGGTCTGATGGCAGCAGCGGTATCAGCCATCGAGCTGGGTTTATTGCGTATGCGCCCACTACAGGCGTGGCTCAGTGCGTTCCGATTACATCCCAATAGCGACATTTGGAAACGGTTCGGGAAGTCGCAGGTCGATCTCTTCACCTCCGTGGAAATTGTCCCCCGTGGTATTCCCTCCACCGTTGAGGCAGTCCACTCGGCGTCGATACCCTAGCCCACATATGGCCCAGAGTGCTCCTTTACACGTTCCCGCCTCTGCCATTACTCCTTGCCTTTCTCGAAAAGGTCCGGTCAGAGAAGGCATCAGTTCTCCTAATGGCCCCCAGTAGCCCAGGAGACCCCGTGCTAGCTATTGAATGGCCTGCCTTGGGAGATCCCGCTTCGCCGGGATCTCCTCAGTCAGATGAGAGGCACACTTTGGCACCCGGAGACAGGCAGGCTTCAGCTATGGGTCTGGCCCCTGAAAGGGACTGCTGAGTTGTTGTACGTGGTTTTGGGTACATGGCAGAATGCTAGGGCACAGTCCACTAGGTCGCTGTACTCTTTAAGTAGAAATATTTCTAGGATTGTTGCCGGACTAACGCAAACTCTTGTCCCATGCCTGTCATCTTACAGTTTCTGCAAGATCTGCTTGAGGCTGGTAGATCACCTTCCACACTGAAGGTATACCTAGTGGCGATTTCTTCTTTCCATGCCCCCATGAACTCAGTGTCCCCGGGCGCGCATTTTTTGGCTATCCGGTTTCTCCGAGGCACTCGGCGGTTGCTACCGCCTAGGAGGGCTACTATTCCCGAATGGAGCCTTGATGCTGTACTGGAGGCTCTCATGCAGGCCCCGTTTGAGCCAATATATTCCAGTATATAGTTGAAGTATCTGTCCATGAAGACAGCCTTCCTTTTGGCTATCGCCTCCGTAAAGCGGGTTAGTGAGCTGCAGGCACTGTCTGTAAATAGCTCCTACATGCATATTTAGGATTATGGTAACAGAGTGTCACCGAGTGCAAACCCTGCTTTCCTTCCCAAGGTGGTTACAGCCTTCCACATTAATCAGTCTGTGGAACTGGAGTCCTTTCATCCACCAAGTTTGCATCGGAGGACGATAGGAAGTTGAATTTCCTTTACCCGGTTTGGGCATTGAGATGATACGTGGATAGGACGAGAGCGCCGGGTTATTCTGTTCAGCTCTTTGTCTGCCACGGGACACGGACCCTGGGATAGACCCTTTTGAAGCAACGACTGTTGCATTGGATTGTGGACACAGTCTCGTCTGTGTATGATGGTGCTGGCTTACCCCAGCCTGGGCGGGTAGGCGCACATTCCACAAGAGGTGTGGCTACGTCATGGGCCCTCTTTAGAGGTGCCTCCATGGCTGAGATTTGTGATGTGGCTAGCTGGGCTATGCCACATACTTTTTTTCCAGGTTTTATTGCCTTAACGTGATAGAGCCCTCATTGCCTTCAATGGGCACAAGGGTCCTTGAGGTTGCATGCTCGCACCTCCGACCTTTGGTCAGGTAGGGCTAAGGCGTCCCTTGTGTGCCGCCATTCTTTCCTCCCTCATGACTGCTTTGGTATTCATTTTCCCATAAACGATGATTAGTGGCCATCTTCGAATTGAAAGGGAACATTAGTTTACCTACCGTAAATCGGGTTCCCTGAAAGAGAAGATGGCCACCAACCACAAGGTCGCGTTGGTAGTCGTCATAGTCTCGTCGCGAAAAGAGGTCGATCCTTCACTGCATGATGGTTTTATTCCCTCGGTAGGCTGGACCGAGGAGGTCATCGAGGGAAGGGGGGCCTTTCGGCAGCTTTGATAGTAAGAGCTCAGTGACACCTACCAATAGGCAGGCGTATATCCCATTTCAGGGAACCAGGTTTACGGTAGGTAAACTAACGTTATGAAGCACCACAGGCCCGAATGGTCCGGTAACATTTTTGAACTGTGTAATGTATATACTGTCACGGGTGACAAATGTGTGTAACTGTTTATTTATATTACTGTGATTTTTGAATGTTTTATTTAATTATTTTCTTTTTCACGATGTGTTATTTGAATGGTTTATTTAATTTAAGCATGTTTGATGTATTGTGTGAGTATTGATTTAACAATGTGTTTTTGTGTTTTGTGCACACGCTGCTTTTGGCTGTTACAAGAGAAGAGATCAGGGTGTTGCAGGAAACAGCATGGGACCGAAAAAGAGATTGGGGGTTGCAGGAAGCAGCATGAGACCAGGAAGAGAGGAATTTGGGGAGCTGCAGGAAGCTACACAGGAATATTAGGTGGACTGGGAACGAGACCAAAGAGAAGTCAGGACATGACTTCTTAACAAGGAGATCTAACACCAAGAATCGTTCGATCTCTGTCACATATCCCACCGCTCAGAGTGGAGCACAAGTAACACTCAGCTAAATCTAGCTTTCCCATTACTTCCCCCTCCCGGGAGAAATAATCTGCATTTCAGGGGTCTTTCCCCACACTGTGTACCATGTGGTACATGAAGGGCTGCAATGCCAGATACCACTGAGTTATTCAGGGCATTGCTGTCCTTCATTGTGCTTAACCACTTGAGTGGGGCATGGTCAGTGACAAGATCAAATGGTTAGTTGATCAAATGGTTAGCTCTGTTGTAATACGTTGCTGCCACTTTAAGAACTGTCACATTAGCTACCGTAAATTGACACAGTTCTGGTTTACAGCAGAGATAAGAAACCATACAAATCGACATGTGTTCGGGAGTAGCAACTGAACTGACAGTTTTGTGACAGTGGAAGTTAAATATTTTGTGCCGTAACAATTGACAAAAGATAATTGATCAGATCTAACCTTTTTTTTCTCCATTGAGTCAGCATCAATACAAAAAATATGAGTGGCACTGAGACTATATGAACGTAGCAGTCACTTGAAAATATATTGTACAGGGATCCCCATCAAACGTAAATGAGTGGACGGTTGATTATATTTTGGTGGAGTACAAACAGAGCGTGACATGTTTGATTTACAAGGAAAGAGTTGCCCTTTTAAAAGAGTACAGTATTAAACAGCACTATACACCAAAGCATGCAGAGCAGTATGATAAATATTGGGGAGGAGAGACAGAGAAGACAGCTTTGCAGTTAAAGAAAGGATTAGTGTTTGCAGCAACAGCTTTTTCAGAGAGTGAAAAAAGTGTCAGAGGCAGCAGCTTTGGTTGATTTCCATTACAAGAGAGTAGATGTTGAACTTCATGATGATTTGAACTCGGCTCTCGCCAAGATAAGCACCAACTAAGACGTAGCTTAGCAGTAAACTAATGTGATCCATCTGCATCTCCATCCATTTGCGCTGTTTTCCATCTGATGATGTAGATATCCTTCTGTCTGGTGTTGATTGTTGAAGTGTAATGCTGGCTCCAGGGATCAGGTCATTTTGCCTCCCCAGAGCATCAGCACACACAACGGCTGTGATGCTGGCTCTGGGGATTAACCCAGTGCGGTCTCCCCAGCACATCAACATGACAACCATCTGCATTGAGCTAAGTAGGTTCCATTTTCTGTGTTTCGTTGACTAGCCCACGACACCTCAAGAGGGCTCAACAGTGATTCTGGCGTCCCAGCATCACCCCCCTCCATCCCCCACTCAGCTCAGCCCAGTTTACTTATCTGTACATCAGCTTTGTTTTCTTTCTATTGTGCTTGAGATCCCCATCCAGAATCTTTCCGTCTCAACCACAGCCAGTTGCTGCTCCTTTCTGCTGCTTCAGATAAGTTCTTCACTGCACTCTTGGCCACTGCCCCGACGTCTCTGAGAAACCAGGTTGTAGAGTATGCCACAAATCCTCGACAACCCACCTCCACTGGGCAAACTCGGACTCTCCATCCTCGCTGTTCCGCTTCAATAGCTAGTTGAGCATACCGAAGTTTCTTCCTCTCATACTTCTCATCCACAGAATCTTCCCATGGCACTGTTAACTCTACCAGATGAACAAGGTGTACTGATCCAGACCACAAGACAATGTCTGGTCGAAGGTTAGTGGTGGCAATCTCAGGTGGAAAAATAAGCCGTTGACTAACATCTGCTAGCATCTTCCACTCTCTAGCAGCTTCCAGTTGTCCTGGGTGAGGCTTGGTTTAAATACCTTTTCTTGGTGGTTGCTCTCCTAAACGGAGGAATATTGTCTTTTGCGTGTAATGCTTTGATGGAACTGGTGGCAACTTATTGGTCAGGTTGCGCTTGTCTTCCAATGCTAAGGCCAAACATCGCAGCACCTGGTTATGGTGCCAAGTAAACTGTCCTTGGCTAAGACCCACCTTATATCCTGTCAAAATGTGCCTTAATGTTGCAGGTGATGAACACAAAGGACATGAGGGATCCTCACCCACCTAGAGGTTTAGGTTCTGTGGTGATGGGAGGACATCATCTGCTGATCTGATGAGGAAACTGATCCTGCTCTGTTCCATTGTCCATAGGTCTTGCCAGCCAATCTTACGTTGTTCCACATACTCCCATCTCACCCATTCTCCTTGCTTGGCCTGGGAAATGGCCTTTACACATCTGATCCTCTCCTCCTGCTTTTACACCTCATTGACTACCAGCTTCCTCCGTTGAGCTGGGGTTGTCTTGTGCCATACAGGAGGAGCTCAACTGAGACAAAAACCTCCTTTTCCATGCTGAACTTGCCCCATAATATCTCTGATTTAAAGGGCAGCCTTCGCATCTTCAACAGCTTTCTTTGCTGTCCATTTTCTTCCAGTTTTCAACATAGGTGCTGCCTCCCTTACGCATTTGTCGTGTGAATCTACTAATGTCATTTCCAGTCTGACTTTGGCGCACTTAAACGCCTCGGTTAGAGAAGAGATTGGTAGCTGCAGTATTCCTTTACCATAAAGTCCCACTCTGCTGAGGCAGTGTGGAACTCCCAACCATTTCCTGACGTATGAACTGATTAAAGCTTCCAGCTTCTCAACTGTTGTCAAGGAAACCTCATACACAGTCAGTGGCCACAGCAGTCTTGGCAGTAGACCAAACTGAAAGCACCAGAGTTTCAGTTTGCCTGGTAAAGCTCTGCTGTCTATGCTCTTCAACCCTTCCATTGCTTGTTGTCTAACTTCTCCCAACTGTGTCCTTTAGATCCCCGTCATACCATCTCCCTAGACTTTTTACTGGCTTCTCGGACACTATTGGTATTGACTCACAATTAATGTAGCACCTTTTATCTACTACTTTGCCTTTAATTATAGAGATGTTCCTTGATTTAGTGGGCTTGAATTGCATTTGTGCCCATTCAATGTTATTGGTTAATTTGTAAAGTTATGTGGTGAGTGAAATGATTGCTAAGTCTGGGAAGCCGTTCACTGATGATGAATTTATTAAAGACTGTATAACCAAAGTGTCTGAGGTCGTATGTCCTGACAGAAGAAATGTTTTTAGCAATATTAGCCTGTCTGCGAATTCAGTAGCAGAGCGTTTTGTTGAGCTTTCTAAAGATCTTGAGGAGCAGCTCTGCAAGAAAGGCAAAGCATTCAGTGCATTACACTGCACCATTCACCAGCAGGCACTGTGCAGTAAATCTTTGAAGCTTGACAACGTTATGCCCGTTGTTGTGAAATGTGTGAACTACATTTACTCCAGGGGCTTGCAGCACAGATAGTTTTGTGCTTTCTTAGAGGAAATTGAATCCAAATATGGTGACTTGCTGTACTTCGCAGAGGTGTGTTGGCTAAGCAGGGGCACTGTTTTAAAGAGATTCTTTGAATTAAAAACAGGTGAAAAGGTTCATGGAGGAGATTAATATGCCTCTGTCAGAGTTTGAAGACACAAAATGGATGATGGATCTTGCTTTCCTTGTTGATATCACCCAAGAGTTGAATAACCTAAACCTGAAGGTCCTGGTCAGCTTGTGACAACAGCGATGATGTAAAAGCATTCACAACTGAACTGAAACTGTGGACAAATCAGATTTCTCAGAGTAATCACACTCATTTCCCATGATGGAGGTCACTTCTGGAAGAGCTGGACATTGAAATGCAGTTCAGTGGTGCTGAATAAGCTGCTAAACTTGACAAAATAGAAAACATCTTGTGCCAGCAAGTTGATGTAACAACTGAGCAAGTGAAACAAAGCAGTTTCCGTGCAAGACATTTAAAAAAAAAACTGTCGCTCCATTTGAAACATGAAAATAACCCCACATTTTAGGGTATTGGTGAATTCTTTACTTATAAGTATTAATGAATGCTGATTGCGCTTTTTCTTGTGGCCGTTTGTTGCAATTCCTTTAGTCACATTCATAGTTCATATCAGTTTCATAGCAAAACAAGTTTATTCATACATGATAAACAGCATGTTTACACATTTGACACGTGTCATTTGAATCTGTGATATCTCTAATTTTATATTTCTTGTCAAAGACACATTTTCTTCAGTATCATGCGTCTGTTAACCACATCATTTAAAAATATTAACATTGTGTATTTGAACCAATACATTTGATTGGTTAAGATGGTTAAGTGGCATTCATAATATCTATGTGTTAAGTTTTAGGGTGGTTAATTTATCCTTGGTTGCTGGTGCCTCTGCTCAGCAAGCAAGTTGTTTGTTATCTTAATTGCTCAGGTCATGACAAGCATCAGCCTTCAGGACACACCTGGCACTTAAATAAACGTGTTGTTTTCCACATACAGGGGCGAGGGAATGTTTGGTCACAATGTGCTTGCAGCCTAAAAGTGTCCATCTGTTATTCTCTCTCTGTCCTTTATCAAAATCATTTCAAGATGTATCTTAGAAACTGTTGGAAATACTGAAACAAATTGCCCATCAGTTGAATTGACTATGCCACAAACAAACTTCTCCAGTGACATCTGCCCCTAGGCTCTAGAACTAGCCAAGCTTGTATGGATGTCACAGACATTTACGTTTGTACTGTATGTGTGTAGTGACTTCATTTCTAGCTGACATTGAAACGATTATGGTAGAAGACAAACAAATGTGAAAAAGTGCTAAATGTAAATTATTATTATTAGTTGGTATAATGGAGAATAATGTTTGTAACTTATTTTTAGATGAAATTAGATCTCTAAAAAAACAGCCTAGAAAGGATCATAATACATTATATTACTTAGTTTCCAAACTGTAAACTATACCATAAAGCTTAATTGGCTGTGACCCAATACCCCTGGTAGCTAAAAATGCTTCTTCTATCATTATTAGAGCCATCAAGGAAAAGTTTAAATTTGTCAGTGAATATTTGTGTTTTGTTTACTGCATGTGTTTTCTACTTAAAATATAATGAGAATTAGATACAATTTGATCATGTAAACTAAGCACATTATACTATGGAGGTGACATTGGTACCTAGTTTCTCTATTTTACTTCAGTATAATTCCCCTGGTAAAAAAATGAAATGGTGGTGTTATCTCCCAGCTGTGGGAGATATTTATTTTCCTTCATTTCAGTGCATTCAAACTTTGGCTTTTTATTTTCAGGAACTTTGAGGAGGAGCCCCTTGTCAAAGAGGATGCATACTGTATTTTGAAGAATGTGGTTAACAAGTGACAGCACTATGCCCCAGATAGGGCATGTGTAAGTTAGATAGCCAGGAGAGATGACAAGTTAAAGAGGAACCCCTCACCCCCTTGTTTTTACACACTCTGTTTTAACAAGTCCATTTGTAAACCAAGAAAAAAAATCTTTAAAGTGGATTTAGGATACCTTCAGACCTTCTGCATACAGTATTTGGTTGTGTTAGTTGTGTTTATATATATATATATTATATATATAAAACATATACATACATGAGTGTTTGTAGACAACATGTACGCATACAAAATGTAAAATATGTGCTCACACACCCAAAACTACATTTGTGTTGCATATAAATAACAAGAAGCAGCGGATCCATCCTCTGGCGTGTAAGCGCAGTACAAGTAAACAGTTTTACAGGATGAGGCTAAGTACCTGTTTGCAAATATTTGAAATGTTTTGTAAGCAATGTTTTCTGATGAAGAAATTTGATTATTTTTTAAAATGAACATATTTATTGTTTTTTTTTTTAAGATTTCAGTTAGCACAATTAGAATTACTAGCACCACATTTTTCAATACTACACAGTCGTTGGTTGCAGAACACTGACATAAAATAAGACAATAATGTGAACACCACAAGGTTGGTTGGCCACTTTGGCATCTTTCTTAGCTGACCATCACAAACTGAACATTCTCAAGAACACCCACCCTAGCTAATGAGGGGCCCAACTAGCATCTCTAAAGTTTTCATCTTAGCTAAAATAACTATAACAAACTCTTTAACACCGACTATAACTAACACACACACACACACACACACACACACACACAGACACACACACACAGACACACACACACACACACACACACACACACACACACACACACACACACACACACACACACACACACACACACACACACACACACACACACACACACACACACACACACACACACACACACACACACACACACACACACACACACACACACACACACACACACACACACACACACACACACACACACACACACACACACAGACACACACACACACACACACACACACACACACACACACACACACACACACACACACACACACACACACACACACACACACACACACACACACACACACACACACACACACACACACACACACACACACACACACACACACACACAGACACACACACACACACACACACACACACACACACACACACACACACACACACACACACACACACACACACACACACACACACACACACACACACACACACACACACACACACACACACACACACACACACACACACACACACACACACACACACACACACACACACACACACACACACACACACACACACACACACACACACACACACACACACACACACACACACACACACACACACACACACACACACAGACACACACACACAGACACACACACACACACACACACACACACACACACACACACACACACACACACACACACACACACACACACACACACACACACACAGACACACACACACAGACACACACACACACAGAGTAAATTTTTTTTCTTAATTTCAGCGCTTTCAAACTTTGACTTTCATTTCCAGGAACAAAACTGTGAAGTGTAAGGGCTACAAAAGTGAATAGTTTTACAGTGTGTGCCTGTTGTCAGTATTTTGAAAATGTTTTGTAAACATTTTTTTCTGATTAATAAAATGTGTTTATTGTTTTTTTTTAATTTTTTTGTAACTTTTCATAACTGAGTTACTAGAACCACATTTTTCAGTACTGCCAATAGTACTGAATGTACTAAAAAAAAAAAAAAAATCCTGTAGACAGATTTTGCCACAGAATTCCCAAACTATAAAGCACTTTAATGGTAACACTCAAATGGTTCAAATGCTTTGTCATCAGAATTTTTTTTCAGTTCTGAAAAGCCTTGATCTCTGTGTAGTTTCTTAGTCCCCTCTAACAATTCCCAGTCACGACATCCAGTTTTGTACAACATGAAAACACTACCTGCAAAACAAAGATTGTTAGCTTAGTTGTTTAAGTCGATCAACACAGCTCTTTTCAGTGCTCCTGAATACATATTTCAGTACTATTAAATGCATGAGTGCACCGCCATCCATGTTTCAAACAACCGTCAGGATTAAACGTAGTCTGTCTCAGCCACCAGCTCTGTGTGACAGATAAATGACATTCTATGTGCCCTGTGCTAAGAACTCCCCTACAATTGTTTATCACAATTGCATTGGCGATTCTCTTGTGAAACTGGCTGGACAACCTAAAATGTAACCTAATACCATTGTTTAAGTTTGAATACCAGAACATCTCTAGTTCATTTTGCCATTTTGACTCAGTCAGCAACCACCGTTCTGTTTCTCTTAAAAAATGCTCCTCCTATTTGGTTTATGCATCATGTAAGCATACTGGTCTGTTAACCAATTCTTTGAAAACGAGTTATTCCTCAGCAGGTCTGGTTTTAGCTGACGTCATTTACAACAGTTGTGGGTGTGGCTCAAACAAGAGTCAGGAAGCTGGAATCAGTACATTTCTTGTGTGTGTGTATTCCAGTAGGAAAATAAGGCAACAGCTGAAATATTAATATTTGATGTTTTAATTTTTAAGTAATGTACTTTTCTGTTTGATTTGGCTTCTGAACGGGTAAAGAAAAGATAAAGTTTGGTTATAAAACATTATATTAAACAAACACAAACATTTAAGTTCATGAAAAGTGTTGCAAATGATTATGAAAAAAGCTATGCTGTCTTTTAATGTGTTTCAATTAGAATATTTCCGATCAATGTGTCAGGAAGAAAGCAAATGTCCTATCCAGTTTTAAAAGTAGTCTATTACAATTTTAAAATAGTAGCTGAAATTAATAAACCCCATGGCCAGCTATCTGTATTTTCTGAAGAATATTGTTAACAGACAGCAGCTTCATATTTTTTGTTTTATTTTATTAAATTACCCCCTCAATGCCAAGGCCTTTTCTCTTTGACCACTCCCATCACAGACCACAATGTAAGACTTCGACTCCTAATGTTTCTTTAGATAAGTTAGTCCAAGATTATTCAAAAATTCAAAAATTAAGAGAGTTCAGGATCTTAACATCCCAGCAGCTGAAGGGAAAACACCTAATTTGGTAATAAAGAAAGATCTCAACAAAGTTATGTTGGATCTGGGAAAACTAAAGTTAAGCTTTATACCCTGTTGCAAGGAACCAGAAGAAGAGAACACTACATTCAGCAAACAAGAATCTCAAGCAGTGTCTCCAGGAGCTTCCGTTTGCAATTCTGGATAGAAAAGCAGTGCAAAATCAAAAGACAAGCCAGTACTGTTACATGCACCTCTTAGCCACACAGTTGTTAGGCCAATAGGAGCACGGTTACCTCATGATCTCTTAATTCATCTAAGAGGGGCACAGTCACTGCCTTATTTTTTTCCAAGAAGCAGGAGTACAGATGCCTCATACTCTCCCAATTTGGCCAATGAGTGGTCAGACACCTCTTTGTAGCCCATTTGTTGGTCAAACAAGAGGACAGGTACCTTTTATTACACACAATTTAAAAAGCAAACCAAGTCTAAGAAGAATACATGAGTGAGTTTAATCATTCTCTGTCTCTGCACATGATTCAGTTCCAATCTGTAGCCCTTAATCAGGGATTTCAAATAACAAAACATTAACAATGTCGACAAGAACATAACCAATATACATGCCTCTTTAAACACCAGGTCCCATTATTAGTTTATGCTCAGCCTGTACACAGAAAGAAACATCAGTAACTGGACATAATCTTCTCCCATATTCAAACTAGTCCCACCCAGCGGTGATTTTCATCTGTGTCATACATATTTACATTGTATATCTAAGGTTTATGTCACAACAGTGTCCTCGCAAAATAACATTAAAGAAAACACCCATTATAGCCCATAATGTAATTATTAACCATAATATACACGATACCTCAACAAGAACTAACGATTCTGGCTTAATTATCCTTAGATTCATGATGAAAAGAGATTAGCTATTAATATTATGTATGTTTAAGTATTTCAAATCAACCATAAATGAATATTTCTCTGTTATAAGACAAAAATAAACCTAACAATCCAAATTATTATTATGTCTATTCATATTCTCAAAGGAAGAAGAATAAAGGTTAGGCTTTATAGTTAAAAACATGTATAAAGAAGAAAAGCAATGCATTGTTACATGTTCATAATAAATCCTTGATGTGCTCTCTGCTCATAGGGTTCTGCATTAGTGAAGCAGTCTTAATAGTTCATCATGCATTGTTTGGTTGAGTCACACATTACATATACATGCACCAGCCTTCACATCGCTGAATACGCATATATATATAATGTTCCAGCATCTAGTTGGATAGACGCACATTACGTATTGTGACGATATCAATATCATGGCTTCAGTTCAGTTACTTGTAAACACACAATATATGTTTGATACTTATTCTGTTGGTGCGATGTTTAAAACAAAGTCTTCTTAACACGATCGTTCTTGCTGTTGAAGTCAGCTGTGCAGCAGCGCAGTGCAGTATCTCTGTGAAGGCTGTAGGCAAAAGCTTTTGTCGTTCCGAAGGGAGCCTATTTTCTCCAGGACAGCTTTGAAGATTACATCATTGCGTCTTCATTGAAGAACTTCAGAGTCTGATCAGTTGAGAGTGATGAGATGTTTTGAAGAAAGAGCGAATCAAGAGAAAGCCCAGAGACAGAAAGTCCAGAGAGAGTGAAAATCCTTGTTTTGAGTTTAAATAACAGGATGTATAGGCGTTCCCTCGTACTGTAAACAAGTCTTTGTCGGTCCTTCCATTGGTTCACAGTATTTGATAGACAGTTGCATGTCACACAAAAAGGGTGTGTTAGAAATGGAATCAAAGGATTTTACATTTATCATTTAAACCTCCTATTTAATATAACTTTAGTTACATTCATTGGAGAAGCATACAAATTTCAGTTTCATTCTCATACCAAAATTATGATTATAAGCATATAAAACACATCATAATACAATCAAAGGATAATATTTAAAAATAGTTATTAGTTTATAATATTAAACTTTTGTCCACAAGTTATGTATTAAAAATGATTCTTAAAGCATTTTAACTAACTTTTACCACAATAATGGTACAACTGCATCGTAGCTTGGCAAGTTTTCTGACACCTTAGCAGACAATCAGAAAACATTTTGGAAGGTGAGTTTCAAAGAGTTAACACAGTTTGTGTCCTGTGCCTTATCTACAACTTTTGTAGTAGATCTGGTTAAGAATGTTCTGCAATCGGTGTTAACAACTCAATCCCCATAGCATGACAATACAGACAACAGAATTAAATATCTGAGAAATGCTTACATTAAAATGAATTCAACCCTGAATTTCCTTGACATCTGTCTGTACTTCTGGCAGTGCTAAACACAGGTCATAACGGAATCAACGATCGAATACACATGTTTGCATTGTTATAGCATTTCTTAACAAATCAGAAAAAGATGATGCAAGTTTTACAAGCCTCTTATGAACCAATAATATTAATGATGACATGCGGCCTCGCTCACAAGGTAATAAAACTATAGTTGAAATGAGGAAGGAGTAAACCTTTTGCCTATTTCCTTTCAAGTTTAAACTGTGAGAAAGGATGTTTAGACAGAGGTGCCATTTCCCTTAAAACACCTTTCAAGTTCATAAAATTTAGGAACACTAAACATTTTCCTGCCATCTGATTACTTCACTGATATTGAACCCAGAGTGTCTTTTACTGACTCAATCTAAAACTAAGCAATTCATCTTTTAAACTATAGTTTCTAAAGTGTATATTTCTATTTTCATATTTTTGGAAATGTTTTTTTCTATTGTGTTTTTTAAAACTAACAAATACAATTCTATGTATAGTGAACATTTCTACAACAAATATCTACGTAACCTTCATTTTCAGCTTGGAGGCCAAATGATCCTAAATGATAAACAACACATAATTGAGAGTATCAAACTGGGGATAAATGGGATTGTCTATTTGTCCCACTTACACTTTTACAAGTACTGTACAGACACTGGATAAAAGTCATGGTGATCTGCCTTGTATTCCCTCAACTTGCATAATAAGAGATCAGACACCTCCTCTTCATCCATTTGAGTCAAACAGCTGGACAGGTACTGTACCTTGTGTTCAGCTAATGGCTGGTTCATTAAAAAGTAAGATCCCTGTTTTTCACAAAGGCCCAATGTTTAATCACTATAACAGTGTAGTCATTAAAAGGTGTTCTACTGAAAGAATAAGGAAGCAAGGCATCTCCCTTATTATTTATGATGTTTGCAGTCCTTCTGAAGGTTCTGGGTTCTGGTGCTCCAGTATTTAGTTACTATCATGTTTCTTTAACTCTGCCTTGAGCTTGTCTAGAGAATCCTTTGTGTCATTTTCATTCCATTTAAATCATGTGACAGCTTGACCTTTCGAAGCTGACGAGTTGACTTTGATTTCCCAGACAAGCTCAAAGAAAACCAAAGCCAAGTCAAGGAAAATACATCAAAATTACATATTGAGCTACTTACTCTTGAAAAATAAAAAAGCAATACAAAACAAATACAAAAGCAATACTAAAAAATCTGTGAAGGATCATAAATACATTGTGCAGCCTTTGCAAATGAGCTTTAGCTGGAAAATAGCAAGAGCGTAGCAAAACGCGGCCTATGTGTTCCAAGAACAAGCAGCTGTTAAATGGGAATGACAAAGAATATATAGGAGACTGGGTTAGGACTGAGGAATGAAGCTAGCGGAGAGGGGCAGACCAGACCTGGTGTATCCAGATGCTGGGCTGAGCCACTTCTTCCCAGGAAAGGTCTGCTCTTATTGTGTTTTGTATAGGACTGCTACATTGTATCACACTAGATATACTCTATGTGTTAATGGAACTGTGTGTTTGGGCTCCCACCCAGTTTGACCACAGGCCCACCCAAACCTGTGCCTATGTGAATGTCAAGTTTAAGTACATTTATAAAAAAAACTAAACAAAACAAAAAAAAAAAACATCCACTGTGTAACCCAAAGGCGGGTGTTTAAGTTGAGGTCAAATAGGCTTTTTTTTTTTTTTTTTTTTTTAAGTGCCGCAGGCTTTAGCCAATCAAATCAAAGTAGTAATTGTGATGCAATATTTGGGTCGGACCTTCCTCTCACACAACGAATCATGTGTAAGCCATGTTTGATTGACAGCTTGAGAGGCAGTTGACACAGATCTGTTGAAAGTCTGTTCAAGTCTCAGACGTTTATTTTAATGTGCATTTTTAAAGTAAGTTAGTAGTAGTGCAGCGGTCAACATGGCAAAATAAATATGCACACACTTTTAATAGTTTGTTTAGCAGAAAGGCTCGAGTGAACAGGATTAAGACAGCTGGCCGAATAGTTTAAAATTGCTGTCCTTTGAAGAGATATGTGCAATTTTCTGGATGACTATATAACTGCAAGCCCAGTGGTTTATCCTCAGTAAGGTGGAGCGGAGATGAGAGGATACTAACTAGGCAATGGTAAGTAACTGACTGACTTTCATTGTAGTAATTTCTTAAAATGTAATATGTTCCCTTTCAATTCGAAGATGGCCACCAGACATCGTTATGGGATACACTCCTGCCTATTGGTAGGTGTCACTGAGCTCATATATCAAAGCTGCCGATAGGCCCTCTCCCCCCATTGACCCCCTCGGTCCTGCCTCCCGATGGTAATTAACCGTCACGCAGGGGGAGGAACATCCTGTTTCGCTTCTCACATTGGTAAAGTAAGACCTCTGTGTTGCATTGAGCCCTCTTTTCCTTCTAAAAGGTGCTGCGTACGCTATTGCTAGTTCCCCTGAACTTTGTGCTGAAAGCTGGCCTTCGTCACTTTTCCTAGAATCAGTAGTTTAAAAATTCGTAGCCTTTTTATTCTATTTCTGACTATCAGCACCTGCGTGCTCCGTGTGTCAGGCTGCTTTTTTCTATCTGTGTGTATGGTAATGTGACGGTTAGTACGGTAATGTGGCAATGTGGCAAAGTGCCCCACCCCTGTGTGTATTTTGTGTTGTATGTTGTGTGTTAATGTTGGTGTATAGTCATTGGTACATGGGATATAAATGGGTCTGTGTAACACGAGTGTTTAAAATGTATATTTGTATTTAGGCACAAGGATTGCACAGCACTTCACGTGCAAGTAAAAAGTAATAATATGTGAGCCCGGGGAATTGCACTTTATTAATTCACGTGCAGTTGTACCGAGACTCCAATTGAATGATTGATTAACAGTCGAGTCTTGGTACAGCTGCATAAAAACAACATGTTTTCACCCATTCGCGGTTGGGTGTTCAGTGAGTGGAGAACAGGATTGGAGACGGAGGTTATAATAATAGTTAATAGTTAAAATATCAGCTCACCGTGTTTGTCTGCGTAGTCCATTTTGTTTGTCTTTTTAATTTGGTGAAAGTGCCGTGTCCTGTGTTTTTTGTTTGTTACAACCTTTTTATTTACTGTTGCGTTCATTCATTAAATGCTGAGCGAAACCAATCGGTCAGCTCCACCCAACTCCACCTCTCTGTTGTTTATATTCTGGTTCCTGTTTCTGGTCTGACGTCACCCACTACAGCCATCTTTGTGACACGTGGTGTCATCATGTGATTACCAGCGCCTCCTAGACACAGACCAGAGCAGGAACCTCAGTTTCTTGTTTAAAAAAACAAAACAAAACAACAACAACAAAAAAAAATGTCAGAAGACACCGTCAGGCTGAGGGACTGGATCCAGGACAATGCTGGGCTGGAGGCCCAGTCCATGCCCATAGCCATCCGGGTCCTGTGGCAGATGGACAGGGAGCAATGGAGACGTATGAGAGGGAACACACCCCAAACTCCCTGGAGGAAGGTGTGGAGTTGGTCCTCTGCTACCTGGAGGCAGCTATAAACAGACAGCAGCCCAGGTAGCAGGGTCTCCAGAACCCAGACGGGGGGACCGCGAGAGTCTAGCACCCAGACAGGGGGACCACGAGAGTCCAGCGCCCAGACGGGGGAACCGCGGGGATCCAAAGCCCGAGAGGGAGCTGTTTCCACTTCCACCAGCAGAGGAAGAATGTCTGCTGACCCCCATCTCCACTAGCAGAGGAAGAATGCCTGCTGTCCACATCTTCACCAGCAGAGGGTGAGTGCCTGCTGGTATCACTTCTCCTACCGTCACCACCTGTAGGAGAGGAGCAGGTGCTTCCTCTGCCTCCATCACCTTCCCCTGCAAGTGAGGGAGAGCCGCACCAGTCCCCTGTAAATGAAGGAGCGCTGCACCAGTCCCCTGCAAGTGAGGGAGAGTTGCACCAGTCCTGTAATAAGGGTAGACTACACGCCGCTCCCACCTCTGCCGCAGGAGACTACACGCCATTCCAACCTCCGTCGCCAGGAGGCTACTCACCTCCGCCACCTCCATCTGCAGGAGCAGAGCAGCAGGAGCTGCTTCTGCGTCCTCCACCGCCAGGAGCAGAGCAGCCTGATCAGCCTCTCCCTCCGTCACCTCCACCACCAGGAGCAGAGCAGCAGAAGCTGAATCTGCCTCCGCCACCTCCACCAGCAGAGGGTGAATGCCTGCTGGGTCTCCGTCCACAAGCAGAGGGTGAATGCCTGCTGGGTCCCTGTCCACCAGCAGAGGATGAATGCCTGCTGGGTCCCCGTCCACCAACAGAGGGTGAATGCCTGCTGGGTCCCTTTCCACCAGCAGAGGATGAATACCTGCTGGTATCACTTCCCCCACCAGCACAGGATGAATGCCTGCTGGTATCACTTCCCCCACCAGCAGAGTATGAATGCCTGCTGGTATCACTTCCCACACCTTCACGAGGAGAGTAACCGGTGCTGCCTCTGCCTCCATCACCATCAGGGGTAGAGGAGCAGGGGCTGCCTCTCCCTTCAGCAGAAGGACCAGGACTAGATGCTGGCAGTCCTCAGCAGCCCGTGCATAGGCTGCTGAGGGAAGCACTGGGAAGAGCCGCCTGGCAGCAGTGGCCGAGAAGTGGGCTAAAACCCACACCCCAGCTTGTCCTAACTTTCCCACACATCTTCGCCCAAGGATGCCTGCCTCGCTTCGCACAAGGATGCCTGCCTCGCTTCGCCCAAGGATGCCTGCTGCACTTCGCCCAAGGATGCCTGCCTCGCATCACCCAAGGATGCCTGCCGCGCTTCGCACAAGGATGCCTGCTGCACTTCATCCAAGAATGCCTGCCTTGCTTTGCCCAAGGATGCCTACCTGCCTGTTCTGCATCGCCTGGGGATGCCTGTTGCTCCACATCGCCTGGGGTTGCCAGCCGATCCGCATCGCCTGGGGTCGCTGGAACTGCTTCGCCAGGGGCCATCGTCAGCTCTGCTTGGCCGCAGGGGTCAGTGTGGCTGGAGCCCCACCAGAGGGAGCTGCTGGCTATGAAAAAGGGGGGAGAGGTCAGCAGACAACCTTTCCCTGCAGCAATTTCGCTGCAGGAGTTCTGGGGGCTGGAGTCTCCCCAGAGGAAGCTGCCAGCTATGAAAAGGGGAGAGGTCAGGAGACGTCTGCTGACAGCTGCACCATTGGCAGCATTTCTGCTGCCAGTGGTACAGCGGGAGGAGAGATTCGCCCCACTGTCAGCACGTCTGCTGACAGCATGGCCAGTAGCAGCCTGGCTACTGGCAACATTGCAGCCCATCAACCCCTTAAAGTCCATGTTCTTGGCCCAGAACTTTGAGAGAGATTTTGGGGATTTTAAGGGGGGAGGTGGCCATTGAGGCCATGTGTGCATTGCACTGGGGGAAGTATATGTGGCAAAGTGCCCCTCCCCTGTGTGTATTTTGTGTTGTATGTTGTGTGTTAATGTTGGTGTATAGTCATTGGTACACAGGATATAAATGGGTCTGTGTAACATGAGTGTTTAAAATGTATATTTGTATTTAGGCACAAGGATTGCACAGCACTTTACGTGCAAGTAAAATGTAATAATATGTGAGCACGGGGAATTACACTTTATTAATTCATGTGCAGTTGTACCACGACTCCAATTGAATGATTGATTAGCAATTGAGACTCGGTACAGCTGCATAAAAGCAGCAGGGGTTGTGTGTTCAGTGAGTGGAGAACGAGATTGGAGACGGAGGTTATAATAATAGTTAATAATTAAAATATCAGCTCACCTTGTTTGTCTGTGTAGTCCATTTTGTTTGTCTCTTTAATTTGGCGAAGGGGCTGTGTACTGTGTTTTTGTTTGTTACAACCTTTTTATTTATTGTTCTGTTCATTTATTAAATGCTGAGCGAAACCAATCGCTCAGCTCCACCTAACTCCACCTCTCTGTTGTTTATTTCCTGGTTCCTTTTTCTGGTCTGACGTCACCCACTACAGCCGTCTTTGTGACAGGTAAGTATTATTGTTAAGAATTGTGTGTGTTTTTCACCCTTTCTTGCTTTGAAGAGCTCTATTACTCCACGGGACTGGGGTTCCGTTGTTCCCATTGTTGAGCTAGCCCACCAGCAACATGCAACCCGCAGTTTAGGCCAGCCGTATACTCCTTACTGAGGCTTCACTCGTTGCTGAGTTGAAACGTACGCGGGCTGCGTGGGCCTTCACCTCTGGTGTAGGTCGCTCAATCTACAGACAGTGTGCTCTCCCCCATCTGTCCTGTAATATTTTAACTGTTTTTTGTATTTACTGGTTTTGTATTACTCTGTGTGTAAGTCAATCACCCGCCTAGGCTTCGGCCCTGTCCCCCTGTTGTACACTACGCACTGCTCAGGCGTGTGACCACGTAGTCAGTATAGGCACCATGCACAGCTGCCCGGGTGTTTTTTAATACTGCGGTGTGTAAGACTCTGCCCGTGCTACTTTGGTACCATGGTGTGCAGGGTGCCCATTGTCTCGCTGTACCAATACAGGCTAGCGTGCCGGTGCTGCACAGTACTCGGTGCACGCAGTGCACGCAATACTCAGTGTGTTCGGTACTCGGTGCATCTGTGCACGCAGTACTCAGTGCAAGCGGTAGCCCGGTGCTCGATGCACGTGGTGCACGTTATACCCGGTGCTCAGTGCACTCAGTTCACACGGTATCTGGCGCTAGTGTGGGAATGTAGTCTTGCACATTACACATTGCACGGGCTCGCGGCATCATTCTCTACGCCGATTTAATCAGCCACAGCGACCACAAAAAAAAAAACAGCTCGGGCCTAGCGCCCCTCTCAAGCCTCGGGCTCACCTAGCGCGGCTGCGCTTGATCTTGGTGACCACGGCAACAAAATCGGCTGCATACCCCGGCATCGACAGCAGTTTTCCAACCGACCCTCAGGCTTGGAAAAACAGTGCCCACCCGGCCTCGATTGACCTAGCACCGGCGTGACTATCTTTGGTGCCGTCTACAGCCTGGCACCGACCGCGCTACCCATCGGCATCGACCTTGGCACTGATTGACTCGGCACTGACCGCTCGGCAACGACAGCGCTCTTCTCGGCGCTGACCCTGGCACCGATTGAGTTGGCACCGGCGTGACCACCTTCTATGCCGTCTATTGATTGTCTCTCCCTTGGCACCGATAAACGCGGTATTGACCGCGCGGCAGCGACAGTGTGTTTTCGACGCCAAAGCCAATATACTTGCCGCTTATTATCAGCCCGGCATCGGCCGCGCTCTCTGGGCAAGGGACAGATTAGTGCATCCTCGATGCCGACACAGACGCCTGTTATTCGGCCTGTTTATTATACTCGGCACCGACGCGTCACTTGGCACACCCTGCGCCGTGTCAATGCGCTCCACTCGATCCTCCTCTGGCTTCCACCAGTGCAATCAGTGCACAGCAAAACTCCCCAAGCAGGACGAGCATTCAACCTCCGCCAGGTGCCTAGGGCCAGACCATGCAACAAAGACGATGGCGGGCGAGCTGGACTGCTCTCCCTTTTGCAAGTTCTCAAGAAGAACTAGGCACAGGAGAGCAGCCATCTCCACAGCAGATTCTCTCCCCAGAGCAAGGGAGAATGAGACAGGTGGTTCAGGGCCCCACCCAAAGGTCCTCAACAACCCTGCCCAGGGACACTCCTGGATCACCATCACCCGCTCCGCCACTGGTGCAAATGCGCAGATATCCGTCCATAGAAGCAAGATGGCCGCCGCCTAGATGACAACGCTCAAGGGGACGTTCCCCAGGAGGTAGGTGGTCACCCAGGAGGTACCGCTCTCCTTCCCCATGGAGGCGCAGGCGCTCTCCGTCGGGGTCACCACAGAAACGCCATAGCTCAGCTGTGCAGCGTTTCTGGGAGCTGGCGGAGACAGTGAGGGATCAGCAGACCATGCTGGAAATCCTATTAAAATCTCAGGGCACCTTGCCCCAAACCACCGGGCAGCTCCAACCACCCCATTCCCGATCTCCATCTCCAGCACACAGACCTCCAAGCCCAGATGAGCTGTCGTTCACAGCCTCCAGGTTGGACGTGTCCGAACTTGCCACGTCAGTTAAACAGGCCACAGCGGAGAGCTCTACACTGCCCCTTCCGCATGTATCACAGAGGGAGGAGTTCTGGGCCTTGATGCAATGTGCAGCTGCTGCCATGGATGTTCTCCTCACGGAGCAGGAGAGAAAGGGGAACCACTTCATAAAACAGAAGGGGCATCCACAGCATGCCTCCCCTTGTGCCAGGACTTTCTTGAGCTGGTGCACTCATCCTGGAGCAACCCAGCATCTTCCCCCTCAGCCTGTAGGACAGCAAAGGCCCTGCTACACACTGCAGGAGCCCAAGAAGCAGGTCTAGGCATGTTCCCCACCATCGGGCACTGTGGCAAAGTGGTGAATACGTGCGTGCAGTGCAGAGTGGATAAATGACACAGACGATGATATACAGATGCAAGGGTGTTTATTAAATTAATTCAATGTCCAGAGCCTTATAGCAAACCTGCAAATAATAATAATAATGTTTGAAGTGGTACAGCAGCATGTATCACTTCTAATTTATAACCCCACGGGTTTGACCCGTAACCCAAAGTCCAGTTCTTTCACCCACACAAAACACAGACACAATTCCGACAGTGCGTGATTTTAGTGCTCATGGTGCAAAGAGACGGTTCCTGTAGTGGAAAGGTGAGTGGTGATATCCGGGTTTTACGCTGGCCTGCGGCTGCAGCTCCAGATCGTGCTCAGTAGTCTTAGTGAAAACAACAAGACAAACAGTGTTATTACACAAACAAGCTGGACATTCACGGTTTTGGTATACAAATGGGCTCCTTCTGGGTTATTTAGCGTAACCATCTGCAAAGGAAGAGATCACAAAGCCACACCTCCCTATTTATACCCTCGCCCATGACCCCTAGGTTAACGAGTGTATCAGCTCCTCAAATCCTCAGATGCCACGTCGTTTACCATCCGGGTCAGTGAGCTTGGGTGCCGTAGCTCCGCCCCTTTCCTAAATGGCCGACTTCCACCTACCCTTCGGAATAAATTGTCTTGCCATTTGTTTAAGGTTACTCTTTTCCTTCTTTCTAGTGCCCTCACCGGTCGGGAAGGAGATCTATCACCAAGCGTCATTCGATCTCTGTCACAGGGACACAGTCATGGTACTGGTGCAGGGGTCCACCCTTACCAAAGAGGACAAAGACCCTACCTGCCCTTCCAAGCCGTGCAGAACAACAGACGCCATGCTAAAAAAGGCATACACATCCACGGCACTGTCAGCTAGAGCAGCCAATGCTATGGCCATACTAGTCTTCTACCAGACGTAGCTGGCTGAGAGGCTGCAGGAGAGGGCAACGGAGACAGACACAGGGGAGCTATTGGAGGTAACAAAGGTGATGACTGACCTAATGGGGGAGTTAGGTCAGGCATCAGGCAGGTCTCTAGTGGCACTGGTAGTCGCGTGCAGACACCACGGCTAACGAGACCGTGAAGGCGCATTACTAGATGCCCCCATTATACCTGGGCAGAGGTTCGGAGCGACCATTGATGTGAGCCTTGAAATGTCCCACAAGGCCTTCGAAGTTCTCGTGCCTTCCTGCCTACCACCAACGCCCAAGGTAGCATTCACAGCGTGCTGGGGCAACAGGGCCTGAATGCTGCCCGCAACCCCAAAACAGACAAGCAGGCAGAGGCAGAGCCAGTGGCAAGGGACCACCTCCGGCCAGGGATAACCGGTTCTCCGGCTGGAGACCGAGGCCGGGGTATAAGAAATTCCCGCCCCCTCCCAAGCCCAGAGGAGACCGCCCCTGAGGGGCAGCAGCTGCCACCACCTTCCTCACAACCAGACTGACCAAAGGCAATGACCCGTGGCAAGGCTGCACCCAGGACTCCTGGGTGCTATCAACAATGAGACACGGATATGCTCTACAATTCCGCTTAGGTCCGCCACCCTTCAAGGGTGTGCTCCTCACCACCGTCAAACCAATGACCATGATACTCCTTCAACAGGAGATTGACAATCTTCAACAGAAGAACACTGTGTGCTTGGTAGATCCAAACGATGCCCTCAGCGGCTTTTACTCCAGGTACTTCCTGGTGCACAAGGGGAACAGCGGTTTCATACCTATTAAGGACCTCTGGGTCCGCAAATTTGTTCCTCAAAAAGAGGAAGTTCAACAGTTGACAGCACAGTGTATCCTCCAGTCCGTCCAACCGGGTAACTTGTTCACATCGATCGACCTGCAAGACACCTATTTCCATGTGCCGATCCGTCTTGGCCTCTCGCTGGCTACCCGCACATTTTCAAAGTGCATGGAAGCAGCACTGGCTCCATTCAGGTTGCAGGGTATTTGAATTCTGAGGCACACACAAAACAGGTCATAGATCATGTGGCGAAGCTAAGGCTCTCTATACATCAACAGAAGAGCAACTTCTTACCTTCTCAGTCCACAGTGTTCCTGGGGATCAAAGTGAACTCTAAGCATGCTTGCCTCACTGTCAGAAGACAGGATTCGGTCGTTGGAGGTCACACTCTCCCAATTCAGTGCAGAGGACTGCTCTCCTACAGGAGCACTAGAGCCCAGAAAATTCACCTCCCCGGTGTGGACAATAAGGGATATCAAAGGTTGTTGGGGCTGATGGCAGCTGCCTCGAGAATCCTTCCACTAGGGCTGCTGAGAATGCACCTGCTTCAAGCCTGGCAGCAATATCTTCTGTGCCATGACTCTGTGTCCCCTGGGGAACATTCCTGGAAGTACAATTTCTCACGGGGCTCGGAGGCTTCGTCCTCCCATGAAAAGTATGGTCCCCACGTGGGATCTAGAACTGGTACTGCGGGCCCTTACTGGTCCCCCACTCAAGCTCATGGCGTCAGCAGAACTGCACACCTGTTTCCAAGGTGGCTTTTTTAATAGCCGTTACATCTGGTGGATGAGTAAGTGAGCTTCATGCGCTGTCCGATGCACATGTATGGCTTTCACAGGAAATGACTCGCGGGTAACATTAAGAACAAATCCATCCTTTTTGCCAAAGGATCTCTTACATTCCACATTAACCAACCAGTGGTTTTGGAAACTTTCAGACCTCCCCCGCACGAGTCAGAGGAGGACCTGTAGACAGCACAAATTATTCCATCAGCCCGGTTCAGGCTATGCGTTGTTACCTGTTCAGGACAGCATATTGTAGACAGTCCAACCAGCTGTTTGTCAGCTATGGGTCCCTCTCTAGAGGTCAGGCCCTATCAAAGCAACTTCTAGTGCACTGGGTGGCAGCTGCGATATGCTTGGCGTATGAACAGACGGATTCCCCCTTGCCGGGGGACATTATGGCTCATTCTACCAGGGGCCGGGCAACTTTGTGGGCTTTCCTTTATGGCGTCTCCTTAGATGAGTTATGCAATGCTGCTACATGGATAGGTCGTCAGACATTTGTGTCAGTTTTCACCCCCTGGATGTTGACAAACCGAGCGAGACCCTCTCTGGGTTCTAGAGTGTTGCAGACGGCATGCCCTTAGGCGTCATGTGGGCTCTGAAGCTATCGCCGTGAGGCTGTACTGTTGGTAATCTGGAGCTACGCCAACTTTGGTACAGCTTCGCATTCGGTAAAGGTTGTCATTCCATTGAAAGGGAACGTAAGGTTATTACCATAACCCTGGTTCCCTGAAAGAGAATGACAACCATTACCCTTTGGTTATTACCTCTGATTTCGAAAGAAAATAGCCATATGCCACTGTGAGGACCTCCCTCTTCAGCAGGAGGTGGGAGGGACTAACAGCAGTGCCCTGATAGGGCAGCTTTTATATTATATATTATATATATATATATATATATATATATATATATATATATATATATATATATATATATATATATATATATACACGCTCAGTGATTGACCGTCAGAGAGGGCTCTTTCTCATTCGGTAATGGTTGTCATTCTCTTTCAGGAAACCAGGGTAATTTCTGGCAATGACGTGGCAATTTCTGACGTGACAATTCTTGGTAAATTAAACTGATACTAGGAACCAGGTATCTGTAGTCATTATGATACGCGTCTTGACTATACAGCTGCTGTTGCTGGTGTTTGTTTCTCTGTTGAAAACAAAACGGTAAGACCTGAATTATTAGTTATTTACTTGTTTATTTGTTTTGGCAAACAGTACAGGTGACAGACTTTCTTAAATGGATGGTACTAAAACTCCAAAAACCGAGAAAACAAACAACAAAAAAAAAGCTTTGGTGACTTTCACCATGATTTAAATTTTTCAAAAAACTTTTTTTTTTTCAATTTCAGGAAACGTTCAAAAATATTGAAAGCCTATTACACGGACCCTCATCTGTGTCTGTCTCTCTTTTGAGAATTGCTTGAGAATCTTGTTTTCTTTATTTTGTTGAATATTTACTCAACATGTCCTAAATGGGTAAATATGAGTGTCTCGATTTGTGGTTTTAACTTTTGAATAATAATATATAATATATTATATATATATTATATATTATCTATCTATCTTATATATATATAATTCAATAGTGCATTAAACAAACAGGTTTGTCATACCGATCTACGGCACGGTTGTCAGTAATGGTTAACCCAAATAGACACATCTGGTATATGTTTACGACAACTGATTTTGCGGACTATATCACTTGGTACACCGTGTTAAAGTATTAGTGCTACTTCGAATAGCTGTGGGGGGCTATTGAAACGTTTAAATTTTAGCACTTTTGAGCACTTTATTCACGTTTATTTACTTATTTATTTTTGAGTGTGAATAAGATTAAATATTTTTTGCTTTCATCTTTTTTGATCTTCGTATCATTTTGTGATGCACAGTGTGTGAGCATTAGACGGCCAGTAGGCAAGGAAACACTGCACTCCAGGCCACTGGTAGCTTTCAAAGACAGAGCGGAGACAAATCTAGCATTTCACAAGCCTCTTAGCACACTGATGCCTGGGGTTTTGGACCCCATTGTTCAGTCTGTCCTCCGTAGGTCTACAATCAATTTCCCTACAGGAAAGAACAGAAGATTGGAGTAAAAAGGGATTAATTAAATCCCTGGGATTGCCAATACAATCAATTATAGACTGTACTTAAAGAGCGGATTAAATTAATTTCATGAACAGAAAACAGTACCACTTAATGAATGTGCAGGTTATATCTGATCGCCATTTCCATCCACTAAAAGTTGTGGCTAAATAGCCAGGCAGAAACCATGATTTTATTTATTTTTCAAAACAGCAGTGTGGGCACTCACCTAGAAAACAGAGCAGTGACAGACGGCTACATTGACCACATATGGCTAAATGTGAGCATTTGAAATGCAAATTTCAATCTGCAAACAACTTTAGTGATATTTAGATTAACATTTATTAACAAATAGCATTTATTACCATTTATTAACAAATGAGATTAACATTTATGAACAAATCAGATGATAAATATAGGCTCAGAGGAGCTGCTTTTCCTTATTGTGGTTTATTTTGAGTGTCTTACATATCAAAAAATACTTTATGGTTAAACACATGTTAAAGAAATTATGCGTTTTGGCTTAATGTTACCTTTATCAGGGTACCAAACAGACAAAGGACTGGCAAATTTGTGTCCATTTCCATAACAAGCAAATTAGCAATAAATTAGTTAAAAAAAATAAAGATCACAATTACAGATACATAGTCAGGCAGATACATTATTACACAACATTCACTTCTATTAGAGAGAGCCATATAATTACACAAAATCACACACACACACATATATATATATATATATATATATATATATATATATATATATACATACACACACACACACACACACACACACACACACACACACACACATATAAAATATATAATGTTTTTTTTTTTTTTTTTTTATTTGGAATCGGCAATTGTATTTTTTACCCCATTTTCTCCCCAATTTGAAATGCCCAATTCGTAAGCCTGGCTCACCGCAGGAGAGACGAAGACGAACATATACGTCCTTTGAAATGTGTGCTGTCGTCAGTTCACTTCTTTTCACTCTGCAGGCCCTCCATGCAGCCACCTCAGAACAACAGCATCGGAGGACCACGCAGCTCTGGGTTGCTTGGCAGCACAAAGAAATATCCCCATGGAAGTGTCCTGAGGGCATCAGATGATTCTTAATAGTTAGGGTTAGGGTTAGGTATTGGGTTAGGGTTATTAGGGGTAGGCTGCTTAAGGTTAAGGTTGGGTTAGGGTCAGGGCGGGTTGATTTCGTAGAGTTGCCTGAAGTGAAAGGTGGGAGTGCTTGGCAAATGCCCTAGAACAGGGGTTCCTAAAGTTTTGGTGATGGCGGGCCAATTTCCAGAGGTTGCATGGGATGGGGGGCCGCACAAGAAAATATACCACTCATGAAACCGAAATATGTCCCAAATCATACCTTTAATTCCTGTACATTTTTGTATTTCAATTAGGAATGTATATTACTACAACTGCAACACCAGCAGCTTTGAAATGTATTTGTATTTTATCCTGTGTCTTGGTGCCATAACAGGCTTAGGTTTGAGCACCAATATCATGCTGTCACATCTTACACTGTCCTGGTCACAACAATTAAAGAAGATAATACAGAAATAGGTACTCTTCAAACTATACCAATTAAACTCTTTTGTGGGTTATTCTTCAGTAGTGAGGCAGAATGCATCTTGACTTGTACAACTAACCACTTCACTAAGAGCTGAATGTATGTACAATGAACTCCGCTTAATTCAAATCTCTGGGGACCATACAAATAGCTTGCGTTGTACAAAATTTGAATTAAACAAATTATGTAAATTGCCTCATGGTGTGGACATTTAGAGCTATTTCCATAGTAAATGTGCAGAAATAAAACAGAGGTTACTGTATTTTACCTTGATGTTTTTATTTATTTTTTCTTTCTGAATACAGAATTGCACATTTCTATTTTAAGTGCAGCAGTAATTATTCATAAATTATGCCATTCCAATGACGCTTTTTATGCACTTACATACAATTGCTACGTAACATCTTACTAGCTACTGCAGTCTTATTCAGAAACGCTGTACAAAAAAGAAATGTAACAGTAACAATTTTAAACTGTAGCCGGTACTGTTCCTACTGTAATACTTTCCCTAACAAGAGATCCAAGTTGAACACCGAAACTACAATACTGTACAAAGAGCATTTTCCCAATGTAGTTGAAGCTGAATACAGTTTTGCTCTTAAAATAATCAAATAAAATCTGAAACAGAAAAAGTGCCTGTATCCTGAATCGTAACGTTTCTTGCAGGTGCTCTGTTAACATTACAGAAGCTAGCTAGCTACTTCAGCTGCGTAATCTAATGCTATTTGGATGGTACCTTAACGTCTTGATGTCACAGTCTTTGAGCATCTTCCCCCATCAAAAGCGATAGGAGATGACAAAATAATAATGTAAGAAAAGTATAAGTGCTTTTTCTTTTCTGAGAAGGTTCCATGTTATTTTCCTTCAGTACGGCAACTCTACTGTGCACTATAGGTTTAAAGGGACAGTGCACATATAATGACCGTAACAACTTAATTAATAAAATTGGCTTAAGAGGGTCCAGATCTGATCCAAAACATGTAAAAAAATGTATGTTATGGAATTTTTATGAACTTTGATTGCTATTAATTTCCCCCAAATTACATGCGCAATTTTTTACGAACATTTTCAGAAAATGTAAAAATAAAGTAAACAGTCAGAAAATTTGGTTGAGGGCAGGCTTTGGGGGGGCCACACCAAACGTCCTTGTGGGCTGCACTTTGGCAACCTCTGCCCTAGAATCGTCCGATGCCCCCAGGACACTTTCTAGTGGATATTCCTTTACGCTGCTGCCACTTGTAGGCAGGCAGGTAGGCACCCGTCCAGCCTACAGGGGCTGCTTGTGTGCGGTGAGCCGAGGACACCCTGGCCCACCTAAGCCCTCCCCACTATGGGCGGCGCTTTGCCAATTGTGCACCACCCCCTGAGAACTCCCATTCATGGCCGGCCGTGAAATAGCCTGGACTCGAACCGGCAATAAGCCCATTGTCTACTCCACGTGGAGTGCATTTACCGACAAAAAATCTTAAGTTAAAATCTTAATAAACCTTTTGGCTTTAAACTTTGACAAATGTGAATCCAACAAAAATTGCAATGTTTTTTAATCCAATTTATATAATCCCTCTAGGTCCTAGTTTCATTTTTCCAATCCCCACGAATTGTGCTTTTGTGCTCCGCGATTTATTCTTTTATAAGCTTCATTCTCAGTTTCACCAATGTAGCCTGTTCCACATGGGCAGCTTATCTTATAAATTACATTAGTTATACAGCAATTAGTTAAACCTTTCATTTTTATTGTTTTACCATTTGTAGGATGATTAAAGACTTTTGTATTCTGTATATTGGCATTGAACAGTTATCACATTTATATGTACCTGTTGGTGACTGTGGCAGGACGTGTACATAGCGTGCAGTTTGTAAAGAAAGATTGATGTAAAGAAAGGTGTAGGTTTGGTAGCGGTGGGGTTGAATCCATCCCTGCCAACAGCCATGTGAAGAATGGGGCCATTCCCTAATTTGTACATTCTAAACATTTTGTAATAATTAGCCATTTTTCTTTTTCCAAAATACTTTTAGAATTTTTTTTTTTTGCAGATTTTTTTTTTTTTTTTTTTTTTACAAAATGTGCTAAACTTTTATTTTGTTTTTGTTTCTGTCACATATTTACCAAAGAAGGAGCTTTTATTTAAAATAAAAATTAAAACTGACAAAATATATTAAACTTCCACTCTATGCACGCTCTCTCCTCCTCAGGAAAATGAAATATAAATACTGACTTTATTCTTCTGAATGTAACCTCGTTTCTAGCAGTAGTAATTAGAATAGAAAGATGTAGATTACACGGTAAGGTGGCCTACCACAATGTGGCACTGACATTAAAACCAAGTAATATAATCCGTTTTGAATTAGAATGAGCAAAAAGTGTCAGATTGCATGTGTAAGTATCTGTGGCAAAGTGTTGAGTGGATACAGGTGAGTGCAGTGCAGAACGGATTAATCACAAAGACAATTGCTTTCAGGTACAGGGGTGTTCATTGATAATAATAACAATGTCCAGAGCCCTAAGGCAAACGCCTGTAATAATAAATGCTGGAGTGATACAGCCGCGTTTAGCACTCATAACTGTAATGCCAGGTTTGACCAACAACCAAACGTCCAGATTTTCCAAACACCCACACTAAACACGAAACACAAACGCAAGACAGTGAGTGAATTTAAGTGCTAGTGGTGATTATAGTACTCTGTGAAGTGCTGGGGTGAAAAGTGATGTCCGGGTTAATGCTGGCTTGTACTCCAGCTCTGGATCATGTTACTGATAGTCAAACAACAGTTGCAGCCGACACTTTACAAACACAAAACAAACACACACAGTTCTCAGCAATAAGTTTACTCATTTTAGGTTAACTCCAACCATTTACAAAGGAGCAGATTACTTTTCTGCACCCCTATTTTGTACCCTCACTCAAAACCCCTTGGTTAACGAGCACATCTGCTTTTCTAATCCGCAGATGCCACGCCGTTTCCTGTTTGGGTCATTGAGTTTGGGTACTGTGGCTCAGTCCCTTTTCTAGCTGGCCGACTTCCACCTACCTACATGAATAAAGTTAGTCCAGGGTGCTCTGCTCCCTTTATCTAGTAACCTCTCAGGTCGGGAGGGAGATCTAACAACAAGCGTCATTCGATCTCTGTCACAGTGCTTACTTGTCATGGTCTCTTATCTTTACATTTCTATTTCCAGGGCACTGTAACAGAACCATGGCAGCTGCAGATCCCCCACTTTCTGAGTTGATAGAAGAAGAGTTTCTAAAGTGTAATATCTGCTTTGAGCTGTACAAGTCTCCACGGATCCTGCCCTGCCTGCACTCCTACTGTGAGCAGTGTCTGGAGAAGCTGTTGGAGAAAGGGAAAGGCTGTATCTGCTGCCCTGAGTGCCGAACAGAGACATGCGTTCAAGGCAACATCAGAAACATCAAAGCCAACTTCTTTATAAACGGCCTTCTGGACCTGTTTGAGTCCAAGAGGAACAAGGAGGCGGTCTGCTCTGTGTGTGTGTCCTTAAAGCAGAGTCCGGAAGCTGTCTCATCCCGCTGCCTTGACTGCGCTGACTTCCTGTGCCGTGCCTGTGCCGAGGGCCACTGCTGCTCCAAGCTCACCCTCTCCCACACAGTGGTGAGCCTGCAGGACTACACCGCGGGGAGGTATGATAAAGAGGCCCGACTCAGGCAGGAGCAGCACTGTCACAGCCACCAGGACACACTGAGGTTTTACTGCAACACCTGCTCCATACCCATCTGCAGGGACTGTCGCATGCTGGAGCACTTTTCACACGACATCCTGTTCATGGCTGATGCTGTCAAAGCCAGGAAGCCTCAGGTAGAGGGTCTGATCAGCAGCTTGGACAACAACATAAAAAGCATTGGCCAGCAAGAAGAGGCTGTGGACTCCATGATAGGACAACTAAAGGAATCCCAAAGCACTATCCAGGACTGTGTCTCAAAGTACATCTCTCTGCTTGTAGAACAGCTCTATGCTGAAAAGGATTCTATTTGTAAAGAACTGTCAGATTTTGTTCAACAGCAGGAGAAGAGCTACCTGTGCATTAGAGAGACTCTCCAGAGTCACATGGACTCAGCTCAGAGCACCAAGGACTTCTCCAGGAAGGTCATGGAAATGGGGAAAGATTATGAAATTCTCCAGCTGGAAGGCTTGATTCAGAGTCACATTAAAAGACTTCAGGATATCAACATCCCAGCACCTGAAGGGAAAATGCCATATCTGGTTTTAAAGGAAGGCGTGAACAAGGAGAGCATTGTAAAACAAATGTTTCAGTTGAGATTTGAACCCCATTGCAATAGTTCAGGAAATCCTCCAACAGTGGTTGCAACTGACATCAAACCAGAACCTCAGATGACTGTTCAGACACTTGCTGAGATGGCCACCTTTGTTTGTTCATTTAACACAGAAGATACAGAAGAGGAATACACTACAAACATAACAGGCATTGCCAACTTCAAAAACGGGGATATTGTCATTGCTGATGAGAGTAACTCGGTTGTAAAGAAATTTAGGCACAATGGGAAGACATTAGGTAACATTTCTGTATCGGAGGAATGCTGCCCTTGCAGTGTCACTGTCTGTGGGGATACAGTTTATTTTTCTTCAGGAACAAAGCTTTATAAGATCACAGAAGACAGGGATATAATTCAAATAAACAATTTCCGTGGGTCACAGGCCAGTTATCCCATTGCCTCATACAAGGGCAAGTACATAGCTGTGAGTGAAGGGACATTATGCACCTTGTCTCTATATGATCCCAAAGGCTTGGTCGTGGACAGAGTTAGACCTAAAGATTATGGCATTGGGAAGTTCATGTTTCTGGCAGTCAACAGCAGAGAAGAGTTTATCGTTACAGACACTGCTAAGAAATGTATAGTGGTTTTCACAAAGACAGGAGAGATCATCAATGTGTGTACGTCAGCTGGCTCTGATCAATTTGCCCCTTTCAGTGTCTGTGTTGACCACAGGGACAATATATATGCTGTAGAAAGTGGGAGGATCATTCAGCTTTCGCCCAAAGGAAAGTATTTGAAAGAGGTGGTAAATTTCAGATTTCAGGCATTCAGACCTAAATTAATAACTTGTAGTGCCTTTGGACAGCTTATATTGACTAATAAGGAGGGATTCATCAAGATTTATAAACTAAGTTAATCTGGTAACTTAGGCTACCACGTTGACATTTTTTTTGTAAACGTATGAACTATCTGCAATAAAGTAAACGCCATTTTACAAGATGAAAAAAAACAAAAAACACTTGTATATCTTATAAAATAATTAATTTAAAATGAGTATTAAACTTTATTTAACATTTACTATCTTAGTTCATGATTGTTGCAAGATGAGTTGCGGGTCAGACCAGGGAGGAGACGAACACGGTACTGGGGTATGGAAGTGCTGATACGTGAGTTTTAATAATAAAACAAAGATTTAAACAAACACAAAACAGCGGTACAAACAAAAACAGCACAGTGGCCAAAATAAAGAGACAGACACAGAACAAATCAAGTATAGTGCTGGTCTAAAACCAGCACAAGTAGCATTTGTTGTATTTCTGGGGCCGTATACACAAAGCTGACTTCAGTCTAAGACCAAAGAATGGGCTAACTCGCTTTTGCTGACATTGTTATGACTGAGTGTCACAAAGACGGCTGCAGTGGGTGACGTCAGACCAGAACAGGAACCGACTCAGAACACAGGTTTTGGAATGGTGAAGGCGCTGATACGCAGTTTAACAATTAAACAGACATTGCCTGGGGCTGCCTGCTGCTCCGCATCACCTGGGGCTGCCTGTGACTCTTACAGTGGCTATCAAAAGTATTCACCCTCCTTGGACTTTTCCACATTTTATTGTGTTACAACATGGAATCAAAATAAAATCTACAAATTGTTCTAAATTAGTTACAAATATAAAATTGAAAATAATTGATTGCATAAGTATTCACCCCCTTTCCCATGACTCACCTAAATAAGCTCTGGTGCAACCAATTGTCTTTAGAAGCCACATAATTAGTTGAATGGAGTCCACCTGTGTGCAATTAAGGTGTTTCACATGATTTCAGGTTAAATACAACTGTCTGTGGGAGGTCCCATAGTTGGTTAGTACATTTCCTAACAAAAACTACATCATGAAGACGAAGGAACATTCAAAGCAAATCTGGAATAAGGTTCTTCAAACGCAACAGTCGGGTAGGATATAAGAACATTTCCAAGGCATTGAATATCCCCCAGAGCACAGTAAAGTCCATTATTAAGAAATGGAGAGAATATGGCACAACTGTGAATCTGTCTAGAACAGGTCGTCTTCAAAACCGGATTATCCGGGCAAGAAGGGCACTAGTCAGGGAGGCCACCAAGAGGTCTATGGCAACTCTAAAGGAGTTACAGTCTTCCATGGCTGAGCTGGGAGACACTGCATACATCAAAAATAGCCTGGGTGCTTCACAAAACTGGCCTTTATGGGAGAGTGGCAAAAAGAAAGCCATTGTTAAAAAGAACTCGCATCAAATCTCGGCTAGAGTTTGCTTTTTGGCCTCAACGCTAAGCACTATGTTTGGCACAAGCCTAACACTGCACATTATCCTGACAACACCATCTCTACCGTGAATGGTGGTGGCAGCATCATGCTATGGGGATGCTTCTTTGTGTCAGGGCCTGGAAATCTTGTGAAGATAGAGGGCAAAATGAATGCAGCAAAGTACAGAGAAATCCTGGAAGAAAACCAGCTGAAGTCTGCAAGAGACCTGGGACTTGGGAGAAGATTCATCTTTCAGCAGGACAATGACCCCAAACATGCAGTCAAAGCGACACTGGAGTGGCTTAAAAACAAAAAGGTCAATGTCCTGGTGTGGCCCAGTCAAAGCTCGGACCTCAATCCAATTGAGAATATGTGGAAAGAGTTGAAAATTGCTGTTCACCAAAGGTCCCCATCCAATTTGACAGAGCTTGATCAATTTTGCAAAGAAGAATGAGCAAAAATTGCAGTGTCCAGATGTGCAAAGCTGGTAGAGACATTTTGATTCCATGTTGTAGCACAGTAAAATGTGGAAAAGTCCAAGGTGGGTGAATACTTTTGAGAGCCATTGTATATCCCCAAGGGTTGCGGAGGGTCCCGCTTTGCCTGGGGTTGCCGAAGGTCCCGCTTCGCCTGGGGGTGCTGAAGGTCCCGTATCGCCTGGGAGTGCCTGTCTCTCCTCCGTTTTTCCCAGGGTCTCTGAGGGGTCTGCTTCGCCTGGGGTCCTAGTCCTACAGGACCGCAAGAAGCACCGGGGCCAGCGCCTCAGAAAAGAGGGCTGCCAGCTACAAAGAAGGGGGGAGAGGTCAGGAGACCAGCTCCCCCTATTGCAGTGAGACCGGTCACCCACCAGAGGGCGCTGCCAGCCATGAAGAAGGGGGGGAGGCTGTTTGGTCAGGAGACCAGCTCCCCCAGCCGCACTTTTGCGGAAGGAAATTGGGTGGCCGGAGCTCCACAAAGGGGAGCTGTTGGAAACAGAGAAGGAGGGGAAGGTCAGGAGACCAACTCCCACCCGCAGCATTTTCATTGCCGGAGAGTGTGTGGCGGAAGCCCCAGAAGAGGGAGCTGCCAGCCATGAAGAAGTGGGGGGTGAAGGACCTCCCACCATGGCCACCCCCATGGACACTGTGCTCCCCCTCTTCCGGGACATTGAGACTGAGGGGGGAGGTGGCCGTTGGGGCCATGTGTGCTGTGCTTTACGTATGTAACAGGGCGAGCAGCCCTGTACAGTTATTTTTAGAACAGGGTTTCCCCCTCCACCCCTGTGCAATTTATTTTGTGTTTTGTATTATGATTTATTTGTTTATTGTTTATATGTATGATGGCGAAGCGCTGTGTGTTTTTCTTATTGTTTTGGGAATTTGTATATTTTTAAATGATGGCATAGCCGCGTTAGTTTTGTTATTTTGTTTTTATTTTGTTCTGGCAGAGACAAGGTTGGCAGCGCATCCTCTGCCAGTTGCTAATTTGAAAGGTGCAGAAGGTGGCCATATCCCGAATTAAGTAGTTAATTTGTTGCTAATTGGGAGATGGTCACCTTTGCGTTCGTGATTTTGTTTTTGTTTTTCTATTTGTTTTGCTCTGTGACGAAGTGTTTTTTTTTGTTTAAATATTTATTTTATTTTTGTTTAATAAACGGCACACCACGTGCCTTTTGAACTGCAGTTTCCTGGTTTGTTGCTGTTCCTCATTCTGGCCTGACGTCACTGCTCAGCCATTTCCTGTCACACGAGGTGATGTCAATCGAGCCACAAACGGGTGGCCAACCTGATGAGCTGTGGATCAGGCTGCCATGAAAAGATTTCCATCTAGAAAAAATAAATTATGAAACCATACTGTGTTGTTCAATCAGGGCTTGTCAATGTTGCCACACTATGCATACCTCATGCAGATTTACTATGATTTACCTTTATATTGTAGTTTGATACACACTTTTCATCTTTCGATTTTATTATTTTTTTTGGTTGGAGGGCATAACATGGTGTGAATGAATTCAATTGTATTCTTTGACTCTCAAAACAGCATTTGATGTCAAAAATGCATGATTGAAATGCATGTACATGTCAGTTTCTCATCGAGTCTGATTACCATATTGGCATATTCATTTCTAATACTGAACACAATGCTTTCTTATAGTGAAATATACGGTACTGCAAACAAAGTGATAATGCTACCCTCTGTAAATTAATCAGTGAAAGCTCAGATATATCTCCCCAAATAATACTAATAATAATAAAAGCGGAGAAATTGCTTTTGTCACAGCCCAGGCACATGTCATTAATTTTGGGATGCTCAGTGACTGGATTATTTAAGACTGGTAAGAAATAATTGTAATAATAGGTTTGTAACAAAAACAGCACATGGCACGTGAGGCTAAAATAAATAGACAAACAAAACGAGTAGACACTAACAAAACAGGGTGGACGAACGCTACAAAAACAAGTACGGTGCTGGTGCTTCCAGCACTCGTAGCAATTGATATTTATAATTATGCTTCTCCTCTCTCTTTCTCCCCTGTTCTCCACTCCTGAACACACAACCCCAAGTGAGTGAAAACTTGCTGCTTTTATGCAGCTGTACCAAGACACTATTGCTAATCAATCATTCAGTGGAACAACTGCACATGAATTAATAAAGTGCAATTCCCCGTGCTCACATATTATTACATTTTACTTGTACGTGAAGTGCTGTGCAATCCTCGTGCCTAAATACAAATATACATTTTAAACACTCGTGTTACACAGACCCGTTTATATCCCGTGTACCAATGACTATACACCAACATTAGCACACACCACACAACACAAAATACATACAGGGGCGGGCACATTGCCACACCGAGTCTTAAATCCGTTTCACGAAACAATTTTCTTGGGGGTGTATTAACTTAGACCAGCATTACTGTCTTCCACTCGAGAGAGAGAGAGCTGTTGCCTGAGGGACAGATTAATACTGAATACTTCCACCAAATATTGTGTTGATGGGTCCGAATACTTATGCAATCAACATATTTCAGTTTTTTCTCTTTAGTTTTTACTGACATTTACTGTGACTTATCCTTAGAAGTCCTTAGTTTGAGCATTCAAGTTTTTAATAAAATATTAAGTTTAAAAAAATGTGTATGCATCATTTTGTAATTTCACAAAACGGGACACCATAGGAAGGGTCTGAATACTTTTGCAAGGCGCTGTATATATAATATAATCTCATCACATAGTGAAATAAAAACAATGCAGAATGTTATGTAATTTGTTTATGTATTGTACTTAATGGAATATTTGTTAATATATATTTAAAAAAACGATGTGTTTCTGTCTATCTTTCTGTTTGTTTTTAGATGTGTATCCCTTCAAGAAAGATGTTCTTGTTAAAGAGTAGAGGCAGGCATTTTGTAGAAACAGGATAAAGTTTCCGATAATGGCGTAGCCAGGTTGCTGTGGCAAGTTCCAAATACGTTTTTGTTTTTATATAACGAAGGTATAAACCACTTCGGGCCGTGCGGTTCCCATGATATATATCACGCCTGAGGTGGTACGCGCCCCAGAAGTGGTATATATAATCAGAAACGCACGGCCCGAAGTGGTTTAAACTGCTTATATGCAAGCATTTACTATAAGGCTTACACATATTCTAGTATGTTTTCATTCTTTTAGATCTCAAAATATGTTTTTGTTATTTGTCAGACACCCTCGCGTCCAAGTCGTGCCTGATTAAGTTGACGATCGAACCAGACTTGATGCACCAATCTGACGGCGGTGCCAGGGGACAGTACCTCGGTTTCCCGCAGATGTTTAAAATCCAGGCCGGTAATTTGGCGGGTCATGTCTGGCCTTGTCATTACCTGCTTTTGCAAGAGTTTTTCTGACTGACAGGAATATATTACTGCTGGTTTTAAACTTGCTGTCAGCAGAGATGTTAAAACTTCTACTGTAAAAATATGTATTTAGTCCAGCTCAGCGTTATAAAACTGGAGACTGAATTCTGGTCATCAGTTTAACTTCTTGCACTGGCATACAGTTCCCTTATGTTGCTGAGATTTTTTTGGATTTATTTCCATAAAATGACTGTCCATATTTTTTTCTTTAAGTATATTAACCAGCGCATGCTTTAATTTTTTTTTCTGTGTTTTGTTTTCATTCTTTGTTTTCTTCTATTTCATTTTTCTTCTGTTCCTCATCAACTTGTGTCTATTCTTGCTGGTGCACTTATTTTATTTATTTATTTTTTTCAGATGGACTGCTGTCTTCACTCAGAAAGTTGGTGTTGTACCAGATAAGTGGATTTTGATCCCCAAATATATTAAAGGAAATAATATAAATGCAACTCATTTTTGGCAGTGGTTTGTAACTAATAACAAATAAAATGGCAGTTTGGCATGGAATTTAGAATATAGTGGTGCGTAGTGATTTATTTAGTGTGACGCGGCTCATTAGTATGCAAGCCATGGTATACGCTATATATATATATATATATATATATATATATATATATATATATATATATATATATATATATATATATATACACACACACATTGTAGTAGAGTGACCGATCGCCAAGGCAACCAACAGTAGGAAATATGCGAAACGCTGTATCGTGTGTTTATTAAGTACAGTGGCAAAACAAAAATAAACAAACAAAAAAACCTTCTCCAACAAGGAGTGCTAACTAACCCCCAGGCCCTACCTAGGACAGGACAGCTAGGTTGTTTCCCTGTACGGAAAACAATTACTAATCTTTACCAACAGCACAACTATTCCACACAGTAACTTCTTCTGGAGTACTTACAGAAATCTTTTAGTAACCATCTTCCTTTTACAACCTTCTTCCTGGTAATCTCTCTGTTGAACTGGATTTGGGGCTGGCTTTATACAGGCAAAACCCCGCCCTAACAAGACACAGCTGTGTCCTGTTACACAACTAACTTTGCCCATGGCCTCCTGGAAAATGTAGTCTTTTAATCGGCATCCATTTTACCTCACTACACACAGTACTCAGTATACAGACAGTCATTTATTGTGGAAACAGGATTGTTTTCATTCTGTTACTTATGTATGCATTGTTACATACTTCGCCATACATCCCACAACCCACTCTGTCACACATTTCCCCCCTCAGCTCAAACCTATGGTTTGAAGAGACTTTTGCCGAGAGGCAGTGGACTCTTGACAACCCATCAGCATTGCTAATCTCTTTACCCTTCCTGTGCTCTATCTTGAATTTATAAGGCTGTAAAGACAAAAACCACCGAGTTACTCTCGCATTCTTTTGTTTATTAACCTTCATCCACTAAGGGTGCATAGTCTGTCACTAAAGTAAATTCTCTGCCCAACAAGTAATACCTGAACTCTTCTACTGCCCATTTTACAGTGAGACACTCTTTCTCAACCGTAGCATACCTTTGTTCACTGGGTAGCAGTTTTTCACTCAGATACACTATTGGGTGCTCTTCCCCTTCAATCACTTGTGACAGTACTGCCCCCAGGCCAAATTCCGACGCGTCTGTAGGATAAACCGCTTTTTAAAATCAGGTACAATTAGAACAGGGTCAGAACATAAAGCATTCCTCAAAGTGTTAAATGCCTGATCGTCTAAGTCCCTCCATTTAACCATATTTGGTGCCCTTGCCCTGGTTAGTTCTGTCAGAGGTGCTGCAATGGAGGCAAACTCGGGAACAAACCACCTGTAATATCTGACTATACCCAAAAATGCTCTGATTTGTTTTTTTGACAATGGTTTAGGCTAACTTTCCTGACCTGCGGTTTGATTACACCATTGCCCACCACATACCCCAAATATTTGGCTTCTGTCAGCCCGATGTGACACTTGGCAGGGTTAGTCGTCAACCCTGCCTCTCTAAGGGTATCCAATACTGCCTATACCTTACCCAAGTGAGACTCCCAGTCCTCACTAAAATGACTATCGTCTAAATAGGTGGAAGCTTAGGAAAGATGCGTCCTTAACACCCGATCCATTAACCTCTGCAATGAGGTGGGTGCTCCGTGAAACCCAAATGGCATTACAGTGTACTGAAAGAGGCCATAGGGTGTTATAAATGCAGTTTTTTCTTTTGCTGATGGCGTTAGGGGAATCTGCTAGTAACCAGAGGTCAAATCCAAAGTGGACAGATATTTAGCCTTACCCAACCTCTCAATAAGCTCGTCTACTCTAGGCATAGGGTAAGCGTCAAATTTTGAAACATGGTTTAATTTCCTGAAATCATTGCAGAAGCACCACCTGCCATTGGGCTAAGGCACCATTACAATGGGACTGGTCCACTCGCTGGTAGATTCCTCTATTACCCCTAACTCCAACATCCTCTCTATTTCTTCCTTGACTGCTGCCCTGTTAGCCTCCAGTACCCGATAAGGACTAGACCATACTTTCACCCCCGGGGCTGTCACCGCATCATGCTGAATCCATTCTGTTTTCCCTGGCAATGTATCGAACACATCCTAGTTTCTAGTTATCATGTCCTCTGCTTCCTTCTGCTGCTGTTCTGCTAGTTTAGGCCCCATATTTATCTTTGTGTCTAAGGTATTTATAACAGCTGCCAACAAAGCAGTCTCCCTTTCTTTCCAGGGCTTGAACAGGTTGACATGGTAAATCCGTTCTTGCCTTCTATGGTCTGGTTGCTGGATTTTATAATTTACCGGCCCCACCGCCTCAATCACTCCATTGTGCAAACAACTTACATTCGGGGGTGGGCACCAGAAGCATTACCCTATCCCCAGGAGAAAACATCCTAACCTGAGCCGTTTTATTATAATTTGACTTCTGTTTAGCCTGAGCTCTTTCCATGTGGTCTCTTACAATGGGGGTGACTGCCTTAATCTGGACTCTCATTGTTAATACATGTTCAATTACATTCTTAACTGAACTAGTCTGATTTTCCCACATCTCCTTGGCAATGTCAAAGATACCCCTGGGTTGTCTACCATATAAAAGTTAAAATGGTGAGAACCCCATGGATGCTTGAGGTACCTCTCTGACAGCAAACAGTAAATATGGCAGTAACATGTCCCAGTTTTTCCCGTCCTTCTCTACCTTTCCTAACATGCTTTTTAGGGTGCAGTTAAACCGCTCAACTAGACTGTCTATTTGTGGGTGATACACTGAGGTGCAAATGGGATTTATCCTCAGTAGTGCACACAACTCTTTCAATAATTTGGAGACAAAAGGGATCCCTTGGTCTGTTATTATTTATTTAGGTATCCGTACCCGAGTAAATATCTGAACTAACTCCTTTGTTATATTTCTTAAAGGTACAGCTTCAGGATACCTCATGCTATAGTCCAAGACTACTAAAATATACTCATGGCCCCGAGCCGATCTCGGTAGTGGGCACACCAAATCCATAGCTATGCGCTCAAATGGAACTTCTATGATCGGTAGAGGAATTAATGGGGCTCTAAATTTAGTTTTAGGCCCGTGTAATTGACACTCCGGACAAGAAGCACAAAAATGCTGTATTTCTTTGTACAGACCTAACCAAAAGAATCTTTTCAGCACCCATTGTATTGTTTTTTCTTTACCAAGATGGGCACCAAACAGATGGCTGTGCACAAGTCTCAGTAAGCCTATGACTCTGAGGAACCAACAATTGTTCCACTTCGACCCCATCAATTTGAGTCACCTGATACAGGAGGTCATTTTTTACAATATAAACATTACCCTCCCCTTTGGGTCTCCCTTCGACTGCTATCCCATTAATTTCTACTACTCTTTCCCTTACATTAGCTAAAGTGGGGTCATTAAATTGATCCCTTGCAAACTGTGAACCTGGTAACGTCCACTGATCTAATAGGGCTTGTCCGGACTCTTCACCCTCACCGAGTGTCTGTTCCCCAGTTTCCTGCATGATATCCTCTTCGCTGCACTGTACACCAACCCCTTTCCTGTTTCTTTTATTTTGTTCTCCCACTAAAACTTTAGTTTGACCTATAGGGCACCCTACGTTCTCCGCAAGATTTTGTTCTTTTAAAAGTTGATACAAACAACTCAGGGTCGTTAAATGGGAACACTTCTCCTAAGCTCTGAGTGGAGTCAGTTTTACTCTTTGGTCAAGTTTATTCAATTCCCCTACTGGTTTGATCAGATGGTAAAAATCTGGCAAGTCCCTTCCCAGTATCAAGGCATGCGGCTTGTGTGTGACCACTCCTACTATTAACCTGTGTACTTTCTCCTGTATCTCAATCTGCACTATGGCTGTGGGATAATATTTCACATCACCATGTATGCACTTGATACTGGTTTTGAGCTTGTGAAATGTCAAATTGTTCTATTTCACATGCAATGGGGAAACCAAAGTTGTAGCATTCCCAAATCAGAGAGAGCTAGTATCACCTTCCCATTTACTTTAACTTTGTTCATGTACACATGACTTCCTGCAGACATGCTTACTATACTGCTTATTGCACAATAACAATTTTCCCCCAGGTCACACTGCTTTGGTTCTGCTTCTGTTGGACACCCTGTAGCAATGTGTCTGTATCTATGAAATTTATACATTGTTTTCATTCTGTTACTTATGTATGCATTGTTACATAGATTGTTACATACTTTGCCATACATCCCACAACCCACTCTGTCACTATATATATATATATATATATATATATATATATATATATATATATATAGAAAGAGAGAGAGAGAGAGAGAGAGAGAGAGAGAGAGAGAGAGAGAGAGAAAGAGAGAGAGAGAGAGTTTAGATGCAAAACGCGATATATGCCATTCACACCAAAACGTACGTATTTTCTGATATTCAATGTCCTTTGTCCTCAAAACACAATATACATCATGTTAAATACAACTCAAATGACCGTTTCTTTCCATACGCCAGGCTTCTAATTTAGCAAAATCCAGCTTATCTACTGAGCCAATCGGCGTGCAGTATTGCAGTGGCAGCGCCCAGGAAGAGTACAGTAGCGTATTTAATCTTGTAAATTGTGATTTTATTATTAAATGATGAATACTTTTAAAAAATGCAGGGAAGTCCATTTTCTAACGGTGTAGCAATGGTGATTAAGCATTCACAAATAATGCTTAGAAAACTGTCACTCGATCGGAACTGTGAAACCTCCCTTCATCTCCCTTGCAATGCCAACCCCACTTAATGGTGTTTTACGATTGCGTTCTCCCTCTGCGCGGGATGCAAAGACAGTTTGAATTTACTGAAATGCGTTATCTTTAGAAGTAACTGTAAAGTCATTTTACAGAAATGTGGAGATTTATACTTGGTTACGACCCTGACTGATGTCATTATCAAAAGAGGTCGGTTGTACTAATGAGGTCAACCAATAGGTCACGTTTTACTAAACATAAACAATTGCCATAATGAACACTATCATAGTGTGTTGCTTAAAACATAATAACACGATATTCATAATGAAATTGAGTTCTTATCTATAAACAATAATATATGCAAAGCTTGGGACTCGCTGTCTGTAGATTGGAGTTGTTTACATTATCGTCAGCATATTTTAAGGGACTGAAAGCTGAAATTACGTTTTTAAAAACACGCTTTTCTTATACCAATACCGTATTGGTGACCATTAATCAGTTTGTTTGAAGACCAGGCTTTAATCACTGATACTAGGTGCACAGGGGGTGATTCTGTGAGTGCTCCGAGGCACAAGCACCAATGGGGGAAAATAAGGTCCTGAACAGTGCAAAGAAATCACCTGTTCTGTCAAATTATAGTGTGGATGCTTCACAAGCAGAACTGTTATTGCAGCATTTAAAAATATAAAATCCATTTATACAAAAAATCCCAACTTTCTTGAAAAGATTTGCATTTCCCTTGTTTTTCTTTTGTATTTGATGTTTTGCACTCATTAGTATCTATAGTAAATTCAGTGTCCGTCAGTTCTGGCAGATTCTACTGCACTTGCTGAAGATGTTTTTTTCCCACTGCTAATTTAAAACAATAACCACCTAGCTAACAATTTCATCCCGAGGGCTACAGTTCTTTAAATTGGGACTTTAGTGAAGACCGCATGTGTATGTGAGTACATTAATTATTGTAGATAGTAATTAATAGCCAGCCAGCCAGCATTTTTGTAAACAGCAACACATGTAATGCACAATAAAATAAACATTTTATTTGTGTCATCAGTGTCAATTTCAGGCGGAGCTTCATGGCCGGCAAAGTGGCACAGCTGAGAGAATTTTTTTTCCTCTGTCATCCTGTCTGGTTCTGTATCTCACACAGTGTCAGTTTCTCAGCATACAGTACAGTAGTTGCTCAGTAACGAGTTACAAACAGGTGATTGATCGATCTGTATGAGCGGTTACGAAGATGCTTTGTTAAAAAAAAAAAAAACATGTAAATCTAATGGTGTTTTTTTTAGTAAAATAAAATCTAGGCCTATTTTTAGGGACCCCAACTATTGTTGTTGATGCCAACTTAGGCACTTCAAATAAGGACTAGCAAGTTTCAAAAGGCAATATAGTTAGTTTCTAACCATGACAATATTGTTTTTTTTATTCTTTTTAAGCAATTTACCGTATTACTTCAATTTGGTGCCGCCCTCTAATTAAAGACGCCCTCGTATTGACGCCACAGTCATATATCAGCTTTATAATAGAGGCCGCCCTTGAATAAACGCCGCTATCAATAAAGAAACATTAAGGTATTTTTTTCTGCCCTTACAAACAAAAACACACACAGTAAACAAATAAACGTGCAACAATGACAATGCACATGTAACGCCCCTGAAGAGATGGGATCCTCAGTCTAGCATGTAAATTACAAACGAATGTACACACACATAGTAAGCACATTTTATTTTATGGTACAGTTCTGAAAGAAAATGCAAGATAAACTACATACAGAACAGCAGTCTGAAGTTCTTATAGGTGGTTTTGTTATTTTGTTTCCCCTACAAATGAAAACAATATGCTTACTGTCTATGATAAGATTAAGTTTCAATTTCTCTTGCAGAGAAATTACAAACAAGCAAGTTACTCCACGGGGCTGGGCTTGCCTTGTCCCCATTGTCGAGTTAGCCCACCAGCTGCCTCTGGGCGGCAAGATGGGCCTTGTTTTGATTGTAGCTGCGCGTCCCTGTGCTTGCGCAGAGGACTAGCCGCAGCGCGGCTGCTTCAGCCTGGCCAGCCATATACTCCTCACCGAGGCTTCCCTCATTGTTGGATTGAGACGTACGCAGGCTGCGTTGGCCTTCACCTCAGGTACACCTACAGGTCTCACAATCAATAGACAGTGTGGTCTCCCCCATCTGTCCTGTAATATTTTAACTGTTTTTGTATTTTAAAAACTGTTTTGTATGTGTGAAAATCAATCGCCTGCCGTGGCTTCGGCCCTGTCCCCCTATTGTACGCTATGCATTGCTCAGGTGTGTAACCACACGGTTAGGGTAGGCACCATGTCTAGCTGCCCCGGGGTTTTTTTTTTTTATATATAGCGCGGTGCGTAAGTCTCTGTCCGTGCTACTTCGGTATGACGGTGCGCATGGTACCAATACAGTCTAGCGCGTCTGGTGCTGCACGGTACTGGGTGCATCTGTGAGGCCTGTGGGACCATGTGACGGGGTCTTGCTCGTGTCACGTGTGTGGGTAGCCGCTATTTAAGCATACAGAGAGACACATGGAGGTGAAGTTGAAATGCCAGCACAGGCACGCAGGAATTATTAACAAACAGAAACAAAAGTAAATAAAGGTGGTCATGTGACGTTACCAGTGATGGTAACGCACAGAGGACTATTACAGCAACCTGTACAACAAGTGCAAAATTAAACACAATACAACAAACTATAACTCAAAGGTACCGTGAAAACAGCAGGCCTTGCAGCAGCCCTGAGCTTCTCACGAGGATGTTTTTAAAGTGACGGACACTCAGTCAAGACCCGCCCACCTGCTGATTGAGCACCAGCACAGCCAATTAATTTCTACCATTTGCCTCAACCAAGCCTAGCAGGCAAAAAGTCTCAATCGAGCGCCCGTCTGTAAACAATAATTCAATCAAACAAATCAACTCCAAAATGACACACAATAAACCCATTCCCACATACAAATCACACCAACACTAATTCCCTATTGTGCAGGGCAATCACCCTACCAGAGACCAATATCCCACAGGAGGATAGGCATAACATGTACTCTTGGTGCTTAGACCCTGAGCACGCCTCCTCAGCACTGAAAGGCTCCTGCGACATCTGTGCCGCTTTTCAGTCCTGCGTGTTCTCTAATCATCTGGAGAGAGTCGCACGGGAGCGTTCCTCATCCCCCGCAACGAGCCCCTCCCAGCCACGCCTCTCAACGTCATCACAGAGCCCCTTCGGGGAGATCTGCTGTGCACAGGCGTCTGTGTCCACCCGCAGCCGCTTCCCGGTGCCTCCGGCTAGACGGGTGAAGAAGTCCCGGCAGGCACAGGACATTATTGACATGAAAGCTCAGATCGGCCAGATCATGGAGCTTTTGCAGAGGCAGGGCCCCCGTGTGGTCCCCCCCCCACCCCCTGTGCCAGTCATAGTCTCTCTACCGCCCCTTGACCCTTCCGTGGGAGAGCAGGGCAAGTAGATCGACTGGGCGCTTTGTTCAGAGGAGGACGCTCTCTCCATCGCCGCCTTGTGGGGAGAGTCTGCTTTCCCTCCGGATATGGAGGTTAAGGCGGAGCCTGAATTCCCATCTGAAACGTTCCATAGTTCTGAGGTTCCCTTGGTTATTAGCATGCTTCCACTGGCCGGTGTCTGTGCCCACGCTTGTGGGGGTCACGGTGGCATATCTGCAGGTCCCCTGGACAGCGCAGACAGAGCCATGCCGTTCCGTCTTTTGACCGCATGACGTGGCTTCCCGAGCTCAACCCTTCCCAGCTTTCCTCGATTTTATGGAGGAGATGCGCTCCTCTTGGAACCACCCAGCCACAGTGCTGGCGCAGTTGAGACATAGCTCTCCACTGGCCTCGCTGGAGGGGGCAGAGAAGCTGGGCCTGGCTGGGTTTCCCCCTGTGGACTCCACCATTGCAGCCTTTGTTAAGGCTCCACCGGTAGGAGGTATGCCCAGGGACCCTGTGTGCCCAAACCTGCAGTGCAGGTGACGGAGACACACATCTGGAGGGCTTACGTGGCGAGAGCCCAGAGCACCTGCTTACCAAACACATCCAGTATGCTGGTTGTGTACTTGGATGAGATTTTCCTAGAGCCGATGGCCACGGAGTTGCAATTGTTATTGCATACATTGCTCCATATCTCTGGCCTGCAGGGGCAGACCCTGGGCCGGAGTCTAGCGGGTCTAGTGGTCACGCGCAGACAGCTATGGCTGTCACAGGCGCGGGTGCCTGATGCTGATAAGGCTGTGCTATTGGACGCACCCATATCACCATGCCACACCTTTGGCCCAGCAGTGGAGGAGATCCTGCAGCTGTCTCTTCGGGAACGCGAGGTGTCGAGACAGGTAGCCGTGTTGCTCCCTCCCCCTGCTCTGGAGCGGGGCAGGTTGAGCCGCTGGCACTCTACCACAAAGCGAACAGTCATCCGGACGGTGCCAGTTCCCACAACCCTATCAGGTGATCTTAGGCATTGCCTATAGGCCTCATCTCAGACGAGAGGCAGGACCCTCCCTCAGCGTGGTGGACGTGGTCGTAGCCAGCCCACGCAGCAACAACTTAGAAGGTGGTTCCAGGGTTTCCGCCCAAGGCAACCTGTAGAAATTCACTTGCTCCAAAAGTGGGTGTAAGTTTCACCCACCTGTCCCTTTAATTAGGGTCAGTAGCCTGGCCAGGTTAAAACTCAAATTCCCATAGTTCCTTGCTATCACCCTCTGTTCATCCTCTCCCCCCATTGGCTCATTCAGATATCCACTCCTCCAATCTCAGAGCTCCTTGGAAGCCAGCACTGGTATTAAAGCTGGCTGGCTAGGCCAGAGGGAGACTCCATTTTCTCTTGAGAAATCAATTTACAAACAAACAGCATATTACCTAATTACAGTGTAACTTTAACTTTATTTTAGATAAATACTTGTGCGTCCATTTACTCTTTTGATAATCTTGTACTTTGTCTAAACCTTTCTTTTTTGTTTACACTGTTACTTGTTTAAGTTTAGTTGCTGTTCAAGGTCTGTTTAGGGTTTGTTGTTGTTAGTGTGTACAGTCTCCATTTTGTTCCTGATTCTCCTGATATTTTCCAAATGGCTGTTGACCATTCAACCCGATACTACTCAACAGACTCATCATTTTCTACGATCGTTATTTTTTCATCAACCTTCATCCATCATCATCAGTACAGGACTCTATTCGGGACTTCATTATTTGTTGGTGAGATTATTCCTTTTCTGTTTGCTGGTTTTTTCTACTTTACTTTGATTCTTTAGTTCCTGTAATTTTGGTTTTGTTCTTCTGTTACTTTGGATTACATGTGCATTGCTTCACTGGACTGGTTAGGCCTACATTTCATTTATCATCCATTGCCATCAAGACTGTCTTTGTAATTGTTTTCTCCATATACTTATTCATTTACCTTTGTCTCTTTTGCCTGTCATTGTGTTGGTTTTGTATTGGTATGGTGTTTGTATGTGTGTGGGTTTATTGGAAGCCCACCGGACACTGCATTCATCTCACTTTAGTGTTATTTTGTTTGGATGTTTGTTAGTTCACTTTACTTTCTTACTCACCTGTACTCACCTCACATGTCCTTCACAATAAGTTGTTGTCCTTATATTTCATTTATTACATTATAGTTTACAACAATAAACTGTTTGTTTGTGAAATTGACACCTCTGACGTCCCTGCTTTTGCTGTCTGTCACTCTTGCTGACTTAGTTATAGATATTGGGCCAGTGGTATCTCCTTAGGGAGGACAGTACAACTGCTTCTCAGTTGTGCAGCGTGATTGTTATAAACCGTCACCGCTAGCCCCGCCTCAGCCCCAGCCGCCCCAGAAGGGCCCCTGAAGGCTGGCGGCCTCAGACCCAATTCACAGCACAACAGCTGCACTACAGCCATGCTTGCACCTCTGATGTGTGGGTGCTCGCAACCGTACAATACGGTTACCCACTTCAGTGTCGCTTTGGACCCCCTACTTTTTACTGCGTCATGACTACATACACAATAGATCTGCTTCAGGCCTCGGTTCTCCAGACTGAAGTGTCAGCCTTGTTGGACAAGTGCACCATTCGTCTCGTAGATCCCACCTCTCTTGGAGAGGGGTTCCACTCAAGATACCTTCTGGTACCGAAGAGGGATGGTGGCTTTTGCCCCATCCTGGACCTACGTTTTCTGAACCAGTTTCTGAACAGAAAGGGTTCCGCATGCTGACTCATCGTCACATACTCCAGTCTGTCTGGCTGAGTGACTGGTTTACCACGGGACGCATATTTTCACGTTCCCATTCGTCCACAGCACAGGAAATATCTCTGCTTGGCCTTTCAAGGCAGCATGTACAAGTTTTATGTGTTGCCATTTGGCCTCTCCTTAGCTCCCTGTACATTTTCAAAGTGCGTAGACGCTATCCTTACCCCCTTGCGGCTGCAAGGAGTCAGAGTGATGAATTTCTTCGATGACTGGTTGATCTGTTCCCAGTTGCGGGAGGAAGCGGTGGCCCACACGGTGCTAGTGATGGAGCATCTAGTGAGGCTGGGCCTCACCATCAATGATGCCAAGAGTCGGCTGACGCTGGTGCGGTGCATAATGTATGTGGGGCTCCGGCTGGACTTTACTATGATGTGCGCATACCTGTCGAACGACAGCATAGCAGCTCTACAGCACCAGCTCTCCCTGTTTTGACACTGATCGAGGGTGCCCCTTGTTTTGTGCCAGCAACTACTGGGTCTAATGGCAGCAGCAATATCATCCATCGAGCTGGGTTTATTGTGCATGCACCTGCTACAGACGTGGCTCCGGTTACATCCCAAACGGTATGCCTCGCGTGTACGATGGCCCTGCGCTAGTGGAGGATTCCCTCTCACCTGCGCCAATGAGTCCGAATGGGAGTGGTCTACAAACGCAGGGTGGTGATGACGGATGCCTTCTACTTAGGATGGGGTGCGGTCTGTGAAGGAAGAGGAGTCAGTGGGCCATGGTTGGGCCATTGGACATCCCTGCATATCAATATGCTGGAGCTGCAGGCAGTCTTCCTTGCCCTCCAGCACTTCCTACCCGTGGTGCGGAAAAGACATGTGCTGATCTTGCATGGACAATACCACAGTGGTGGCATGTGTCAGCGACCAGGGTGGCCTTCAGTCCCAGGGATTGCATCACCTAGCCTTCAGGCTTCTGATTTGGGCTCAACAGAACCTACTGTCCCTTCAGTCGACACATGTTCCGGGGGCATGGAGAATCGGGCAATGGACCTCCTCTCGAGGGAGGGCCCACATCAGTTCAGAAAGTCGAGGTTGATCTCTTCATGTCGGCAGAGACGACACACTTCCCCCTGTGGTACTCCCTCCACTGCTGCAGCAGTCCACTCGGCGTTGATGCCCTAGCACACTACTCAGTTTCCTAGGAGGGCGCTACTCTTCCCGAATGGAGCCTTGAGATTGTACTGGAGGCTCTCGCGCAGGCCCCGTTTGAGCCTATATACTCCATTGAGTTGAAGCACCTGTCCATGAAGACAGCCTTCCTCTTGGGTATCACCTCTGCAAAGTGGATTAGTGAGTTTTGGTGGCCATCTTCTCTTTTAGGGAACCAGGTTTAGGGTAGGTAAACTAACGTTTGCTTAAGTAGGTATCAATATGACAGTTAATTCTAAAAGCAAAAAACTTGAAATTTATAAAACAAAATAAAATAATTGCCTAAAAGTATTTTTTGTCCTCAGAATTATATTATTTGATGTCAAATTTGTGAATGTTTGCTAAATCCTTGTGAGTTTGATTAATCAGTTTGCTGTATTGAATAGAATGTGAATATGTCTTATTTTGCAAGAAAACATGGATATACTGTAATGGATATGCCGCCTGTTGCAAAACAAAAAATAATATGAACAATTTTTAGAGTTTCAATAAATTTAGATTTTGTTTGATTTTAAATTCTTATTTCTTTGGATTTTCCATTTGAAAAACACCTAATGTGGAATTAATTTATTTGAAAAAACACAATAAAAAAAAAGATCATTTACCAAATATAGATAGATAGATAGATAGATAGATAGATAGATAGATAGATAGATAGTGAGGAATGCAGAGCTGAGAGTGTGAAGACATTATCAGGGATATGGGTTCTCATGCAAAGAAAATCACAAAAACATAGGCAGGATAAGAAAGTTTAAAATCTACAATTCCCAGCATTTCTCCCCTAGACAGAAGGCAGAGGAATTTAGAGACTAAAATTCCCATAATTCCCTAGCTAGTAGGAAGGAAAAGGAGCTGATTGACTTCCAGACTGGTATAAAAAGGGGCCAGTATTTTAGACAGGGTTGGGTGTAGAAATGAGAAATGCAAACCAAGGCAAGTGTATGGAGAACAGTGCAACGCAGAAAGAAGACAGTGTTGCTTGCGAATATTTAATGGCAAAGAAAGTTTGTGGTGCAGACAAAGGATTCCGTATATGTGTGTGCGTGCGTGCGTGTGTGTGTGTGTGTGTGTAACCTACTTACCAGAACAAACCGATATTGTGTGAAACAGCAGGACAAAGAGTGAGTCTCCCGCTGAAACAAAAATACAACTGTGTTCTACCTTATCCAGGAACGGAGGACTCCTTCTGGATCGGAAGTAGCTGAGAAAACGCTACACCCAAACACTGAGTGCACCTACGCTGGTGCTTTATTTACCTGGTGCATTAAACCAAGTGTGTTTGCTGAAAGAACATTAATAATAATCATCTTTATTTTTATATAGCGCCTTTTCATAGTGGACCACCATCACAAAGCATTTTACAAGATACGAGACTGGGGTGTGTGAACTGTGCATCAGCTGCAGAGTCACTTACAAGAACGTCTTACGAGAAAGACGGAGCACAAGGAGGTTCAGTGACTTACTCAGGGTCACACAATGAGTCAGTGGCTGAGCTGGGAGTTGAATCAGGACAACCCAGTTTCTTTAACCACTGGACCACACAGCCTCCTAATACTGCAGTGGATATTATGTTTTATGGAAAGAGTCTGTTTGATTACATCAACTATTATTAATACTCAGAGGCATTCAGACCTGAAGGAACACACATTGGGATAAACAAACAGGCCTAGTTTTCTTTTAAGATGCACCTGCAGTAACTGTACTTTTGTTATTGGTTATACTTGGAGGAAATAGCCTGTTTAATCCACTGTTAATACTTTGTGCACGTTTAATAAGTGAATAATGTGTGAAGAAAGATTCCATTTGTTACTGTGATAAACTCAAGGCTGTAAGAACAGTGTACTGCCCTATAAAGGACTGTGTTGTTTTGAAAGGGGACACTGCAATCAAGGGGTTGATTTCAATACTTTATTGTGATAAACATTTTGAAGAGCTGCAGGGCCCAAGGACCAGAGGCCACTGGACTGCTGGCTTCCACAAAAGGGCGCTGTCCTGAAAGCAAAGAAAATAGTAATAAGGAAAACGGAGAAAAATAAATCCTGTTGTGCAGTAGTTAGTGACACTTACCTTGTGTCTGTGCGAGTGCATCCTCTTCAGGTCCTCTGGATCTGCTGTGTGGGAAACCCTGGAAACAGCAAAAGGCAATACCTGTGGAAAGAGAAAACCAAACACATGAGACAAGTACGGATCCCTGGGGAATACTTACCTGGAGAAGGATACTTCTCCTCAACGCTCCAAAGAAGCTCAGGACTTAGATTCACTTGACAAGCCCTCACATAGGAGTTCCTGTTACTGTGGTATACTTACTACAGTCACCCTCACCTTACTGTTTGTCATGTGTTGTACTTCTTTTTAACTGGTGAAGGCTAGCTTCAACAGGGCTAGACAGGGAAAAGAAGAATAGTTTAGCTAGTGCCCAGTGGGCAGGTTTTTGTTTTGATTTATTGTTTTCAATGGCCGAACTGAACTGTGTAATAAATAAAACTTACCTTTGCTTTAGTACTTCTAGCATTCTGATTGCTCTCTGCAAAGGCAAATTTGGCTACCACAACAAATACAGAATGGATCATTCACAATATATATTGCCACGTCAATCACATTGAATATAAAAGAAAAATATAAGCTTTTAAAAAAAAAATGCAATTCAAGTCTGCAAAACATAAAAGTGCCTAATGTGGTTTGAAACTGGAAAATGAATGGTTACCCTGCACAGACATGATGGAAAATACTCTACAGTGACTGCATCTGTATTTGTCACTTTTTTTTTTTTTTAATAGCTTTTGTCCAAAATCCATGGCCTACATATATTTAAGAAAAATAAAATTGTGCTCAGTTCTTCTCAGTGCTGTAAAGGAGCGGGCCAGAAATATCTGCTCAAGGAACTACACCGCTCCGCTCCCCAGCTCCATATACAATTGGCTCGCTCCGCTTACACTCTGGGTGTTTCTGTGGGCGAAACTGACAGCTGAAACCTCAGTCAGAACTGTGGCAAGAGCAGGGGGGCGTGGCCACTGGACAGCGTGTTCTTTGTGTGTGTGTGTGTGTTCTGTGATTGGTTGTTGTTAGGCAATTCGGGCTGCTGTGCTCGCCAGCTACTCACTACTATTCTCTCCTAGCAGAACTTTTCATCTCTGATTCCATTACAGCACACCATGCCGATGCAGCGTGCTGCTCTTTCACTTTTCTATAAGGCACCTGAGACACACTTATGACCAATTTTATTAATCGCAATTTGAATAATTGCGTAAGAAAAGTTATAAATATATTTATTTCAAGCTTCCACCTGCTGTTTTAATTGCATTTGGATCATTCCAGACACCACCTGATACATGAGCCCAACAAACTCAGCAATGCATTATCAATTGCTGATTAAAAAAAATGAATGAAACTGACTCATTTGTTATATAGGGTAGGCTATGTTAGGTAAATGACAGATTCCTAACATTGTGAAGGTGGCTTTTTTTATTAATAAAGTAATAGTAATAGTTGCCTACTTATTTTGAACATTAACTTTTAAATATTTAGCTGTGTTGTTTTGAGAATAGGCCTATACAGTGTATATCTTAGTGGCAATATATTTGTTTTAATTAGTCATGGCCCCAAAGGAATCAGTACTCTCATTTGGCCGCGAGATATTCTTGATAACATCGTGACCTGCAATGCCTGGATTGTTTTATTGGATCTGTAAAATATTCAGAACGAAATCCGCCCATTGAGGAATACCATCATGAAACTGTCTGTAACACAAACCAGCAGAATCAGCATCACAATGAGACAAAGGCCAGACCCCAACAGCAGCAGGAACAACATCATTGGGACCAACAGCTAAACAAACAAACTCAACAACAGGAAAATTGCATTTCAATTATTCACAAACAGCCAAATCTTCAGGAAACACTGAGAAAACTACCCTTGCCAAAAGAAGCTTTGCCAGATGACTTGGAACTCCACATCCTGTTATACAGTGCACCAACAAAGTCCAAAACTGTTTGGGAAGACATTGTGGATGTCAATAAATTGTATAATGCTTTACGGAAGTTAAAGGCAATCAATCCTTTCTAAAAAGACATCATCTTGCCACCAAACTGTCAACTTGCTTTCTAATCACAACTTGAATGCATTTCAATAGAATTCTGACAATGAAGAAGATGACGATGAAATCACTGTGGAGGAAACAACCAAAGAACAACCTCACCCCAAAGAACCATTCCTACGTAAGGTTCAACTGGATGAAGAGGCTGTAATTTACCACAATTACACAATCGCTGCAGAGGGAAGACTCAGTCAGGAAAATGCAATGAAACAAACTACTTTTATTTACAGAAACACAAAATAAAAAGGCACCAAGGCCAAACAAAAGGTACAAACACAAAACAAAGGTTTCCAAACAAAACGCCAATTTTGGATAAAGATAATAAAGAACACGAAACACCCAAACTCTCACCTCAAACATTTACTCCACTCTTGAAACACTCTCCAAACCAAACCATTCCACCCAGACAAAGGATTCCTCCTGGCTTTTAATAGTCCATGGCTGGAGCCCAATTAATCAATAATTAACAAATTAAGGCTCAAGTCATATTCTCACATGTATTTAGCAGGGAGGAATTTACCCCCCTCCCTGCTGATCCAAAACAAACAATAATACAGTCACAAATGAAAATCATAATGAAAACAGTAAAAAATGATAATAACAGAAATCATAGGGGGCAGGCACTCCATCATATTTGCACCCCCCACCCCCCTTGTGTGCAGCACATATGGCCCTAAGAGCCACCTCTCCCCTTAAAGTCCCAAATGTCCAATCCATAGACAGGCAATGGCAGCAGCTGACCCTCTGGAGGCAACAGCAGGAGGGGAGCACCTGGCCATGAAGGCAGCAGCAGGAGCTCCACTTTTCCCCCTGGTGAAGGAAGTAGGACTAGCTGGGATGCTGGGGTTGACCATCTTCATCGTCGCTGCGGCTGGGCGGTTTTCCTCCGTGCTCCCCTCAGCAGCATATGTAGGGGCTGGTGAGGCCTGCCAGCATCCTGTTCTGGTCCTAGTGGTGAAGGAAGGGACAGCTCATGCTTCTTTCCCTCTGGTGGTGGTGGAGGCAGAGGTAGCTCCTGCTGCTCTGCTCCTGGCTGTGGATCCCAAACCAGGCATTCTCCTTCTGCTGTTTGATGTGCAGCAGGCACCCTTCCTCCGCTGCTGGAGACCTGGGTTCTGGACCTGTGGGCCTCCCCTTCCTGGGCTGTGGCCGCACCGGCTCCCCCCTTCTGGGCGCTGAATGTATGGGCTCCCCTCTTCTGGGCGCTGGATGCACGGGTTTCCCCCGTCTGGGAGCTGGATGCATGGGCTCCCCCCTTCTGGGTTTTGGATGCACGGGCTCCCCCCTGCTGGGCGCTTAACGCTCGTGCTTCCTCCCTCTGGGTGCTGGATGCTTGGGCTCCCCCCATTTGGGCATTAGTTCCCCTTCTTCGTATTGCTCGAGGCATATGGCCAATGTGTGCCCATATGCCCCACAACCAGGGAGGTTCTCAATAAGGCCTCCCAGCTGTCATCCCTGACCTCCTCCTGCTGTTGCTGTGGTTGTTGGTGTGGCTGCTGCAGCTTTCCTTTCCCCCTTCTCTTCCTGCTCCTTCTCCTCACCTTCCTCTCTTGGGTTGGTTCCTCCTCCTCTTCTTGGAAGGGGCAGACAATCATTGTGTGCCCATATACCCCACAAGCAAGGCACCAGCCTTGGTCCTCCAGACCACCGAGGAGGTTCTCCAGTTCTCCGCAGCCATCTCTCCAGCTCCAGCCTTCCTTTTTTTTTTTTTAAACAAAACAAAAAAATGCACTTCCGCTCTGAGTCTCCAGGGGGCGCTATCCCACTCTGACACCACTTGTGGCAGAATAGCTCCAGAGGGAAGACTCAAAATAAAAAGGCACCAGGGCCAAACAAAAGGTACAAACACAAAATAAATGTTTCCAAACAACACACCAATTTTGGATAAACAAAAAAAAAAGAAAACAAAACACCCAAACTCTCACCTCAAATATTTACTCCAGTCTTCAACACCCTCCAAACTATTCCACCCAGACAAAGGATTGCTCCTGGCTTTTTATAGTATGTGGCTGGAGCCCAGTTAATCAATAATTAACAATTAGCCAATTAAGGCTCCAGCCACATTCTCACATGTATTTGGCAGGGAGGAATTTAACCCCCTCCCTGCTAATCCAAAACAAACAATAATACAATCACAAATGAAAATCATAATGAAAGCAGTAAAAAATGATAATAACAGAAATCATAGGGGGCGGGCACTTCATCGCAATCCCATACACAGTGAAAGAAAGGTACAGCTACTGATCTTTACGAAATGCTTCACATACAGGATGACGCTCTGGAAGACTGGGGAAAAAACTAGACCTGACTAGACTAGTTTGACTAGTCTGTCAAAGCTCCGCTTCAGTTATGCCACACACATTGCCGAATCAGCAATATCTCTTTCACCTGCAGCATCAGGCCAATCTTTGCCAGATTAACAGATGACCTGGACTGACCTGGGACAATACATAAAAGAAGTGAATGGACCAGGGTTTGCAAACATGCCCATCAGTGAACTTGTCGCACAAAATCCTGTCAATGCATCTCGGTTCACGCACGTTTCTTGCAATTTTGAATTTTATCACATCCCCAAATGGTCCTCTAAGGAAAGTTACACATTACTTTTGGCACAGAGTACCAGGGTTGTGGAATGCAGCACTTCCACATGCTTCTTTGGGTGGAAGATGCACCACGTATTGGAGTTTCCACCAACTCACAAATTGCATAGTACATTAATCAATATGTCACCTGTACCATTCCAAATGACCTGATACAACCTTTACTCAGAGACTGTGTTTTGAAATTGCAGCAACATAAATGCAACAAGTACTGTCTAAGGTCCAAGAAAATCAAAAACAAGGTGGTGATAGTTTGTCGCTTTGGATTTCCCAGAAAAGAACAAACCGTGGTGGTAGTCCGAGATGTGGCTGAGGCCACTGCTGTCTGGAAAGCATTAAAACCTCATGGCAGACTCAGATCTACCACGGAGTAGTGCAGAAGTCAGAAACAATGACTACAATCTAGCCATTTTACTAGTTTGGGAAGGCAATATGGATATTCAGTTCATTGGTGAACAATCTACAGTCATCAACTGCTGCATTACAAAATACCTCTCAAAACCTGAGAAGAGTTTTGCCCTGGCATCATGAATGACATCAACTCAAACTGTTGTGGAAATTCTAATAAAAGGAAGAGAGACTGCAAGTTCCAAACACACAGGCCTTTATTTCTTAAGTTTGCAAACTGAGAACACTCTCAACACACAGGGTGCTAGATAATCATTGAGTAGTGTTCCAACATACAGAGTTAGATCAGTTTCTTATATACCTTAAAACTGTTAGCAAGGCAGAGGGTTAGCCAATGATGATTCAGATATTAGCATATAAGGGAAACAATGTATAACTATGCGTACGTGGCATATAGCTAAGCAGGCAAATCACAGAATGGCTGTTTTGTGTGTATGTGCAAAAAGACACATCTGGCTCATCCTATTATCCATTGCCTCACAGCTGCAGCTGCAATGTAGGCAAAACTTTATCTTAAGCAAAGCATACAAGGTTATACAAGCAAGATTATAGGAGTGCAAGATGCCAGTACTTTTCCATGCCGAGCCAATCCTATTTTCTATAACATTTCTATTACATTCCCTCCCTTTTGAATCTATGTCTCAACATTACAATATGATTTCAGAAAATGGATTATCATGGTTTTCTACTGGCATTAAGAGTGGTAAGTTAAGTACTGCATCGGTAGTTTTAACAGAACAATGTTTTAACACATTTTAGACCCAAGCAAACACCTATTAGTATAAGTTAAGTGAGATTTACAAAGTTTAACATATAGTGTAATATAAACAAAGTGTCGACCCAACATATCCCACTCTTTTTTTATTATCTTTAAGTTCAGCTAAGAGCCAGGTGAGAGACACAGTTAATATGCTGCCAAGAAAAATAACAGTCAGGACTCTGGGGGTCCAAAGCTAACTGTCCCAAGGCCGTCCGAGCCGTCTACGTTGTTCCAGGGGGCGATGTATCTCCCTTCGGGCTGTAGAGCACTTTTCTGCAATGGCTGGCGTGGACCCACGTTGATCGTTCAGCGACTTTCACTGCTGTCTGCATTGTCAGGACCTGGAACGGACCTGTCCAGCGTTGTTGATGCCAATGCTTCCGGCGGAGGTCTTTGACGATCACCCAGTCCCCTGGCAGGAGCTTGTGGAGAGCCCCTCCCTTCAGTTCGGGTAGGGCAGCTTTTACCCTGGGAAAAATAAACTTCAGAACATTGTTAAGAGAAGCACAATATTTTACCATTTCATCCTCACATCCCATTAGGGTGAGCCTATTTTGAGGAAAAGGTGTGTTCAGCATCCGCACTGGGTGTCCTGTCAATACTTCATGGGGTGCTAGCCCTATAGTACTGTGAATGCGTCCGTGCATGTACATCAGGGCCAATGGCAATACTGTAACCCAGGAGAGCCCTGTTTCAGCCATGAACTTAGTTAGTTTAGTTTTTATTGTTTAGTTCGCTCTCTCCAACAAGCCTCCGCTTGCGTGGTGGTAGCTACAGTGTGTGCGTAAATTAATTTGTAGGCTTTCAGAAATGTTCTCTACCACACTGTTCACAAAATGAGAACCATTGTCAGATGTCAATTTAGATGGCAGACCCCACCGGGGTATAATCTCTCTCATCAGGCTTTTTGCTACTACCATAGCTGTGGCATGTCTGCAGGGGAATGCTTTAATCAATTTAGAAAAGGCATCAATTATCACAAGGCAGTACTTGTAACCTTGGCAAGGTGTCAATTCAATAAAATCCATCATAACATATTCAAAGGGGCCCTCAGGCCTCGGACATGGGAGTGCTGTGGCCTACATTGTTGGTCATACAAATCACACATTTAGCACAAAATTGGTTAGCATATGTAGAAAAACCTGGAGCAAACCAAAAATTGTTAATGACATTCACCACCCCTCCCTTTGACACATGGTGTTGGCCGTGTGCCAACTTAGCTACATAGGGGAAACATGAACGGGGAAGGGCAGGCAACCTAGTGGGTCCTCGCCAAATGTTATGAGTAGAATCATTGCTGCTGAGAATTGCTGCTGTCTCTGACAATCTCTAGCAAAAATGTTCTTCCTGGCCACAATTATAGCAACTAGTGTCTTTATTCTGGCTCTGAAAGTTTCTGTTGCCACCGTCTCCGCTTCCCCCTCCTCGACCCCTCTCACCACGCCTGCCCCGTTCGTGTCGGTATCCGTCTCGGGTTGGTCCTTCGCCCTGATAATAAGCCAGCTGAGCTGCTTGCAATTTGACTCCTTTTTTTTCGGCTTTTGTCTTTTGATTGCTCTCTTGCTTCTGTTGTTGTCTTTCAGCGTGCTTGCAATGCTCAATAACCTGAATAAGGGGAGGCATCTCCCATCCAATGCATGTCATCCGTACTTGTTTATTCAGGGCAGGTACAAGTCCGTTTATTATGGCTACTTTTAGCAGACTGTTGTATTTATCGTGCCTGGTCGGAGTCCGCTGTGTTTGCGAAAGCACATCTCCAATCTTTGTCTATATTCCTAGCAATGTCGTTAATCTCATCATGTCTCCAGATGCGCTGAATCAGGACCTCTGGCAGCCAGTGCGCTGTCAGGGGGTCATGAAAATGGCGTTGTTCGGATTGCCTTTTGGTCCCGACCATGTAGTGAGCGTGCTGGAAGATTCTGATGTCTCAGGAGATTCTGGCAATGATAAGAAGCTCAGTCAAGGGGGTGACCAACCTGTCGGGTTGCTTGGGGTGGATATCAAAGGCGGAGACGCGGGTGGCGGACTCTCTGCCACGGGCGGGGGCTGTTGGTGGACCTGAACAATTAGCTGCAGCTGATGATGAGTTAACCAGGCTAGTAGAGCAGAAACAAAAGGAAATAGAGGCTGAAGAGGACAATGAGCTTGAAACAGAAGGACCTAAAAATCAAGTTCACTTTGATCATCTGCGGGCTGCAGAGGCAATGGCTGAATTCAGAGATGTGGTGGCACAACCTACAAAATGTTGAAGACATGCTCAATCACCTTAATAAAGATCAGCAGGGAGTGTTTGACCACACTGCCAAAACTTTGCAACAACAAACTAAAACAAACGCCCCCCCATCCTCTGCATGTTTGTGAGTAGCACTGGAGGCACAGGGAAGACTTTTCTCATTCAAACTGTCACAGCATGGGTGAAACAAAGCCTGGGAAAAGAAATGGCAATTAGAGCACCCACTGGAGTTGTAGCTTACAATATCTGTAACTGTAACCAGATCCAGACTGCCGTGCTTGATCGTATGATCGTTTGAAAAAAATGAATGCCTACAAGGCTGCCTGCAGTCGTACAGCTGGACTGGAAACTACCATACGAGTCAAAATAGGCTTCAAACTGGTGCTTCACAAGAACATTGACATTGCCACTGGTCTCATCAATGGGGCAATAGGGAAGCTTCAAGCTGTTTCCTACTATCTGGAAAACACAAGTATGGTCAAAACCATAGCCATCAAATTTAGCAATGGAGTCACCCATACCTTTGAATGTTTATGCTCAAAGTTTGAAGACATGGAGTCTACATTGTTCGAGAGCAGTTCCCAGTCATTGGTACTCATACAATCACCATTCACAAATGCCAGGGTATGACACTAAAAACAGTTATGATGGATCTTGGTAACTCCATTTCCTCCTATGGACAAAGTTTCGTTGCACTTTCCAGAGTTACATCCTTAAGCGGTGTCCACCTTATCAACTTTTTGACCCCACCTGCATTAAGGCACCTCAAACTGCAGATGCAGAGTACAATAGGCTCAGATGGATTTATTGCCCTAAGTTGATAAGCTTGAAGGAGACCAACACACACAAGGTAAAAGAGCCACCACTAATGTTCAGGAACAGCAAAAACCTCAATCTTCTAAGAGAACAGTTGAAGTTACACATCCATTCAGAGGCATGAGCAACCCTAATTTCACCTCATGCTATGCAAATGCAACATTGCAGTGCCTTCTTCACTTGCAACCTCTGCAGATTAATCACATAGATAATTGCTTTTAGGTGCAAGGGTGTTTATTGAAATAAATTACAATGTTCACAGCCTTACAGTAAACACCTGTAAATAATAAATGCTGGAGTGATACAGTGGCGTGTATCACGAGTAATTTTGTAATCCCCGGGTTTGACCCGCAACCAAAAGTCCAGGTTTTATACACACCCACAGTAAAACACAATCACAAGACAGTGAGTGATATTAGGTGCTAGTGGTGTATTACAGTTCTCTGTGAAATGCTGGGGTGAAAGTGATGGCCGGGCTGATACTGACTTGTGCTATATCTCCAGATTGTGTTACTGGTAGTTTATTGAGCAAACAACAGTCACAGCCGACACTAACAAACAGAAAACAAACACTCATGGTTTTCAGTAATACGTTTTACTCCTTCAAGGTCAAATCCAAACATTTACGAAGGAACAGGTTACTTTGCTACGCCCCTATTTTATACCATCGCTCATGACCCCTTGGTTAATGAGTGCATTCGCTTCTCCAATCCGCGATGCCACGCCGTTTCCCATCCAGGTCATTGAGTTTGAGTACCGTAGCTCCGCCCCCTTTCTAGCCGGCTGACTTCCACCTACCCATGGGAATAAAGTGTCGTGCCTTTTAGTCCAGGGTATTCTGCTCCCTTTATCTAGTACGCGGTCGGAAGGGAGATCTAACACCAAGCATCATTCGATTTCTGTCATAAGGATATATTGAAAAATAAGAATTGTCTTCAAAAGGCAGAGTCTTGACTTTAACCAAACAGCAATCAGTTTTTCAGAGATCTTCAGAGCATGGACCACACAACTTGTAGTTAGCAAGTCGCACGATAAATGACTGGGGTTTTACCTTGGTTTTTATAGGATTTTCCCTCCATTGAATATATCAGGAGTCCCAATTTAAATCATCAATCTGCCTTGGCAGGTCCTATCTTTCAGTTAATGATATTTTCTAGAAGGATCCGGTCAACTCTATTTTCAAAATTAACTGAAAGTGAGCTCATGGTTCACTATCTTCCAAATCTCCTTTCCCTAAAATTAGGTGAACTGGAGTTCACAGGGTCTTTGCTACCAAGAATACAAGTATATGTGTATATATAAGAGATGCTTTTAATATGCAATATCAACTTTTTGTGTGATTACATTAACCTGAGCCTACTCTATTCCTTCTGAGTAACATATCTCATCACCTTTTCAGTGTGTTGTCAATGGGTCAGTTTAAAGTCATATACAAATGTATGTTAGCAAATTGTTTGACAAAGAGTGTAGGGGTTGTATAATCCTTTGAATAATACCACTAAACCTATAGTGGCAAGTCCAGTTATCTCCATTTAAATTTAAGCTATAATGAAACATGTTAAATATAATAGCCTTATAGTAACTTGTACCATGCTTGGACTAAGCATGACCTCTCTTTGTTTCTAAAAGTAATCTGCACAAGCAGGTTTCAGACACCCTGTTTACTTGCCAAGGCTAGTGTTTTAGTTAATATGAAACTCATTTTTTACCTGATACAATAGACGCCTGGACCGGTATCTCTTCAGATAATACAAAAAAGCATACATCTTAATTTTTATAACTAAGGTCTCATTATTTTCTTATAACATAATGAGATACGTACTCCTGTCTTAAAGCACCTTCCGTTGGTTATCATTCAAGGCTGGCAGATTCCACTTTCAAGAGCCAACACCGAATCCTGCTTTGAGGTGCCAAAGACCAAGCCTTATCTTTTGAAAGTCTAATGCCCTTCCAGCATTATACTGTGTGTCTGAGTCAGACATTTCATTATTTCACTTTTAAACTCCAGTTTTCCTATAAATAAATACCGCTGCTTATTACTGCAGTAAAACCTTTATATAAACTAAACATTTATATTCTTTAGTTTAATTGATATTTCAATGTCTAAAAGACTTTTTTTTAGTTGGAGCAACTGAACTAATTCTTAAATTAATTAAATTAAATAAACACTATCTCAAATGTGTCTTAAAAATATGTTTGCAATATTGTCAGTGCCATGCTTCTGTTATAATAAACTTTTAATATGTTCTTTCAACAGTTTATTTCCAGTTCAGATACTTCAATAATTTTATTACTCCATTGATCTGTTATGAAGTAATTTAAACTTTCAATGGAAGGTCTATTTATTTACATCTAAATACAGGCCAATGTTAACATATTAGAATCGTATAGCGTTATAGATATTTACCAAAACCAAAGCAGGTTTTAAGACAACCTTTGCTTTTTGCTAGTTTTAGGGTTGGTTAATATGAAACTGTGACAGAAAGACAATGATTCTTGGTGGTAAGACTCCCTCCCGCCTTGTGAGGGCACTAAGTAATGAGAACAGAGCACTCTGGACTACTAGACCTGATACTTCGTTCCGTGTGTTAAAAGGAAGTCGGTTATGTAGAAAAGAGATGGAACTTCGGTACGCTAACTCATTGACACAGAAGATAAATAAAGTTGCAGCCGCAGATTACAGGAGCGGCTGCAATCTTTTACCAAGGGGTCATGAGTTATAAATAGGGGCCTGTGGCAAAGTGCCCGTCCCTGTGTGTATTTTGTGTTATATGTTGTGTGTTAATGTTGGTGTATAGTCATTGGTACACGAGATATAAACAGGTCTGTGTAACACAAGTGTTTAAAATGTATATTTGTATTTAGGCATGAGGATTGCACAGCACTTCATGTGCAAGTAAAAAGTAATAATATGTGAGCATGGGGAATTGCACTTTATTCATTCATGTGCAGTTGTACCGCGACTCCAATTGAATGATTGATTAGCAGTTGAGTCTCGGTACAGCTGCATAAACGCAACATGTTTTCACCCACTCGGGGTTGTGTGTTCAGGAGTGGAGAACAGGATTGGAGACGGAGGTAATAATAATAAGTGTAATAGTAAGTAAAACATCAGCTCACCGTGTTTGTTTCGTGTTAGTCCATTTTTGTTTCGTCTGTTTATTTTGGCTACCAGTGCCGTGTCCTGTGTTTTTGTTTGTCTTACAGTCTTTTATTTTCTGTCTGTCTGTGCACTATTAAATGCTGAGTGAGACCATTTGCTCAGCTCCACCAAACTCCACCTCTCTCTTTGTTTATTTCCTGGTTCCTGTTGCTGGTCTGACGTCCCCCACTCTAGCCTTCTTTGTGACAGGGCCAAAGTGATGTATCTGTTCCTTCGCTTGGTTTAAAAACTATTGAACTGTAAGGAATGTGTGACAGACCCCATGAGAAATAATAAAGAGGTGTTCGTAAGTGTTTTGTTTTGTTTGTCTGTAATTATTTTGTTGTGTATTACTAGATGGCTAAACATGATTCCGAAGCTGTCGCCAAGGACCAGCACTAACCCAAAACAGCACTGCACGATTGTCACTAAATAAACTGTATCACCCACCACGAGCACTACTGCACGCATCCAGGACTGGTGACCGTGTTAGTATTATTGTGGGGCGGATATTTGTGTTTATTATTTGGGATTGCAACCTGTTATTATTTACATCACGCAGTACACATTGTTGTATATTGCCGGGGTCTTATTATTTGGTCGCCAGACCTGGATACAATAAAATACCTTTCCAACTGGATTATAACTCTCCTTGTTTGTTTATTGCGCACTGCATCACTCTTGCACCTGTAAAAAATCAACCACTTTGCCACAGAAACACTATTGTAAGCATTTTTAAATACTTCAAACCATTATTTCAAACCAATATCTAACTTAACATTTTAACACGTCCTACGCTTTCCTTTCCCATCTCTTCCTGCCAGGTTCTAATTAATTTCTGTTAATATAGACAATGATTATTGGAAGATAAACTCCTATCTTCTGTTATCTGAAAGGTATTTCCATCCATTAATATGAAAGTGATTGCTCATTATAGAGAGGATTATGGCTTTTAAATCGCTGACTATCACAAATCCTTGCTTCGTCGGCCAACACCAATGAATCATCATCACTGCTTTTACTACAGGCAGGTAAGGGCGAGGTTACAGATCAGTTCACTGTATATGCAAGTTTATACTTTAAATGATTTTATAACATGTAGTTCTAATTCAGATGTGTCAACATAGCAATCTCTTATAAACTGCAATTCTATTTTACTTCACAGAAGGCAAGAGGCTAATTTTAATTATTAATATTAATATTAATTGAATATTTAAACATAGGACTGCTCATACATTTACTTAGTGTTATTATATTAGGTTTCTTATTTATTTAAATAGTTTGTTTTGTCTTATTATAATCAAGCCTAGTTCGACTGCTTCTAGCATATTAACTGTGCTCCATAGATTCTGCCCTTCTGCTCTTGCAGCATCAGAATGTTTTGAGATTCTAAGTCCGATTAAAAAAGATTACAGTCATTACAATATTTGTTGCATTTTCACAAATGTTCAATTTGTATCCCAAAGATCAGCCTGCTTTCAGTAGCTGTGACAGTCTTGGGTCAGTTTCTGCTCACAGGTGTGGGTGAGAGTCTTTAAAAGCCTAATACCTGCAAAAACTTAAATCTTGTTAGCAGGGCTTCCATCTCTACATTTTAATTCCCATCGTCAGTGAGCAAATACATTTTAATTGAATCTGGGTCCATCAAAGAATCGCACACCCTTGCAACCAAGGCCTTCCATGCAAAAGGATTTAATGACTTATAGCTCAAAAGGGACGTACCAGAACCGTCTGTAACACTATGGAAATGATCGTGTCAACACTCTAATTTATGAAATCCAAATACAATTTGATATTCATTAAACTTTCTTTGAGCCTCTTTCAAGAAAACAGTCTATAACAGTTTTTTAATCCATATTTTATTCATTAAAATATACATTAAAAAACCACTCAGAATTTTCTGAACAGAGCCCACAATTTTGTACATTTTTTTCAATAGCTTATATTAAGAACAGTATATAAAACATACTTTTCATCCACGCTTGTGTATGACTTTTTAAATGCTAGCTTTCCTCGTTTTGTGTTTTAGCTTCTTGTATAGTAAGCTGACTTGTGTTTAGTGTTTTTACTGAATCTACATTTCCAATGGGTAAAGGGTCTAAATAGCATGAATATCCCTGTGGCTTTAATAGTGAATGTAAATGAAATGGATACATTAGATAAGCCAACTCCAATAAGTTGTGATCTGTACTGAAATGCCCACTGCACATTTCAATTGTCACTTTAAAAGGTCAATTGATGTACACACTTGTTGGTTATAACTTACCAATTAATGTGTCGCTACTATATGCTTAGGATTCCAAGTTCCCAGTGTTTATGTTTGAGGAGTGCACAACATACTGTAACACAGCACCCACTTTATAAAGTAACTGTAACAGGGAGAGATCTGTACTGACTCTGCTGGCGTGTTCACGGGCTGCAGGAAGAGGGCGGCAGTCGCCCAACAACCGCCTGTGAGTCATGGCAGTGACACGGGGAGGTGGGAAAGTGGGTGTGTGGACTTTCCCCCTCTCTGAATGGCTGAGAGGCGGGTCTTGGGTGATTGTTGGTCCTATAAAATAACACTCTGCTGTTTCCTCAGGTCTGCCCACTTAGACGCGCTAAGAGTGCGGAAGCTTTGATTCGGGACCGGGAATCAGCCGGGAGAGAAATAAAGATTCACAGAGAGAGAGAGAGAGTGGGGAATCCTTGCAGACCCCGGCGTATTGTGGAAGAGCAGGCTAGATAGCCGATAGAGTAGGACGGTGATCCGGGTCGTGCGGGTAGCGGCGACCGGGATAACTCTGCCGAGTGCAGCACCTTTTATTTGTAGTTTTGTTACTGTTTTGTTTTCCCTTGTTCTTTTTGCCTTCTGTTTTCATTATTATTTCTTTGAGCACCTGCGAGTGCATTTGCTGTTTGTGTACCAGCTGTGGTATTTCCGTGGTGCTGTCTATCATCGTTGATAGGCAGCCCACGGTCAACAGTGCCCTCTGCCGGAGAAAAATAAGAACCGGTCTAAAATAAAACTGGGCACCTGTGTGGTGTTTCCAAGTACACCTGTCTGTCTCCTGGTCAGTGAATTACCCACACCCCTTCCACAGTAACATATTCATTTGAGCTGCTTCAGGCATCATGAAATCCTGGACGTTGATCATGCCTAACATCCAGAAAGAACTGTGCAATTGTGACATTTAATACAAAATTTAAACTGTACAGTATTAATACTGAAACATTCATTTAATAAGCACATTTGAACATTGATAGATATGTTTCCAGTGGCACTAGAGCAATTTTTAAAGTGGGGGTGCTGCAAGCCATTGAACAAAACTGTAGCCACTGTATATGATGGAAGCCATGCAAAGCCAGGAGGTGCTACCGCACCCCCAGCACCCCTAGTTCCAGCGCCCCTGTATGTTTCCCATTCTACTCATTCACTTTCCTATTGTTTACTTGAATATATCTAACAGGTTTCACAGGAAGAACCCGAGTCAGTTTAATACAAATTTTTCACTCCAAAAGATGAATGATTTATTATGCCATTTTATGCACTTCTCAAAAAGAAACACTGAAAACAAAGAACGTGAAATGTAACCTATAAGTGAATTCCCTACACTAGGTCTGTGGATATGTTTTTGATGTTGTTTACAGCAAACCTTTATAGTTATAAAATGTTTAAAATGTATTTGGTTGTTCTTATACATATTTCTTGAAATGTGTAGGACTAAACCCTGGGCTTCACTGATAATGACAGCTATTCTCCTGGTTTCCATTCTGCACAAAGAGATAAATAAATAGTATATGAAAAATAAAGAGATAAATAAACATTATATTAAAAATAACATGTTTAGAATTTGAATAAACAAACAAAACAATAATTGACTCAGTGCATTCTTCATATCTACTGCAGTTTTCACCTCAGTCTAAACTCTTATCACTTCATTGCAAAGCTATTGTGATCACATGTACATTTAGATGAGGGGCTATGTGAGTAAATCTGGAGTAGACATGCACAGTTTAAATAATATTTATAGTCAAGTTCTGCAATGACTAAGGTTTTTAGTGTGAGAATGTAATGCCAATTTGTATTGGATAACCAAGAATTATTGGCTTGCATTCGGGGCCAAAACAGCCATCAAACCTGCAATAAACAGACTATTGAGCTGGCATATCGGTTCAAAGCATTTCCTTGACTCCAATGCACACAGCAATACTTAGTGATTTCACTGCACTTTGCTTGGAAGGTAGAGGAGTATCAATTCTTTTGAAACGAAAGCTATTGTTTGCATATTGCAGCTGTGGTAGGTTTTATTATTATTCAGGCAGCAGGCTCACTGACAATATAGCTGCTTCTTCCATAATCTCCTTGGTATTGGTTGTTGCTGTTTCACTGAAGAAAACAACATGGTAAGAGCCAAGTTCTTTTTTATTTTTTTAGTTTAAGTAATTTGACTTGTTTGCTCGGTTTGGCACTTTGCTACAGCAAAATCAATGGGCTTTTATATCCTAGGAGTGATCATTCCATTTTGAGTATTACTGTATATGTAGAGGAAGGAATGGAATTATGGACTTTCATACACAAATGTTCTATGACTAATCTAGCAACCTGACGGATCATTATGGCAAAGTGGTTTGCAGTGCGCAGGTGTAGTGGTGATGTGATTACGAAACAAGACAAACAACAAATTTCACGATCCAAACAATATGCTTATTTGTAATCCTGGTTTGGCGACCACAAAGAATCTGTGTTGCAGTCCCAAAATAATAAAACACAGTTCATAAATAATAAACCCAGTAGAAAACACACACAAAGACACAAGTCCAGAGTGATTATTATTGCGTTTGTGGTGTAATACAATTTATTAGCGGTACAGTGGTGCAGTGTTGTCTTGTTTTAGTGCTGGTCTGTAGCGACAGCTCCGGATCGTGTGAGTCATCTAATAATAACAAACAAGTAGATTTTTTAGACATGACAAAACAAACAAAACACTCACTGTAATTTTACCGTCCTTGGCTAAGACCCACCTTACATCCTGTCAAAATGTGCCTTAATGTTGCAGGTGATGAACACAAAGGACATGAGGGATCCTCACCCACCCAGAGGTTTAGGTTCAGTTGTGATGGGAGAACATCATATGCTGATCTGATGAGGAAACTGATCCTGCTCTGTTCTATTGTCCATAGGTCTTGCCAGCCGATCTTGCGTTGTTCCACAATCTCCCATCTCACCCATTCTCCCTGCTTTGCTTGGGAAATGGCCTTTACACACCTGATCCTCTCCTCCTGCTTTTGCACCTCATTGACTACTAGCTTCCTCCGTTGAGCCGGGGTTGCCTTGTGCCATGTAGGAGGAGACCAAAACCTCCTTTTCCATGCTGAACTTATCTCCCCATAATATCTCTGATTCGAAGGGCAGCATCAACAACGTAACTAATAGATTATTCCAATGCATTTACTTTATATGTATGACATATGTATATTCATATGGTAATAGAGTAACCTAATATTTATCCCCTTTACACATGGTCAGGATAATTGACCTCATAGGACTTCAGCGACCTCTTGTGGTCATGTGCCCTGTGAGTCCAGGCTATGCCTCTCTTAGCAACTTCTACCGAATCTGTCCTTTTCTCACTACTTATTCCACTCAGCTCCTGGTCCAAGCTCTTGTACTCTTCAGATTGGACTACTGTAGCTCTCTTCTTGCTGGTCTCCCTGCTTTGGCTATCCGCCTCCTTGAGCTCATTAAAAATTCTCCCAACCTCGCTACTGCTTCCCCTCTGCTTCGTATCCTCCATCGGCTAACTCTCTATGTTCGCATTGAATTCAAAACCCTTGGTCTTGCCGACTGCTCTCTTCACCACACTGCCCCCTCCCACCTCGAATCCCTCGTGTCTCCCTACACCCCCTTTCTGCTCCTCCTCTACTGGTCGACTGGTCATGCCTTCCCTCCACTCTCCATCCTCCCATGCCCGCTCCTTCTCTTCCCTTGTCCCGCTGTGGCACTATCCTTGCACTGCTAATATGTCATTGTAGATATAACTTGTTGTAATCCTAAATTGTTGCATTCTAGTTCAGTTGTATTTTAGTAGTATTATTTGCACTTACTGTGAACTATATTGCATTTAAATATTAATCTTGTATTGTAATCCTTTACTGCCCTGTAACACCTGTAGGTCACCTTGGATAAAGGTGCCTGCCAAATAAATAAATAAATAAATAAATAACATAAGCTTAATTGAAGTACCCCATTATTACTTTATAGATACAAATTGTGGGTAGGCAGGAATACCCTAAAAAGGGGGGTCCCCAAGCCCCTCATCTGGTAGGCATGGCAGGGTGTATCATGCAGTAAGGAAAGTGCAGGTTATTATCCTAGCTGTGTGAAATTGCTGCACTGCGGTTTAGGGAGGCAGGAACCAACTCACCTCACCTCAACATATTACAGCGACCCCTACTGGCCAGGTGCTTGGTACGCTCAATCAGCTGCTGTGGGGAGTTGCTGCAGTGGAGGAACACAAATTAAGGTAAAATGAGCACTCTAAAATTAAAAAAAAAATAGTGCAGAAATCGAGGCTGTGAATGAAGGGTGGTTTAAAAATGATACATTTGGAAAGTATTAAAATAAACAATATTGGTTCTATCCCATCTAAATTCATTACAGACTTTTAATCAGCCTTTTAAGATTACACTCCCAAGACTACAGTTATTCATCTATAATAAAGCGACACTGGTATAATTAAATAGCAAAAAAGAGGTGTCTTTTAAATCTACATTTTATTGAACCCATCGGCACTGGTATATGTATTCAAAATACAAAGCAAATGCAAGAGCAAACGCAAACATTGCACTGTTTTCAAAAGCAGCTGAACTCCAGTTGTCCTTTTCAGAGTTCCACAGTACGTGGCTGGCAAGCTTCCCGCTCTGGCCATTCTTTTCTCCAGTCATGACTGACCATGTATTTGTACTGATCATACCCCAGTCCTTTTGCATAGGTCAGAAGAAAATTCAATATCTGACCGCTTAATACGTGACATGGGTCTCCATTGCATTTTATATCCTTAAGTGTATCCGTTAACAGCAGTTCTGCTGTCCTTTGTAAACATTTGGGAATGAATTTCTTCAGGTTCCAGTCTGTAGGTGTTGGAAACCTTCCCCTTTCCTAAACTTGCTTTCCAAACCGAAGACAAATTTTTCTATCGACAAGTCCTCGCCATCTTCTCCTTCTGTGAGTGTGACCTTGTGACCAGACGTCACGGTTTTCCATCAAAGGTCCTGGTGTCAAGACATTTTGCTCAAAATTTTTAAAAAGTCACCTGAGGAAGCGCAAAACACTAAAGACCTCCATCTGCTTTGTGCTTTCTCGCGATTTGATTGGCTCTTCTAATTTTTTTTATAATACACGGATACCCTTGTGATACTAATATTAAAGAAGACGAGGTTCAGCAGTACAGTTAGGTTTTTTTAAACATAGTGTTTCAGTGCTGTGCAGATGTTCTATGTCGTTATTCATTTCCCCAGGTTCTCTGATACGAATGTATCAGCTTTACATCTTTTTTTTTTTTTAACATATTCTCATTTTGTTGATCGTTAATGAACATTTCTGTATTGTGGGTGTGGTCGAATGATTGAAAGTAACCCTGGTTCCCTGAAAGAGAAGATGACCACCAATGATATTACGTATGGAATAATGTATCCCAGAGCCGTCGCGAGGAAGAAGGAACGGCAGCATATGAGGGACGCACAAGCACTGTCTAACCCAGAGGTTAGCGGTGTGAACTTACACCCTCAAGGACCTTTGTGTCTACAGAAGGCAAGACAGGGTCTACCACATTAAGATGTTAGAACCTGGAGAAGTTATGTGGTTTAGCCCAGCTAGAACCTCTGAAGATGGCCCAAGATGTAGCCAACCCTCTAGTGGAGTGTACGGCTACCCTACCAGGTGGGGGCAAGCCAGCTCTATTATACCCAGTCGAGAATGTATCCACAATCCAATGTGACAGATGCTGCTTAGAGAAGAGCTGTCCTAGGGTCGTGTCCTATGACAAATGAAGAGATGGTCAGATTGACGCAGAGCTCTTGTCCTATGCACTTAGCATCTCAATTCCTGCACTGGGCAGAGGAAATTTAATCTCTCATCCTCTGCTGAAGCAAACAGAGGTGGATGGAAGGACTCCAGTTCCACAGACTGATTAAGGTGGAAGGTTGTGATCACTTTAGGGAGGAAATCAGGGAGAGGTACGTGTCATGGAGGAGGGGTTCTGGGGCTCCAAGAGCTGCTGACAGTCCGGCCATAGAGGACACAGTGTTCCCCTCATGGCCCTCTCCAAACGAGTATAAAAAATGAGCCTCTTTCACCCGGGGCTGGAATGCCTTGCAGATGCTACAGACTATGTCCCTCTCGTAATATTATTGGTGGTTGTCTTTGAATTGGAAGGGAACAAGACATTTTGTGTTTGAATTGAAAGTGATGGTCTTGAGGAGTCGAATGATCAAAGTTCAAGTATATTTTCCTCTAGAGGAATTATCTCTTTTTGATGTCACTAGTGTGGTATTATGTCTATTTTCTTAGAATGGCTCAGGATGCAAATATAGTCTTCATCCATGTGTGTGTGTGTGTGTGTGTGTGTGTGTGTGTGTGTGTGTGTGTGTTTGTGTGTATATATATATATATATATATATATATATATATATATATATATATATATATATATATATATAGAAATAACAGCGGTTGTGAACGTTTGCAAACGGGGATATTAACGCTGGGTCCAATGTGTCTCTGAGGCGCCAAAAGTTTCGAGAATCCCGCGAAAAAAAGACTATTTATGTTTTTACTTGTGGATCTGAGAGTGCACTGGTGACTGGGACTAAAAAAGTTTCGGTGGAGCTTGGCGATTGATTTTTTTGTGTAACTGTCGATTCGACAAATGGGACATTGTGTTTTTATTGTTGGTTTTTTTAATAAAAAAAAATGGATGTGTACTCATGTGGTAGTTCGTCCGAAGACTTCACACACAGCAGCCCTGAACAGACTGGCTCCCTTTTTTAAATACCCTGCACTTGGCTCTAATGTACAATGCTCACTAGGTGCAGGGGATAATTAACAAAACAATTTGTACATGTTTTTTTCTAAGCAAGGAGGAATTAACCCTCTCCCTGCTCACTATATATATATATATATATATATAAATACACACACACACACACACACACACACACACACACACACACACACACACACACACACACACACACACACAGTGCCTATTGAAAGTCTACATCCCCTTGAATGCTTTTCACATTTTGTTGTGTCAGTGCCTCAGAGTTTCATGCATTTAAATGAGGATTTTTTTTCCACTTATCTACACACCATACTCCACACTGTTTATGGGAAAAAAAGTTTTTGTTGAGAAAAAAGTTAAATATTAAAAATACAAAACTGAAAGATCATAATTGGATAAGTCTCCACCCACCTGATTAATACTTGATGGAAGCACCTTTGGCAACAAATAGAGCTGTGGGTCTGTTGGGATAGGTCTCTACCAACTTCAAACACCTAGATTTAACAATATTTGACCATTCTTCTTTACAAAACTGTTCAAGCTCTGTCAAGTTCCTTGGGGAGCACTGATGGACAGCAATCTTCAAGTCATGCCATAAATTTTTGATTGGATTTAGGTCGGGTCTCCGGGCCACTCAAGGACATTTACCTTTTTGTTCCTTAGCCACTCCAGTGTAGCTTTGGCTGTGTGCTTTGGGCCACTGTTATGCTGAAAGGTGAACTTCCATCCCAGTTTCTGCTTTCATACAGAGGGCAACAGGTTTTCCTCAATGACTTCTCTGTACTTTGCTCCATTCATTTTCACTTCTATCTTAACAAGTGCCTCAGTCCCTGCCGATGAGAAATATCCCCATAACATGAAGCTGCTACCACCATGCTTCACAGTAGGGATGGTGTTCTTTGGGTGATACGCTGTGTTGGGTTTGCGCCAAATATAACGCTTTGCATTTAGGCAAAAAAGTTTTTTAGGCCAAAAATATTGTTGTCACATGCACACTTTGACCAGTCTTGGCCATAAAAGCCTGTAGCTCTTGCAAAGTTGCCATTGGCCTCTTGGTATCTCTGATCAGTCTCCTTCTTTCTTGATCATCCAGTTTGGAGGGACAGTCTGATCTAGGCAGGGTTTTGGTGGTGCCATACACCTTGCACTTCTTAATAATCGTCTTGACCGTGCTCCAAGGGATATTCAAGGCCTTTGATATTTTTTTAAACCCATCCTCTGATCAGTGCCTTTCAACAACTTTGTCCCGGAGTTCTTTTGAAAGCACCTTGGTGCTCATGGTTGAGTCTTTGCTTTGAAATGCACTACCCAGCAGAGGGAACCTACAGGAACTGCTGAATTTATCCTGAAATCATGTGAATCACTACAATTTAATACAGGTGGAGGCCACTTAACTTGGTGTGTGATTTTGAAGGTGATTGGTTACACCTGAGCTAATTTAGGATTGCTATTACAAGGGGGGTGGACACTTATCCAACCAAGCTATTTCAGTTTTTATTTTTAATTAATTTTTTTTTTTACCAATTTCTAGAATATTTTTTTCCCTTGGAAGTTGTGGGGTAGGATGTGTAGATAAATGAAAAAAAAAAAACTATTTTAATGCATTTTAATTCCAGGCTATAAGGCACTATATATATATATATATATATATATATATATATATATATATATATATATATATATATATATATATATATATATATATATATTTGTAATACAGACAAGGGTATAGAAGGAATAAAATCAAGAAATATGGAAATCGACTCGGACGTCATCTGTAGTCAGGAAGTACTCGACAACATACAAGCTGAAAGCATGAACCACAAAAGACCACATATCACATTAGCCTAGCGACAGTAATTCACCTCAGCTGTTGACCAGCGGGGGTTTTAAAAAGCTGCCAGAAGCAGCGAGAGGGGGAGAGTGACGGAGAAAGGCACAATGATAGAGTGGAGGATATACAAATACATTTTTTAACTAGCAGCGAGTGGAATGAAGGAGACTACTCATGGGTGTTACTATACTATCAAGAGGAATTATTTGCCAGTTTTTCGAGTGGAATTAAGAATCAACAGTTGGTGTACGGGTGGGGAGAAAGACTGCTTGGAAGGAACTCACACAAGGGGGCGGACTCCCGAGTAAAGAGAATTGCCACCGAAGCAACGCGGCTGAATGCACCGTTCAGCCACACTGAGTACATACATTTGGGGGAAGTTGTGCTCATAGAATTTATGAAGTACGAGACTGAATGAAAGGGCAACGAAGTACAGCAGATGCAGCAAGTGTAAATATGACTGCGTAGAGGGTTGTGACTTGTGTGAAAAATACATATAATCTCAGGGAAGGCAACCCGGTTGAAATCAGCAGGTTTATTAAGGCAAAGGAACGAGTGTGGATTACAAAAATATCAAAAGGATTTTTAACTGGCTTATATAAAAGTCTTTATCTGTGCAGCAGCATGCGGTTCGGTTTCAGAGCTTGTTCTGGGAAAATCACCAGTGCAGAACCGTAATCAGACAACAGGTGGCAAACAAGGGCACAATAGACTTCGACAACAGTTCTACTCCTTTACACGGCACAGCGCCATCTGTTGGATTGTGTGGGGTTTGTCTGGACTGGAATCCAGACGACAGCTGAGGATCAGCCATCACGCGCTCTGTGGAACACCACCCACTGGTAGAACTGTGGACTATACAGCTACAGATCGGGGAGAAAGGATTTGGACTTGGAATGGGATCAGGACTCTTGTGTTTTTGTTTTGAATTGTTTTCATTGTATTTAGAAGAGAGAATTAAAATTGAATTATTTGCACTCTGGTCGTCAGTTTTCCATCCAACAGCTCACAGAAAGTCTGCCAGTAAGGTGATCAGTGTTTTATTTATATATATATATATATATATATATATATATATATATATATATATATATATACACATACACACACTCTCTCTACCGGTCAAAAGTTTTAGAACACCTCCATTTTTCCAGTTTTTATTGAAATTTACCCAGTTTAATGTCTCAATGTACTCTGAAATTAAAGCATAGAACAAATATACAATTGGAGATAAAGAAATCATGGAATCGTTTTGTTTAACAAAATTTAATCTAAATTTGACTGAAAGTAGCCACCTTTGCAGATAGAACAGCCAAACACACTTGTGGCATTCTTTCTACAATGGAAATCAAATATTGTACGGAAAGTTCTTCCCAACACTGTTGCAGAAGTTCCCACAAATGTGTTGCACTTGTAGGTTGCTTTGCTTTCACCCTTCTGTCCAGTTCAGCCGAAACCAGCTCGATGGGGTTTAAGTCTGGAGACTGTGCTGGCCATTCCGTGATTTGAAGCCTACCATCTTGTTCTTTTCTTCTAAGGTAGTTCTGACATAGCCGGGAGGTATGCTTTTGGGTCATTATCTTGCTGTAGGATGAACCCCTGGCCAATTAGACGTATACCGGAGGGTATTGTATGGTGCTGCAAAATGCTGTGGTAGCAGTTTTGGTTGTGCCACTCACTCTGTGCAAGTCGCCGACTCTGGATCCAGCAAGAGAGCCCCAGACCATCACGCTTCCTCCTCCATGTTTGACAGTTGGTGTCACACACCGAGGAGCCATCCTTTCGCCTACTCGACTGCGTACAAAAACCCTGCGTGATGAACCGAAGTTTTAAAATTGATTAATCTGTCCATAAAACCTTCTTCCAGTCTTCATTAGTCCACTGGCGGTGCTTCATGACCCAGGCAAGCCTCTTTCTTATTTTGCCATCTTAGCAATGGCTTTCTTACTGTCTTCTCTTCACAGTTGAAACTGAGACTTTCTTACTCTGACCATGTTAAGCTGTGCTTGAAGCTGTTGTCCTGTGAGCCGCCTGTCACGCAAGCTGCTGACTCTCAGAAACTTCTGATTCTGTTTGGCTTTGGGTCTGCCAGACCTCTTCCTGTCAGAGTTTCCTCCAGTTTCAAAGTACCTTTTGATGGTGTAGGAAACTGTACTCACTGACACCCTGGCTTTGTTTGCAATTTCTCTAAAGGAAAGACCTACACTTCTAAGGGTTATAATGGTCTGGCTGTCTTCCTTTAATTGCCTTTTTCTCGCCATTACGATAGCAATATACTACTTCCTGCAGTACAATACTATCCAAATAATGCTTGAGGGTGTAGTAACACAGTCTGTTCCAACACTGCTTTTATACAGACAGAAGGTTTGTAAGTAATCAACAAAAGTTGGGACGTATCAACTTTCAAGGCTTAATTTACTTCCATTGCTGCAGAACAGCTGTAAGTTGTTAACCCATTACTTGTTCCCTGAAAAAGGCCTTTTTGTATAACTCTGAAATGTACATTATTTTTCAGTTTTTGGTAACCTAAACTTTTTTTTTTAACCTCTGGCAGTTTACTGCTTACCTTTGTACCATTTCAGGTTATTCAATGGACTTATACTGCTTAAATTTCAATAAAAATGGGAAAAATGGGGATGTTCTAAAACTTTTGACTGGTAGTGTGTGTGTGTGTGTGTGTGTGTGTGTGTGTGTATGTGTGTGTGTGTGTGTGTGTGTGTGTGTGTGTGTATATATATATAATATAAAAATTTTCACACACACCGTAATCCCTTGCCAACGGTGGGGGTTACGTTCTTGGAAACCCCCGTGGTTGATTAAACTCTAGAGCTTATGGGGAAAGTAGGTTGTTGGGTTCTCCATGATCGCGGTTATACTTCTCAAAGCCTATCTAAGTTGCATTTTCCTTCACTAAACACAAATGAAAAACACTAACATAAAAAAATGGTACATTGAAATTTTGTTCTGTTTGATATTTTATTTTAAAACCCTTAAACTCAAACTCAATTATTGTAAGGTGACATTGGTTTTATGTTGGGAAATATTTTTAAGAAATAAACTGAAATCTTGCTTGCATAAGTATTCAACCCCTGTCCTGTGGAAGCTCCCAGTTCGCATCAATGAAAGAAAATGCTCTAACAAGGTCACAATTACCTTACCATTGGCCTCCACCTGTGAACCATTAAAGTTGCTGTCACATTTTCTGGTTAAAAACCCCACTGTTGAAGGATCATTGGTAATGCTGTGAATTAGAAGGAAAATGAAGACCAAAGAGCATTCTACAGAAGTTAGAGATAAAGTAATACAAATGCATATATTAGGGAAAGGGTACAAAATAATATCCAAGTGTTTGGATATCCCAGTGAGCACAGTTGGATCAATAATCAGGAAGTGCAAGCTGCATCATACTGCCAAGAAAAGGCCATCCCTCAAAACTCAGCGCTCAAATGAGACTTGTGAGAGAAGCCACAGAGAGGCCAACAATCACTTTGAAGGAGCTACAGAGTTCAATGGCTGGGAGTGGAGTAATGGTGCACCATATCAAGAGCTCTGCATAACACTGGCCTGTCTGGGACGGTGGCAAGAAAGAAGCTGTTACTCAAAAAGTACCATCTGAAAGCACGTCTGGAGTTTGCCAGAAAGCATGAGTGACCCAGCTGCGATGTTGGAAAAGGTTTTGTGGTCAGATGAGACCAAGATAGCGCTTTGAGTTTTGGCCAAAAAGCTCTATGTGTAGCACAAACCTAACACTGCCCATCCTCAAGACACACCGTCCCTACAGTGAAGTATGGTGGTGGCAGCATCATGCTGTGGGGATGCTTCTCATCAGCAGGAACTGGGCATCTTGTTACAATTGAAGGAAGAATGGATGGAGCAAAATACAGGAAAATACTGCAAGAAAATCTGCTTCAGTCAGCTAAAAAACTGAAGCTTGGGAGGAAATTTACCTTTTAGCCGGACAATGATCCCAAGCACAAGGCCAAAGCAACATTGGAGTGACTCAAGAACAAAAAGGTGAATGTCCTGCAGTGGCCCAGTCAGTCCTGATCTCAATCCCATTGAGAATCTGTGGCACTAGTTGAAAATTGCGGGCCACAAGCGTCGTCCAACCAACCTGGAGCAAATCTGCCAAGAATAATGGGCCAAAATCACTCCGACACTGTGTGCAAAGCTGGTACATTCTTACCCCAAAAGACTTAAAGCTGTTATTGCAGCAAAAGGTGGTTCTATCAAATATTAATTTGTTGGGGTTGAATATTTATGCAAGCAAGATATTTCAGCTTTTTATTTTTCTTAAATATTTCCCAACATAACACCAATGTCACCTTACAATTATTGATTTTGAGTTCAAGTGTTTTAAAATAAAATATTGAACAGAATGAAATTTCTCTGTACCATTTGTAATTCAGTAATATGAGAGAATTGGTCAGGGGTCTGAATACTTAATTAGATCGAAAAAAAAAGTCCATGCCCTGTCCGCTGATTGAGCGGGTACAAAGTCCACTCCCTGAGCCAGGTGTAAAGCTGGAGTAAAGGTGGACGCACCTTGCTCAGCAAACAAAAGAACAAGTGAGGAAGGAAAGCAGTTTCCTTCAAATATTAAAGATGAAAAACCCTGAATATTGTTCTAGAAAATACCCCAAGGGACTAACATGGGCTTGAAGGAAGACAGGGAAATTATTAGCTGACTCAAGATATGCTGACTAACCAATGAAAACAGTCCAGGTATATCGGGCTTAGTGCTTTGGGGTGCCCACTTTGGGTTCAGCTTCAGCTCTCAGACGGATGGCCTGACATTCTCCTCTAGAATCTTCCGATACAATGCAGAAATCATGGTTGTGTCAATGATGGCAAGCCGTCCAGGTCCTGAGGCAGCAAAGCAGCCCCAAACCATCACACTCCCACCACCATGCTTGAAGTTTGGGATGAGATTCTTCTGTTTGAATGCAGTGTTTGGTTTTCGCCAAACATCATGTTTCTAATTGAGGACAAAATGTTCTACCTTTTTGACTTGTCTGTCCAGAGAACATTGTTCCAGAAGTCTTGTGGATCATTTATGTGCTCTTTGGCGCACTTCAGATGGGCAGCAATGTTCTTTTTAGAGAGCAGTGGTTTTCTCCTGGCTCTCCTTCCATGAACACTATTCTTCTTCTTTTTCTGATGGTTGTCATGAACACTCACATTAGCCAATGTGAGAGTGGCCTGCAGATCCTTGAATGTTACTCTGGGGTTCTTTGTGATTTCCTTGATGATTTTCCAGTTTGTTCTTGCAGAGTGTTTGGTAGGACGATGGCTCCTGGGTAGTGACTAGGTCTTGAACTTTCTCCGTTTGTAGACTATCTGTCTGACAGTGGATTGGTGGAGCCCCAAATCCTTAGAAGTGGTTTTGTAATCATTTCTAGACTGTTGAGCATCAATAACTTTTTTTTTTTTTTTTCTGAGGTCTGCTGAGATTTCTTTTGATTGTGGCATGACGTGTTTCCACACACCTGTATGGTGAAGACCAAGCTGGCCCCTGAAGATCGACCTAATTATTTAAACTCCTGTTACAGTATAGAGGGGTACAGATTGACGGAGAGTTGGACTCTGTTACAGTGAGGTATAGTACTAGTACTGAGGGAAATGACAAGTTTGTATATAAATCCAGTGCTAGTGTGTGAAACAGTCATGGAGAGTACTGTTTTGTGCACAGTGCCATGTTTGATAGTACTGTGTTTGTGTTCAGGGTGACGATGGGCAAGGAGCTGCAGGAGAACAGGAGAGCAATCCGCAGCACAAGCTGGCCCAGCAGTCTGCGGTGAGCATAGCCCACAGTAAAACTTTCTCTTTCTCCTCTGCAGAATCAACATTTATCTTCACTGTTTTAAATGGTGCACTTGAATACAATTCTCAAAGGGCACACAAACCTACTTGTAACAACTGTGTTACAATTTGTAACAACAAATGTGTCTGTCCGGCACACTGACGTTTTTCAATCTATGTTGAACGAATATCCAAATGAGATTAACTTTGGTAAGGATACTGTTTAACACAAGTTAGGAGGAATATCAAAATATGGGGGATATATTATTTTATTTATTTATTTATCAGGTGCCTTTATCCAAGGCAACTTAAAGACTAGGGTATGTGAACTATGCATCAGTCACTATGCAGCAGTCACTATGCAGCAGTTAGTGATGCACCAAGTATTTACTCCAGAGAAAATTTTGGATAATTTTCTATTTATTGTTTTTTGGAAATAAAATAAAGGGAAAAGTGAATAAATAAAGGTATATGAATGAGCACATGTAATATTGTCTTGTTAGAAACAATAAGAGATATAGCTTAATCCATGACTATCAGATCCCTCAGAGTAGCAGTATTTACATTTGTCGGAGCAAGAATCTGTTAACTTCAATTACTGTTACAACATCAAGTGCACCTGCAGATGCCTTTAAATCCAGCCTCTTTTTCCTCTGAGTAGATGGTTGGTATGCGAGACAGTGCTGTGCTCCCTGTGTGAGCTGGTTGGTGTTTGAGACACTGAGCAGTGCTGTGCTCCCTGTGTGAGCTGGTTGGTATGAGAGACAGTGCTTTGCTCCCTGTGTGAGCTGGTTGGTGCGAGACAGTGCTGTGCTCCGTGTGAGCTGGTTGATGACACCCGTCCATTGTGATTCATTTCAACCAGTGTCCTCTTTCTGCAACTGTGTACTGTAGACAGTACGGTCTAGACAGGTCACCATGTCTCTCTCTTAATTTTCCCTTTTCCAGGAGGACCATGAAAAGGAGCATGCACAGCTGATCACCTGGGAAATGGTTGCTGAGCAGCAGGTCTTAGAGCTTCAGGATTATGTGGATAAACACCTGGCCAGGTAACACCCCAGCTCACACACAGGGGCAGACAAAGGTAGGTCTCAATTGCCTCAATCGCTGTTATCTTTGCAAAATTGCCCTTATTGCCTTTGTAATCAACACATGTATTTAAATTAGCTTTCTTAAAATCAATTTTGTATTCCAAACTTAACATAGTTGTACACAAACTTGGCAGTGGTCTTACTTTTTAATTTCTATTCTGCCAGCAGGGAACACTATTACTATACATTAAAGCATCAGAGTGCATCACCTACTATACTACAAATGCAAATGGGAAAATATGTACAGTTCTTTCAATATTAAACGACAGTCATTGCAGTTTATGGTAGCTGGCAAAGGGTAAATTACCTTCAACTTTTTCAGTCTGCTTTATTATCCTTGTTTGTTTAATTTGGCCAATGTGACGAGCAAAATTAGTGCAAGACAGAAATGTGTAGTTCATTTTAGGTTTGAGTTAAGACTTTGGAGTTTACCCTAGTGTGGTTCCTGTAGTTAAACCAGACACAGACCATAATAACAGTGAGCAAGTTAGAGAATAAGAGAGCAATGGAGAATCTGCCATGAAGCAGTACATACCTTAGTATTCCTGTTTCTTGTGCTCCTCCAGACAGAGAAAGAAAGATATATAAATAAAGGATTGTTCATTTTGAAGCCAAACCCGCACTGATCATTTCAACCAGTACTCTCTACTGGTAATACTATAGTATTGCATAGCATAGCCTTTCAATTGCGTCTCCATCTTCTGACATATCTCAGATGCTGTGGTTTCTCTTTTTCTTCAACAAACAAAATTACTTTTCTTTTAAAAGCTGCATCAAAAAATGTTCATGAAGTTCCCTGTGCAGCCATTTTAATCTTGGTACTGTACCGAGAGTAATATCTGTAGTGGGCAGTGCTGTGTACAGTTGGTCTTCCACCAGAATAATTGACATGCGCAAATGTAAATTGGCACCCAAACTAAAAACCTCGAATCCAAGTCGCTTCCCCTAAAATTGAACTTTTATTTTGGCTACAAAAGTGCGACTTAAATTTGAGAGAGAGAGATTCATGCTTGAATATACAAGTCTTTATTGACCACAAGGTATGTAGAGGTTGATTCAATTTATTCTTCAGTGCATTTTATATTGTCCAGTGGACCGAAATGACATTTTATACGAAAATAATCTAAATGTTGGATTTCAAGTATATCCATGCAAATACAAAAAAAATCTACAGAGCTGTAAATGTTCAAATAAAGTATAAACTGATAGGAAAGCAATTGACATATAATACATATAGGTTCCTATGAATTATTTTTTTGTTTTGCCTCAACATACTGTATTTTTGTTTGAGGTGGGAATGTATAAGTAATGTACTCTCCTGCTCACCTACATTGCCCTTCATCACACAGGTCCCGAGTACCTCCTCAACCTACCCGCCAGCTGAGGTCCTCTGACTTTGGCCTGCTTGTTATCCCCAAGCAAACATGCACCACACTTGGAGAATGCTCGTTTAACTTCATGGTACCGACTCTTTAGAACTCTCTCCCAACTTTGGTGAGTGACACTCTCACAGTTGCTCGCTTTAAATCAACTCTCAAAACCCACTTGTTCTCTCTTGCTTTCCATGCTCTTAAGCCTGATATCTGCTATTAGCTAATGTGTTGTTGCTACTATTTCATGTACAGTGCATTTTTCAGTGTATTGTATTAGGCATTGTTTTTTGCTGTATCATGTATTGTGTATTTCTCTAATTTTTAAATTATGGATTTTGGTGTTACTGCATCTTGTAAGAGCTTTGTGATGATTGACTGAGGACAATGTAACCATATACCACACTTGTCTGGACTACTTTTCCCTAACTAGGAAAGAGTTTATAAAAAGGTTTGTGGTTTGGCTACTGCTAAATCTTACCTGTAATCCAGCAAGTGCTGGCTGTGACCTGGGTGAAAGTGAAAACAAAGTGTGTCACATGCACTGTGCAAAAAAGCAATTACTGTACAGTATGTCAAAGTCAGAACAAAATAAATTAATCGCCTACTTCCTCTCTCATACTATATATCTAGTACTACACCATGCTTTGACTTTTACTTATTAATTTTCCAATTCAACTGAAAATTGTGGATAAGTTACTAAACACAGAGAACCGTGGCTTCACCAAAGAGTACAAAGTAGTCAATTTCTTGTCCCCTCTGAAAACAGACGTGGCATTCATAACATGTATACTTGTATGTTATAGCACCAAAAGTACTGGAATAGAAGATTCAGTGGTTGTGTGACTAGCAGTCACTAACACATTTATTGTAACTCTTGGCATCTACTACATTACTTATGTAAGATCACTATTTTGAAAATGAATACTGTAAAAAGTTCAAACAGTTTTATTTGCAAATAGAGTACCTATAGAAATACAAATATTACATTACCAGCACACTGTGCAACCCACTAAAATCATAAATACATTTAAAAGGAAGCAGTGGAGTACAGAATTCAGACACACACGTACATCTTAACATTAAAATGACCTCTCTGTTCAGAAATCTACATGTTCTGCTGGCAGCCTTGAATGAAGGGTTTTTGGGATAGAATACAACAATAATAACATCATCTTGATAACCTTAACACAATCACCCAAAGTTACTTGAAGAACAGACCATTTCAAAAGCATACTAGGGTTGGACGATAATGGGATTTTCAGCTATAGATTATCGTCTAAATTATCACGATAATTGTGATTTATCATCCAAATAAAGCATTTATTTAATAATGTAATTATTGTAATTTATCAAACTTATACTTGAGCAGCACTGACAACTGCCAGTCTAAGTCACTGAGTTTCGAAAAAAAACAAACTAGACCGTATATGTACAAATTTTAATTTCTGGTGGGTGCCGAGCAGAGCACGTGAGCGAAGCAGAGTCAGGAGTGCAGCAGGACCCGTTTGCTAGGAGTGTGAAGTGGAGTGCGAGCGTGAAAAGCCTGTACTTACACGATATGATCCATAAAAAATGCAGCTTTTGCGATGCTGTGACAATATTGTGCAATCTACGAAACTGCCCTGTATAAATAGTTAACAAAATAATCAATAACATCCAATTTGCACAGTATGAGTTTTATTACAACAGTGAAAGCCATTGTGTGCTTGTATATGAACCATGTTAAATTGCAAATGTCACAAAGCTTATGCAATTAAAAACATCTTTAACCACATTGTATGTGCAAACAGGTCAGTGGATGTTAGGATCCCAAGCTGAAATACAACCCCATTTCAGTTTGGGGTTAAAATTACTTTTTTAGATGGCTGAAATCGTGTCGTGTTCGGCTTGGGGTCGTCTTTCGACTGATCCTGTCAAGGTGCAGAAGGTTCACTTTACCTAAAGCGTTTGCCACTTCATGTAAAAGTGAGACTGAATTATTCTCCAGTGAAATAAATATAATTTAAAAAATAAATGAAATAAACCGTTATTGCTGTAATACATATTTTGCAGACCTTTTTTTCTAAGTGTTAACGTGTCAATATAGTTATCAAAAATATTTTTGACAGAAACATTTAATAACCAGTTTTACTAAAAACATAATAGTACTCACTGCAACCAGATCCCTGGTATTTGAATCCAGTTCGTCGGTACCAAAGCAGGAACCGGGTACCTGATTTCAAAGGAACCGGTTCAAACATCTCTACATTTTGGAAGTGATTTACACTAGCAGTGGAGCTAATGCTAACGTTACCTGGAAGCATTTGTTTTCTTTACTTGTGTGGCAAGTCTACCATTAAGAGAATCAAAACTAGGTTTAAAAAAAAAAATCTAAATTACATTATATATATATATATATATATATATATATATATATATATATATATATATATAGTGTGTCTATATATAGTTGTATAGGAACATACTGAGTTTTGCACATCGCTGCTTGTATGCACACAGTTGAAATAGTAATCAAATGAAATCAAACTTCTATTTATGCAACAACTTTTTTTTTTTTTTTTTTACAATAGCAACGCCATGGAAACAGATATATACAAGCTTATTATTCCCCATGTGGTGCATAAGCTGCAATATAGTACGCATATGTTTACGCAAAGTTGTTTAGGCTATATTACACAGTTGTTTAAAATAGATTACACAGAGATGTTTAGGCTATATTAAAATGTGTGCCATATGGTTGTTTTGTTGTCTTCTTTTTGCAACTGCATTCAATTCACACAAAAAATAAATCATGTGTCAATATTTTAAGTCAAAAGTTCCACCTTTCTACATTAATTTTCCAAACAATATTTAGAAAACCAGTCATGCTTTGTCAACGTATTATCAAATTAAAACGCATGACGTAAAAGTTAAAAACCTAAGCAAATTGTTTAAAATCAATACTTGACTTTCCAATGTAGGCAGTGCTCACATAGACCATGTTTTGTGCCTCACAGACAGTTCAGTGCCGCTTCCTGCTTCATTGGGTCACGGACGGGAATTATGATTAACGCGATGAAAATTTATTGCTGCAAAACAATTATCGTGATTATCGATATTACTGATTATTGTTCCAACCCTAAAGTATACTATTGCATATGTATTATCCAAGTAATAAAATATGTGAACTTTTGCTTTTCAGGTTTTGGAGTTGAAATCACACAAGATTAAGTTAAAGATTTAGTTAAACTAAATATAACAGAATAAGTCAGTCAGTTTTAATTAACACACAACACTATCCAATACAATTTACTGATACTGCAGTCTTTGTCCTGGGATTTTAGATATGGGTTGTAATGTTTTGGGTAGACTATTGCCAGAATTTCATATCATAAAAGACTTCAAATATCTCAATAACGTTTATTCACATGCTCAGATTCAAGGATTAAATGAAAACGATAAAATGAAAACACATTGTGCTCATAATACCATCAATAATATAATACAATATCATGTATTTGACAGCAGTTACCCGTATTTAAATTATTCATTCACTATTGTAGTTTTGATAGGATACAGCTATCCATGGAGATTTAACATCAGACATGTCCTGAAGTTTTGGCTGTGCGATTATCATTACTGCAGTCCAAGATTCTTACCACTATAATTCAGCTTTTCACAGATTTACTTCATGAACTGAAACCCCTCCAGATTCATAACAACTTGATTATAATGGAAAGCTGAATGTGTAGCTTTTCTGGCAACAAAAAAAAACAAACATTTAATCAAAAATAGTTACAATCTTCCTATCTGCTAAATTTATCAAAACAATCTAATCCATATCTCTAAAACACACTCATAAAATCTGATCGAAGCAGAAGAAAAATACACTTTTTATTATTTAAAAAAAAAAAAAAAAAAAAAAAAAAAAAATGAAAAAAAAAAACATAATTTTGGGTCACATAAATCACCCTAAATATGCAAAGTGCAACCACCCTTTCATCCAGTCTCTTTACCATCATTAAAACATGTTACAGTCCCAGTGGTAGTCAAGGTAAAGCAGGCTGGTTACAGCTGTATCTGACACCACACTTGCTCCTGTGGTTGCATCCATTGTCAGGCTGTATTAGATTGATCCCAGCGATGGCCCTCAGAAGTGGGGGTTCGTCTGAGCAGTGCCACCCTAGACGGCCGTTCCCTGGTTCTTCGCTGCTTGCCGCAGTGCCTGGATGTTGTAGGCCCAGGCTCGGTGGACTCCCACCCCCTCTGTGCGGCACGGTGCCCAGCCTGGGAAGGGGAATCTGCCTGCCACCACCAGAGCATCCAGGGGCAGCTCCAAGAGCAGCTTCTCCTGCAAGAGGGGGAGCTGCGCCACACACACACCACACATCAAGACCCGACTACCCAGTTAGATTTAGCATCGCCCTGTTGTGGAGTATGTTCTCCAGGTATACCCTGGTCCCTTGATTACTACAAGAGGCCGAACTACTGTCGCAGTTTACATTAGCATCGTTGGTGATCAAGTCCAAAACTTTTAAGATTATACATTCCACCACCCCAGAACTGTGCTTGAATGATCTTCCATGGCCACCACAATCCCTCCATATAAATCCAGTTGAGCTAGCTCGAGATGAACCTAAAAGACACATTTGTCATCTTTCAGTACCTTGTGTATGCCATGTTGTGTCAATGCTGTGATCAGGGAAAATAGTGGCCCAAAACTGGCCAGGCGTTGACTTCAGTAACATCCCCCGACATATAAAAATCTGACAAATAAACACATATATACTGACAGAAGCCTCTATACATCCCCAGATTCTGAGAAAATATTGTAAAACTGTCCCCTTTTACGCTTTCATGTTACTGAGAAAATGTGTGTGTATAAATATGTGTGTATATATATGTGTGTGTATATATATATATATATATATATATATATATATATATATATATATATATATATATATATATATATATATATATATTTTAGCTCAAAGAGCCAGCTGCCCAACATTTCGATATGTTGTACGTATCTTTCTCAAGGGAGCCTGTGTTTGAATCAAAACATTGGAGGTATTTATAGGTGTTTGACGGCATGACAACTACTTGTTATTGTTTATATTCAAATCCATGATTTATTCTTACATGATGTAATGGTGTTCTATATGTGACATCACTTTTACTTATATCTTTAAATCTATATTAATTCTAATTAACATTATTTTATATAAACTTATATTTATATTATCATGGAATGCTGGCTCTGAGGATCAACCTTGATATGGTCTCCCCAGCGCATCAGCATGCACAACTTTTGAATTAATTTTGTTTATTTACTTATTTTTAACTTTTATATATTTATTTGAATTAATTAGTTCATTCTTTTCTGTTGAGTCCTGCTGGCATCAGTCTATTTATCCATTTACTTTCTTTTATTCTTCTATATGTCACATTGTCTAATTTTAGCTGTTCTAATACTACAGTCCTTGACTGGTGAAGTGCTGTACTATTGGTTCATTATTTATTTTTTTATTTCTAATTAATGAAAGGTGGTTCTGAATTATTTTATATAAAGTTGTTCCAGTCTCTCCAACATATTTTATTTCATCACATTTCTCACTGGCTATTCCATAAACAACATTGCTATTTTTACAGTAGATATTAGTATTTAGTGGCTATGTGGTGTTCTTGTGTTTAATTATATTTTTACTTTTGTCCATGTATTTACAAACTTTACATGTACTAGTGCAAGTATTTGTAGCTATTAACTTATTCTGTCAATTATTCTTTTATGTTTACTGTGAACTAGAATATCACCTAAATTAGCTTCTCTTTTGAATGCTACAACTGGGGCCTTAAGAAATACTTTTTTAAAATGTTTCTGAATTATGTAGAATCTGCAAGTGTTTCCAAACTATCTTAGAAATATTGGGCAAAAGTTTAGAGTAAGTCATTACAAATGGGACTCTTTTGACCTTTTTATCTCTATTTTATAATCTAGTAGATCATCTCTTTTTAGTTTATCCACTTTTCTTAACTCTGTCTCTATAATTCTTTCTTTGTATCCTCTAAGATTTGTTTTTCGTCTTTCTTTTACATAGTCACTTTCTTTAGTGCATATTCTTTTGTATTCTTATTCATAGACCCTTTGGGATTGCCCTTTTAGTGAGTATTGGACGTGCAGAGGACATGGTTAAATACTGGTGCATGTCAGTAGGTTTATAGAAGAGGTCAGTCTCAATTGAACCTTCAAGTTTTACTATGGTATCGAAAAATTCTATTTCTTTTCTTGTCCATCGAAGGTCCACCTCAATATTACTGTGTATTTTATTTGCCATTTTATGAAACTGGAAAAGAGATTATTCTCTATGTGTCCAAACCCCAAAAATATCATCTACAAACCGAATGTATACTAAAGGTTCTCTTTCAGATTTTTTAAGTAATTGTTCTTCCCTTTTCCCCATGTATGTCCTGGCAAATGCATTCCTAATTTAGATCCTATTGCTGTACCATCATTTTGTTTGTAATTTTTATCAACAAATGTAAAATAACTGTTTTCTAAAACTACGTTGATCACGTTCAGTACCTCTGCTGTTGTATTGATTTATATAGTCTATTATCTAGTGCTTTTTGACAAGCTTCTAAAGTTTCTTTACGAGGGACACTTGGATACAAGGATTTCACACCCATGTAAAATAAAACTGTATTCTCAGGAAGGTTGTGCTTTAGTGATTCAAGTCTTTTTAAAAATTGTGTATCCTTAACATAGCTTGGTAATTTCTCAACATGTGACCTAAGTTGTTTTTCTGCTATTTCAGCTATTATGTGCGTTGGATTATCAATCGTGCTGCATTGTAGGATTTCCTCTTGCTAGGCCTGTTCTTGCATTATGTGGCTGCATGTATTTTTTTAAATCTTTTGATATAATGCCTTTGTTGTATAGCTTCTCTGCAATTTCCTTAACCTCTTTTACTGATTTATTGATCCTATTGCTTTTAACTTCTTCATATGTATCCATATTCTTTAATTCACATTCTACACAGTTCATATAGTCATTTGTGTTCATTATCACTATTCTAGATCCTTTATCTGCTGGTCTTATACTTGTATCATCATCATTTAACAACTCAGTCATAGCTTCTTCAGTATTGGTTAAATTAAGTTTACATTTTTTCTTTAGTCCTACTATAATTTCTTGTTTACCTACTTCAATATACATACAGCTCTGGAAAAAATTTAGACCACTGCAAAATTATCAGTTTCTCTGGTTTTACTATTTATAGGTATGTGTTTGGGTAAAATGAACATTTTTGTTTTATTCTATAAACTACTGACAACATTTCTCCCAAATTCCAAATAAAAATATTGTCTAGAGCATTTATTTAGAGCATTTATTTGCAGAAAATGACAACTGGTCAAAATAACAAAAAAGATGCAGTGTTGTCAGACCTCGAATAATGCAAAGAAAATAAGTTCAGGTTCATTTTTAAACAACACAATACTAATGTTTTAGTGTATATTATCCCCTGTGTATATTATCTGTTATGTGTTGCGTGTGGTGTGTTTAAATGTTGGTGTACAGTCATTGGTACACGGGATATAAACGGGTCTGTGTAACACGAATGTTTAAAAATGTATATGTGTATTTAGGCACGAGGATTGCACACCACTTCACGCGCAAGTAAAATGTAGTAATATGTGAACACGGGGAATTGCACTTTATTAATTCACGTGCTGGGATTCAAGTGAATAATTAATTGGTAATTGAATCCCAGCACAACAGTATATATAGATGCACGTTGTCACATACTGGTGGTTGGTGTTCGGCGAGTGGAGAACGGGATAGGAGACGGAGGTAGAAATAATAATAATAATAATAATAATAAGAATAGTAGTCATCGTTAAATAGAAGCTCACCGTGTTTGTTTGTTAGTCCATTGTTTGTTTTGTTTAGTCCGTTTTGTTTGTCTCTTTTATTTTGGCATAGAGTGCCGTGTCCTGTTGTTTTCTGTTTGTTCAACTGTTTTATTTTACAATAAACCGGCGCAAGCAAGCGCCATCATCATTTCACATCATCGTCTTTGTATATTTCATTCCTTCCTGGTTCTGACACCGCCCACTTGGCCGTCTTTGTGACACGTGGTGTCCTGCGTGGGATTTAACAGCACCTCCCAGCGTCAGACCAGGAGAGGTTTTTTGTGTGGAAGAAAAAAAAAAAAAAAAAAAAAAAGGGGCGTCTTTGGATTACAAAAAAAAAAAAAAAGAAAGAAAAATGGGGAGAAGCAGGAAAGAGGATAAAGAGGTGAGGGACAGGGAGGAGGAGTGCCGCCTAAGGGCCAGACATCCCCGGCGATGTAACCAGTCCTTGCCGGGGTGCCTCCTCTGCAACCAGGACCATCTCTTTGCCAACTGTCCCTTCCGCTGCCCCTACCAAGAGGGAGAGGAGGAACTGCCGCAGAAGAGGAAGGCAGAGGTCCCACCGCTGTCTCCAGAGCTGCACCAGTCTCCTGCAAGTGAGGGAGAGCCGCACCAGTCCCCTGTAACAAGGGGAGACTACATGCCGCTCCCACCTCCACCACCAGGAGACTACACGCCGTCACCTCCATGGGCAGGCGCAGAGCACCAGGAGCTGCCTCTGCCTCCGCCACCTCCACCGGCAGGCGCAGAGCAGCAGGAGCTGCCTCTGCCTCCTCCACCAGCAGAGGGTGAATGCCTGCTGGTATCACTTCCCCCACCATCACGAGGAGAGGAGCTGGAGCTTCCTCTGCCTCCACCTCCATCAGGGGGAGAGGAGCAGGAGCTGCCTCTCCCTGCACCAGAAGGGCCAGGACTAGATGCTGGCGGTCCTCAGCAGCCCTTGCATAGGCTGCTGAGGGAAGCACGGGGAAGAACCTCCCGGTAGCAGTGGCCAAAAAGAGGGCCAACACCCGCACCCCAGCTTGTCCTGACTGCCAGCCTCGCTTCGCCAACCCCAGCAGCAGTTTCGCTGCCAGAGAAGGGGGAGGAGGTCTGGAGACCGCCAACCCCAGCAGCAGTTTGCTGCCGGAGATCGTGGGGGAGGTCCGGAGACCTGCTCCCTCTGCAGTTTCTTCCCTGCAGGAAGAACTGTGGTTGAAGCCCCACCAAGGGGAGCTGCCGGCGCCGAAGAACGGGGAAGGTCAGGAGACCACACCCCAAGCAGCCTTTCCGCTGCTAGGACTACCCTGGCAGGAGAATGCTACCCCGCTGTCAGCATTGCTGCTGACAGCATTACGACCTGTGGGCCCCTGGAAGCCTCCGGTTCTGGCCAAGGACTTTGGGCGGGACTTTTGGGCTTTTAAGGTGGGAGGTGGCCATTGAGGCCATGTGTGCTTTGCACAGGAGGGGGTATATGTGACAAAGTGCCCGCCCCTGTGTATATTATCTGTTATGTGTTGCGTGTGGTGTGTTTAAATGTTGGTGTATAGACATTGGTACACGGGATATAAACGGGTCTGTGTAACATGTTTAAAAATGTATATGTGTATTTAGGCACGAGGATTGCACAGCACTTCACGCGCAAGTAAAATGTAGTAATATGTGAGCACGGGGAATTGCACTTTTTAATTCACGTGCTGGGATTCAAGTGAATAATTAATTGGTAATTGAATCCCAGCACAACAGTATATATAGATGCACGTTGTCACATACTGGTGGTTGGTGTTCGGTGAGTGGAGAACGGGATAGGAGACGGAGGTAAAAATAATAATAATAATAAGAAGAAGAAGAAGAAGAATAGTAGTCATCGTTAAATAGAAGCTCACCGTGTTTGTTTTAGTCCATTGTTTGTTTTGTTTAGTCCGTTTTGTTTGTCTCTTATTTTGGCATGGAGTGCCGTGTCCTGTTGTTTTCTGTTTGTTCAACTGTTTTATTTTACAATAAACCGGCGCAAGCAAGCGCCATCATCATTTCATTTCACATCATCGTCTTTGTATATTTCATTCCTTCCTGGTTCTGACGCCGCCCACTTGGCCGTCTTTGTGACAAGGACGCATGAATCAAGCAAGTACAAGGTTGTCCTGGAAGAAAACTTGCTTCCTTCTGCTCTGACAATGTTCCCCAACTCTGAGGATTGGTTTTTCCAGTTAAAACATTAGTATTGTGTTGTTTAAAAATGAATCTGAACTTATTTTCTTTGCATTATTCGAGGTCTGACAACACCGCATCTTTTTTGTTATTTTGACCAGTTGTCATTTTCTGCAAATAAATGCTCTAATTTATTTGGAATTTGGGAGAAATGTTGTCAGTAGTTTATAGAATAAAACAAAAATGTTCATTTTACCCAAACACATACCTATAAATAGTAAAACCAGAGAAACTGATAATTTTGCAGTGGTCTATTTTTTCCAGAGCTGTATCTAACCACTTGTCTCTTCCATCCAGAGGAGTCCACGTGCTTGTACTATTAACCTTAATCCCATGCTCATAATTACCCTCTGAAATGGAGATATTTTCATTGAAAAAATATTCCGCTAATCTCATGCATCTCTCCAACTCCTTTAATTCAGTGGCCAGTTTATCTTTACCAATGTATTTTTTAGTCGGTATAAACTTAAGTCCTTTGCTCAATACTGCTTTTTGGGATGTGATTAAAGTTTTACTTGATAAATTAAATACTGTGTCTTCTGTCTTATCTTTAGTGTATTTGGTACCATTTCCATTTCTGGGTCCCCTATCTTTCTGTTTTGAACTCTCTGTCCTAGTCCAGTTTAATTCTCTATTTTGCATTTTATTGTTTACTTTAAACTGGTTTATTTTTGTTGTTTTAGATGTATTTTGATTGTCTTTCTTAATGATGGCACAGCATTCAGACGTTCCTCTGGTTTCAGTGTCTTTAAATACAATAACTGAGAAATGGTTATTGTTGTATAAGATTAATTGGATCGTTCTTATTTTTAATAGTTTCTATTGTGCCTTCATATTTAAAACAATCCTTATTCTTTAAGTCTGTGTATACATGTTTGGGCCTATTTAGGAGGTCTGCAGCTGCCAGAACTTCTGCCTCTGTAGCCCAAGAATTTATACTGCCGTCATTTAATTTCATTTTTTCAGCGTCACTGAGTCGATGTACATTTCATATCGTTTTATATTGCTTTCCATTAGTCCTATTACATTATGTCTAAATGTTCGATGATCAGTTTGAGAACCGTTAAATAAATAAACCATTATATAACATTCTGGGTTACTTACCACACTGGGTGCCAAAAAGACAGTGACGTTCCTGCACTCAGCTAGACTGACCTGGAGGAGAGAAACAACCAGAATAGTTGAAGCTGTATTCAATCTAAATTGTGGGGCATGGCTATCTCTAAGGTTACGGTTCAGTAAAGGAAATGCAGCCATTTCAGATATTGCCATCAAAAGAGGTATGCTGAACATGTATGTCTAATTGATATAAGGATGCTTTCTTTGATCAAACTACGCCCAGTCTGCTTAGATATGGATTTTATCAACCGCTTACTTTTAATGGTAATCCTACCACAATATGCAGTGCTGTAAAATGCTCTAATAAAATCCAACACCTTAGCTGCTTCTAGTTTTACATGCCTGATAATTCATGCGTGTTTGAAGTTACAGACAGCTGCACTAATGACCTTCCAGAGATCCTCCTGTCTGAAGGACACCTTCCCAGAATACCCGGCTCTCCAGGCATGGAAGTTGGAGAGGCGAATGAGCCAAGGGTTGAGCTCATAACCCACAACAGGCTGGAAACCCTGCCTGTATGCCTCCAGCACCTGGGTGGGGGAGAAAGACCCTGTCAGTGTTCACACAAATCTAACATTATAATCCAGGATTTAGCTGGTCTTATTTTGTTCAGCATAGCCAAAGATCAAACATGAAGATTTAATTACCTTATGTAACTAAGCTGGCATTTGTGGCTTACTCTTTAGAAATACTGAAGAAAAATGTGTTGGACAGTTGAAAAATACATAGAACTTGCACAAACAGAACTGAACTAAAAAGAAAGTTCATGACTGAAAAACAAACAAAAAATGATATTTATTACATTGTATAAGGTATTGGGTTTTATTTTCCAGTAGATTTCATTTCACACATTTCTAATACTGAAAAACACTTCTCACTGTAGCGGCAAAAAATGACAGTGTATGTTCTCCATAGCAATGCTTCTGCTTTGGCTTTAGTATACAAAAAGAACGCCACAGGGGGAGGGCTTAGGTCAGCCTGGGTGTCCTTGGTTTACCACACACCAGTGACCCCTGTGGTCTTGCCGGGCTCCTGCAGGCTTGCTGTAAGCTGCCCAGAGCTGCGTTATCCTCCGATGCTGTAGCTCTGAGGTGGCTGAATGGTGGGTCTGCAGCGTGAAAAGAAGAAGTCGACTGACAGCACACACTTCACAGGACAGCGGGTGTTCACCTTCGCCCTCCCGAATTAGCGCAGGGGGTGGTAGCAGTGAGCTGAGCCTAAAAATAATTGGATATTCTAAAATTGGGAGAAAATAAAAAAATAATTGCCTACTACTAAATGAAAAAAGAAAAAGCCTTTGCAAGGAACAAGGAGTCGCTGTGCCTCGTGATTACATGACTGCACGTGATTCCAGCAACCAGAAAATCCTGCAGGCTCAGTACGGGACAAGCTGAAAACGGTTCCTTATTAAAGATTACTGATTAATTTACCAGCAGTATAAAGTTTGCACTAGAGAGTACTCACAATCCTGCCGTCCCCCGAGCCCAGGTCTGCAATGTTTCCAGAGCGCCCCTGAAGCAGAGTCATCACACTCCGCACCTGGGCATGGCTGGCAGGGACATAGGGCACCTGTGAGGAGGATTAGTTAACCTGCTGCCAATTGTACCCAAAGAACACACACACACAAGGGCTGCAATCCCGCTGCTTGCACTGCCAATCTTCCAGTGCAATATTTTTATTGTTTGCAGACAATAAACCTGACAACAAATCAACTATTTACAGTAGGTTACAGGGCTCATGGGAAAAGAAGTCAGCCAGGACAGCACAGACAGCTGACCAGGACGCAGGGGGTCCATTCAATGTGTACTATATCCTTGAACATACCCAACCATAGGCAGACCCATGAGTCTCAAAAGTACATTCATTGATCGATTAAAGCCCTGGTGCCCTACTTAAGAACATGACATTTTACCAACAAGGGGAAATTTGGCCTATTAAGCTCATATTGTTCCTAGTAGCTGATTGATCTCAGAACTTTGTCAATTATGGTCGTAAAGGATCCAAGGGTTTCTGCCTCAACAACATTACTAGGTAGCCCGTTCCATACACTCACCACTGTCTATGTGAAGAAGTGTCTCCTTCACTATTTATTTTCCAGTTGTGTCCTCTGGTGTTGGCTTCTGTAGTAGTGGTTCAAGTTAATTATGTCAACTCCTTTTAAGATTTTAAAGACTTCAGTCATGTCTCCCCGTTCTTCTTTGTTCCAGGCTAAATAGATTCAGTTCTTTTATTCTTTCTTCATAACTCATTCCTTCTCCTGGGAGTCACCTGGCTGCTCCTCTTTGGACTCTCTCCAGGGCCACAATGTCCCTTTAGTGCTGCGGTGACCAGAATTTACACTGTATTCCAAGTGCGGTTTTACCAGTGCATTATACAACCTCATCACAACCTCCTGGGAGTTGTACTCTACACTTTTGGCTATATACCCATGCCTGCTGTTTGCCTGTTTGATTGCTTCCCCACACTCTGTGGTTGCTGACAGTGATGAGTCCATTACAACACCAAGGTCTTTCTCTTGGTGTGCCTGACCTGGCTGGCTACAAGCGTGTCCAACACACCCCCAAACTTTGTGTCGTCTGCAAGTTTGCCAATTATCCCCCAATCTAAATCTGATGGAGATAAGAAACTTGAGTGGTCCAAGGACAGAGCCCTGTGACACTCCACCAAGTACACTTCCCCTGTTAGAGGCTTCCCCTCTTACAAGTCCTCTCTGCTTCCTGTGTTTTAGCCAGGTTTGTATCCACTTGCACACTACCTTGTAGCCCCACGGATTGCAGCTTGAGGACTAGCCTTCATGTGGCATTCTCTGGAGCCTTGTGAATATTATAACAGCACATGCATGCTTTCAGTTGTATAGGAAGCCTTTTTAAAAAGAGGCAATCTACATTTGTTTGCTTCTTGCTTTTTTATAATAATGATGACTACTACCTGACATTCAATGAGGAAATTGTTTGCTGATTGCACCTCTTATAAATACATAATGACTGGGGCATTTATTGCCTATTTTACCCCAAACTGCCCTGGGCTTGGCTTTCTATTTAATTTCCAGCTGTGTCCTCTGGTGTTGGACAACCCATCCCCTGGAGTGCCTTAATGCTATTATAAAACCATTATAAAATGATTAACACAGTGAATTAAAAAATAAATCTTTCCAATAACAGCAAATATCACTATGCACAATAAAATAGTTCCAGTGAAAATGTAAACAACATCTGTGTATGTGTTTTATTTTAATAAATTATCAGTTTATTCATAAATATAATAAATATTGATTAAAATGTGCATTAAGTATACCAATTATATTAACATATTACTTGCTAATTTACTATTTCATACATACATATTTAAACTTGGTAAATTGAATAAATAAATCCAATAAAACTTTAATTAACTGTAATTACAGATCAGTGCTTTTTTTGAATAAATGTTCACTTGAAAACTGCCAGATATTGCACAGTTTGAAAAGCAGCGGCATCTGTGCGAGAGTGCTCGCTTTGTGCCTGCCTTGTGGGAACTTTTTTTTTAGCTTCTCCAGCTTTGCTGGTTTTACTGGGGTATAGTGTGTGGTTTTCTTTCCATTTTGTCTTAGTTTTTTAATTCACGTTTCTGCTGTATGGTGGGTCATTGAAAAAGCGATTGATACCAGCACAGGCCTATAAAGCTTGATATGCTGTACTGTGTTCCACCTTTATTCCTCACGGAACTGACATAATATTCCCCAAGAAGACTGTTCAACTCGTCCTTAAAAAGTACATTAAATGTAAGTCTACCTTTTTCTTGGAGACAATTTTGTAGGGCATGAGCAAAGCATTTTAATATCTGTCCCTTACACATCAACTAAGAAATGTAAACTTATTCCTGTACATACTAAAACTTTTTTTTTTTTTTTTTTTTTTTTTTTTAATTAAAACAAAAACAAACAGCTGCTTTAACAGCTTTACTCACCTGTAACTTCAAAGGAACCCTTCGGAACCCTGGCATGATAATCCCCGCCCACACTGTGTAGACAGCCAATCCGGTGCCAGCGGTGATCTGCAGGAGTCCCCATCCCCCTAGAGGCTTCTCTTTAAACTCTGTCATCGCCTCTTCTGAGCTATCCTGCTCCATCTCTAACAGGATGGCACAGACACACAGGCATGAGAACACTAAGCACACTACTATCCATCTATAACAGGGTGGCACAGACCCAGGAATGAGAACACTGCTGCATACTACTATCCATTTCTAACAAGGTGGCACAGACACACAGGCATGAGAACACTGCTGCACACTACTATCCATCTCTAACAGACACACAGGCATGAGAACACTGCTGCACACTACTATCCATCTCTAACAGGATGGCACAGACACACAGGCATGAACACTGCTGCACACTACTTACAAATTCAGCACATGGGTTCTGTATTTTCACTTATCAAAGTGGATGGCAAAGAGTCTTCTTTTTCTTCTTTCAGTCCAATTTAATTTTAATTTACCATGACACATTTCATGGAAGAGACCCTAACAGAACTATGAGAGACCACGGGGTTACCAGGAAAATAAACACAGTATATGAGCTACTATTGCAAAGTGGTGTTGATTTTGAAGCACACTGGCACTGTGTAAAATGACCCGCTGCCATTGTGCTGTCATTATCCACTTCAAATTAGAATATAATTTGATAAGTCTGTAACTGTTCTCTTCTATTTGTGGTAAATTAGGTGATATGCGCATGCAACAGAAGAGCTAATTGACACCCGTGGTGAGAAATATTTTAAATATATGTGGGGCATTAATTATAATGTTAGTACAATGTCAAAGCCATTCAAATAATTGACGTAAAGCCTGGTGTCGATAAGATAAACTCGAGTGATACGTGTCAGGCTATTTGTAATATGTATACATGGTTACATAAAATACAGCATACTACAAGCTAAACGAAGCATTCATTGATTCATTCATTCAATCACCATGGAAATACGCAGCTTGTTACGCTGTGCAAACACAAACAAACAAAACACCCAGTGTCTACGTGGTAACGAACACTTTACTGAAGAAATATAGTTCGTAATATAACTGTAACACATTACAGAAATGGTCCTAGAATACGTTCATGCTTAGCCTGTACTATAGTTAACCATACCTTGCCCTTTAAATTTGACCTGGAAACCGTAACGTTTTAAAACAAAAGGCCCCAATTCACTTTTTTAAATACTTAACGTCAACTGCGTGTAAATGAGGAAACTGTCAATCTGGCAGTCCGTTATAATTACTTACAGGCATTTTAACAATTCAAAAAGTAACCAACCTTTACCAGGAGAACGAATCTGGACAAGGTGCGCACTAACTGCAGCTCGACTTTTCAGAGTCTGCGTAGGCTTTACGTCAAATGCGCGCATACCCTGTCCAAGTTCGGCAAATTGCGTAACCTCAGCCGGATCTGACAACAAAGGTCACGAATCCACTAAGCGAAAAGTCTGCGCATCTGGCAGATCCAAAAGGGGCTGCCTGGAGCAGAACCGTCTTCAAAACAATGGAAGAGCGCTATCAGGTGCAAGAGGAGTGTAGAGAACGACATGGAGCTAGTATTAGGGAACGTGTACCGCCACCTAGGATGCGGGTGTGAATAACACAGAAAAGGCGCTTGTATAAATAACAACGTTAGGTTATTACCATAACCTTGGTTCCCTTCTGTGAGGGGATCCAAGGCGCAGATTGCTGGGACTGAGCCACCACTCCAGTGTCTTCCGGCATTGTCTGGACACTCACACCAGCCGGTACCGATCTCGGACCGGGTGCACCTTGAGCGTATTCACCCAGGCTTGAAGCATTATCTGCAGCCCTAGTGGAAGGATTCTCGAGGCGGCTGCCATCAGCCCCAACAACCTTCCCAGGATCACATTCGGTAATGGTTGTCATGCGAATTGAAAGGGAACTACTGTCAAAGACATATCTTAAAAAGTCTTGAAGTTACTGAAATAACTCTTTGCATAATTTATTTTGCATTCTAATGAGTACGGACCTGCACAGAATCAGAGAAAAAACTAGACATTCATTTCCAAAACAACTGGCAGGTGTAAGCAGGGTACATTGCTATAGTTACGTTTAATATATCAGTATGTATATATTATATATCAAGACACGTATATACACGTATAGTGTTGTGCCTTATTTGATCTGTCATTATTACATTCGGCGATCGAGAAGGGTACAATTGCTTAATAAAAATTCAAGTCGGCTGACGTCACACGTCACATGTTTGCCCAACCGCCCTCTGCATTGACCGGTGACGTCAGGCTCAGACCACATCTGCAGTCTAGCCAGTGTAGTATTAAGTTCTCAGTGAAATATGGTTTCCTTGTTTTCTTAATATAAGAGTGAAGTTATGGACAATGCAGTGTTTATAGGTGCTGTTTATTTAGAACATGAAGATATTACATTTCAACTGAAAAAAGCATTATTTTTTATGTTGTGTTGTTTGTTTTTGCTGAATTATTAAAAGTGTATGGAGTTCACAGAAGTTTGACAAGCACTGTGCTTTTCCGCGGAAGATTAAAAATTGCCGGGAACCCGCTTTTGTTAAATGAGCAGGGCACGTGTTGTGACAAACGAAATAATGTTTAGGGTATGCGCACAACAAACAGGGGCACTGAATTTGTTACTACACCGGCAAAGTATAGTGAACTCACCCACCGTCCATCCATATTGTTCCATTCACAAACAGTCCGAGTGTGGAAAATGAAAACGAGAGGTTCCACTTCTTCACATTGAACACGCAACTCAGAATACGTTATTTTACGGACCAGGAAACAAAAAACAATATCATAACGGTAATTTGATGTTTGAAAAAAAAAATGTTATAACTACCAAACTGCATTTAAAATGGAATCCTGGAGTGAAGTCCTGTACTAGGTGTAACACACTGAGGTTTACACCTCTGTAAACTGTAAGAAACACGCCGACTAGCCTATTGTGAAGTATTATTCAATCAAAAAGGTGTTACTAGTAACCCTGTATTTAAACTGAAGGAATATTGCCATTTCCTCGGTGTTAAGTGGCTTGCTAAAATCCTGTAAATACAAAACTACCTCGTGTTCTCATGCGGTTACTTAATTTCTGTTTCTGAGTAGTCCAGAATTCAGATGGTTTTCCAGCATCCCTGTCTGACTGACCAAAATGTTTTAATGTGTACGTGAGGTTTGTTTTAATATATTACAAGTGTGTGTTTGCCAATGCCATAGTCCAGGAAGTTAAACATAATATTAATTATTAAACACATAATCATAATTAATAAGAAGTTAATCATACGTGTCTTTAATGTTATTATTGTATAATAAATGACTGCTGCCAACTTGTTGAGCACACTGCTACAGTTTTGAAATTATAATAAAAATGTCAATCAAAATAGTAAAACCGGGATGATTTAAACAATGTTACTGTTTCTGACTGGGACCAAAAATGAGCTGTAAACTGACATCTTCAGCTTCAGTAATATACAGCATGTAGTCCTCAAACAGAGCCTGTTGATCTCTGCTATTGTATTAAGGACTGTACGCTGTGTTGTGGAACAGACTACAGTAAAGAACTCATATGTGCCAAACACTTTCTACTACTGCGGTGGCTAACTGAGTGAAATTGCTGGGGTTTATGCTTTTAACAGATTAAGGGTTCAGTGTTAAAATCTAAAATGTCAACCAAATTAAATGTTTTAATGTAAAATGTGGGCTACTGAGAACTAGGGTTGAAATCCAGTGTTTCATGCCTGTGTTCAATTCTTGGCGAGTTTGGTGGTCTCAGCTGAGACATCCAGTGGACAGTACTGCCAATGACAGGTAAGTCACTGACAGCACTGGAGACTGAATACTTCAGTGGGTGTGCAAGGCAGATAGAGGAGCGCTCTGCTCTGTCACACGCAGAGACAGGACACGTAAATCGCAGGCAGGCTGTTCAGAGTCTTTGTTCCTCAACTTTGCTTAAAACGAAATCAACAGTTAAAATGGCAAAATACGGTCAATATATTCTTGTTTTTGAAAATTAAAATGATTTATTTTTATGTAACAACCATGATGATTTACAAAAATGTCTAGAATTATAAAACCGCTCAATGATATATTGGATTAAAAAGGCTTTGCCAATTTATCTAGGCTGTATCCGGAATAGTAGTGTAGCACAAGCAACAAACATGATGTTTTTATTTGTGTTTCAGAGCAGAAATGTGCAATTAAGTTTTTTATCAGAATATCAAAACTAAATAAAACAAAATAAAACAAAGTTTAAAAGAAGAAATTGAGGAGAGTGAGAGGGAGGGAGAAAGACAGAGTATATATACTGTATAGAGAAAGATAGGAAGGGACTGGGGAAACATGGGAAATCATGATAAATGCCTAGTATAACCATGAAAAATGCAAGGGAAAAGTACAAAATTGCAGTGCAAATGTACACTGGTAACCCTTTAAGGGTAGTGAATTACGCTGTAGATTTAGAAAGTTTACCTAATTACTTCTCATGCTGTAGCTCACACTGTCTGTTTGTAGCTACAGGAGGAAGGAGTTTAGTACTTTGATCTACAGTTCTCTGTTTTAAAAATAATCCATACAATGCAAAGTATGAGTTCAAAAGATCTTCAGCAGAAGAAACATGACACACACATGTGCTACTTAGGAAATGTATTCGGAAGCCTAAATGTTTGTAACAATGTAGCACTTTTCCAAACACGTTCTCAGTGTACATAGAAATCTAATTGGAGTTCACGATGACGTTATGGTTCAAGCGTGTGTGGAATGTCTTGTGAAGGTTTACTTCATGTGATGCCAACAGGAATTCAAAAGGAATGCGTCTAGCATGTTAGTGCTTGCATAATTACATCTGAATCGATGGCACTTATCAGAGAGCACAGCGAAAGAAAAAGAGAGAGAGGGAGTGTGTCCCTTTCCCACACTCCAAACAGTTCCCACAGTCCTCAGCTAATCCCTGAGCTTGTCTTAATTAGAAGTGAATTCCAGCCCACAGAGCCCTGTGTTATGTGCAGTTTTAGAGGGAACAGGTGGAGCAGAGCTGTGGAGAAGATGGGGCCAGTTCGGACAGGGTGTATTATTAACACTCATATAATGAGGGTGCAGGCAACAATAACACAGCCTTGCGCACCTAGGCAGCTTGGAGGAGTGAAGTGCATTGCAGGACAGAGAGAGAGGCAGTTATTTAGCACACGAAACAAGAACAACAATAGGAAAAAGGATTTTATTGAAAATCTGAAAATTGTTGTTCTTTCCATCAAATCTGAACACTAAACCAATACATATTTAATAAAGTGTGTAGTGTAGTTTAAAAGTAAAATAAAAGTGGCACATCCCCTCCAGTGTTGTCACAGCAGAGGCTTTCCTCATGATCTATTCTAAACCATGTTCTCGGATGGCTTGCATGTGGAGTTGGGGACCGCAGATTAACTGTGTAATTCAGAGTTGCATGTTTTGGTTAGTACTTGTAGCTCATTTTCAATGAATCAACCCCCAGTTTATTATTCTTTTCCCCATAACATTAACCGGAACAGCCTGTGGAAAAAATATCCAATAATTGTATTAAATATTATGTAGATTCTCTACATTTTTTTTATATTAAAAAAAATGTAGAGAATGTTTCTTAAAATCTAGAGATATTATTTTTGAATCAGTCTCTCAAAAAAACGACCGCTCCCAGTTAGTTGACAGGTCCTTTGAGTATTCCAGTTTGGTTGACTCTGCGAACATCTGGACACCCCGTGTGTGCCTCCAAAGCAGCCTTCATTGTGAAATGTGCTTGCGGGAGAGGCAAGCCTGTGTGTGAATTCTCAGCCCATTATTGTGCAACTGGCAATAAATTAGTGTGGCCAAATGCTGACATGGGAAGCAGGTTGTTTATGTTGCTGCTTCAGCAAAGCCCAGCTCTTTTTATCCTTTACCATCTGCTTGTAGACCCCAACTCTTTCTACAGAGCACAGGACACTTTCACCCCTAGGCCCTGCACAGTGGAGCAAGACTGCCTGTGGTCTAAAATGCAGTAACTATCTCACACACATTCTCCTCACTTAATCTTCGATTGATCTTTAATTTAAGGAAGTGTTGCCCAACCTTACCAAGCCATCACAAATTAAATAAATTTTAAAAGTTTAGAATACAGCTTGAAATGGCTTCCGTGTACTTCAGCCAAGGTCCTATATTCTCAATTGTTACAGATTTTTAATGAGGAAATCACAACTATAGCTCTGTATTTTTTATTTCATCCAAAATTTGGCCAGTAATTCAACTGGGTGGTAATCCATTCAGGTACTTGCAAAGAGGCCAAACAATAGATTTGGTGGGCTCAGCTTAACCCCTCTTGGACATTAATGTAATCCACATGACAAAACCACAAAGCAACTGAACATGCAGGCCCTGCTCCAGGGAGACAGTGGACTGAACTGCAGGCAGGCAGGGGCTGCTCAGGTCAGGATTGGTGTGCACTCATTTCTTCTGTCTGTAACAGAGACTACATTATTTTCAAACAAAGATGCATTACACAAAATAAATCTCAATGCCATATGGAAGGTAATTTCTAGTTTTTACACTTAGTGGGAAAATATTGATAAATGTTGCAAACAAAATCAGGACAAAAATCAAAACCACTGAATTTCTGTGGCTTTACATTTACATAAACATACAAGTCCAATATAACTGCTTCCAGTTTACAGAACTTCATAGGCTTTCCTATTGAAAAGCATGTGTAAGTGAATCATACATATTGTTATTGAAATGCATGCGGCTCGGTTATCTGTATTGTGTCTGGAGAAGCTCAATTTTAGATTTTCTTTTTTTAAGTGAGAAACACGATATTGATAATAATATTGAACCGATTATGATATTTTAGCAGCTCTACATTTTACATTTATTATCCAGATAAAGTCTGACAGGTGTGGATGTGACAGAGGAAAGTGTTGGGTATTTGTAGAGGCCTGTTAGTCATGATTAGGGTGTCTGATTTTCAGGTGAATTTTTTTTTTCAAATTCGGGTGAATGCTTTTTTATAATCGGGTAGAAACATTTGTGTAGAAATCAGGTTTTATTTAGAAAGAAACAAATGCTTAAGCACAAAGTGTTGACAACAAAGTTAAATCCCTAATGTATGTATATTTCCACACATTGGGGTATGTAAACTTTTGACGTTTGATGTTTGATGTTTATTTGAAAAACACTACATAGGTGAGAAATAAGCACAGGTCTGAAACTCAGGTTTAAATCTGAGATGCACAAACATCATCCTTTCAGCTGGAAACCCAATTACAAAGCTGACAAGGTCTTCTGGGAAATTAAGAGTTATTTAGTTGAAATATATGTTTCAGCCAAAAGAGGGAGACTGCCCATTGACTCTGCATATGCTGAGGTGGGTCTTTAGACCAGGGTCTCCCACTCCTTCACGCAAGATGCACAGTGGTGTTTTGAAATCTAGGCCTAGGCTGCTCCTCGTCTATCCACAGTGGCAGGCTGGTGGCAGGTGCACTAAAGAAAACAAGCTCCTACTTGCACCTACACCAACAAACACAATTACCAACCAGGGGCCCCCTTAACACATTCCAGGTGGATTTTCATGGGTGCAAACATTCAGGAGACAGACCTAGAAAAAGGACATTACAGGAAATATGGGTCTCTTTTTACAATGAGTCTCTGACTGTGCATATGAATAAGGACTGCAAAAGGCTGTGAATATTAATTAGTGTTGTTATATTGGTATTAAAGTGATCATTATGCTGTTGAGGTTTGGTCAATTAATTAAGTATTGTTGTAAAAGGGCTCTTTAAGATTACATTTCAATGATGACTATCCTTATATCAGTGTAAAAAGTACAGTTAACCTTAGTACAATTAAACCCATACTTTTAGAATGTTCCAGAGTTCTGTTGCTAACAGTGCAGGGACTGCTGTGGACTGACAGCGCAGAGAGTGCTTCTTGACAGGATTTTGGCGGGAAACTGAGCTTGTTGCCTTCTGCCCCCCCCTACCCCCCTACCCCCCGCTAGCACTTCCCTTGCCTATTTATTTCCTTTGTGTCCAACTAAAGTGATGCCTTCTCCCTTTTCTGGAAGGATTACAGCCATCTGCAGCCTCTTGAGGAACAAAGATACCCCCCCTTCCTCCTTACAGGAATTACAAGCCTACATGAACACTTGTGGTCTCTCAATACCTAACAGCAGACAGGCCCCTGCCCTCACAATCATCTGCCAGGGGTGTAAAGAAATAGGTGCATGCGTTAGGGGAGCACAAGTGCATGAGCTTGAATACAGGACTATTTTAGAAAAGAGTTCAAGTGAAAGATAGGAAATTGGAAATCCACCTTCAAAATGTGTTTTTTTTCTCAATGTTACCATACATAACATGAAGGTGTAATGCAATTTTATAAACGTCTTGTCTTGCATTAGTCTTCAGGAGTATAAATCAAAGGAGGAACAGCATATCTCACAAAACACTTCATCCAATTATAAACTGCCTGTTTACACACTGATACATTATAGATAAGGCTGTATTTTGTTCACGGTTATTTCACCATTTCTATTAAATGTACCCATTGCTGTGTAATATGTACCTGTGAAAATTCTCGTTTTTTATCACTTAAAAATAAACACAGCAAAGGTTTGCTTTATTGGCACACTACCCTATTACACTGTATTTAGGAACCTGGCAAAAAAGACACCGGCTGCATCGAAGATCGGAAATATTTCTGCTAAAGATCACTGTGTTTACTCTATTTTTACTTTTAATTATTTTTTAATTTTGTTTGATAATTCCTTGATGGTGAAAATAGAATGTACAATTTAACATTTACTGTTTTTCAGGTAAGCATTTCAATATTTAGGAATGTTTGTTTTATAATAACATGACAATATAATTTTTTCTGCTTTAATACATTTCATGTTTTTTTATTTTTTTATTTTATGTGTTTAATTATGCCGCTATATGAGGCCAAATTTGCACCCCTGGGATGTCATCGAGCTACCAACATCTGGAGGACAAAGGCCAGCCCTGCAGGTGTCCACCTTTGGGCTCACTGGGCAATGTGAGCCTGCAGGATTCGCTGTAGCGTGATGAGGAGAAACAGTCCCTGAGGGTCATGCCTCCCTAACCCACGGGAGCACCAGAGCCAATGAGACTCTCACTTCGGAGTCCCCAATAACTATTATATTTAATCGTGAAATGTCTTGAACTACCTATTTTTAGACCATAAAAAGCAATGAAATAAGCTGTTAAAAAATGTTACTGTGAAAAAATACAGGCCAGACTATAGGACTGTTAGATACAAAGAGCCATGCTACCTTACATGCAGGGGGATATAGTGAGCTCACTTTAAAGAGCTACATAGCACGGGCTGAAATATAACAGTTTCTTAACCTTGTAACTCAGAAGTTGAAATCCCTATATCCCAAATGTCTTCTCTCTAAGTACAAGTGGTACACCAGAGTAACATTATTAACCTGTCCCCGGTAGATGTAAAAAATGCTACATTTGTTTGATTTCTTACTGTTGGTTTGATTTCTTTTGCTAATGGTTGCACTCTGATGATCCTTCTTTAGTTAGAGATGACCCCGTTCTATTGAGGCTGCAGTGGTGCTTTATTTAAAGTCACCAGGATATAATGAGTGAAACATGAATTGAATTTAAACAAAAAGAATATGTTAGTAATGTAACTTTATGTTATACCCGTAGCTCTTTAACTGTGCACTCGTGCAGAGTTTCTACAAATGTCTTTCAACTGCCCCCTACAGGTGACAAAGAGGGGGTAGTATAAATATCTACCCCCACCTTGCCTCCCCATTTTTCTTCGCTCAGATGTTTCTGTGTCTGTTTTATAGAGTGATTCATAAACTCACTCTTTTGTCCCCGCAGAATAAAAGCCCAGTGGCGGGAAATCTTCCATTGGCATTCATCACTGCGCTCCCTGACTAACAATCTCCAGCCATTGTGTGGCTTTCTACCTCTTATATTTCTATACAGACCTCCCCCCATATTCCCACCCACTTGCATCCATCCTCAGAAGTGTCCTTGTAAACTGGGTGAAGGCTAGTACATAGTTTAGTGTTTCTCATGGATTTAAATAATGAGGTTAAACTATACAAATCTAAGGGAATGTTTTGATGACTTGTTCTTTGAAAGGAAACAAAAATCATATTAATGTTACAAGAGATCTTGAATTATAACTGTAGTTGTTATCAGTACAGTATCAAGAGTAGCCAATATTATTGGACTGAATACATTTAAAAACAAAAACAGACAAGCAGCTCCTGATCTCATAGTCAAAACAACTTAACACAGACTCATCAAAAAATTATATCAAAAACATTGCTTCTTATCTTGTTTATTTACACCTGGACTGGTCTCCTGTTGAATTGGTTTCACTAGCTTGGATCAGACTGGGGAGCAAGGGGCAGCAGGCATTGCTCTGGACTAACCCTGTATCTACTGTAGTCTTTCGATTGATCTGAATAGTGCCACAACAACCCTCTCGCAGCTTTTAGACAAGAAAGTGCACGTCCCTCCTGACCTGTTGTATGATGCCTGTAATTTTAAAGTTCCACCTCTCAGAAACTCTCTGGAAATGAAACCTCTCAGTGATCAGCCCTTCAGTGGTTCACTTTGTGAATAAATAAAGCCCTCTGTATGCCTTTCCACCCAGGCCTCTTTCAAGCAGAGGACTGTGGTGTTTGTTTAGTGATGTGGATCCCACAACTGTCCACTGGGGGTTAAACTGAAATTGTCAAACGTATTTCACTGGTGACCAGAGAAGCTGAATTTGAGCCCAGGCCTCCAGTGGTGAAAGGCGTGACAGGAGAGTGAATTAGCCTTTCACTGCACCACCTAGCCCCCCATCACATTTAGAGGCCTGTTTTAGATTTTGAAAACCACACTCTAATGGCACGCCAATAGTTCTGTGTTTAAGAGGCAATGGTAGCACAACAGCAGCTAGGAGCTGTGCCAGAGCAGGGCCACTGAGCAGTATTTGTTCGTTGTGTTGCTATGGTTTCTCTACGAGTCATTATAATGGTAGGTCAATAGGACTTTCCCCAGCCTCTATCAGTGAGAATTGTATGAACTGGTTCCAGTAGAAAATGCATGACTACATTAAAACTAACGAATCAGCAGACTTGAAGGAAGCAGTTGTTTTTGGTAGTCCAGGGAGAGCCCCAAGGCTCTGTGCCCAGCCAGCCCTCTCTACTTTGGGGCTATGCTCACTCCACTTCCCCCCTGTCTCCCAGAGGCCCTTGAGGAAACAATTTCTGAGCTCAGCTTCCTGTTTTTTACAGCAGGGCCTTGCCGACACCGCGCCCCCAGCCGGCAGAGTGAAAACAGCTGAGCAAACCCAAGCAGCCTTTCCTTCAACAATTGGCCCCTACTCAACACTCCACCCTTAACCTACGAATGATAATGTTTCCCTTTGCTTATCATCACATTGACATGTACCAGCCACAATATAATGGAGTCAATGGGGACAAGCTCCTAATAGTATCACACTGTATATAATCACACCCTGTTTAACAAACAGTAACATCACACTGTATATAATCACACCCCGTTTAACAATATCATTTTTCAGCCACCTCAATTTTCTGACATAGAAAGTAGGATAATATAGCTTTGAGACACTACAATGTTGATGTGTTAATGTATATTGTTTTAATGAATATTATGTTTTGTACAATATAGTACTGACTAAAATATATTGTGTTATGGTTATCACCAGAATACTTTAATTGTGCTATATTTCAAGTTCCACAGCAAAACAGGCTTGTTGTAAGAGCCCCCCCTCACAGAATTGTGGGGACAGAGAGGAAGCAGCCTATTTTATTGATGAGCCGCTGCACTGCTATATATTTAGCTTGCTTGTGGCTCACTGCTGCAGGTCCTCAGGTTGAGGGCTTTAGGCTTTCATCGTACATAGTTCTCTTCATTTCCCATGGAATTTACTTTTTCTGTCTACTGAGCTAGCATCCACACAGCAACCTAACAACTCTCTACCCACTGAGCTATTCAAACCCACTACCAACCACACAGCAACCTAGCAACTCTCTACTCACTGAGCTACTCAAACCCACTACCAACCACACAGCAACCTAACAACTCTCTACCCACTGAGCTACTCAAACCAACTACCAACCACACTGCAGCCTAGCAATTCTCTACCCACTGAGCTATTCGAACCCACTACCAACCACACAGCAACCTAGCAACTCTCTACCCACTGAGCTAATCAAACCCACTACCAAACACACTGCAACCTAGCAACTCTCTACCCACTGAGCTACTCAAACCCACTACCAACCACACAGCAACCGAGCAACTCTACCCACTGAGCTACTCAAACCCACTACCAACCACACTGCAACCTAGCAACTCTCTACCCACTGAGCTACTCAAACCCACTACCAACCACACAGCAACCTAGCAACTCTCTACCCACTGAGCTACTCAAACCCACTACCAACCACACTGCAACCTAGCAACTCTCTACCCACTGAGCTATTTGAACCCACTACCAACCACACAGCAACCTAGCAACTCTCTACCCACTGAGCTACTCAAAACCACTACCAACTACACTGCAACCTAGCAACTCTCTACCCACTGAGCTACTCAAACCCACTACCAACTACACTGCAACCTAGCAACTCTCTACCCACTGAGCTACTCAAACCCACTACCAACCACACAGCAACCTAGCAACTCTCTACCCACTGAGCTACTCAAACCCACTACCAACCACACTGCAACCTAGCAACTCTCTACCCACTGAGCTACTCAAACCCACTACCAACCACACAGCAACCTAGCAACTCTCTACCCACTGAGCTACTCAAACCAACTACCAACCACACTGCAACCTAACAACTGTCTACCCACTGAGCTACTCAAACCCACTACCAACCACACTGCAACCTAGCAACTCTCTACCCACTGAGCTACTCAAACCCACTACCAACCACACTGCAACCCGTACTTTCTCTACCACGGAGCTACTCAAATCCACTGCCTTCGACGCTTTAACTATTGAGCTACTCAAACCGACTACCAACCACACAGAAGCCTAGTGTTTTTTCTACCACTGAGCTACTCAAACCAATTACTTTCCACACTGCAGCCCAGCACTTTCTATAACTAATCACCATATTTTAAATGGTTTTCTTTATTGTAATTGAAGATGCTTGATGTATGTGCTGACTGTCCAGGCTCTCAGTTTCCTTTTCTCTGGACGACAGGCAGGCAGGCAGGGAGGCAGGGAGGGATGAGGGGAGGAAGGAAGGAAGGCAGCTAGGGAGAGAGTGAGGGAGGGATGGAGGCAGGCAGGGATGGATGGAGGCAGGCAGGGAGGGAGGAAGAAAGAGAGAAAGGCAGGCAGGGAGGAAGGCTGTGTACTAGCTCTCACCCTCTCCACTCACAGCACAGACTTCTAAATGAGAATTTATTTTTTCCTCAGCCTTGGGAGTTGAACATTGACTATGTCACTGAAGATTTATTTTAAGAATACACTCCCTGGAATTATATGTTGAACTAAATTCTTTGCAATTAAAATGTAGAGTAATAGATTAAGTGCAAAGATTAATTATAAATAAATTAATTATTCATAGTTAAATTGGATTAATATATGTATGTACATGTGTATATAATATACATATACTGAACATAGGGTTCCATGGTTCTATTAAATAGGTTCAGCTATTTGGGTCCCAATATGAAGCTCTGGATTAAGCAACCTATAATAGTTCCATTTAGAACCTTTTGGTTTCTAAAAATTGTCACTGTCTGTGACCCCCATATATGTTTAACATTTTAAAGAGGTTACATAGTGCTTTTTCTTAGTTAAGCCACAAACTAAATTGGTCCACGATAATTTGACCATAATTAAACATTGTCAGATGATGCTTGGTATTAATGTGTTCAGGGCATGCTCACTGTCAGACCATGCTTGGTATCAGTGTGTTCAGAGCATGCTCACTGTTAGATCATGCTTGGTATCAATGTGTTCCAGGCATGCTCACTGTTAGATCATGCTTGGTATCAATGTGTTCAGGGCATGCTCACTGTCAGATCATGCTTGGTATCAATGTGTTCAGGTCATGCTCAATGTTAGATCATGCTTGGTATCAATGTATTCCAGGCATGTTCACTGTCAGATCATGCTTGGTATCAATGTGTTCAGGGCATGTTCACTGTCAGATCATGCTTGGTATCAATGTGTTCAGGGCATGCTCACTGTCAGACCATGCTTGGTATCAATGTGTTCAGGGCATGCTCACTGTCAGACCATGCTTGGTATCAATGTGTTCAGGCCATGCTCACTGTCAGTGTGTTCAGGGCATGCTCACAGTCAGATCATGCTTGGTATCAATGTGTTCAGGTCATGCTCATTGTCAGATGTGTTCTGGTATCAATGGTTCAGGGCATGCTCACTGTCAGATCATGCTTGGTATCAATGTGTTCAGGCATGCTCACTGTCAGATCATGCTTGGTATCAATGTGTTCAGGGCATGCTCACTGTCAGATCATGCTTGGTATCAATGTGTTCAGGGCATGCTCACTGTCAGATCATGCTTGGTATCAATGTGTTCAGGGCATGCTCACTGTCAGATCATGCTTGGTATCAATGTGTTCAGGGCATGCTCACTGTCAGATCATGCTTGGTATCAATGTGTTCAGGGCATGCTCACTGTCAGATCATGCTTGGTATCAATGTGTTCAGGGCATGCTCACTGTCAGATCATGCTTGGTATCAATGTGTTCAGGCATGCTCACTGTTAGATCATGCTTGGTATCAATGTGTTCAGGGCATGCTCACTGTTAGATCATGCTTGGTATCAATGTGTTCAGGTCATGCTCAATGTTAGATCATGCTTGGTATCAATGTGTTCAGGGCATGCTCACTGTCAGACCATGCTTGGTATCAATGTGTTCAGGGCATGCTCACTGTCAGATCATGCTTGGTATCAATGTGTTCAGGGCATGCTCACTGTTAGATCATGCTTGGTATCAATGTGTTCAGGGCATGCTCACTGTCAGATCATGCTTGGTATCAATGTGTTCAGGTCATGCTCACTGTCAGATCATGCTTGGTATCAATGTGTTCAGGGCATGCTCACTGTCAGATCATGCTTGGTATCAATGTGTTCAGGGCATGCTCACTGTCAGATCATGCTTGGTATCAATGTGTTCAGGGCATGCTCACTGTCAGATCATGCTTGGTATCAATGTGTTCAGGGCATGCTCACTGTCATGCTCACTGTCAGATCATGCTTGGTATCAATGTGTTCAGGTCATGCTCACTGTCAGATCATGCTTGGTATCAATGTGTTCAGGGCATGCTCACTGTCAGACCATGCTTGGTATCAATGTGTTCCAGGCATGCTCACTGTTAGATCATGCTTGGTATCAGTGTGTTCAGGGCATGCTCACTGTCAGACCACGGAGTTTCAGAACACAGTAGTAAATGCTAAATAACAGTGAAAACTGGAGTTGTTTAAAGATGGCACTCACTTTAACAATGCAAAGTAGGAAAACATTCCTTAAACGGTCAGAATTGCACAGGTGCAAATTCTGCAGATATACCCTATAGTGATTCCATTAATTGTGAAACAAGTTCCAAATTAAATATTTCATTTAGTCTCTCATTTAGACCTTCATCCTCTGTTCTTATGTGGTTGGAAGCACAATGAGTGTCAGTGCACTGTGTCCCGTGTTATGTAAGAACTTATAGATTCCCATCCAAACAGAGGGGTAGGGCTAGCTTAATTGCTTGAACAGTGAAAAGAAAGCAACTTCATTAGCATGTAAAATATTCAATGACGTAACGAACCTCTGTTCAGCTGGCTGCTGAACAATACCCACACAACCTTCAATAAAAGAAGCCTCATGTTGGATAAACACAAGCTGAGCATTCCTTGCATCTGCTTAGTGCCTCTAAACCATAATAATCAGGGGTTGCACACAAATGAAGGGACTGGTGAAAGTGTGAGAACTCCCTGGCTAGTACATGAACCCCTTTCCGCTCCAAATGAGCTTCAATGACTCTGTTAGTGGTACAACATTTGCAATGCAACTGAGGGAATTCTGTGCTGGTATTTGTCTATAGTGATTGTTACTTGCTCCTATATTAAATTACTATCATGTTTCTCTGAATCTGCCTTTACCTGGCTTTGAGCTTGTCTAGAGAATCTTAAGTACCAGCACTAAACAGCCTTCTCATGCCATTCAAATGTGTCAGCCCCGCCCACTCAGCCTTTACAGAGAGCATGCGTTTTATTGATGGGAGACTTGGCAGGTACCGTATATCAACCACCAGTGGGAAATATATTTAATGACCCTGACTTTGACCTGTTATCCAATATGTCAGTTTGAAGACAGATAGATAGATAGACAGATAGACAGATAGATACATTTAAGAAATGACAACAATGAAGTCTGGTGTTCTTTTTAAACCTTTATAAGACATTTCAAGTACAAACACAACAATGCTCACAACACAGAAGCACGAATTAATAAACCCATTAGCGTTTCGTAAACCATTTCTATGTACATATATACACTGAGATTAACACAAACACACACACACTCCTTCCAGCTAGTCACCCTGGTAACAGGTTAAAAAACAAATACAACATCGTCAACAAAATGGCAGTTTGAAGCTTTCGAGGTGCATTTCATATAAATGTTCTTGTTCAAAAAATACATTTGGTATCAGTTTTTAAATCATAATTTAGTGCACTTAAGATACGAAAACAAGGTAGAAACACATGCAATACTGAAACAGCAAAGAATAGACTTTGAGCTGTACATAAATCATAAACACACTTATAGAGATGCAGAAAGCAAAGTTCACCCCTCAGATTTTGACATTTCGTGAAGTTCGTTAGTTGGAATGGACAATGTATATGGCCAATATTGCTTCAGAATTAAAAGCCGCAGATTTTTGGCAGCTAATCTCTACACCCTACTGCTAAAGCCAACAGCCTTAAGATTTTAGTTTGAAGTGAAACTAAAAGAAAACCTACATATGTGTTTTGGCTAATGCTGAACACATATTGGACTAGTCAACTCTGTGCCTTTTAATATTCATGTCTAGATCTAGTATCCCAGTATTAAAAGCTGGGTTTTAACACAATTAGAACTCAGTGCCACGTTTTGCAATTGCACATGTTTTAATATCTAAAGCACATTAGACTGCAGATCAGAAATAACCACCACCATATTCCAGTATTACTCCCCTACATCACACTTTTACAAATATTTTACTGTACTTCATGTTCCAGAAACTTCTCTTCAATTAAATATACTTGGTAATGCTTCTCAAAATGTGCCTGTTTGACACACTGTGTTCCTCTCACACATTTACCTCCCAAGCTAAGGAGTTTACTTGATGATGGTACCCCAACATGCTAAGACATCCCTGAATTTTATTAGACTATTTTACAGCACTGGGAGTCAAACCGTCTTCAGCGCGTAGTTTGTTATAATTTGAAAGCTGACTTCATCTTAAGTAACATTTTAAAATGTACTTAAAAACTAGCCCTTAGTGTATAACAGATTCTGAACAGACCAGTGTGTACTAATTAACTTTCAGGTATACAGAGAAAAATCCAGCACATAAGAGACACACATTCTATAGAGTAATTGCAGTTCTTCAGCAGTGGGACGCATTGGGCCTCGCTGAGACTACACTTCAACTAAACCGTCACAACACTGTAGCATTTCCAGAACTTTTACTCACACACACACACACATATCTATACTATATCTATTTGTTTGTTTGTTTGTTTTTAAGTTGCCACTTCGGTAACCATAGTCTGGTAGTTTATAGTCTGCCTAGTGTAAACTGAGCTCCAACACCTCAAGTTTGAACCTGACTGAAATAGCTTCACAACCCCACTGCAGTATAGTGCCCCCTTCTGCGTGGAGTGGGAGTGCCGGTGCAGTTAATGTGAAGTCTATGAATACAGCATTTTATACTCAGGTTTCTTTTTCACTTTAAGGTTTACGTGGAATAGATTTCCTGAACATGTTGAATAGTCTGTAAATCCATTTATACTATCTCCATTTGAAGCATATGGTTCATATTTTTTGCGTAAGTGTTTTTTATACAGGGGACCCTGTGTATATCGTTACAGCAAAAAAAGAACAATGTATACACAAGAAAAACATTTTCAAATCGTAAGGCAGTTACGATCATACCTATTGCAACTAGGGCTAGCTGAAGTCAAATTATATATTAATACTGTACTGTATATATACACCTGTGTAAAACTTTTGGTTTCCAGATTCTTCAGTGCTTGCTTTATTTTATTTATTTTTTTTCAAACTTGGTCTTTTCACATACATGAGAACAGAACAGTGCAAATCAAAAAATGACCCCCTCCCCTCATCCTCTCCAAAAGTGGTCCTTCCCCTTATAAACACAAGAGGAAAATGACAGGTGCAATTAGGGGGGAGAGGGGTCTGGGGTTGTACTGAACAGCCCAACAAAATCTTTCAGTCTATGACTGGGCCACATGTACAGTATAGCATTTCATATAGCTCCAGTCTCTTGCCATGCTTTACTTCATAAAAGCAGCAGGTTACACGACTATCTAACAGGCATGCGGTTTATCAACCCAGACTGGGCCCTTTCACTCTTTCCGAATCCTTCTCCTACACTGCATCCATTTCTGGTTCCTCCTACAGTGTATCTGGAATGCTACTTCCCGTGTTGTTCCTTTTAGAACCGCTGGAACAATGAAACACAAAACTTAATATGGAGGTAGATTTCAGAGGCTTTGCAGAGGGCTGTATTTCCTCCCCTGGCAGGAAGCTGTTTGCATCTCTCAGTCAGAGGCCACTTCACAGGGGATCTCATGTGTGTTCCGGGCCTCCTCGTAGGCCCTGCGGAAGTCCTTGTACCTGGGAGCGCAGCCCAGCCATGCCTCCCCGAAGTGCACTCTCCCGGTGAAGAGAAAACTGCCAGCTCCAGGCTTGACACCGCATTGCAGCAGGGTCCGGATCTCCCCGGCCTTTGTCAAATGCCCCCCGATGGGGAAAAGGGAGTACTTCTGCCGGTATACCCACGACACGCTCACTTTGATCACAGACACTTGCAGGTCCTCGTCATGCAACACCGAGCGAATGTTCCCTCGAACCACTGAAGAGAGACAAGAGCAAGCCATGAGAAATCTGCTATCAAAAAGTGAGGAGCCAAGAAACAAGTACCGCAAACACTCATACACACAGAATCTTGACCTGTCATTATATCGCTTTAATTACAGGGAGCGGACACTGTACTCTGATCACACTAATTACAGGGAGTGGACACTGTCTGTACACTGATCACATTTTAATTACAGGGAGAGGACACTGTCTGTACACTGATCACACTAATTACAGGGAGAGGACACTGTACTCTGATCACACTAATTACAGGGAGTGGACACTGTACTCTGATCACACTAATTACAGGGAGAGGACACTGTCTGTACACTGATCACACTAATTACAGGGAGTGGACACTGTACTCTGATCACACTAATTACAGGGAGAGGACACTGTCTGTACACTGATCACACTAATTACAGGGAGAGGACACTGTCTGTACACTGATCACACTAATTACAGGGAGCGGACATTGTACTCTGATCACACTTTAATTACAGGGAGCGGACACTGTACTCTGATCACACTTTAATCACAGGGAGCGGACACTGTACTCTGATCACACTAATTACAGGGAGCGGACACTGTACTCTGATCAGACTTGAATTACAGGGAGAAGACACTGTACACTGATCACACTAATTACAGGGAGAGGACACTGTACTCTGATCACACTAATTACAGGGAGCGGACACTGTATTCTGATCACACTTTAATTACAGGGAGCGGACACTGTACTCTGATCACACTTTAATTACAGGGAGAGGACACTGTCTATACACTGATCACACTAATTACAGGGAGCAGACACTGTACTCTGATCAGACTTTAATTACAGGGAGAAGACACTGTACACTGATCACACTTTAATTACAGGAAAGGACACTATACTCTGATCACACTAATTACAGGGAGAGGACACTGTCAGTACACCGATCCCTCCTTGTTGTTTAAACTTTCTCTCTCTGCTTCCACGATACTGGATACTACATCAGGGCAGCCCAGGTTTTTAGTAACAGCTTTTAGAAAGCTATAACTTACCAAAATCACTGGTGCAGACAGCCATCAGGATCTCTGTGTCATTGCAGGGTCTGCAGGCTCCTGTAGGGGAGAAAAAAAAAACAGAATTAAGAAAAAGGGGGAAAGAAAGCTACATGAGTAGGCAACGTAACAACATGTCTCCTAATTAGGCTCACTCTAACTACTCTGCTACTCTGTCTGAAATAGAGTGCTATATCTACCATCTTCAGTGTGTATTTTACAATAACCCTGTTTCCAAAAACCATGGTCCCTGAGACAATGAATGCTGCTATACCAAGGGCAGTGGCTGTGTTTATTGCAGGTCTATAAAGTGTTGGAGAGAACACTGCACAGGCAGGAGACAGGATAATGTTCCCGTCAGAACAATATGGGGTTTGTAGGACTGTATAACCCGGAAGACAAGAGGTCTGACCAGGGAGCAGGAAGCAGGGAAAGTGTAATCCTGTTAAATATAACGCAATTTTTCACATTTGAACCGTTCCATTTGCAGGGAATTCATACAAATATTAAATAAACAGAGGTAATGTGGAATATTTTTTTAAACGTAGATTTAATCGCTATTTCCAGTGAAAAGTGACATTGTGTTTCTTGTTTTAGTGGTCACTTGGAGTTCAGTCAGAGTTCTAACAGCAGCTCCCTCACATAAACTCCCCTCCCTCTCCATCCCCCAGCTCCCTCATATAAACTCCCCTCCCTCTCCACCCCACAGTTCCCTCATAAAACTCCCCTCCCCCTCCACCCCCCAGCTCCCCCAGTCATTAATCCACCCTGATAAATTCCTGGAGACAGGCTTCCCCGCAGAGGAAAAACAAAACAAAGAGAGCATCTTTGTTGATGGAAGGCACCTCGTTTTCCATGGCAACCTCACTAATCCCTGAACTCCTATGCATTTTAATGACAGGCCTAGCTCTGTACAAGGCCTCTCACACTGGGCTTTTGTTTGTATCCCCTTAAAAAAAAGCATTCTTTTAGTTTGGTAGCAACAGCAGCAAGGGAATTTATCAGCTAGCCTCAAGGGAGCTCGAGTAATCTTCTCTCCCTGTTGAGAAGCTGGAGAGTGGGGAGGGGAAGGGAAGGGAATGGGGAATGGGGAATGGGGGTTGGGGAGTCAGTGATGCTCTAAGAAGCAGGTCTAAGGCCTGGCTCCTTATTGTGTTTGTGTGACCCTTGAACAGCAGTATCTGGGCGAAGGTTAGCATGGTTTAGCTCTCACCTTAGGCAAAACACAAATCAGCAAAAACAGATTCAACCTTCCCCTAAAACCTGGTAAAGAAATGGTTTTATGCTCTGTTAATCACATACATTCCATTGGTCTAGTGGCAAGCAGATGAAATGATCTACAACACAAGTCGATACTACAAAATGAAACGCCCCAAGTGACCCTAGTGCTAATGCTAGCGAAAGCTGCTCCTCAGTCTGATTTCTCCTCCTCTCACCTTCGTGGTGGACGGTATTGGAGTCGAGAGACAGCCGTGCGTTCCAGTCCCCGCGCAGCTCGTATCGGAAGGCTGCGATCCTGCGGCTAATGTCTTGGTGAGGGGTGGCCTGCAGGAACAGAGCCACCTTCTCTCCAGGTGGCCGGCTGAAGCAGCGCACTCGGGGGGGCCGAGGGGAGTCAGGCCGATCTCCCACAAGCAGCTCCAGGATCCCGTCCCGCTCCAGGTAGATCTGCGCCCCCCGGAATGTCTCCTCTGGCTTGATGCAGGCAGTGATGAGTCCAGAGCTCCGGCCCGCACCCCCCGGCCCCACCGCTCCCGAGGGGAGTCTGGGGGACAGGCTGAGCCGCAGCGCCCCCTTGGGGTACAGCCAGTCCAGGGAACCCTCGGCACAGTGGAGGGAGATCTGCTCCACGCTGCCTGGCTGCTGGGACAGCCCACTGTGAACAAAGGGAGAGTTGATATTAAATGCAATAATGTATGAATCACAAACACAGTCAACATGAAACTACCGTGCAATTTACAACAGTTGACAGTCTTTGCTTGACACCAGGACTGGATGGAAGGTCAGGATGGAGGTGTGAAGGGAAGCTCTCATAGCTCTTCACTATAGCCAGTACTACTGTCCCTCACCTTCCATGAGTGTACCAAGTAAATGACAGCTTCTGTCATTGAACAGTGCCATTAGGAATGACAGCTAGCGTTTCCTTTTCAAAATGTATCTACAATACTACTGTGTAGGGTGTGTAATGTAGCACCATAAAGAAAACACTTACATGAGTCTGAAAAAAAAATAAAACGTGCATTCTTATGCTGAATGACTTTTAATAATGCTCTTAGAGGTTATTTGGGGTATATTTGAAGTATTTTATTCATTACATAAATCTATTTGAAATCTAATCTGGGGTATAGTGAAGACACCTGTTGGTTACTCTTCGAAATTGCAGCATATTCCTGTGTTGTCAGGTTTGGCATACTGACATTTTAAAAAGTACAACATAAAACAGCAGATACAACAGATAAATAAATACTAGTACTTTGCTACTTTTGTTGAATAAACAAAATACAACCGATGTTTTCCCCCTCTCCAGCAAAGTTCTAATTTCCCTTATTGGTTACTATACTTAAAACCACCTCTTAGACATTTAGAATTACGTCATTAAAAATAATAATAATAATAATAATAATAATAATAATAATAATAATAATAATAATAATAATAATAATAACTTTACGTAACTGTTATACTTGACTACATATAAACATTCGTTTAGCGCAATAAATACACAACTGGGTTTTCTGACTCGGGTGACAGCTTGACTGTGCTACTTCAAACAAACTAAACTGCGGCAGGACTATAAACTAAAGTGGCCTATTTACTTCAAGTAAGCGGTCTGCTCTGATTTGTGGAAAGATTTTAGTTTCACACCAGTTAGGCTAGTCTGACAACTGGAAACTCAGACACTCATTTACACCAACTGTACAAACACTGGCCGCCAAAAAAAAAAAAAAAAAATTAAAAAAAAATCATAAACGTAATGTTTTAAATCATTCAGATGTATTATATATAATATTATAGATATATAGATATATCTAACTATATAGTCATATATATATATATATATCTATATTATATATATCAATATATATATATATATATACATGGGGCTTGGGGCGATGTCCCAATTTCAATTATGCTATTCATTAACATTACGTAGCTAAAACGCGACAGTGTCGATAATTCCCAATCGTAGCAAAGATGCGACTGCGCCAAAATCATCAGGGAGTCAACACATAACGTCAATGTTTGCCGAAAAAATGTCTGGCTACAGCACTGTTAAGAATGGTAGGTGCCACTGAGTCCGGGACAAAAGTTTTTGTAGACCTATCAAAGTCATGATTTATTGCCCTGACTCAGAGCTAACATCTGTTTACGGCGCAAGCACACAACAGAGCTAAATAAAGACGTAATAAACAACTATTAGTGACGCATGACTGCTTTAATTTAATTGTATAATCAGCATGGAAATTAAGGTACCAAATATAGTACTAGTTTTATGATTAGACTGTACTATAACTAAATTATATGTCAACATGTCATTCGAATTTCCAAGTGTTGGATTAATTAAATGTAGGAATAAAATTAATGAAATAATCATATTTTGGAATTTACTTTTTTTTGTTTAAAAAAACAAAATTTATCTGTATACCCCCCCCCCCCCCCCCCCCCCCCCCCCCCCCCCCCCCCCCCAGTCCCCCCCCCCCCCCCCCCCCCACCCCAGTCCCCTCCGGGGAAGCTATACATTATTAGTGCGCAACACTAGATATTGTGTCAATGTTTTAATCAAAGCGGCATTTGTTTTTGCGGCTCTACTGCAATAAATAAACTTTAAAGAAATGCTTTTACCTCCCCATCCAGCTGCACTGATCGTCTGAGTAGCTCGAGTAGGAGGTTTCCAAGTGTGACAGCAACACAATCCACAAGGTACAGCCAGACCCAGAAAGCATCTTTGACAAAAATGGAACAGAAAAGTTTAGGAAAAATAAACGTTCTACTGCTTACAACGACGCGAGGTGCTACGTGACTACCGTGCTGTTACACATCAGCAAAAAGGCCCTACTTCATTGCAACAAACACTTGCGCTGTCGTGGATCTGCTTTGAAGAATTTAAAAAGGACCAAATTTCTACACTTGACTCATTCTGCACTGACTAGCAGCCTTGCACCAGTCCCGCAAGTTTTGGTTCATGGAGAACAACTCTATCGACCAATCGCAGCTAAGTGACTGGAGACTTTCACCCAATCGGAGACGAGATGCAGCGAACAGGGGCGCGGTCTCGAACAATATAGAATAATTGATTTTTTAAATAACAGCATAGACAGATTCTGACATGGGCACGGTAATATAATATTATAGTTTGTAAACCCTGTGAGGAATGGACCACATCGTGTATTTTTTTTATCCATTAACGTTGTGACTTTGTCTGTGCCGAGCAAAGGCCTTAAAAACTGTTTGTAAATCACTGCTATTTCCCTCGGGCATAGTCACACAATCCTGTTTTAAATGAACAATTGAACTGTATTGAGAAAGCTGCCCTAGACATTTTGTATTCGCTTCTTATTGTCCTATTATAATGCCGTTTTTTTTGTTGTTGTTGTTGTTGTTTTTTTTTTTTTTTTTATCGTAGTATAATTGTTATTATCGTTAGTATAGTTATAGAAATACTATGATTAGTCAAAGTCTTATCCTGCACTTATACGTATAGGGCAAAAATAACTCTACTCCCGAGCCTAGATTTCCACACTTTTAGTGTTACAATATGCACCTAGGTGTTGCTTTGAAGCTACCAAGTTGACACGCACGTTTATTTATTTATTTAGACTCTTGGAAGCCGACCTTAGACACTCAGGTTACAGGTCGACAATCCTTATACATTTTCATTATTTCTGAATGGATACAACTAATATAATAAACCATAAAGCTAAATTAAATCACAAATTACTTGCGTATTTTTGCTTTAAATAAAATGTGAGGTTGCAAGAAACCAAACTGCATTAAAAAACACAACTAAAATCGTTTGGATGAATAGAAGACATGTGTCGATGAATCTGTAGACTAGTTAAATACAAACACAAAGAATAAGCAGCATTCGATCCCATTGATAACACAATGTTATTATGGCAGAGGGATTTACTGGAACTAAAATGATTTCGATGCTATTCATATGGTGTGCAATAACATAAACACCACAAACAATGTACACAAAATTGCAACTTTTGTTGCAACACAAGTACCAAGTCATTGTTTCATTTTACTCCAAAGTATAAATTACATTTTCTTGAAATAATTAAAGTTAAAATATATATTTAAAGGTTATATGTGATTATAATGAATAGGCGTCTTTAAAATGTAGTTAATCTTTTAATATCTCTGGCTAGGTTTGCAGCACTATGTGATGCGGAACGGAGGGAGTGTTGTAGATTATATTTAAATGTTCCTCAGACACTATTGTTCCTTAGATTAAAAAGACAAAAGTGGACCAAAAAATAACCCCGCCAAAAAGTCTGAAACAAAAAGAGCAGCCTAAAACTTAAAGGGGCAACCTGGGACAACGCTTTGTACGCGAGGGGGCGGGCGGAATGGAATTCAATTTTCAGGCCAGGAAAGATCGATCAAAACCGGGACAGTCCCCGCACTCTTCAACGAAGGCTAAATGTTGGGTGAGCAGCCCTATATCAACTAAACTGCGTTAACGGTGCATTTACACATAAAATACGCTCCAAAGGGCATTTTAATTTAGGATTGACCTTACATAGAGACAATTTTTATATCTTTATTTATTATTGGTCGTTTAAAATACAAAATAAACATTAACGGGTTATACAAAGCCCAGTACGGTATTTTCTCAGGCAAGAACCCGCAGAGGTTCGACTGTTTGGTCCTTCAAATACAGTCATTTCGAATGCCTATCCATCAGATGGAAATGACATGACGTGCCAATAGAATTAGCTGAAATGTTTAATATTCTCTCTCTCTCTCTCCAAGGATATGTCCAAACTTGACCAACTAAAACATTATGTAAAGCAATTGTTGCAAAAACCTCATTACTGAATCACAGGGTTTGTTTAAAGGCGAACTACCAAGATCCCTGCACCCTGCAATAATAAAACCAATCGATACTATGCGCGCCCAAAGTGACAATGCTGTATAATTACCACGTTGATTTCCGCAGCCCTTACGCGCTTCGAGGTGACTGACAGCGCATCGGTTTCATCACTTTAACTTTTAAAAGGATGAGTCCTCTTCCCCCACCCCCGTTTCCAATGAGTCCTTTGTGGCATCTCCCTTCTAGACGGGGGCTGGCCAGAGCAGATCCCGGCTGCGGTGCATTGTACTCATCCATTTATACTCCTGGTTAGAGCATAAATTAAATATTTAAACACTTCAAAAGTGCCCGCCAACAATGTAAAACAATACAAAGAATTCTATTGGATATAGCGGGATCTTTTTATTTTATTTTTATTTTTTCTTATGACCAACCCTTTGCATATTGCAAGCCATTTAACAATGTACATTGTGTTTTTGTCTTTTGCTGGGAATTATATCTCCAATTCCCTCCCCTGTTGTAAATTCCAGCAATGGCTTGTCAGAGCTGTTTTTAAACTTGTTATACTCGTTCAACATGCTGCAATGTTGGTCATACAGGTTCATGGGGGAAGGAGGGCAATTTTAAATTCCAGTACTGAAACATAATAAAGTCAAGCAATTGTTGTCTACAATCTTATATGAATGGGATTCTGTAAACCTGTGCTGTGTTTTAAAACTACCTTGGTATCCAGTAGAGGAGACCAGTGATAGTGTGCTCCAGTAACCAGCTCACCAACAGCTTATGGAATCTTGTGCAGGCTCCTATGTAATTATTTATATTTTTTATTTAATTATGAATGTTTGGCAACTTTCTGGAAAAAACGTGGACATAATTTACTGTTGCATGAAATCCGACCGTTTTTAAGTTTCAGTGCTATTGTGCATTATTAGGTTTGTTACTTTGTCAATTTTATTTAAAGTATAGAGTAAAACGATTTAATAAATATGAGGCAACATAGTAGCCTTTTTCCACTTTATTTAGCACAGTAAGAAGTTGGTGTAATGGTTAGAGCTGAGAGACTGGGAGGGACACAGTGTGGTCTCCAGTGGTTAGAGCTGAGGGACTGGGAGGGACGCAGTGTGGTCTCCAGTGGTTAGAGCTGAGAGACTGGGAGGGACGCAGTGTGGCCTCCAGTGGTTAGAGCTGAGGGACTGGGAGGGACGCAGTGTGGCCTCCAGTGGTTAGAGCTGAGGGACTGGGAGGGACGCAGTGTGGCCTCCAGTGGTTAGAGCCGGGACTGGGAGGGACGCAGTGTGGTCTAGTGGTTAGAGCTGAGGGACTGGGAGGAGTGTGGTCTAGTGGTTAGAGCTGAGGGACTGGGAGGGACGCAGTGTGGCCTCCAGTGGGTTAGAGCTGAGGGACAGGGAGGCAGTGTGGTTGGTTAGAGCCGAGGGACTGGGAGGGACGCAGTGTGGTCTCCAGTGGTTAGAGCTGAGGGACTGGGAGGGACGCAGTGTGGCCTCTAGTGGTTAGAGCTGAGGGACTGGGAGGGACGCAGTGTGGTCTCCAGTGGATAGAGCTGAGGGACTGGGAGGGACGCAGTGTGGTCTCCAGTGGTTAGAGCTAGTAAACTTGAGATGGGCACCTCAGCTGGCACCCTCTCTGTACATGCATTCCTGCTGCGAACACTTTGAAGCTGAAGGATTCAAATGCAACGTACAATTTTTTTGTGCTGATGTGCCGATATGTCTCAGTGGAAAAATGACACAGGGAGGGGGTTCACAAAAGAAAGGGACAGAATTCTAAACAGGCCTCTATAATACACGGTGAGGAAAGGTTAGCAGCGAGACGTACGCCCGCTCACAGAATTATGGCAGGGCTTCAAAACCAACAGATTCACAAAGGGACACATGCAAAAACCCAGCTGTGGCATTGTCCCCTTAAAGGAGTGCTAACTAAGGAGTAAAAATCTATTTCGTACCAAGCAACATTAGCACTGCCTGCACTTTCTTTGTGCTTAGGATCTCATAAACTTGTGTTTGATCATTTTAGATTATTTTTTTTTAAACGCAACACAATAAGAGTAAAATACCTGTGAACGGACTCCTCTTTTTTAAAGAAAACAAAACCCATCTAATCTGATAACATTTAACCAAAAAATGGAGTAACATCATTCCCATTCTCGTAAGTACTCTCAATCTGTTTGCTCTATTAACAAGGTATACCAAGAAATCTGGGGATTGTGACCTGCACCTCACTTCACTTCGGTGTTGCACACGATAGGAGCTGCACAGCAAAAATAGACTTCACCGGGGTCAAAGTGACAATAAAGTCTGAAAAATGAAACAATCAACCCATTTATAAGAAAAGCAGCCTCTAAAATTTTTAAAATAAACTTTTGTTTTTCCTATTTTTGAAACTTTGGGTGTTTCTTTCTGTTTTTAGAATAGAATGGTTACTTTTTAGGTAAAATTATTTGTGGCAGAGCAGAGCTCTGCCCCTTATAAATTGGCAGGGATGGGGTTAAATTCCCCTACCTGCCCGGGTTTATTGTGTTCAGGTGGCTGGGGTTGATTAGAGTAATTAACAATCAATCAGCACCCAGCCACCTGACATAAAAGGGGGCTTCAGCTTCCCATAAGAGAGAGGAGGGAGCTGAGAAAGCAAGCTGGTGGTTGTGTTTGCTGGTTTGTGTGGTTTTTTTTTTTTTTTTTTTTTTTTAATTATAATTTTCTGATCCAGAACCTTTATTTTTGTAAGTCTTGTTCTGTGTCTTTCTATTTGTGCTTAAATACCTTTGTTTTGGCCCTTGTGCCCTTTTATTTTGTGCTTATTTATAATAAAAGTATTATTTTTTTGAACTGCAGTCTGTCTCTGGGCCTCTATCCACTCACCAGCCTGTCGCAGTATTCTATTCTCTCCCCTCATCTCTTCTTCTCCCCTCCTTGCTGCGTTCAGCTGTGACCCTTGACCTAGTCTTAATAATTAGATTAGGATGACAAAGAGGGTTATTAATGAAGGTGGACAACTCCAGCACAAGGTGAAACTTAAGATGCAACAGTCCGAGGTTCCAGCGGGGCATTTCAACTTAAATTAAAGGAGTGACATTATTTGTTATAGTGAAAAAAATATTTTGATTTTGTAATACAATGCCAAAGATAAACTGCTACATCCTGGTACCTGTGCTGCAAGTCACATGGTCTGTAAGCAGTGATGATGGACCATGGCACTATAATTCAAGTGAATAAAGGCCAAAGGACAATTATTTAATCTTAATACTGCACAAAATGCCAAAATAGGTTTTCTGTATCGTTTTACTTTATCTTTTTTAAAAGACACAATAAGCAGCACCTTAATTAAAAATGAATCATGGGGTTGGTTAAGAATGATACAATCTGTGAGAACAGATAATAGTAGCAGCACTTGAAAGTCTCTTCAGTCATCACTGTTGTAAGTGCAGGCTGTACTTTCTGCGAAGGTCCAAGTTATTTTTCAAGAAATTCACAACCAGTGTTATATTCTGTTTTGGGAGGTGACTGAGGGAAGGGTCTAATATAGGGGGAGTGCTGGCAATAAGGCAGCACCGACAGCTCTGGATTAATCAGCTGTCTGCGGCAGGGGAACCTTGTGTTGGGAAAGATACCGCTCTGACCCAGGGAAGCAACACAACACACAGGGCTGTGAGACCGACTCCAATCTGCTTTCTCAGGATACTCAGAAGAAGAGATGCCGCTTTGAGGTTCCAACACAAGATGAAAAAACAACACAGGAGGTCACCCAAGCAAATCTGCAATGTGAATATAAAAGATATTGCATGTACATATACTATTTTGATACTACAAATGTTTATATTATGGGGTTTAAATTGCGTAAATAAACTTTTGATAGGATGGCATGTGGGGACGTCAGACCAGAATGCAGGAACTAAAAACACAGAGGCAAGTACTGCAGGTCAAAAAGGCACTGCAGCGCCGTTTATTTTCAAAGAACAAAAAAAAATAGTATTTAAACAAAAAGACACTGCTCACAGAGCAAAATAAATATTTAAACAAGACAAAGTTACAAGCACTAAACACCTTGGTCAGGCTGGGCAATCGCCTTCACTGATCCTAGTATCTATTTTTAGTTTAGTTTCGTTTCTCTTGCTCTCCTGTACTCTCCTCTGTACACATCGACCAGGAACATGGAGAGCTGCAGGCTTTTTAAACAGGTGACCATCTTCCAATTAGCAACAATTACACATTAATTCACACACTAATTCAACTCGGGAAATGGTACAAAACAATAAATTCAACAGGGGCGGAGGGGGAGACCCCGTTCTAAAAAAAATAAACAAATAAATGTACAGGGCTCCTCGCCCTGTTACAGTACCTAATTCCTGGCCAATATTTAAAACTCAAGTGTACAAATGTAAAACTAAACTAATTGGCACAATTTTAAAACACATTTCTCAAATAACATTAAAATAAATTTTTTTTTTTTTTACTAGGTCTGGAATGATTACTGTTTATTGTCTAGGCTTGTTTATTTATTGTACTGAAAAATCATTTTGTATAATAGTATTGATGATAATCGTGATTCTGACAATCACCTTAGGCTGAAAGGATCAGTGCCACTGCCCTGGAGGTGTTGCTCTCCTGTTAACAACTGATTTGTCCATAAGGAGATGCTAGGGCCTTACCACGTATGACCAAATAAAGACTCCTCTAGAGACCTACTGTCCTCACTAAAAATAAAAACCTATGGAGAGTCATATTCAGATTATTGGGGTCTACAGGACACTACTGTATTCTCAAAGTACAGTTTTATCTACCTTGTTATTCCAAGAGTCCCTGGTATTGCATCAGACCAATGCTTCAGCTTTAAGTCACAATTGCTTTAGATTGCTATAGTTCAGCACATGCTCAGTTTACCTGAGGATAACAGCAGCACCCAGGGGCACAGTGTGGGCACCTCTGTCACAGACCTTCACTCTACATAACCTCCAATTTCACTACTTTCTCTTCACAGTTTCTTTAAGAAGCCCAGATTAGCATGAAGGCCCAGGTTAGTCTTTTCCTGTGCTTGGCTTTGAAGTGCTAACTACACGTTTGAAGTCTAAGCTGTTTAACGGTCACCAAAAACCCATATACTTTACAAATGAAACAAAACACTGTACCTCCACTCTGTTCCAGCTCCCTAGTAGTCTCTCCAATGGACCTCTAGGCTCTCCCTCTATAGGATGTGGCTGCTCCCAGTTATCACCAATTATTCTATTTGGGAGCAGTCACATTTTCACATGTTTTTGGCAGGGACAGGAATTAAACCGATCCCTGCCAACCACCACCACATACAAAAACACCCACATGATTTACAGGCAGAGCTCTTGCTCTGCCACTGTCACCTTTGCTGAAAGAGGGTGTTTAATCTATCAGCACATTCAATAGCTATAATTCAATATAGTACAGATCTCAGTACTGGGGATCCGACAGCCAGGTAATTCAACACAATGCAGTATAGAGAACTCAGTATTAGGGATCTAACAGACGGCTAAACCAATACAGTATATTACAGAGAGCTCTGCATTACAGCCATTACATTGATTACAGGTAACTCAGTGGTGGTTGGAACCTGTCTTCACCTTGATACAGTCCCTCCCCAACTGTATCTGGAATCTGCCCTGGTAGTGTTTGTTTGCTTGGCTCCTGTGGGTGTGAATTTCCACTAAAGCAATAATGAATCTGAGAAAGCTCAGCAGCTGTCACTCTCGCTTTCTACAGGGGTCTTCTAAAAACACAGAGGGTTTTGATCTCTGCTACACAGTGTTCCCCTTCCCCCTCCACCCACATTCATCACACCAGTGCTCATCCGGCTTCTAGTAACGATTAATGGCAGAACTTTGTTGGATGTTAAAGAAGTTATGAAGGTATAGTACAAGGCGCTGGTGAGGCTGCATGTAGAATACTGTGTTCAGCTCTGGACACCACATTACCAAAAGGTCATTGTGGCCTTGGAGAGAGTCCAACAAAGTCCAACCAGCATGATCCCAGAGCTCAAAGGATTCAGCTATGAGGATACGTTGAAGAAACTGAATTTATTTATCCTAGAACAAAGAATGATTTGATGGGACTTGATTGAAGTCTTTAAAATCCTAATAGTAATAGACAAAGTTAACCCTCAGTAGTACTTTACGTGCTCACAACTATCAATACAAGAGGATGCAGCTGGAAATTCTGTGGACAGAGATTTAGGAAAGAGGGTAGGAGACTCTTCTTTACATAAAGAGTGGTGAAAGGATATAAATGGTTATCTAGCCATATTGTTGATGCTGAATCATTAAGAGATCAATCAGCTACTAGGAACTGGGCAAGCACTGACTCAATGGCCTCTTCTCATCCAGAAATCAGTTCATGTTCCTTTGTACAAAAGCAATGGTTCTGAATTGTGTAGCGAGACAATGGTAGTGTGATCAGGCTGCCATTGATTAGCATGAACAAACATACACTGCTGATAATACATTGCAGTGTTAGAAATTGATTCAAACCAGAATATCTTGCTGTAGAACCTGTCGTGCAATACCTAGAACGAGTCTGACTTGCTGAGATCCAGACAGCTAGCTCCAGACCTAGCCACACTGTTAGAGTGTCTGCTGGGAGTTAGGAGAAAATGCACTGTGACACCGGGCAGGGTCCAGGAGATTAACACAGGCAGTAATAAGAAGCTTGTGCACCACTGAGGGTTTCTCACACCCAGTCAAGAGCTTACACCTCAATGTTTGTGTGTGTGTGTGTGTGTGTGTGGGGGGGGGGGGGGGGGGGGGGGGGGGCATAGGGCATGGGGCATGTTAATACTAGTAACACAACACTCATGATCGAATGCTAGAAAACTGAGCAGGGTTATTGAGGTTATCTTTAGAACTATGCTTAGAAAATGAGTCCCAAATTTAATGGCAGGAGAAATTCAGGTCAGGTTTAGGGATTAGGAGTCCCTGTTTTTTAGGATTAATGAATTTTTCTTTTTTCTTTTTTTTTTAATTCAGTTCAATATTAAAAAAGAAAAGTTAATATGAGAAACTGTAGAAAGTAAAAAAAAAAAAAAAAAAAAATGTTTTTTTGGCAACTAATTACAAAATGAAATACACCCTACTCTAGATATAAGGCTGTCATTTTAATGTTTTATTTATTTATTTATTTAAAAAATCTCTAACCTGAACCAACCACCTTCATACAAAATAAACAAAGATAAAGTAGAATTATGTACATTACTTTCTAATAATGATATCAATAAGGAACAATGAACACCCACTTATATAACATGGCTGTAATTGATTTGAGTTTTTTTGAGAGTGGGATTCTTGTAGACTCAGCAAGGTTAATCCTTGACTAATGGTCTCAATGACTTGCCTGCAGCACAGTACACAGGATCTCCAACATTAGGAGCACTATAACAGAGAATACTTACCCCTGTTGGGTGTGGGGCAGCAGTGTCCTGCTTTGTGTGTTGAAAGCAGATTCTCTCCTAATGCATTTTAAGGGTCCTTATCCTTTTAGAAATAGACGTTTTACAAGAGGCTAAATCTCCCAAACATTTTACCATTATCTTGCACCACTTACCACATTGTAACACAGAGCAGTGCAGCAAACCCATCTTAGTGAGAAATACAGGAGCGATCTCTGCAGCGAAACCATGCCATGTATTTATTTAATTGATCATGGATGTCAATGTTCCTTTGAAAATGTAATATACTACTGATTACAGTAATCTGTTACATACAACAGATACATACAATGAGTTCACTGACCAGTATCATTTTTGTGTCAGTAAGATAAAAAACAAATCAATTAGACACTTAAGGGAAAGTTATTTGCATACAAGTGCTTTTTGCTATAGTTTACCAAGGCTTTCCAGGTTTTTACATTTGCTCTACAATACCTTTCTGGGCTTTAAAATGTCTATCTATGCTTTACCTACCATGCTTTCGCTATGCATTATTTCACTTTTACTATGGTAATTTACCCCAGTAGTATAGCTGAGAATATCAGGTTCTTACAGACAAGTGAATATGTAAGTGAAAAAAAAAAAAAAAACACCTTCAGATATTTTCATATTACTGTGGTGTTTGTAAAACTGTTCTGGAAAAATCTATCAAATCCTGTTTCAATCACAGCATGTTAAACTGTCCCCAGCATTACGTCCAGTTAACTGTAATATGCTGCAGTACAAAAGCCTAGTTGTAGAGTATGCAGATGCACATGGAGAGAACCGGACAAATCTTTAGCCTTTTAACTGTCAGATTATGCTTAATTATTGTGTCTGAATTTTGCTTGTGGATATGAAATTAAATAAGTTGTTTACCTGGTTTTGTCCATTTTGATAAATATCTGCGTGTTGTTTATTGGTATTTTTTGTTTTTACACGCATGTAGGTGCTTTGTTGATTTGTACAAAGCGGTACTGTATTGCATTGTACTATTTAAAGCAAAGCAACTACATAATTACATAATTATGCTGAAATACCAGTGTAAAAAAATACATTTAGTCTTGTTTTAGTCACCACCAGGAACACTTTATTTGAATCTTTAAAGCAGTTATACTTACCTAACAGCCAGCCATCTCCATTTTCCTTTTCCATAACTTTATTATAAATGCAGCTGTTCTTAAAAATGAAACTCATGAACTGATACTTGGCTGCTACATTTGTGATTACTAACTGTGAATCACAAACCATCTGTGCATTAAGGTGTGTTTCCTATTCCTATACAGATAATCACAATGAGCTGGACGGGTTTGCGATACTTACAATTGCATCAATTTATTAAGAACTTTTGAAAGCACGTTTTAAACAATTAGCAAACTTTAACAGGCAGTATGAAAAACACTATGGCCACTGTGACTTTAGCAAGGAGACATTGTCTTCAGCAAGAACAAGTGATTTGTAGGATGAGAAGAAAAAGGGTATTTTGTACCCGCATTACCTTCTTCGATTTAAATGTAGAAGGAATTAAGTACAGGTACAGGCTCAGCAGACACATAATTCTTGAGCTGCTGTCTGATTTAAAAGATGACTTGGAGCCAATCACCCAGAGAAGCCATGCTAGACCTGCAGTGATCAAACTGTTGTCCACACTGCATTATCCTGCCTCTGGGTCTTTTCAGGGGACTGTGGCAGCTGTTGCTGCCATTTCCCAGTCTGCTTTTTCTTGTGCGTTGCCAGTTGTGCTCAATGCATTTTTGAGGCAAACACCCAAATAGGCCTACCCATTTTTCCCTAAAAGCAGGATCTACAAGACTTGAAAAAAATGTATATGACATTTCTGGTTTCCCCAACAGCCACAGCCCAAGATGAAGGACACAGAGCGTCCGCAGCCCAAGAAAGGGAAGCCCCCAGGTCCACAGCCCAAGATGAGAACAGAGGAGGAAAAGTGCCTGCTGTTCCCATCTCCACCAGCAGAGTGAGAATGCCTGCTGGTTCCACCTCCACCACTGTGGGAGGACGACCTGTCACTCCCATCATTACTAGCAGAGGGAGAATACCTGCTGGTTTCACCACCACCCTTACGAGGAGAAGAGCAGGAGCTGCCTCTGCCTCCATCCCTACCACATGGGGAAGAGAACCAGGAGCTGCCGTCACAGAGCCAGAACTAACCCCTGAGCACTATCTTCCCTGCACAGCACAACACAGACACAGGCACTGCTTAGCCAGAATTAAAGAGAGAGCCACACCAGTCCCCTGCAAGGGAGGGAGAGCCACACCAGTCCCTTACAAGCGAGGGAGAGCAACACCAGTCCTCTGAAACAGAGGGAGACTACACGCTGCTCCCACCTTTGTAACCAGGAGACTACAGACTGCTCCCACCTTTGTAACCAGGAGACTACAGACTGCTCCCACCTTTGTTGCCAGGAGACTACACGCTGCTCCCACCTCCACCGCTTCCACCACCAGGAGCAGAACAGCAGGAGCTGCCTCTGCCTCCGCCACCTCCACCAGCAGAGGGTGAATTCCTGCTGGTTCCGCCTCCAATGCCATTGGAGGACTGCTTGCAGCTCCCACTTCCACCAGCAGAGGGAGAATACCTGCTGGTTCTGTCTCTACTTCCCATAGTTGCCTGCAGCTCCGCATCGCCTGGGGTTACCTGCTGCTCCGCATCACCTGGGGAACTACCAGTTACAGGGTACGAGGGAGAAGTGACCAGAGCCTCCTGAGGGTCCGCTGTTACCGCCGTCACCTCCCAAGGGTCCGCTGCTGCTGCCGTCGCCTGGGGTTGCTGGAACTGCTTCACCTGGGGTTGCTGTCAGCCCTGCTTTTCCTCAGGAAATACTGTGGCTCAAGCCCAACAAGAGGGAGCTGCTGGCTACAGAGAAGGGGTGGGGGGAGGTCAGGAGACCACCCCCACAGACAGCCACACGGTTGCTAGGATTGCCTTGGCCACTACAGCTGTTGGGGTGGGAGGAGGACTTCCCACCATGGCCACCACCCTTGGCCCATTGCTGCCCCTGTAGGTGTAGGTGGCAACTCAAGGTTTTTGGGATAGAAATCAGACTAATGCTGAATTCAATTGAAAGACTCAAGCCATTTCTTTTTACAACAATGATTAAGAAAATAAAATGATAAAGTAAGGGAAAGGAACTCTGAGTCAAAAATGAAAATAAAGTGATTATTTCTTTTGTATTTGTCTACCCACTTAAATCTTTCCCACTCTCTCTATGTATCTACATCCACACACTCCCTCTCTACTTACTCTTATCTCCCACTCTACCATCTTTCATGGCAACCTTGCAATCCATTCCCCTACGCACACATGCACCCCCTGCATGCACATACAATTACAACTACTTACATTACTTATATTACACCCCCACCCGATGCCCTCAGGATCAGTAAATTATTATTATTATTATTATTATAGAAAACATAAGCATTTGAATAAAAATGTTTGGAACATAACTCTCAAGCTCAGGCAATTATTTATTTTTGGCCAATCTAAATACTCTGTCTTTATATTTTCATTTTTTATTAATTGTCTTTGCATTTCATAAGCATTTCATATAAATCATATATCAAAGTAATATTTGATTGAACTATATTATTAACTGCATGCTCTCTGATCCCTGTTGTTACAGAAGGTGTGTATGTTTTATTATTAAAGTAAACATATATGTTCAGAGTTTTTACAATGCTTGTCACTGCTTGTGACAGTCATCATAAGTTTTACTTGATCCTGCGCTTTTGTTTCTAAAAAACAAAAAAGGCACTGTGCTGGCCTTCCACAAAGGATTTTGTCAATAGCCAAAAAATAAATATTTTCTTCTACTAAACATTGTGGGCTTTTTTTCTAAATCAGCATTATACATATTTAAATTAATTAGTTAATTTTTTAAAGGACAATACTCACTGCATATAAAACAAAATAAAAAAAAAAAATCTTTCTTCATGAAATAACTTCGGTGACAATGATGGAGACAGACCATTTTTCATAGAATAACCCATGATATCCTATGAAAAATGGTCGCGTGTCCACCCCCCCCCCCCCGGCTATTTTTCATTATAAAAATATTTTTCATAATTTGCATTGGCTTGCTTTTTAGAGGGCATCTACCTGCGGGATAACAATCGCTCTGCTTGGAATCTTTTGGTATATTTTCCAGTTTTAATTAAGAATGTTTTTTTTTTTTTTAAAGACGAAAATGTCACATTAATATTACACAACTGAAAGCGTGTCTGTGGTAAACTGGCTGAACAGTGACGTCAGACCCTGAACAAACACACAGCACTGTGAGTGAACTGAAAGGAATCCACAGCAGACTGAGGAAATCAATGCACTGCTAGCACTTTTATTATAATAAAGAAAAGGCTGAACACAAAAACACTTTGACAAACAAAATGGCACGTTTGGCCAAACAAACAGACAAAAAACAAACAAGCATTTGTAAATTTTCAGTTTTAAAGTTTACTTTCTCTCCCGTTCTCCACTCACCGAACACCCAACCCCGAGTGAGTGAAACACTGCATCTTTTATGAATCTGTACCAAGACTCGATTGCTAATCAATCATTCAATAGGAATCTCGGTACGTGGAGTGATTGTGCAATTCCTTTGCCTAAATACAAATCCTACATTTTAACATCACCTGTGCTACATAACCCACACTCCATGTACCACTACAATAATACATATAACAGACAACATAAAACACAAAATACACACAGGGGCAGGGCACCCCCCCACAGTGTCCTATAAAAAAAATCAAGAAACTTCTATGTCTTATAAATATCATAACTATTTTTGAGAAACTAGGATTTAATTCAACAATATGAGGGTCTTGTTTACAGCAGGCAAACTCAACTGGCTGTGTTCCCTGCTATATGGACTGAACTGCTGGGTTGAAGATAGTCAGGGCTGGATGCATGAAAAAATGTATGTCGAGATTTCCCTCCAAAATCTATTGCAATCCATCCTTGGTATTGGGCACAACTGGAAAAGAGACTTGTGCGAATAATAGTTCCTAGGAATGTGATGCCATCAGTGTGCTCTGCGATGTATAGCTTAGTAACCGGCTTAGCAACACACGTCAATATTCCAGACAATAGAAGTCCTTCAGGGATCCAAAGAGCCAGGAAATCATGAAGACCCAGGTGCTGGAGCAGCTGCTGTGGTATTAGGGGGTAGGTGGGGCTGCTTGTGAAAGTGAACAGGCCCCATCTGTGCACTACAAGCACATTATCCCCTCAATACACATCAGGTCAGCACATTGAGTGCAACACCCCCCAGCATCTTCTTAGAGCCACGACAACTTCTTGGTCCTCTCATTGGTCGGTTGGGTCTCAGGGGGCGGGGGCTAGCTGTGGTAATGTACACATGGTTTTGTGTTTGGCAGGGGTCAAGCTTAGCTGGATAAATTAGTACCCCCCCCCCGGCCTCTCATATACATACACACACTTTCTCCACAGACAATAAAGACCTGGGACAATGGACACATGCCAATGCAGTCCTCTGTGCTCTGGACTCCAGCAGGCTTTGTGTGCTGAGCAGACCAGGGAACTAGTGAACCCCCCTCCCAAAATTCACATGCAGGATTACAGAGCATTAAGGTTTAGTTAGGGGTGGGGGAGGGGGTTGATCCTCCTAAACTGACTATTTCTTTGATAGGCAAGTATCAATTTCCTCTGGAGAGATATCTATCCATTATTAACCCTATCCCTGTGAAAAAAACAGTTTGCACACACACCACAAAACTGAGGTTAAAATTCAAGGGAGTTGTTGTGGTCACCGTGAAGTGTGATCAGTGTCTGTCTGTCACAACTTGTTACCGTTGGATGCAAAACAAATTTGTTTGATAGAATCCAAGACGATTCTATCTGGTTTACAAGCCAAGGATCACCTGGCTGCATCAGTTTTTTTGTATGTTTGTAAATAAATGTACCAACCTCACATGACAGTTCAATATATTCACAGCCTGAGCTGGATGCTCATTGGATAACTTCCACTATCAGTGTCTAAAGTGGTCTAATTCACATCAATTGGTAAGAACGAGCCTGATTTCAATTTGCTCCAAGTGGCAGACGGAAATAATTTAAAAAGTAAATAAAAACAGTGTGACTGACAAGTACATGGTCAATAAATGAAAAACAGTGGCATAAAACATTTAATAATACACGTCTCAATGCGCCCCATTCATTGATGGGTTCTTAATTCAAGTTGTAAATTATATCATTTTTAATGAACAAATGTTTGTTTTTCTTTTTTTTCTTTTATTGATTCAAGTTTTTATTTTAATAATTTAGGTTGGATTAATCATTGCCCAACATGTTCTCGAGGAAGGGGGCACCCCGACCTCAACCTCCAGCCCCCCCCCAGCAGAGCAACCTGGACAAGCATTCCCGGTGATGAAACTTGGGACCTATGCAATATCAAAAATGTGAGCCTAGGATAATTTCATCGGTTTCTACATAAATTACTTCATAGCCACATCCTAGTTATCTTAGTATGGGCAGCAGTGGTTATGCTACAATTACTTAATAAATAAATACAATACATTTGCAACTTATACACATTGGGCCATTTATTACATTGCTGGGCAATACACCACATACCGTCATGTGACAGGAAGTTAAAGAGTAAGTAGCAGGGTTCCGAAAAATAGTGTTACATGTCCTCATCAGTGGCATAGCTATGGGGGTTTGAACACCCATCCAACCCCGCGAAATGCATTATTTTAAGATTCTACAGTTCAGTAAAACACAACGATTGGGCATAACCAAACTGGGGACCGGCGAAAATACAAAACATAATTGGAACATGCATTTGAAGATATGTATGGAAATGCATATCACTCAAAGGATGGCATAGTTATTGTAGCATTTGGAAAAAAAAGGTACAACAAAATTAGTTAATTAAACCCAATTCATTGTTCACAAATCATGCACAAACTTGCCTTCTCTGGCCACAATATCGCATTTGATTTTGAATGTACCAACTTTGATGAAAACTAATCCACGTCTGGGAGGTTACTAGATGTCCTCTACTTTTGACCAACTCTGAGAACAAGTTTGCTACGAAAAACCTGAGGATGGACTTGTGGATGTAAACCTAAGGCAAGGTAGGTTGTTCTTTCTGTTTTTAATTTGTATTTTTTATTTATTTATTTATTTTATTTAGCGTGATCAATTATTATTTGTATTTATTCCCCCCCCCCCCCCCCCCCCCCCCCCCCCCCCCCCCCCCCCCCCCCCCCCATTTGGAATGTCCAATTCTGTTTTTTCTCCTCACCGCAGCGAGTCCCCACGCAGCACAGACAATCTGAGGGCGTGTGAGCGTCCTCCCATCTCACAAGCCTGAAACCAGAAATCACTTTTATGCCGAACAATCCAGAGCAGAGGTGGGCATGCTACCAATCCCAGAGAACAGACGTGCTTTTTATCAACTCTGAATGTGCTCTGTGTCTGGCGAGTAGGGTTCGCTGTTGTGCGATGAGGAGAAGGAGTCCCTAGCGGTTTCCCATCCTCCACCCCTAGGAGTGTCAGAGCCAATGTGACGCCCCCCTTCATCCAAGCTGTATGACTCATCCTATGAATTTGTGTATTTGATAACTACAGTAGTGGTTCAAATTGTGACCTGCCATTGAGACCTGGCTTTGTGATGTGGACGAATAGCCATCAACTTTCATCTACAGCACAGCTTGATGGATTCTGAGGTGAAATTATAAGAATTATCTCAGCCACTTTCTTCATCAACCTTTTCCCTCTTTTCAATTAAAATCGCATGGACTTGTTCATGAATCAAAAACAAATATTCTGGTTATTTCATATTAAGAGTAAAACTTTATATAACAGAGGTGTTGGACAACAGTCGTCTGTGTTTACGTTGTATCGACACTGGTAGTGTGCAAACAGCCTCAGTGTGTTCACTTCTAATCCTGCTGAGTTTCCCTCATACATTCCCATCCTAGCTCTATATTAATGTCACATCAACAGCATCAGTAAACTCCACTGAGCAGCATTTCTTCAACAGAGCAGACTGGTGAATCCTGGTTTGATATTTATTGTTTAGCTGGATTTCTGTCCTGTTTAGCCAGACCCCTTATGTCTGGCCTGGAGTAAAGAGAAAACTAACGTCACACACATATACAAGCACAGACTCCATTATTACAGGTCACAGGTCTCCCAGTTTACTGGGAATGACTTAACCAGCATGTCCTGGAACCCTTGTTCTGCCCCCCACTCCTCCCCTAGACTGGGGTCCGACCGTCCCAGCCCATCCAACAGACCTGTCATCAGCTAGTGGTGTCTGTATCACTACGGTGTTAACCCTTAACCTTCCAGGCTGCAATCTGTCAGGTCCGTGCTGACTGCGGGGATAAACAAAGGCTCTGGGTGGCAAGCAGGGGTGTGATGGAGGATAACACAAGACATTGCTTTATGAATTGAAGCAGCTCAAGCTTTGTGCTCGGCAACAGAAATGGAGGGAACTTACTAATTAGGGCTGGGGCCCTGAGATATCCAGAGACGCGGGAACGAATTTCAAACCGGGGGTGCTGAAAATGAAAAGGGGAAGCACCTTCAGGCAATATTTAAATATATACAAAATTGTCATTTTGGGTGCATTTCACCATCAAAATATGCACAGACCAAGTGAGTTTCATAAGAAACAGCGGCACAAAGTCTATAAGACAACTTAATAACTACATTGCAAATAAGATGTACTGTCCTTAGATGTCTTTTTAAAATAAATACAAATAAAATACATTAATCTTCGGCACTAAAATGCTTTCATTCAATTCGACACGTTTAATAGGTCTACTCAAGCATTATAAATTGTGCTGGTCTCAACGTACACAGATCAGACTTGAAAACATGTTTGTGCTCAATTACAAAATATTCAACTCAAAATGTAACAATGGGCAATGGAAAAACTATTTTCTACTAAAAACCTAAAAATGGCAGTTTGTCATGCCTGGCGAGAAACACAGTTATACATCCATTAAAACAGAGGTAAGCTTACCTTGTTAATATACCTTAATGATTGAACGTCTCTTGGGTGTTCTTACCGTAAACATAAAATGCCACTTTCTACTTGAATCCATACTAAAAACAATCTCAAATTCCAAATACAGTGCTAGTATGAGCCTATGGAAATGATCGGGCCTCACTGGCCTGGGCTGCTGCAGTAACAGTTATAAAAGGGAACACGACACAGAAGTCAGCACCACTACAAATACAGTTTAGAGTACAATTTCTTTGGTTTAATTTAATTAAAATAATTGGCATACACAACGGGAACTGGTTCTTACAACTAGTAAAAAGAAACGCAGGAAGGTTATGATTTGTTTATTGAGAAATATATTAGACACACGTTAGCAGTTAAATATCCTTTATTCTCAACTGTTTAAATGTGGTTCTGGAAGTTACAGAGATTAATTTTCAATGTTTTGCCATCAAACACTGTTAAACACACAGTTATCATAGCAAAACCTGTTGCTAGGTCAGGACACATTTGTAAGTAAACACTGTCTCTCGAATGACAGTGCTATGTGCTGATAGGTTGGAACAATGAACATTGCCTTCAAATAGCACCGCTCCCTCGTCATGTGCAGATGCGCCGCGTCCCTGGAGATATGACCTCATCCGAATGTAATTTTCAATATTTGTGCCCATGAGTCAAACCAATAGGCGGCACAGAGTATGGGCTCCATGTAGCATTGATTTGACTTTACATACGTTTTGTGACTTCGTGGACCTATCCGCGATGTATTAAAGCCATTTTCACTCCCGTAATTTGCTTTAAACCCGGCAATGGTAGTTTAGTTACGACTGTTAAACTAAACTGTTGAACTACTTTCATATGCAAATGTACGAATCTCATAAGTTTCGCACTTACCCTTAATGATTCAACTAGCTGATTGTATGGGAAACTTCCTGTTTAAACATTTCCTGGCTTTTAGTTACTCTAAAATAAAGCACCTTAAAATATAAAAGAACATATATATATATATATATATATATATATATATATATATATATATATATATATATATATATATATATATACATACACACATACACACACACACACACACATATATATATATATATATATATATATATATATATATATATATATATATATATATATATATATATATATATATATATATATATATATATATATGTGTGGGTGTAAAGATAGGGCAGAAGAAGCCGAAGGGAGGGGTTAGTGGGACAGAGTTTGTAGAAAGGACCGGACCACCAAAGTTAACCCCCTGGTTGATCTAACCTGAAAAAATGCACCAAGTTAGTGAAGTGGGCGGGTAACTGTCAGGGGGTCTTTGATATGATAAACAGGAGACTGTGCCAAACCCCCACCCTAATTATAACGGATTTTAGTAAGGAGTTCATCCTTCATACTGATGCCTCTAATGTTGGTCTGGGGGCTGTCCTGTCCCAAGAAGTAGATGGACTAGAACACCCCATTCTATACCTGAGCAAGAAAATTGTGCCTAGGGAGAAAACTACACCATCATCGAGAAAGAATGTGTGGCCATTAAATGGGTTACACACACGCTTCGATATTATTTATTGGGACATTTCTTCCTCCTGGTTACGTACAACGCCCCTCTCAAGTGGTTAAATACGGTAAGTGACAGAAATGTCCAGATAACTCGGTGGTATCTGGCACTGCAACCATTTGACTTCCAAGTGAAGCATCATGCAGGCAAATAGCAACAAAATGCCGATTTTGTTTTTCTCGGTAGTGGGGACAATTTGGTGAGTTAGGGTTAGTGCACTGCAGTCCCTACCCTGCACACAACCACCACCCATCCCTGCACTGGAGTGCCTACCCTGAACACAACCACAACCCATCCCTGCACTAGAGTGCCTACCCTGCACACAACCACCACCCATCCCTGCACTAGAGTGCCTACCCTGCACACAACCACCACCCGTCCCTGCACTGGAACTCCTACCCTGAACACAACCACCATGCGTCCCTGCACTGGAGTGCCTACCCTGCACACAACCACCACCTGTCCCTGCACTGGAGTGCCTACCCTGCACACAACCACCACCCATCCCTGCACTAGAGTGCCTACCCTGCACACAACCACCACCCATCCCTGCACTGGAGTGCCTACCCTGCACACAACCACCACCCGTCCCCGCATTGGAACTCCTACCCTGAACACAACCACCACCTGTTCCTGCATTGGAGTGCCTACCCTGCACACAACCACCCCCGTCCCTGCACTGGAGTGCCTACCCTGAACACAACCACCACCCATCCCTGCACTGGAACTCCTACCCTGAACACAACCACCATGCGTCCCCTGCACTGGAGTGCCTACCCTGCACACAATCACCATGTGTCCCTGCACTGTAGCACCTACCCTGCACACAACCACCACCCCTCCCTGCACTGGAGTGCCTACCCTGCACACAACCACCACCCGTCCCTGCACTGGAGTGCCTACCCTGCACACAACCACCACCCCTCCCTGCACTGGAGTGCCTACCCTGCACACAACCACCACCCGTCCCTGCACTGGAGTGCCTACCCTGCACACAACCACCACCCGTCCCTGCACTAGAGCACCTACCCTGAACACAACCACCACCTGTCCCCGCACTGGAGCACCTGCACGGAGTGAACAGTGGTGCCCTGCCTGTGCTACAGGATGCAGACTGATTATTTATTTGTTCATTGTTTTATTTGTTTGGGACTGCTACCCACCGGCTGTCTGTCCCCCAATATCATTGTTGATATCTGGGTCCATTCAATTTTTAAAAAAGCCAGTCCGTTTTTAACAGTACTACAGTTTGGACATTCTATTCTTCTTCACACCACTCACCTCCTGAAAAATCATGCACAGAAATGTACACATTAAGTACATTGTAATTATCCATAATACCATTGTAGTTATGTGTATGTACACATCTATTTACTAAGTAACTATTCTATAAATACACAGTAATTAGAGATATTTAATGTAAAGTGTTTTATTCTCAATAGTTAATAGATCACATAGAGTTCCTTCAGGTGCCATTTATGCATTATATACAAACTGCAATACGCTGTGTTCAGATGGTATGAAGTGCATGTCAAACGTGTTCTTGGATTAGTCAAACAACTGAATTAATTGCAGCCAGGGGTGAAATTCTTCCAGTACTCAACAGTGTTGATTTTAATGCCACTTCTGCTAGAAAGCAGTCTCATCACAAAAACTAAATAATCATTCAAATATTCTCTAAATGAACCAATGGCAATGGATCATCTATTTACCTTAGTTCTTGGCAGCAGGCTCATTATTAAACCAGCTGGTCAGTCTCATCCACGTATGGATTTGTGATTAGTCAATTACATTGCCAAAATAACGTGCTGTCGGTACCCTCCCCTGATATCCACAACAATTATTTAAGAAATGGAAAGCAAAAGACTGTTGTTCATTGAATGAATGACATCTGAAGTAAGTTTACTGCTATGAAGTGTTTAATTTAGTCTCCCGATTAATTTCTTTTTTTTTCTTTGTAAAACAAAAGGTGTTTTCTGGAGCACGTGAAATAAAATCAATTTAAAAGTAAAATGTGTATCAATGCATTCTGGGAAAAGCCCTACAGAGAAAACAAATAATATCTAATTATTTTCTTAATGCACACGATGAAACTAATAAGGTACTGAGTTTTTTAATGTTACTGCCATGAAGATACAAATTAAAGTCGTGCTTGTGTCCACACTAGCTATGTAAAGTTTTGTCGTGGTAAATTAAACTCCTCATAAGCCCAGTTACTTAATGATTCAGAAGTTGATTGACCATCTGTTTAAATTACGAGCAGCTGTTAAACAACAAGAGTAATTACTACAGCAATCCTAATGTAAACATTTAAAAAAACAGCTCATTAATTTGAGGAGGTGGGTATCAGATATCTTGGAATTGACCGTTCACAGCCCCTGGAAAGTAGAGTGGAGGCTAAAGAATCCCACCTAAACTGACTTAGGGGCACTACTTTAAATTTAGACGAATTCAAAAACACCCTAAAATGAACCCCTAATTATTAATCAGATGAAGAACGGCTGGTAATGATTTATCAGGGTGCTGAATGAACAGTAAAATATTATCACCACATAAGTGTATTTTATGATGTATATTTTGATGGGGTTTTTTTTTAATAAAATTTGCCACGGGTTAGATAATTTCTACAGGCCACATTTACCTGTCCTACTATTTGCCAAATTGATATTTAAAACACCAGCCGAGACACAGCAGGCAATAGTCAGTGACTTCAGTAGTTTACACCACTTCAGCCTTCAAGTCCTCAACCAGATGACCCTTTAAAACCAGCACAACTAACCACCAGCTCCAAAACAAACCCGTGCTAGTATTTTTTCCAACACCAAATGAAAACCCTATTTTATATCATTACATTGTACTGTATTACAAATAATAATCTTACTTGGGACTAGTAATTGTGATAGCAGGGCTGTGATTATACATCGAGGAGAAACCTGCCAGCAGTAGGATGGGTGTGATATATGCTTCCCCAGGGACTGTAGATGTGGGTGGATCGCTGTGTCCCACCCAAACAGCTCCTAACAGGAAGCTGCAATCAGTTGGCTGAGGTGAGGAGTTGAGTGGGCCACACTGCAGCTCTGAACTGGGGCTTGGCTCATTCTACTGTTATTTCCCCTCTTCAAACAGAAGGATGTGTCTTCTCTTCACGTTCACTAGCGACTCCTCTGCTGAAGCCATTACAGAGTCGGGTTCCCGGAGAGGGGTGTGTGGATAGGAAGGCGACCTTTGACCTCTGGAGTTTAACTCCAGGATGGGGCGGCACTCTGCTTCATGTTCTTAAAAATTATTTCAAACTTGTTTTAAATAATTGAAATACAAAAATCGACACTTAGAAAATACATCCAAATATTAATAATTCAGAATTAAAAAGAACATACTTTTTTTTCTTTGCTGTACCCTTGACTTTTGTGGTGTTTGTAATCATTGTAAGTGATTCTGATTGCAATGACTCAAATACTCTATTGTAGGTCTGTGTTAAGGTGCTTTTATTTGAGCGGCTCTAGATGCTTGTCATAGAGATATGCTACATGAAGTCAGTTAGACAAAAGACTATGTATATGACCCCTTACTAACTAAATATCTTAGTATCCATCTGATCTCCTCTTCAAATATATGCAAAATATTTCAGGATTAAATATTTAAATTTTTTAGGAATGTAAAGTGATTTGAGGTCCAACAGAACCCTATTGGGACTACTGTTCTTTATTTGACCCCAGAAAATGTTTATGTAATGGTATCTGTGAAGACCGGTACACAATTCAATGTGATACCAATCTTGGCAGTCACCACTGTAGAAACATACAGCTAGTGTAACATACCTTGATTAGTGCTAATATTGGACTATGTAATGTTATTGTAGGTCAGGTAGTCCAAGATTAGTGCTTGCCACATGAAACCAGTCGATGTTGTGGGGTACATTTGGGGAATAATTGCCCCACATAGTCATTATATTACAGTATATTTGTGGTACCACTACAGATGTGGGTAGGGTTTTTATTTAAAATAATTTGCATATATTTAAAAAGGAGACAAGTATCTATATTTAGGGATACCAAGATACTTATTGAGGGGTCTGAGTGGGATAAGAGGGGCAGTGAATATCCCACCCCAGTTATTCTGCTTCAAGGCTGGTGACACCATCATTTTGACCGCCAGTGTATAATTTTGATATCTGCAGCCAGTATTTTCGTGATGGGAAAGCTGAAAACTTGAAGGAATAGCTGACCAACTTCAAGCCCATTCAAGGGTTAACGTGTCTTTTAGCCCTTTAACACATCGTGCTAATGAAGTGAATGAAGCATGGAATCTGAACGCCAACGCAACTCTAAAAGCAATCTGGAAACGGTGATGTATTCAGCAGCACAATGAAAAGCATGGGCTTCACTTCCTGTGCTGCCACGGTGACCTGAAGCTAAGCCAAGGCCTACAGGCCTGAGCCTTGGAGATGTGTGCAATCACAGCCCTGTGGTACAGCTGTGACCTGGTGCCATGGCAACAGGTGAAAGGAGGTGGGGCTTGGCAACATGGAGAGAAATTCTGCAAACACAGCTGGCCCTCAGACTCAGTTGGTAGCTGTTGAGAAAGTCTAATACACTAATATCTTAATGTTTGTTCAGGGATGTATATAATCTCACAATGCTGTCTAACACTGATTTTTTTTTACCCTCATAAAAAATAAATGTAATCCTTTTAAGTCCCGCAGTCCCGCAATAATGTTCAGGTTTATGCTAAAATATGATTACTGAGTTACCGGCTATATTATCCCCTATGTGCAAATTAAAGGCAAATTTTCCTCTCCATAGTAAATGCATTCAATAGGCAATTTTCCAACAGCGGAAAACCAGGTCCACTGTTTACTGCTGCTGCCAAACTTTCTTATTTTCTGAAGGAGCTGTTAAAGTGAGCCAGTCTATTCCTAAATATGCAAACATTATGAAGTAAAACCTATAGTATAAAATATTATAGGTTTTATGTTGCTACAACTGTTTAAATAATGTGCCTGTATCCCAGTGCACTAGAGCGGACATTTTGAAAATAGCTTTCAAACAGACTTTAAAGTTATAAGTGTGAAAAGTTCAGGATGTTGACAATGAAAATAAAAATTAAAGGTACATTACTTAAACAAATGTAGCAACATGTGGGGACCTATAAAACTAGATTTTTTTTTTATACTTACCCTTTAACTTGTGGATTATAGCTGAGGGCCCACAGAAAGATTGGGACAGATTGTAACTTTTTTTTTCTTTTCTTGTTATACTGGAATCCCAGGAATTTATGAAAATATGTGAAAAATGTGAAAAGTTATAATTGCTAAGGGTCTGGCACTTTTCTTTCTTTGAATATGATTTTTATGTGTGTCTTTTTGCACCATTATTTTAAGAAAGGATTTTACCATTTTTATTCTACACCTTTTATAGCAATTCCAAAAGACTTTGCAAACTTGCATAAAACAATCATGTTATCAATTAATACACTGACGTTCATTTCAACTAGAAGTCTATTTTAATGTCTGTACATTATTCACTTTAAAACATTTGTGTTTTAAAGTTTTGGATAAGATAAAAGGGTTTTAAATAACTTGTTTTCAAATTGCAGAGTCAGTGTGTTATGTCTGTTGAAGCGCAACTGGGAACCCTTGTGCTCACATATTGTAGGGCTATAAACAGAAACAGGCCTTTACTCCCAGTCAGTGTCTTAAGTTAATCAGGCTCCGAGCTGCAGGCAGGACACACATCACTATGGAAACGCTGCAGTGGTTTAATCCTGAAACTGGGCCATGACTTTACATTCCCATACTGTCTCCCTGGAGTTCCCACACTGGAGCAGGTATGTGATGGCAGTCTCTGGAATGCCTTTGCACTGTATTTCTGAGATATCCGACTGTCCCAATTTTCCAGTTAGTCTGGTCTAACTTCTTTGCTACTGCTTTCTGCTGTAGTATGGCTTAGTAGACGTTAATGCAGCCCATTTCTATCAAAACCCTTGAATATATGCAGAAAGACTCGGGATGTTGCCCATTTTTACAGCTTTTTTGTAAATGTCAAAATAACCAATAAGTATGAGATGCTGATCTAGTGTTTAAGATCAACTTAAAATCAGAAATCTTAACTTTAACATACTGTAAAAAATATTCTAAATGTACGGTCAAATGAGCGTTGAATCAAGAAATAGTCCCTCTTTAATTCATATACATTGTGCTTTATGTCGCATTCGCTCCATCTGAATCCCAGTTGTCTGTTGAGAGTATCTGAGAGTGAAAACATTTGCTTTGTTGGTAAACTTGGCCATCCTTGCCAGTGAAAATACTCTGAAGGAAAGGGAAGAAACATTCTACCCTCCCTTTATTATGTATGAAAATAATGAACAAATATAAAGGATGTATGTGTTGCAAATTTATCTGTGCACAGGAAAAGGAACGCAGAACCACATGACCTTCAGGATTAGAAGCATTAAAAAAAAAATTGAGTGAAGACTGGTTAAATTGTGTTTGGTGGGAAACAAAGGTTTATTTTTAAATCTGCAGCTAAAAGAAGGAACAGGAAGCACTTTTATTTATTTCTTTATCTTCTGATTTTAAATTTAATAATTACCCTTTAAAAAAATAATAAATTCAGGAATACTTTTAGAATACATCAGACATTAACGGACAAAACCTTTTCATTTGCCATGGCTGCCCTTCTCATTTGCTGATGCCTAGTTACCAGACATCCCGGTTGTCCCAATTTTCAACCTTAATTTTCTGTCCCAGTCGGAAACAGTAAAATTGTTAAATCATCTCGGTTTTGCTATTGTATTCAAATATTTTTTTTAAGTACAAAATAGAATAGGTGTGCTTAGCATGTTAACAGGAAAGTAATTTACTACATGGACGTCACTAGAGATTCATGGATAGGGGGGCTAGCCTCTTTTAGGGGGTCTGGGCATACTCCCCCAGGATTTTTTTTAAAGCCCCAAAAACGTCTTTTCATCATGTATCTGCTGTGTTTTGACGTGTATTGTTATTAGACTCATTTACAATAACTCAAGGCTTAATTGATGATTAATCAGTTTAAGTTTTAATTTGTTTGTTTGAACTGGTAAAATCTGTATTTCTCACCGGATTGTCCTTCAGCAGAGCTGTTGGCACTGCCTCTATACAAGAATTTCCGTATATCCATCTAACATTAGTCGTTAGCTAGCCTACAGTTAAGAAATTGAGGATAATACAATGACATTGTGATCAACACTATGTCACTTTTTCTACACATTTTCACTACTGATAATTGTTTTGCAATGGCCTACTGAATGAAAGCAACTGAGTATGAAAAGATATGTGCATGATGTTAAGTCATCTGTCTCATTTATAGCCTGGCACAGATAGCAAAACTACATTAAATACAACGTTAATTAGATATCATGGCCATATAACTTATGTCGAATTTAAAAGACACCGTTAACGTTACCGTTAGCTAGCTCGCAACGTCTGTTACACTGTAACTTACAGGCAGCCTCACATAAAAATGTATTGGTTAACAAAGCTTTGATTATGACCAAAGTCTATAGTAGAGAATACTCTCTCTCTCTCTCTCTCTCTCTCTGTTCAAACTTACCACAAATTCACATCGTAGCCTATCTGCATGAATCCGTACTGTCAGAGCCTTTTCCTGTCCGTTTACTGTTAGCTAGCATTCTCAAACCACAGAAGTAGCTAACGATAACCAAAACATTAGCTACAAGTAGGACTAACAGTCATTAGCGCATGCAGCAGCCTCTGCAGCAGCAGCCTCCCCAGTAAGAAGTTTAAGATGCGATTAAACGGTTGATGAAAAAAAAAGAAATCACAGAGAAAATATATTGACTGATATATTAATTTATTTAGGGGGGGGCTAATGAATATTTTAGGGGGGCTAAAGCCCCCCTAAAATAGGCCTAGTGACGTCCCTGATTTACTAGGTGGTGCTGGCACCATTCAAAATAAAATAAACAGTGTTATGCATTCTGTGTTTAATAATTCTGTGTATATCACATGTTTAAATAGTAATAGCTGACAATTTTTTTCTAATCCCGTTTTTTTGTTTTACATTTTAATGTTTTGAGTAGATGACAATAGAAAAAAAAACAGTTGCTGTGATCTGCAATAAATACACCTAATGTTTAATGTTTTAATTATTTTATACTGTTATTTACGTCAGTAAATCGAAAAGAAAAGTCCCCGTTTTTTAATCTGGAAATCTGGTAACCTTAGCAATGCCCCTCAAAATGTACACTGCGGTGCATAATAATTCTGATCATATCCTAAATATATTTTTATTTTTATATGGAATGTGTGTATGTGTGTGTGTGTGTATGTGTGGAAGTATATATTTCTTTAAACTGGAGTTCCATGTCCTATAGATCCCATATAGACCCATATACTGTTTAATTACGTTTAAAATATATTGTAAAGATTAAGGATAATGAAATTAAAGATATATATGGAAATCATTTTCAAAACAACACAGGTATTAATAATGACTCCCCACCCCATTATTACTGGCTGAAACTACAGCTCTATGTCTATTTATGACATTGCTTCCTTGGTAACTTTCACTGACAATGATAGTGTATATTCTGCTGCCACCTGCTGGTCAAGCACCACATTTAAACCAGTAACATCATTTGTGCCAGTAGTACACATCCACAGCATTTTCACCAGACCAAAGGTAGTGCACCAGATAGTTACTTCCTGTCTTTAATACACAATGGAAACTATGGTAGCTTATCCCTTTACTTTAATGGAGTTACTGGTTTGAGTTGAGGGAGGCAAACCCTTTACCGTGGCGCACCGTCCCTCGATAGCGGAACACCTTAATGCAATCGTCCGCAGTGTCAGCGACGTACAGCTGTCCGCGGCTACAGCAGGCCAGGCCAGCAGGCTTCTTCAGACCCTGGGTGACCACAGGAACCGGGGGGCCGCTGGGGGGGAAGAGAAAGATACAACGATGCTGCTCGTCCGCCACAAAAACATTTCCCTCAGTGTCGAAGCACACGCCAGCTGGGTTCCCGAAGCAGTGGTTGTATTTCTCACTGAAGGAAAGAATCTGCTTGTTACCAGGGCCATACAGCTTAACATCACCACACTCCTCGCTGACCACCAGCCCTCCATCTGGCCCTGGAGAGATGTAACGAGGGCCGGGGAGTCCTGACATACAGTGGGCACTCAGGAGCTTGAAAGAAGGGTCTACCCCAAAGATGTGCACCTTTCCTGGCACATAATCAGCCACCAGAAGCCTGCCTAGACAGTCCACCGCCATGCCTTGGGGAGAAGTGAACTCGCCTAGGCTGATCCATTCCCCCTTACCGAACTTCGAGTGCGTGTTGAAGACTTTCACATCCCCAGCTGCCAGATCGGTCACAGCCACCATCCCCGCCCGGGTTAGGGTGACATCTTCGGGCAGAAAGAGCTGGCTCTCGCTCTGGCATTCCAGGGACTGAAGGAACTGCCCTGAGCTGTTGAGGACGCTGACCCGGGCTAGATCTCCACTGGTCAGGTAGACAGTGCCGTCTGATGAGACGTGTACCCCTCTGGGTGCCCGTCCTCCCTCGGCCAGCCTGCCCACTAACTGGTTCTGCTGGAGTTTTAGCCGGTTCGTCAGGTCGTCCAGATCCTGGCACAGACGGGCACTGGTCTGGCACAGTCTTCGCACATCTTCCCTAGTCACCATGCCCATGCCCCTCTGGAAACTAAGCAGGGGGGCTGCACGCTGTAGGGTGCTCTCAGATTTGGACTGCATGCTCCGCAGGGCCCGCAGCATGCTCTCCTTGTGTCGGGTCATTTCCAGGGAGTAGTCCATGGTGATAGAGGGGGAAGGAGGGACTTCGCCACCTGCAAGAGGCAGAAACACCCTTTAAAAAGTAATGTTTGGAACCTTTGTTATTTCACAGTTCCATTATCAAACAGCAAAACAAATGATAGATTGGAAACATTGTGAAATAAAGCATTAGAGGAAAGCAGATCCACAGGCCTGGAGTTCAACCAGAAAGTAAATTGTGTTTTTCTAACTTTCTAAGTTTTGTTTCTCCCATTATCTGTAATGCATGAAAACAGACAACAACAAACAGATATATCCAAAACATGTCCCACCCACCCCAAAAACAAAGCACAGAAAACCATACATTGTGTGTTAAATATATTATCATTTCATTACCTGAACAGAAGTGTATCAAAAGTACTCTCAGGTTATGCTTTCAGTTCCTCTGAGAAAAATACTACGCTAAAAAATATTCTTGTACCTGTAACCTGTTAAAGAATTCATTATCTTTGTGCCTATGGTTATTCTCAAAAGAGACTGTTTGACTAACAGTCGCCGCTGTTGTAAATTATCCTGCTGGAGAGATTTTAGCCAATCAGAGCACATGTGTGTTGTATGCAGTGATAACCAATGAAATCTCATTCACAACCTCACCTTAGCATTCAGTATGTTTATTCCAAACTATTTGTTTTAATCTTGACATTTTCTATTGATGAATTAATTACAATCTATGATCTAATATTGATTAGAAATCTAATCACACCTGTTTGCTAGTTTGAAAGACAATTACAAGTAATCCCTTTTAGTGATGGAATCTGACATTTTCTTATGAGCTGTACAGCCCGTTTGCGTTTCCTTCAGGCAAATGTCATGTCTAAAAGAAAAAGATTAAAAACAAGCATACAACCCATAGCCTGCAACACACAGCAAGCTTACTTACCTAGCAGCTTGGTTCTGCAGTGTTGAGAGTTCTGGCGTATCCAGGTGGATGTTTGCTTGCCCTTGAGACCAGTGGTCAGGTGAAAGAGTGTCTTGACATTTGTCCTGCAAGCTGTGGTTGCGTTAGAGACGTGTAGCAAACAGTAGCTGGGCTGGGCTGCTGTCAACAATCACTGAGCAAACTTCCTCTTTGCTGAAGTCCAATTTTTAACCCCAAAAGTGCCAATTTAGCTCCATTATTTGACACGTAGTTCTAGTGGTGAACAATGAAGAGCAAGCTATAAAAGTGATGATGTAAATCTGTAAATCATATGACTCCCCATCATAGTTTTCTTTTTGTATATACACCAACCCCAAGCTCTCCCAGACTCCCAGACTGCCTGCAAGACCACAAGAAGAATACCCAAGTAAGTCAATGTTAGTAATGTGTGTGGTGGAGTGTCCCACCCCACATATACATTGTAAAGAATTCACTGTCATTCACCAGGTTAAAGACGTTTTGTTTTGAAAAAATAGTTGAACAAAACCATTCAAAAGCCGTACTTGCAATGAAACACGCCGGAGCGTGGTTTTATTTGAAAACAAAACAAACAGAAAACAAACAAAACCTACCCCATTCTTGGGTCCTAAACTAAACACTTATTTTTTCCTTTAAACTAAACAGGGGCAGACTAGTTCTGCTTACCCTCAAAACAAAATCTCCTTTTCACTTTTAAAGTTCTCCGTTCTCTCACCGTTTTGTCTCTCCGCTCTCTCTCACTGACCATCTCAGCTTAACCCATTTTAAGTGCTGGGCAATCAAGCAATTATACAATTAAGACCAATTGCCAATTACTCTAGACAACAGTCTGTTCCCCGTGGTCTTAAAACCCATTACTTCCTTTCCCAGTTTGTTTGCTGACCAGTTAGTTTATGTTGTCTTCCCATTTTATTATTTTACTTTCCTTTGAAAGCATCAACACAACCTTTACCTCGATGGAGTGTGTAGTTCTTACAGCCACGGCCTCACAGCTGACCAAGATTGCTGTGGAATGTACACTCCATCACATATCCTTCCCCTCTGCACGATCCTGTGGGGTCGGGCATAACAATTTTCAGTTGTTAACGGGAATCTTGACAAAAAATCAGCATTACCATGCTCTTTACCTTTCCGATGCTGTATCTCAAAACAGTATGGCTGCAGTGCCAAAAACCAGCGTGCTACTCTCGCATTATCCCTCTGTCTATGCATCCATTTTAAAGGTGCATGATCTGTTACCAAGACAAATTTTCTACCCCAAAGATAATAACGTAGGGCCCATTTTACTGCCAGGCACTCTTTTTCGACAGCTGCATAATTTCTTTCTCTAGGGAGAAGTTTCCAGCTCAAGTATAACACTGGATGTTCCTCTTCTTTTACCTCCTGTGACAACACTGCGCCTAGAGCAACCTCTGAAGCATCAGTCTGTAATATAAAGGGTTCGTTAAAATGGGGGCTGATCAGCACCGGATCAGAGCACAATGCTGACTTTAAGTCTGTAAAAGCCGCTTCAGTTACGGCTGTCCACTTTACCATATTTGGAGCCGACCCTCAGGTTAACACTGTCAGGGGTGCAGCTCTGGTGCAAAATCTCTAATAAAGCGCCTGTAGTATCCTATCAAGCCCAAAAAAGCTCTAACTCGTTTTTTATTAACAGGGCATTTGCATGCCAACACCGCATCTACCTTATTTAACTGCAGCTTAATACAACCATGTCCTAACACAAAACCCAAATATTTAGTCTCCTAAATATTTTATTGGCTGTTAACCCAGCTTTTCTTAACGACCTCAGGACGGCTTCAACAGTGGCAACATGAGATTCCCAATCCTCATTATATATGACAACATCATCTAAATATGCTGCTGCATATCTTACATGAGGCCTAAGAACAAGATTCATGAGTCTTTGAAAAGTGGCTGGTGCACCATGTAGTCCGAACGGCAACACTGTAAACTGATATAAGCCGTCCGGGGTTGCAAATGCAGTTTTTTCTTTAGACTTGGGTGACAAAGGGACCTGCCAGTATCTAAGTCTAGTGTGGTTATAAACTTTGCCTTGCCCAGCTTTTCCAACAGCTCATCCACCCGAGGCATTGGATAGGCATTGAATTTGGCGATTTCATTTATATTTAGTTTGAAATCCATGCAAAATCTTACAGTTCCATCAGGTTTTGGGACCATTAACACAGGGCTGCACCAGTCAATGCTCGACCCTTCAATAACCCCTAACTCTATCATAGCCTTTATTTCATTTTCAAGCTCTGTCCTTTTAGACTCTGGAATCCGATATGGTTTCTTTTTAATTTTTACGCCTGGGGGAGTTACAACGTGGTGTTCTATTAGATTTGTTCTCCCTGGCACCTCGAAAAACACATCAGCATTTCTTTCAACTAATGATTTAATCTCCTCCTTCTGAGAGGAGTTCAGACCCTCTCCAATGTTTAATACAGTGTTATTACTCTGCTGTACTGTCCCTACCAACGTTTCTCTTTCTCTCCAAGGTTTAAACAAGTTAACATGGTAAATTTGGTAGGGTTTTCTCTTTCCAGGTTGAAAAGCTTGTAATTTACCTCCCCCACCCTTTCCACAACCAGGTAGGGGCCCTGCCATTTAGTGAGAAACTTATGCAAGTTTGAGGATAACAAGACAAGGACTTTCTCCCCCACATTAAACTCCCTGGATTGAGCTCCTGTATTGTAGTTTCTTTTCTGATTCTCCTGTGCTTTAATTAAATTTTCCTTAACAATATCACTAACCTTCTCCATTCTATCTTTCATTTTCAGTACATAGTCTACCACATTATCTCCTAAAGCGGGTTGTTCTTCCCAACCTTCCCGCAATATATCCAGAATACCCCTCGGCTGTCTCCCGTACAAATGTTCAAACAGAGAAAAGCCAGTTGAGGCCTGAGGAACCTCTCTTATAGCAAATATCAAATAAGGAAGAAAAACATCCCAATCTTTCCCGTCCTGCTGTATTACCTTTAACATACTTTTAAGTGTTTTATTAAAACGTTCAACAAGCCCGTCTGATTGTGGGTGATAAACAGAAGTATTTAATTTTTTTATACGACACAGACGGCAGAGCTCTTTCATTATAGTAGACATGAACTGGGTCCCCTGATCAGTAAGTATCTCTTTTGGTATACCCACCCTTGAAAACAGGTCTAAGAGTGCCTTAGCTATGGTTTTACTACTGGTGCTTCATAAAGGAACAGCTTCGGGGAACCTAGTGGCACAGTCTAGAATTACTAGAATATATTGGTAACCCACGTTAGATTTTTCCAGGGGACCAACTATGTCCATGGCTATTCTTTCAAACGGAACATTGATCACAGGCAAAGGGATTAGAGGAGCCATTTTGGGCTTTTGACCTGCTCCCAACTGGCACTCGGGGCAGGCTTGGCAAAATTGTCTCTTTATACACCCCGGGCCAGTAAAACCTTTTTAATATCTTTTCCCTAGTTTTGGTTATCCCTAGATGCCCCCCTAGCAAGTGGCTATGAGACAACCGCAATACCAACTCTTTAAACTTTGTGGGGACCAACAACTGTTCAACCCAGTCTCCCCCCACAGACTTATCTACACGGTAAAGTAAATCATTTTTAATAATAAAATGTGGTACACTGACATCACCCCTATTTTTTTAAAACTTTGTAATCCTTTGCGTCTTTTGGTTCAAGGTCAAAGTAGGCTTTCTGGGCTTCTCCACTGAGGAAAGGGGCAACGATATCTGCCTACTGTCCGACCGGCCAGGTCTCTCGCTGAGCCGTCCTCTGAAACGCCAGCAGGTAGGCTTTCACATCATTCGTTGAAGTCATTTTCTGGAGAAAGTGACTGGCTCTTACCAGGTGTGTGACCGGAGCTGCTGGCTCCCTGGTCAACGGAGTAGCGCCCAGCTGCTGAACCATAGCGCGCCATTCGAGGCGATCCTGTGCGGCTTGCTCTACCAAAATTCAGTTATTTTCCTGCAGTACCACTGTGGCTTGTTGCTGTGCAGCGGTAGCCTGCACAAGTCTCTGAATTACTTCTTCCATTCCTCTGGGTCTTTATGAGAGCCCCACTTCTGGTACCATATGTGAAGAATTTGTTGTCGTTCACCAGGTTAAAGACGTTGTGTTGTGAAAAAACAGTTGAACAAATCCAGACAAAAGCTGTACTTGCAATGAAACACGCTGGAGCGTGGTTTCATTTGAAAACAAAACAAACAGAAAACAAACAAAACCTACCCTGTTCTTGGGTCCTAAACTAAACACTTATTATTTTTCCCATTAAACTAAACAGGGGCAGGCTAACCATCAAAACAAAGTCTCCTTTTCACTTTTACAGTTCTCTGTTCTCCGTTCTCCGTTCTCCGTTCTCCGTTCTCCGTTCTCCGTTCTCCGTTCTCTCACCGTTTCGTCTCTCCGATCTCTCTCACTGACCATCTCAGCTTAACCCGTTTTAAGTGCTGGGCAATCAAGCAATTATACAATTAAGACCAATTGCTAATTACTCTAGACAACAGTCTGTTCCCCATGGTCTTAAAACCCATTACTTCCTTTCCCAGTTTGTTTGCTGACTAGTTAGTTTATGTTGTCTTCACATTTTATTATTTTACTTTCCTTTGAAAGCGTCAGCACAACCTTTACTCAGATGGAGTGTGTAGTCCTTACAGCCACGGCCTCACAGCTGACCAAGATAGCTGTGGAATGTACACTCCATCACATATATATATATATATATATATATATATATATATATATATATATATATATATATATATATATATATATATAGTGAGCCAGCTCACAAGTTTACCACCAGGAGTTGTTCATGGCAGGCTTGGTATGAGCCCACAGAGGTTGCCAGTAATGATCAGATGGACCTGTGGGCAGCATACATGCCTGCCATGACGTCAAGGAGTTAACGTACTGACAGGCTGCAGGTGTGGTTAGGTAGGCAATTAGGGTTTGACTATTGTTAGACTATCATTGGCCTTAATTGGCCCACACCTGTAGCCTGTAACAGCCAAATGCCTGGCTGGTAAAAGGGAGCATGTGCCACCAGTCTGTTGGGTTGTTTGTTTTGTTTGTCTGCTTGCCTGCCTGAGAACTTCTGAGGATTATTTACAATAAGACCGGAATGGGATAACTGGAATCAATGTCAGATAACGTTGTGGTCCTTTGCATCTGCAATTCCCTGTTCTCTACAGGGGCTATGAGGAACTTACTGCAGCAGATGAAAGACACATCATGCTTACTTTTCTTTCGCAATCGGAAGATGTTCAGCAGTGCCATCAGCTCAGAATTGGCAGAAAACAGTGGGACCCTGGTACACCCATCTACTGTCCGGAGAAGTCTGGTCAGAAGTGGCCTTCATGGAAGACTTGCGGTCAAAAAGCCATACCTCCCATGACCCCCACAGAGCCCTGATCTCAACATCATCGAGTCTGTCTGAGATTACATGAAGAAAGAGAAGCAACTGAGGCTGCCTAAATCCACAGAAGAACTGTGGTTAGTTCTCCATGATGTTTGGGCCAACCTACCTGCCAAGTTCCTTCAAAAACTGTGTGCAAGTGTACCTAGAAGAATTGATGCTGTTTTGAAGGCAAAGGGTGGTCACACCAAATATTGATTTGATGTAGATTTTTCTTCTGTTCACTCACTTTGCATTTTGTTAATTGATAAATATAAACTATTAACATGTCTATTTTTGAAAGCATTCTTACTTTACAGCATTTTTTCACACCTGCCTAAAACTTTTGCACAGTACTGTATATGCGCTGTTTTATTATTGCAGGTATTTGTCGTTTTATTGTTTCTCGCGTAGATGTAAAGCCGTCGCAGTTATTTGTTATTATTTTGTATTTTTGATTTTAAAATCTTGTGAGGATGGGTGACTGATCAGCTACTGATTATTTAACTAGACAGTCATGCATCCTTATTAAACTTGCGCAGGCTATGGATGAGGAGTAATAAGATCATTTAATATATAGCTAGTTAACTCCTCGGCCAGAATATAAAAGCCTGCAGCTGTCTTTTTTCAGAGTGAAGGGTTCAGAGTGGAGAATGAATGTGGAGAGGTAATAGAAAAACAAGAGTAAACAATTGCTAGACGTGCTGGTTTTTAGATACTTGTTTGTTTCTGTTTGTTTGGACAAAGTGCCTTTTTGTTTGGTGTTTTTTTACATCTTTTGTTTGTTTTATTATTTAATAAATGTACTGAGCGCCGTAGCGCCTCAGTTTCTCCCAGCTACTTCTGGTCTGACGGCACCACTGCAAGCCATCCTGTTCACAGTTGGTGTCATCATGGGATAACAGCGCCTCCAAGAACCAGGCCAGGAAGACTGGGATTTTTTGTTTTTAAATAAATAAAAATGGGAAGAAGTGACTGGAGGAAACTGCAGCAGCTGCAGCAAGCGTATCAGCAACAGTGCAGGGCCAGTTGCAGGTCCTGCTGTGTCTCTGCTATGCCGGATGTCAGCCTCGCCTGTCTGGACGAGGAAGGGTGGTGCTTCCTTTGTGGCGAGGTCAGGTACCTTCACCTCCCTCTTCCAAAACCCACCACAGCAAGGGGAAGAGGAGTCATCCCAAGCACCAGGAGAAGAAGAGTTGGGGGACCTGCATCCTCCGAGGTCACTGGTCCACTCTCCTCTGAGGGGATTTGGGACTGGCTGACGGAGCCTGAGAGGGATATAGAGGAGGCCTTCCCTGCTGTGATCAACCTCCTGTGGGCCTGAGATGGGGAGCGCAGTGAGGCCTGGGAACAGCAACACCATCCAGCATCCCCCCCAGACATCGCAGCCATGGTGCTCAACTACCTGGCAACAGATATGGGAGGGGCCCCGCTGTTGTGTCCTGCACCTGAGGGAGAGTAGCCCTGTCCAGCACCAGAAGGAGAGCAGCCATCGCTGTCACCTCCAGTGCTAGTGGGAGAGGAGTCCTCACCACTGTTTCCAGTGCCAGAGGGAAGAACAGGAGCAGGAGCTGCCTCTGTCTCCACCACCTCCACTGCCAGGAGCAGAGCAGCAGGAGGGGCTTTTGTCTTTTGACACTCAAATGAACTCAGCTTGTCTTGCAATAGTTAAGAACTGTTAACCAATCCAAAAATGGACAATGCATTTTATGAAATGTAAGAATGCCAATCTAAGAACACAAGTAGCTCTTATATCATGGATGGCTTGGAGGATGTATTTTCTTAGAACAGCTATTCTTTGAAAGTGAGCATTATATAGATAATTTACCATAACAAAGCATTTCTGTATTTACTCTGGTGAACACATTCTTACCTGGTTAACTTAAAGCACTAGTCTCAGTAAATGTGAAAAGTCTTTCATGACTACTTATATAAGAAGCTTTCCATCATCCCCCTGGAAAAGGAAAAGTAAGGAAAGGAAGTAAGGAAAAGGAAAGGAAAATTGACGGCTATGTATTGAGGTGTCTGTTTGTCTGTTCATCTGTTAATCATCGGTATGTCACATTTTTAACATTAATGTAGCTAAAATTTTGAATGTATGGTCATTCAAACTCTTTAACTTGAAGTTAATTAAATTGTTTGTTGGAAAACATGGATCGAGAATTGATTACCGGTTTGCTACACATGTGGACAGGCAGAGCTACACTGGTGTTCTTTTCTGAAAAGAGACTAATATTGCAGATAGCAGACTGTTTGGTTCAAATTGCATGTACTGCTAACAATTGATAGAGCCCTTGTGTCTACAAGCTTCTTGCCCAGCATTGACTGCAAGCTATAACAGCGCTGTGTACCAGAAGGGGCCAGGCTCTAAGACTTTTGGAATGCCCACCAGGGACTGCCGTTGGACCCAAAGGTTCTCAAGCAAAACGGAGAAATATGAACAAGGAAGATGACAAAAACTGGATGTATGGACCTTTTGGGGCGCCAGGGGTTTGAAGAATGCACTGAGTTCAGAGGTCGTCACACTAGACTACACACACAGACACACACACACATACACACATACTAAATTAAATACATATAGTATATGGTAACAGAGTAATGTGTTGTACCTTTGCTATTGGTTAAATGTCAGAGAAAGAGGAGGTGGACCATCTATACAAAGGGGTATTTCATGCAAAAATAGTAAGAATGAGTAATCTGTTTGTCCTGTACCTTGGGACCAGACTCCCTGCATATTTCAATAAACCTAACAACTGATTGAAGAAAAGGACTCTGTGGATTTTCTTGAATCTACTTACTCACCATCCTTTTTTTAAGTTACATCATTGGCGAGCCAACTGTTTCGTGATACTTTTTTTGTCCAACTACCAGGGGGGTTGATACTTGACTACAGAGAAACCTGTTCGCCCAGCCTGTATCCCCTGCAGAGGACCAGGACAAAGCAGACAGAAGGAGTTTCTACTCTCGGCTCAGATGGTGTGGAGAATCTTTGAATCAGGACTTCAGCTCAAACATATAACCACGTACATTGGTGAGTAGTTACTTATTTATTGTCTTATATGCATGTGATGAGTCAAAGGGGTTTCGGTCTGCAATTCAGCCTCCCAACAGTAGAAGGCATCAAACCAACTCGGGATTTCCCTTACCAAGGTCTTGTGACCATGACAAAAGTTATCTTTTTGAGGGGCGGCACCTTGGTGAGGGGCGGAAGTACAAGTATGTAAATTCCAGCCACTGGAGTCAAGTGAAATTAAGGATACCTGTCAGTTTGGGATTGGTGATCCACTGACTACCGGGGCGGGGTTTGCATACTAAAGGGAACGTGCTACTGTGTTCGGGGTTGGTCCTAAGGAATAGAGGCGGGGAAAAAAAGGCTGGAGGGAAGTACTTGGGAGTTTGGACTGTGTCACGAACGGAGGCCTTACTAACTTGGTTCTTTTCTGTTTTTATTCCTTTTTGTTTTATTTCTGGATTTAAGCAGAACGCGAAGAGGACTAAGAGGCTTCCATTCCTTTATTTTTGATTACTCCCGCACTCCCTCCCTCACATCCTTCTTTATTATTTTTCTTTTTTTTTCGTGTAATATTAAATAAAATTTTAATTGTTACACGTAAATCACTGTCTGGAAAATCCATTTGTACTCACACGCCTCACAATGCAGTTTTTAGAATGTAGTGAGAATCAAGGGTAAAGTATGAAAGAGGACTTTTGACTTCTTGATAATTCATGTACATTGGGGACACAATTAGTTAAGACTGCTTAACTAAAAGTGTATTGACTATTAGGACTTTATGTATGAAAAAAGACCTCTGGATTCCTAAAAAAAAGTCACAGTAAATCATGTAGTGTTATGACATGCCAGTAGAGTCTATTGGACTAATTACATGGACTTGTATTGCTCAACAGGTATGGGAATACTCGGATTTACATTTTATGTTTGTTTTTAAGAGGATTTGTACACCTGTTTTGTCTTTATTTTTTGCGTTTGGTTTATAAGTCACAATAAGGGGGCAATAAGATAAGCCTCTTATTTAACTGTCCACATTAGGTGGTACAAATAAGGAACAATCAGACAATAAGTTCAAGTTAAGCCCAATAGCACATACAAAAGTGTAAATTAAATGTGCAATAAACCAAAATAAAATTTTATGCTTCCTTAAGCATAGCTTTAAACATGGAACATTGGTAAAAACAAGACAAAACTAAAAAGTGCTGTTGTTTTTTTTGTTAGTTTTGTGTTTTGTTGGGAGTCTGATCAACTCCAAATATGTTAGCAGATAATAGTTATGGTCATCGAATGGATGACTGGAGAATCTGGAGTATGGGCTATGTTTTTAAACATGGCAAGGAGGGACCTTATACAAAAGACAGTAATGAACCAGTCAATAATATAGGGCAGGAATGTGTGTCTCGGAATGCAAAAGAAAAGCATAAGAAAGTGAAACAGGCTAATTGCATAAGCGCAATGAGGCACTGAAGAATTGAAAACAAGATATGATGTTACAAGGGAAAATTGTAAGGAATGATCTGTTGAAAATGAAGGTTTGCATGAGGAAATTAAGCGATTAGAATCAGTTACAAGCGCTTCCATGGTTGAAAGGCAATTGGCTGCCACACAACAATTAGAGATGCATAAGGAAAATGCAACCCAAAAACAACAATTGATAGATTGTCAGAGAAAGACAAGTAATTTGGAATCAAGTTTGAAAAATGCACAGATTGCATATCAGGAATTATGGAATGTGTCTGGAGAAAACATTGTACAAAAGTTGAGGGAGGTACATAAAAAAGCATGTGAACAATGACAGAATAATAAGGTTTTGCAGTGCAGAATTGTAGCATTGGGATTGGTTGATAATGAGCAAGAAACAGATAGTGAGGATAGCGATGGTCCTGAGGACTGGGATCCTAGACAGGAGAGTGAAGAGGATGAAGAGGTGAAGGACTTAGATGAGTTAGAGGACTTTATTATAGCACCTGAGGAGGTTCAGTATCAAGAGGAAGGCACTAGAGGGGACTATATGTCCAGTATTGCAGAAAATGTTAAATCAAGGAGGCGCAATACTGAAAGAACAGAACCGAAATGGAGAGTATATTTTGCAGGCAAATATGTCAAAACAGCTCCTGTAATGACTCGTAGGATACGCACAACTTGTACTTTGGACCAGTAAACTGGAATAACTACATATGATTATGCTGATGGACAGGTCAAAAGGGATTTGACATTGTCAGAATTGGCTTTGATGAAAGAACAGTTGCCCAAATGGGATGGTAATACAACGTACGTTTAATCTCACTGACAAGGATTGTTGCAGAATCCTGAGTTCAGTATTATCAGTTGAAGTGATTGCACCAACTGAATTTACACCACCAGGTGCTAACCCACAGTATCCAGGACATGATGAGAGAGTTAGATTAATGTGTGTGGCTGCTAATTATCATCATGCACCAGATCTCAGTAAGGTTCTTAATGCTGTTCTCAAAAAAGGACAACATCCTACTGACTTCATTCGAAGTTTTGTGCAAACGTATAATACCCACAAAGAGAGAGCTGCAGCAAGAGTTGCGATTACAGATGATAATGTCACTGTGGCAGAGCAAAGCTCTGCCCTTTTTAAATTGGCAGGGATGGGGTTAATTTCCCCTACCTGCCTGGGTTTATTATGTTCAGGTGGCTGGGGTTGATTAGTTGATTACGTTAATTAACGATCAATCAGCGCCCAGCCACCTGACATAAAAGGAGGCCTCTGCTTTTCATTTGGGAGGAGGGAGTTGAGGAAGCAGGTTGGTAGTTTTTGGTTTGTGTGTATTTTTGAGATTTGTGAATCCAGTGAAGGCATTGCCCAGCCTGGAAACCTTTATTTTGTACATTTTGCTTTTTGTCTTTCTTTTTGTGTTTAAATCCCTTTATTTTGCCCTTGTGCACTTTTACTTTGTGTTATTTATAATAAAATTAGTATTTTGTTTGAACTGCAGACTGTCTCTGGGCCTTTATCCACTCACCAGCCTGCCACAGTCACGTTTTGGCGGTTGGTAATCCACAAGTATAAAGACTTAGTCTCTCCTACATGCAAGCATCTATTGATACAGTACAGCAGGGCACTGTCAGTAGACCCTGTTCCGCAAGGTACAGGGCAAGGTATACGTGATTGTTTAAGAAACTGGAATGAGTCTGAAACAGATAAAGCACCAATAGAGAAAAAGAAAATTGCAATGATTGTTACCAACGAGGGTGCTGTTAAGTCAGGCTGTTTTAATTGTGGTAAGCAGGGTCATGTGTCAAAGGAATACAAAATGTCTAAAATGTCCGCAAACTGCAAACGAGCTGGACATGCAAAGAATCGATGTTTGGCTGGAGGGGGAGGTGCTAAGGGGCAGGGTCCATAAAAAAAGCAACAGACTGTAAATAGCTTGAGGTTACCTACTGTACCTCCACTCTCTTATGAGCAACTGAGACAATTGTTACAGTCCTTCTCAAAGCAAGTAGGAAACAATGGCCATCATAACCCTTCCCGCAGCCAACATGAACCCCCACCGAACCCCCACCTTCATCTGCCCTGTGAAGGGGTCTGGCCTCTATTGCAGTAGTGAGTTATATTACTGCTGACAAGGAGGGCCGTCCATGTGTTAAAGTTTTGGCTGGAGGCCATCAAGACACATTTCTAACAGACACGGGCTGCTTGCTCTCTCACTTACTGCACAGACCTACCATCCAGAGGGAGGTCTATTCAGCTTGTAGGAGTAGGAGGAAGTGTAAGCAAAGCCAGAATATCCACTCCAATTACATTGCAATTGGGTACTATTAAATTTTATTTACCATTATGTATGGTCAGTACACATGAAGGTTGTATTTTGGGTGCGGACAGAATCGCCCGCGCTTGATTGATTATTAATCTTTCTAGTTGTTTGATTTGGCAAGGGGCAAGAGATCCCCAGGGCATTAAGATGCCAGTCATGATTTCAGATAGGCATTCAGTCTTTACTGTGAAGGGTGCAGAAGATTATGATGTTGTGAAGTTACTACACACTAGTGACAGCCGGCATTGAAGTGTGGGCACAGCACAAGCATGATTGTGGTAATGTTAAATGTATGGTAGTAGCTGTGAATAGCATTGATCCTCCTCCACAGAAACAATATCCCCATCCAAAGGAAGCAGAAGCTGCTGTTAGTCAGACAACTGACTCATTGTTAAGACAGAAAGTAATATGTGAATGTGTCTCTACTGTAAACTCACCTGTATGGCCTGTAAAAAACAGCCGGATGGTTCATGGTGTCTAACTATTGATTACAGGCAGCTTAACAAAAACATCCCCAGTGCTACAGCATTGGTATCCACCACACCAGACATGACTCTACATTGGATGTCTCGAATGGATTTTGGGGAATTAGAGTACACCCAGATAGTCAGTACAAGTTTGCTTTTACCTTTAAGGACAGGCAATTTACGTGGACTGTGTTACCGCAAGGGTATAGTAATAGTCCTACGCTGTTTCATCAATGCATGGCTAACATTTTGCAAAGTTGTTCTTAAACAGATAACATCATCCAATATGTGGACACATACTTCTACAAACGGATACCAGAGAGGAGCATTACGGGCTCCTTGATGAGGTTCTCACTTTGTTGGAGGAGGCCGGCATGAAGCTGAACCCAAAAAAGGCTGCATTAATGAAATCATTTGTTTGTTTCTTAGGAGTATAGGTGGAAGCTGGAGGACATATACCTGACCCAGAAAAGATTAAGTTAATTCAAAATCTGCCCCGCCCACACACAGTTGCAGCCTTACGGTCATTTTTATGTATAATAGGCTTCTGTAGGGACTTTATAGAGGGTAGGTGAAGGGAGTGTCAGCCCAACGATGGGGCAGATGGGTTACTGAACTTGCATCTAAAAACATCACAGTTAAACACTCTGCATCCTACACACTTGCTAACATGCTCACCTATGAAGGGGAGGCTCTTGAATGTACGACACGACAGTTGGAGGCAAAGGCTGGTCCTTTTGCGACAGTGAAAAGGTAAAGAAAAACTATGATGATTCAAAGGGAGGTGTCTGGGAATTTAAAGTTTTTTGTAGTTGGTGATGAACCACGTGATAGGGTTTGCAGATATAAAGGAAAAACCTGGTCTGATAATGATGCCCAAAGGTTTCTGTGGTCTAAGAACCACGAGGGACAGTATGAATCTATTATATGTGAACCTCCACAAGAATGGGAAAACCCAGAAAGTTGGGAAGATGGACAATTAATGGCTGGACACCCAAAAAGGTATACCTCGGGAAGGTATCATTCTCGGACCAGAATGAAATACTGTTTTGGATAATGAGAATATAGTATTATCGTATGTAATGTATAATTTCACGAATCTAACTGTTATGTTTGAACAGCATTTCAAGCAACATACCAATATCCAGAATTGACTTCAAAGGGAAATAGGCAGTACAATAAAAGATTACAAAGAGCGAATAGCCGAACAAATGTATGAAGGTAATGAGAAACGTAGGAAGAGGGGGCTTTATGATGAAATAGCAGGCTGGTTTGGTGCAGGAAATTCTGTTGCAAACAGTTGAGATGGTTATCAAATGTCAACTACAAGCCACACAAGGAGACACACACACACACACACATACACATTAAATTAAATACATATAGTATATGGTAACAGAATAATGTGTTGTACCTTTGCTATTGGTTAAATGTCAGAGAAAGAGGAGGTGGACTATCTATACAGAAGGGTATTTAATGTCCGAATTGCCACTAAAAACATACTCAGGAGAGAAGATTCCATTGCTGGGACATGTGATTGTTCCCATGAAAACCAGCATGCTACCTTGCCCTTAGTAATTGTAAAAGGGGACATGTTGAAATTGGCTAAGTAAAATGTGTTTAAACTGGCCAGTATTTTCTGTATGCAAAGTGCTGAGATGTCATTGGACAAAGTAGTAAAACAGGTAATCAAGAGACACCAGGATGTATTTCAAGAGGGACCCAGCACCATTAAGGAATTAAATGTCAAGATTCAAGATTGCCCAGATGCTAAGCCCATTTTTCAAAAAGCCCAACCAGTACCCTGTGAGGGAGGCTGTAGAGAAGGAACTGACTAGACTGAAAAGCAGTGCTGTCATTTCCAAGGTAAATGGAAGCGACTGGGCTGTACCAATCATTGTGGTTCCAAAATCGGATAAATCCGTTCGCATCTGTGGTGATTATAAATCACCACCATCAATCAAAGTGTGGAAGAAGAGATTTATCCATTGCCAAACACAGAGGATTTATTTGACACATTTGCTGGAGATACCTTATTTAGCAAACTGGACCTCTCACATGCTTACCAACAACTGCAGCTGCAGCTGGACTCGGATTCAGAAAAATATTTAATGATTAATACACACCATGGATTATACTGATACCATTGCCTGTTTTATGATGTTTTTCCAGTGCTCCTTAGACCATGCTGTGTGTTTCCTAGATGACATTCTGGTTACTGCGAGCTCCAAAGTGGCCCATTTGAAGATATTAGAGGAAGTGTTGCTATGACTGGAAATTAATGCAACAAAGTTTACCTGGGGCACCAGATTTGATGCTGAAGGCTTGCATCCTACCTCCGAAAAAGTGGCAGCAATCACAGAGGCGCAAAAGCCTAAGAACATTTCAGAGTTACGATTTTGGGTCTCTTGAATCACTATGGATGGTTTCTGGCAAACTTGTCAACCCTCCTTCGCCCATTTTATGACCTGCTGAAGCAGGATGCCCCATGGAGTTGAACACCGGAATGTGAAAGGAAAACAGCAGCTATTGAACAGAAAGGTTTTAGTTCATTGTGATACAAGAAAACCTTTGAGACTAACTTGATATGTGTGTGTTATATCATCTTTTCCTCATGTATGCTAACTGATGCAGAGAAGAAGTACGTGCAGGTGGAAAGAGGAGGCTCTAGCTCTCTAGAAAGTAAGAAAGTTCCATAAATAGCTCCACAGACGGAAGTTTACGTTGATCACAGATCACAAGCTGTTCCTGACAATTTTGGGACCAAAATCATCAATTCCCACATTGGCTGCACAGCGGATGCAGTGCTGGGCTTTGATTTTGTTGGCTTACATGTATAACATTAAATACCGTAAATCTGTTGACCATGCAAATGCAGACGCTATCTCCAGGTTGCCGTGGCGGGACGCTTCAAACACAGTTGAAGAAGGTGAGCTGTTCTCTTTCTCAGATGTGGAAATGTTGCCAATAGGTGCCAAGCACATTGCAGAAGCCACAAGGAAAGATCTATGGTTGTCCAAAGTGTGGGACTACACATTGAATGGGTGGCACAGATATGTGTCAGATGAAGACCCATTGCCATATGTTACCAGGAAAGACAAGCTGTCAGCAGAACAAGGCTGTGTGCTGTGGGGACAACAAGTAATAATACCACCAGTATACAGAGAGAAGCTGTTAAAGGACTAGCATGAAGGACACCCCAGTAATTGCTGCATGAAGTCATTAGCTAGGAGTTACCTGTGGTGGCAGAGCCTGGACAGGGATATAGAGTGGAAGGTATAGAGCTGTGTAGCCTGTAGCAAACACTCGTTCCTCCATACCACCCTGCATCAAACACACAGTAAACAAGTGGGTGCGTGTTTTCGAGGGTGAAGAGAGAAGTGGAGCCTGGCAACAATGATAAAGCAAATGGGTCCAGTAACCTACTTGATTCAAAAAGATTGAGGAAACGCACTGTGCATATTGATTACCTGCTAACTTCAAAGGAAAATCTGTTTGAAGATCAGGCAAACACCCCCGAGCAAGAAATAGACCTGCAATTGTCTGTTGAGATTCCGGTGCCCAGGGTAAACAACCAGGTTGCATTCACACCAGGGGTGCGTTCAATAGGCAGAGCGCTGCAGAGCATTGCGTGGAGCTTTCTATTGAACTGAGAGCACTTCGTAATGTTAGCTGACATTCTGAGGAGCTTGCTCTGTGGGCTTTTCAAAATAGTGGCGGTACAGTGCCAGTGCAGCAGCTGTTGTGTAATTTCCCCACCTGGACTTTTTGACCAATTTGTCCGTAATAAGTAATACATATTTGTATGCCTTCCTTTTTATAAAAAAAATCTGATAGTTCATTTAAATTAACTGTGTATTTCATTGACTATTTTTCCTTTTAAACGCAGTAAATCTGCAGCACCTCCTGCAACATTTGAAATGCTCAGCTTGCTTTGTTTGTTTGGTTAGCCTTATGTTAAGGAATATTTTCTTAACTGCATTTAAAAAAGTAAACCAATGGATGAATAGCGTTGTGTTAAAAGTGAAATATATGTAACCCTGGATTTTTTTTTTTTGTTGTTGTTTTTTTTTTTTTTAAATATATAGTTTTGCTATTTCTGACTATTAAGCTTCATAATATATCATGGCTTAAAAAACACACCAATAGGGTACACCGAAAACTTCAAATCTTTTTTTTTGTGGCAGTAAATGGGACTTTAGAAAAAGAGAACTTTATTAAAATGAGGTACTTTTGCAGTGTTACACTTCTATCTAACCAAGCGCACATTATAAACCAAACTACATATGTACTATAGGACTTAAATCATATTGGAGAGAAAAAAACAAACATATATATATATATATATATATATATATATATATATATCATATAATTATTATATAGCAGTAATTTACCATTAAATATTTAATTTAATTGTTTTATTCAGTACTGAGAGTCGGTTAGGCCTATTTAGATTGGGGCATACCTTTAATAAACTTGACTGCACCTGTGGGGTTTTGCAGTTTGTCTTGTATATGAATTTATTGGAAAGGGAATACTTTTTGTTTTGCAGGCATAGTATTACATTTGTTGTTTTTTTTTTTCTTTTTCCTCCAGAAAGGCCTTTTGAAGTCGACTATCAGAGGCATGTGCCAATAATAACAGAGTCTGCCTGTCGACCCAAACCAGTCGGTTTGGTCCCTAGCTCGAGACACATTACTACTGACTGAGGGTACCATTCACCTTGATGTTTAACCCATGGTTAGTATCATAGGGGCAAGTGTGATGACATAGACCCGGTCCCAGGGCAGCGTATAAATCAGACATTAGGTACAAGGTAAACGCCAAATTTCGTGGACAACGCGGAAGTGTATACACTGACTTTCATCCGGAATTTACAAGTACTTAAACGTGGTGAATTGCTTTCGTTTAGTATATTATTTAATTTTTTTTTTATAGAACAATAGTCTGCACTCAGCATGGAAGAGTTAACGGGATATACAGTAATCCTTGATTTGTAGCAGATGTTTCTTATGTTTTTTTTTTTTTAGTTTTTTAGTTTTTTTTTTTTTTTTTGCAGAACAGTAAGTCTATCATATATATATTAGTCATCGTCATATATATATATACAATGTACCCAGTCAAAAGTTTGAGAACACCTTCTTGAAACCAAGTTTTTCATGATTATCTATGTTTTTAACTGTATAAACTTGACTATAAACTCTTAATATTTCATTATATGATATGTGTACTTATATAAGCTGATAATCATAAGTGAATTGCATTAAAACATTTAATTTTTAAATGAAAAGGTAAATCTAGTCAATTTCAGTGAAATGGTCACCCAAAGAAAGGGGATTTCAGTCTGAAGCCCAAGTCAGTTAAAAGTCTGAAATGTGTATAACACGGTGTTAGTTAACACTGGCCTAAATATAAAAGTGTTTTTGTTAGATGTTCTCTGAGTTAACTAGCATGTTACCTAATTAACCTTTTGTCACCAATTATTGTTAACAGGTGAGGGTCCATGATTACTGTAAATATAGGTAGCATAGGCACAAGTTTGTCATTTCTGAATATAAGGGAGCAGAAAATGGCAAAATACGCTCAGTTAAGCAAAGAAAAAAAGGCTGTAATTGCTTTAAGAAATGCAGGTCAATCTTTAAGACAAATCGCAAGAACTTTGCAAGTGTCTGTAACTGCTGTGGCCAAGACCATCAAACGATTTGAAGAAACTGGCACTCATGAGGACCGAACAAGGTCAGGCAGGCCAAGGGTGACCTCAGAATCAGAGAACAAGTTCATTTGAGTCACAAGTCTGCAAAAACGGTGATTAACTGCCCCTGAAATACAAGCTAAATGCTACTAGAAGTACAGATGTTTCAACATCAACTGTTCAGAGGACACTGCATGAAGCTGGCCTAACTGGAAGAATTGCTGCAAAGAAACCATTGTTAAGAGTGCAGAATAAGAGGAAGAGACTTGCCTGGGCCAAAAAACACAGAAAGTGGATGTTTGAGGAGTGGAAGTCGATCTTATGGACTGGACCGAGGAGTCAAAATTTGAAATATTTAGGTCCAAGCACCGAGAATTTGTAAGATGCAGAGAGAGTGAGCGCATGTGTGGTTCCCACTGTCAAGCATGGAGGAGGCAGTGTCATGGTCGGAGGTTGCTTTGCTGGTGACAGAGTTGGTGATCTTTACCAAGTCCACGGCAAGCTTAACCAGCATGGTTATCATAGCATTCTTCAGAGGCATGCCATTTCATCAGGATTATGGCTAGTTGGGCAGTCCTTCATTCTTCAGCAAGATAATGACCCGAAACACACCTCAAAGTTGTGCAAGAACTATCTGGTGAAGAAGGAAAGTGAAGGACAACTCAATCTAATGACTTGGCCTGCCCAGTCTCCAGACCTCAATCCCATAGAACTTGTATGGGACGAACTGGACAGAAAGTCAAAGCAAAGCTACCCACCAGTGCCCTACATCTCTGAGAATTGCTGCAAAAGAGCTGGGAAGACACGTGGGGTGATTTCCTGCTGAAACTTGTTAACCGAATGCCTCGTGTTTGTGAGGCTGTTATTAAGGCAAAGGGTGGCTATTTTGAGGAATCCAAGATTGAGACCATTTTCAATTTTTTTGAACATGCTTTGATACTCCTTACGTTTTGTATATCGTAACATGTGTTTTCATTTTCAAGTATTTACAGAAACGTATACGACTCAAAACATTGTCAATTATGAAAAAAAACCTAGTTTCCAGCAAGTGTACTCAAACTTTTGACTGGTACTGTATATATATATATATATATATATATATATATATATATATATATATATATATATATATATATAGATTATTTTTACTTAATGAATGGTGTGTACCAATTTGCATGTAGCAGGGGGAGATCTGTGCTGACTCTGCTGGCGTCTTCACAGTGCTGCAGGAAGAGGGCGGCAGTCGTCCAACAACCACCTGTGAGTCATGGCAGTGACACGGGGAGGTGGGAAAGTGGGTGTGTGGACTTTCCCCCTCTCTGAATGGCTGAGAGGCGGGTCTTGGGGAGATTGTTAGCCCTATAAGTTAATGCTCTGCTGTTTCCTCAGGTCTGCCCTTGTAGATGCGCCGAGAGTGCGGAAGCGCTGGTCAAGGACCGAGAACCAGCTGGGGAAAGAAAAGGAAACTGAGACATTTCAGAGCGAGACAGTGAGGGCGGGGAACCCTTGGGCAGACCCCGGAAAAAAAATAACTAAGCAGGCTAGTTAGCCGGCAGTGTAGGTTGGTGATCCGGGTCTCATGGATAGCGGCGACCGGGATATAGCTGTCAAGTGCAGCACCTTTTCTTTGTAGTTTTGTTACTGTTTTATTTTCCCTGTTTCTTTGTGCCTTCTGTTTTGAATTATTGTTTCAAAGCACCTGCAAGTGCGCTAGTATTGTGTACCATTGCTTGGTATTCCCGTGGTTCTGTTTATCATCGTTGGTAAGCAGACCACGGACCAACAGTGCCCTCTGCGGGCCAAAAGAAAAAGAGCACCCCAAAATAAAACTGGGCACCTGTGCGGTGTTGCCAAGTCCACCTGTCTGTCTCCTGTGTCAGTGAATTACCCACCATCCTTCCACAAACGGGTTAACTGTCCAAGCTTACCCCGGTCTCTGTAGTTCTGTTTTACCTGTCTCAGGTACCATTCTTACCTTTAAGGGAAGCAGGACTACGCTTACCAGAATGTATTGAGTTGTGAGTTTAAAAGCCTGAACTATCCAAAACTGTCCCGCTGAACACGGAGCCATATGATCACCTTAACTTTACACTATAAACATAATATAGCACTGATTAGGTCAGCTTCATACCAGTTTAGAATTAGTTTTAAATAATTGCAATTTTCTTTCTTGAGGAGCACAGAGTCAGGCTGCCAAGGGTAACTGTTGGTCTCATGAGGCTACCCTTCTGCTCATTTATGCCTTTTGAGACCATTTGGAGGACTTTCATTCTCCTGTACTGGCCGGGGTATCCTGTACTGCGGTGTGTATTTTGTGTTGTGGTGTGTTATTGTGTATATGTGTGTATTTTGTGTTTTATGCTGTGTGTTATTGTGTATATGTGTGTATTTTGTGCTATGTGGTGTGTTATTGTGTATATGTGTGTATTTTGTGTTATGTGGTGTGTTATTGTGTATATGTGTGTATTTTGTGTTATGTGGTGTGTTATTGTGTATATGTGTGTATTTTGTGTTATGTGGTGTGTTATTGTGTATATGTGTGTATTTTGTGCTATGTGGTGTGTTATTGTGTATATGTGTGTATTTTGTGTTATGTGGTGTGTTATTGTGTATATGTGTGTATTTTGTGTTTTGTGCTGTGTGTTATTGTGTATATGTGTGTATTTTGTGCTATGTGGTGTGTTATTGTGTATATGTGTGTATTTTGTGTTATGTGGTGTGTTATTGTGTATATGTGTGTATTTTGTGCTATGTGGTGTTATTGTGTATATGTGTGTATTTTGTATTTATGTGGTGTGTATTTTGTATATGTGTGCATTTTGTGTTATGTGGTGTGTTATTGTGTATATGTGTGTATTTTGTGTTTTATGCTGTGTGTTATTGTGTATCTGTGTGTATTTTGTGCTATGTGGTGTGTTACTGTGTATATGTGTGTATTTTGTGCTATGTGGTGTGTTATTGTGTATATGTGTGTATTTTGTGCTATGTGGTGTGTTATTGTGTATATGTGTGTATTTTGTGTTATGTGGTGTGTTATTGTGTATATGTGTGTATTTTGTGTTATGTGGTGTGTTATTGTGTATATGTGTGTATTTTGTGTTATGTGGTGTGTTATTGTGTATATGTGTGTATGTATCAGTGCACAGGGGGTGGGATTGTTAGTATTTAAAATGTATGTATTTGGGCACGGGTGTGTAAAGTAGTTCACGTGCAAACTGTACCTGGACTCGATTGAACAATTAACAAGCAATTGAGTCCAGGTACAGTTTCATGAAAGCAGCCATGAATCACTCACTCTAGGTTAATGTGTGCTGGGGCAGAATGAGAGACGTGAGTCGGGAGAAACGAAACCTAAAAGAAAACAATTGCTACCCCTGCTGGTTTTACACCAGAACGATACTTGTGTGTTCAGTGTCTTTTCAGTCTGTTTATTTTAGCCACTGTGCCATTTTGTGTAAAGTGTTTCTGTTTTATTTAAACCTTTTATGTTATTATTAAACACGCATATCAGCGCTTCCATAACCTAGTACTGTGTGTCTACTTCGTGGTCTGACGTCACCCACAAGCCATTCCTTTCACAGTACTCTTTCACATGCTGAAGACGTGGTGCACACGAGAAGGCTTCACCTATCTTGATCATTGGACCACATTCTACAACGAGGACTATCTGTATAGACGGGACGGACTGCACTTAAATAACAAGGGAACCAGTCTACTTAGAGAAAAGATCCTCGAGCAGGTTCAGAAGCATTTAAACTAGAAAGGAAGGGGAGAGAAATCAACAAAAAAACAGAAGGGAGACCGCATCAAAACAAGAACAACTCAGGTAAGACAACCATTAAATGTATTTATCTAAATGCTAGAAGTATCAGAAACAAAATTCTAGAACTTGAAGCTACTGAACTAACAAGTAACTATGATGTGATAGGTGTTACAGAAACTTGGTTGTCTGAGAGTGATGGGGACGAATATAATATTTGTGGGTATACACTGTATAGGAAAGACAGGCAAGAAAATAAAGCTGAATCAATATGGATAAGAATAACGGACAAAAATTCAAAGGCAATAATAATAGGAGCATGCTATAGACCGCCAGATTCAGACAGCGAGCAAAATAATCTGTTATACAATGACATTAGAAATGCGTGTAGCAAAGGAGAAGCCATACTAATGGGGGATTTCAACTTCCCCCATATAAAATGGGAAAACCCGGTGGGTAGCACGAAGGATGAAATAAAAATGGTGGAAATGACAAATGACTGCTTCCTAACACAATTTGTCAAGGCACCGACTAGAGGGGAGGCATGCCTTGATTTAGTCTTTTCAAATAACGAAGACAGAATAACTAAAACAGAGGTCAGAGAACCACTGGCAAACTCAGACCACAACATGGTCTCATTTGAAGTGTTTTTTAAAACCCCAAAAGTAATGATTAAAGCTAAGGTTTACAATTTTAGAAAAGCAAACTATGAAGGTATGAAACAGAGACTAACAGAAGTAGATTGGAGTAAAATAGAGAAAACACCCACAGAAAAAGGATGGTTGTTCTTCAAAAATGTAGTACTAGAGGCACAAAACAATTACATCCCTAAAGTAGACAAATCTAAATGTAAAACTAAATTGCCAAAATGGTTTAATAGATCAATTAAAAAAAATATTTAGTGAAAAAATGTACTTTACAGAGCATTAAAAAAGGACCAAAAAGAAAGTACGCAGAAAGAGTACACGGAACTGCAAACGCAAGTCAAAAAGGAAGTTAGAAAGGCCAAGAGAGAAATAGAAATGAACATTGCTAAGGGAGCTAAAACCAATTCCAAAATGTTTTTTCCAATATTACAACAGCAAGAGAACATTCAAAGAGGAGATTAAATGTTTAAGAGATACAAATGGCAAAATCGTAGATGAAGAAAAAAAAATAGCAAATATATTAAATGATTACTTTTCACAAGTTTTTACAAAGGAAGATACTGACAACATGCCCCACATGTCATCCAGTTCCTATCCAGTTTTAAATAAATTTAGCATAACTGAGGCAGAAGTGTTAAAGGGACTAGGAGCTCTTAAAATAAACAAATCCCCTGGGCCGGGTGAGATCCTCCCAGTAGTACTCAAAGAAATGAAAGAAGTAATTTACAAACCTCTAACCAAGATCATGCAGCAGTCTCTTGACACAGGGGTGGTACTGACAGACTGGAAAATTGCAAACGTAATACCGATCCACAAAAAGGGAAACAAAACTGAACCAGGTAACTACAGACCAGTAAGCCTGACTTCTATTATATGCAAACTTATGGAAACTATAATAAGATCCAAAATGGAAAATTACCTATATGGTAACAGGGTCCTGGGAGACAGTCAACATGGTTTTAGGAAAGGGAGATCTTGTCTAACTAACTTGCTTGATTTTTTTGAGGATGCAACATCGATAATGGATAATTGCAAAGCATATGACATGGTTTATTTAGATTTCCAGAAAGCTTTTGACAAAGTCCCGCACAAAAGATTAATTCTCAAACTGAACGCAGTTGGGATTCAAGGAAACACATGTACATGGATTAGGGAGTGGTTAACATGTAGAAAACAGAAAGTACTGATTAGAGGAAAAACCTCAGAATGGAGTGTGGTAACCAGTGGTGTACCACAGGGATCAGTATTAGGTCCTCTGCTATTCCTAATCTACATTAATGATTTAGATTCTGGTATAGTAAGCAAACTTGTTAAATTTGCAGACGACACAAAAGTAGGAGGGGTGGCAAACACTGTTGCAGCAGCAAAGGTCATTCAAAATGATCTAGACAAGATTCAGAACTGGGCAGACACATGGCAAATGACATTTAATAGAGAAAAGTGTAAGGTGCTGCATGCAGGAAATAAAAATGTACATTATAAATATCATATGGGAGATACTGAAATTGGAGAAGGAATCTATGAAAAAGACCTAGGAGTTTTTGTTGACTCAGAAATGTCTTCATCTAGATAATGTGGGGAAGCTATAAAAAAGGCCAACAAGATGCTCGGATACATTGTGAAAAGTGTTAAATTTAAATCAAGGGAAGTAATGTTAAAACTGTACAATGCACTAGTAAGACCTCATCTTGAATATTGTGTGCAGTTCTGGTCACCTCGCTATAAAAAAGATATTGCTGCTCTAGAAAGAGTGCAAAGAAGAGCGACCAGAATTATTCCGGGCTTAAAAGGCATGTCATATGCAGACAGGCTAAAAGAATTGAATCTGTTCAGTCTTGAACAAAGAAGACTACGTGGCAACCTAATTCAAGCATTCAAAATTCTAAAAGGTATTGACAGTGTCGACCCAAGGGACTTTTTCAGCCTGAAAAAAGAAACAAGGACCAGGGGTCACAAATGGAGATTAGACAAAGGGGCATTCAGAACAGAAAATAAGAGGCACTTTTTTACACAGAGAATTGTGAGGGTCTGGAATCAACTCCCCAGTAATGTTGTTGAAGCTGACACCCTGGGATCCTTCAAGAAGCTGCTTGATGAGATTCTGGGATCAATAAGCTACTAACAACCAAACGAGCAAGATGGGCCGAATGGCCTCCTCTTGTTTTTAAACTTTCTTATGTTCTTATGTTCTTATGTACTCGAGAAGAATGAGGTTTGGAGGATGATAGCAGAAGAAATGGCATCATAGACACTAAGAGGTAATTGCTACCCAACATTGCTTCTAAAAGGTTCTGTTTGTGCCATACAACTGATACAAAACACTAGAAACCCTGCATAGTTGGAAAGTAAAAGTTGCATACCTATTTCTGTACTACTGAACAAAAATAATGCTCCAACTGGGAACACTGCAGTAACATAAGGAAAGAAATGCATGTGGCTCTGATGGGTTCCCCCCGTGTGTATTTTGTGTTTTATGTTGTCTGTTATATGTATCATTGTAGTGGTGCATGGAGTATGGGTTATGTAGCACAGGTGATGTAAAATGTCTATTTGTATTTAGGCACGGGGATTGCACAATCACTTCATGTGCAGATTAAAGGGAAGTGCGCAAATTAGTTCACTTCCTGGGATTCAAGTGAATGATTAATTAGTAATTGAATCCTGGCACAGCTGTATATATAGAGGCACAAATCAATCACTCGGAGTTGGGTGTTCAGAGTGGGGAACGGGAGTAGAGAGAGGAGGTAAAAATAATAAACAATTGCTATTCTTGCTGGTTTTTGGGTTACTTGTTTTGGGGTTAGTTCTGTGTTTTTTGTTTGTCTGTTTATTTTGGCCAATGTGCCATTTTGTTTGTTCTCGCCACTCTGTGTGTTTCTTCCTGGCCTGACGTCACTACGCAAGCCAACCTGTCACAAGCTCCTAGGTATGTAATTGCTTATTTTTCTTTTTCTCCTGTAGATAACACAGAGGCACCGTTTAAAGCTGGTTTCAGAATACCTAGCCAAAGCTCTACACCCAGGACTATATCTACACCTACAGCACCACCATTAAGAGATGACGGTGTTATTTCAGTTGTGGGAAACAGGAGCACAAAAAGGAGAGTTGAAGACAACGAGCCCATTTGTGGGTCCAAGACTTTGCAGAGGAACAGAAAAGGCAGATGCAGGAGCTCATGGAAATACAGAAGGTTGCACTTGAGGTTGCAAAACAAAGACATGAACTGCAAAAGCCATTCTCAGATGTATTCAAAGAATCGTTGAAGAAATAATATGTTTTTTTTTATTTATTTGCTGTATAAAAATGTTGCTGGGTTGAAAAAATAAATTGTTCTATTTCTGTAAGTGTTTTTTTTTTTTTTTTTTATTTTATTTTGCTGCCCAACAATACTTGCATATAATAGAAAATCTTAATTGCAGGTGTAAACTGCATTGTAGCCACCTGTAAATAAAACATGCAATATGCAACAATTGTTTATTTTTTTTTATCTAAATCATAGAACTTCTAGAAAACACAGAAGTAGGAATGCATTAGGATTTATTATAAGCACAGCATACATGAAAAACTATGAAACGTGCATGTATATCCATGCTCAGAATGGAAAAACTTTATAATTCAAATCAAGAGAAGTTATGTGGAATTATGAAACTATATACACTTAGTTAAACCACCATGTGTATCCCTAGGCGAATAAATTGACAATATGGTCTCTTTTGTGCTGTGTAATCAGCCTCTGCATTTCCAAGCTCATGATTGGCATCAGTGTCATCCATGCTTGTCATCAGCAGATAACTTTTCTGGGTTAAACAAGTGTGCAAAACACATGCAGCACTGATGACCAGGAGACTGCTAACACCTGTGGTCATGTGTAGGTATTTCAAACATCTCCATTTGCACTCAGGAGATTGTGTAGCCATGTGAAAAAAACTATTGTGGGCTGTTGAAATTAAAATTGAACTTTTTGGCCTAAATGCAAAGCATTATGTTTGGCGCAAACCCAAGACAGTGCATGACCCAAAGAGCACCATTCCTACTGTGAAGCATGGTGGTGGCAGCATCATGTTATGGGGATGTTTCCCATCGGTAGGGACTGGGGCACTTGTCAGCATAGACGGGAAAATGAATGGAGCAAAGTACAGATAAGTACTTGAGGAAAACCTGCTCACCTCTGCAAGAAAGCTGAAACTGGGACGGAAGTTTACCTTTCAGCGTGACAACAACCCAAAGTGGCTAAGGAACAAAAAGGTAAATGTCCTTGAGTGGCCCAGTCAGAGCCCCGACCTAAATCCAATTGAAAATCTGTGGCATGACTTGAATAATTATCCAGTTGTGATCTTTCAGTTTTGTATTTTTAATATATAATTTTTTTCTCAATAAATGTTTTTTTCCCCTTAACAGTGTGGAGTATGGTGTGTAGATAAGTGGAAAAAAATCCTCATTTAAATGGGGGGTGTGAAAGATATCCGTGACATACACACACATATATAGGGTGTGTGTGTATATGTATATATATATATATATATATATATATATATATATATATATATATATATATATATGTGGGGCCCACCCTAATTCGTGTGGATTCCTAGAGCAAAAAACACTTCCCACATCGGAGCACAAGAAAAAAAAAAAAAAAACGACCATTGGAGGGGGTCAAATACCTTTGCAAAGTTTTTTTTTTTGCTGGTATTTTCCAGTTTATGTATGTCTATTCTTCTTCATGTTATGCAATCACATACAATAATGTAGATAGCTCAATAAAAAAAAACATACAAAATATAAAGTACTAATAATTGATGCACCTGAGTATTGGGGACAAGTCGCCTGATAATTGATAGGCTGTAGTTTTAACAGTCATTTTTTTTGTATGTTTATATTAGATTACTCTGGCGTGGACAGTTTATTTCAGCTGTGATGTCACTTATATAATATTCATTTAATCTCATGCATCACACTTTTAGGAACTTGAGATTTCTGCGACACATTTGTTTGTCGCATCCATCAGGTTTGTAGAGGGCTTTACCCTCTGGACTTGTTGCAATCAGTCCACCTCTATCTTGCATTATTCTAATTGGCAATTTACATTGAAAATTAAAATAAATAAATAACAAAGACTGGGTTTGATAGTTAAGGGGTTGACAGTTTAAGATGGTGTTATGTATTAATGCATTGGTAACAGTGTGTTATTAGTTCAAATATAAGAATATAAGAACATAAGAAAATTTAGAAATGAGAGGAGGCCATTCAGCCCATCTTGCTCATTTGGTTGTTAGAAGCTTATTGATCCCAGAATCACATCAAGCAGCTTCTTGAATGATCCCACGGTGTCAGCTTCAACAACATTACTGGGCAGTTGGTTCCAGACCCTCACAATTCTCTGTGTAAAAAAGTGCCTCCTATTTTCTGTTCTAAATGCCCCTTTGTCTAATCTTCATTTGTGACCCCTGTCCTTGTTTCTTTTTTCAGGTCAAAAAAGTCCCTTGGGTTGACATTGTCAATACCTTTAGAATTTTGAATGCTTGAATTAGGTCACCAAGTAGTCATCTTTGTTCAAGACTGAATAGATTCAATTATTTTAGCCTGTCTGCATATGACATGCCCTTTAAACCCAGAATAATTCGCTCTTCTTTGCACTCTTTCTAGAGCAGCAATATTCTTTTTGTAGGATGAGATCTTACTAATGCATTGTACAATTTTAACATTACCTCCCTTGATTTAAATTCAACACTTTTCACAATATATCCAAGCATCTTGTTGGCCTTTTTTATACCTTCCCCACATTGCCTAGATGAAGACAATTCTGAGTCAACAAAAACTCCTAGATCTTTTTCATAGATTCCTTCTTTTAATTTCAGTATTTCCCATGTGATATTTATAATGCACATTTTTATTGCTTGCATGCAGTTCCTTACACTTTTCCCTATTAAATGTAATTTGCCATGTGTCTGCCCAGTTCTGAATCTTGTCTAGATCATTTTGGATGATTTGCTGCTGCAGTAGTGTTTGCCACTCCTCCTATTTTTGTGTCATATGCAAATTTAACAAGTTTGCTTATTATACCAGAATCAAAATTATTACTGTAGATTAGGAATATCAGAGGACCTAATACTGATCCATGTGGTACTCCACTGATTTCTCCTCTAATCAGTACAGTGGTCAGTATTCAAAATTATTTTTAGGACTTACGAGGTTCAAGTTCCCGGATGTTGTGAGAGCCTGTAAGATGGTGGCCATCTAAAATAATAAAAGCAATTTGAGGTTTGTTAAACAGACTGACTGAGTTATTCAAATAATAGTGAAAAATACTACAATGTATGCGATGTCATATGTGCTACAAAAAAGACATTTAAATCAATATGTCTGTGAAATGTGCCATTCTGATGTTGTTTCTGTACTGTACTATAATAATATTCTATTTTAACAAATTTTCATATGCTGTTCTCTGTTGTGTTTGAAGAAACTCTGGATAGTGACCACATAAATGAAAATAAACTCGATTACAGGGATTGGCGTTTGACCTTTTATGCTGTGGTTTTTTTAAAGCGCTAGCTGGGGCCATGTGAACAGAGCTGGAACCTCCTGCAGGATTGTAACAGGCTGAGAGTCCACGGTCTGACAACCACTCCAGACCGATCTCTGCAAGCCGCCACTTGAGGCACTGACCTTTGTCGAGGCGCTTAGTCGAGGCACAGGTAAATCATACACAGAGATTTAGCTTGGGGACAAAGTTCACCTTTACTGAGTTAGCCCCGCTCGATTCCTCCACAGTTAAATACCGTGCCACTAAGGATCAGACAGCCTGCTCGCTGGCTCTCTGATAAGAATGTGTCCTGACCAGAATTTATCGGCTTGCGAGCCTTTTAAAAGTTGTGCTCATTACTGTGTCTATAAAACGCCTACAGCTAAGGAGAGTGCAGCACCTAACGACGGTTTTGAGCCTCCAGCTTATGTTTGTTTTTCCCCTTTTAAATATGTGTGTGTGTTTTTTTTTTGTTTTGTTTTTATGGACATGCTTGGTTTTAAAGAAAAAGCCTTCATTTCTCTTAAAGTACATTTATGAAAAGGGTAATATAGACTGAAAAAATGAAAATTAGGTGACTGTTTTAGTTACCCAGGTTTTATTTCTTATAGGGTAAAGCCCCGCATGTAAATAAATGTGTGGTGTTTGTAATGTTATGATTTCAAATTTATTGTAGTACTGTTTAAAAGGAAATGTATTGTTTGGGAACGGGTGATTGTTATTATTGTATGATTTAAATGTATTTTGTGTTTATATTAGAAAATTAGTGTTTGGTTTGTATTGTTTGTTTCTGCCAGACAGCTCGTGCAAATGCTTGGTTGGTAGTCTGTGATTATTGACTGTTGGACATGTAAACTAAAACCTGTGTAGAATGTGTCTGGAGCCTTTTATTGAATTATTGTTTAAGGGGGTTAAAATTAATGTAATGTGCATGTACTGTATATACAATCGTGTTTTTCTGTTTTGCAAGCGCTACTCGTGCTGGGCAGACCAGTCCAGTATTTGTTTGGTGTTCTGTTTTTGTTTAAACTTATATTTTGTTCTATTAAATATTTATTTTAATTTTTGTTTCAATAAAAAAAAGTGCACCGCAGCACTTTCACCTGCAAGTACCTGTGTCATCTCTGTCAGCTGACTGGTCTGGGAACATCAAGGCCAACCTGTCACAGGTACAGATTACAATAAGTGCTCTGAACCAATCACTGGACTGAATTGTGTCCAGTAATGTCTACTGTATATCAGCAACAGCAATGGGGCATATATTTATTAACATTTATCCCTTACTTTCGACATTAATATATCCACTTATAATGCCCTGCAAGGATGCATATATCCCCAGAAACAGGGATATAATGCAGGCACTCATGCATGCATATATATATATATATATATATATATATATATATATATATATATATATATAAGTAACGGATGGAGCAGGACACGGGGCCTGCAAATCCTAAGGATGTTTGTTTTATGGCAGGGATGGGGTTAAAAAGCTTCCCTGCCAAGTTAATTGTTTAATTATCACCTGCACCTGGCAATTATTAAAAATTAGAGCCAGGTGCAGGGTTTAAAAGGAGTGCAGCCAGTCTGTTGTTAAGTTGTTAAGGTCTGTTTAAAACCTACGTTTGTTTTTTATAAAAAAAAAAAAAAGTGTATTCGTGTTTTGCTTTGGTGTTATGTCAGGTAAACAGCTTAGCTGTCCTGTGTGTTAGTCAGGGACCTGCATATGTTTAGTGAGTGCTCCTGGGGAGCTAGGTGTTTGTTTTTGTTTGTTTGATATGTATTTTGAAGTAAAGTGCATGTAAGAGCTAAAACTTAAGTTTTATCTCAGATTCACATTCTTAAAGGGGCACAAACCCAAACTACGCCCAGCTTGTGTACGTCTGTGTAAGGTTTGATTGCGGGTGAACACATGCAGTACATTATATATATATTAGCCTATATTCATAGATATATTATATATATATTATATATATCTATATAGGATATAATTCTATACAATACTTTGAACCATTCCATAAATGCATTTTAACATATAGAGAACTGTGATGAAACTTGGTAAGGACATTTTTAGTGGAAAATACATTGAGACATTTTAGTAGAAAAGGCCATTCAGCCCACCAGTGGTTGGTCACTTTAATGCAAGCATGGTCCGTAAGCACGCAGGAGAGGAAATTCAACTCCCCCTAACCAGGTTAGTAGGGGAAATGAAACTTTCCCTTCTTCCAGGCAGCTAGCTAAATGTGTTATTATGGTCACATTCAGAGTTATGGTCCAGGACAGCATCCAGTCTATTCTTGAAGGATGAGATAGTCTCTGCTTCAACAGCTCTGTCCGGCAGCCTGTGTCAATGGTTCACCACCTTGTGAAAAAGCTCCTTCTCCCCGTGGTTCTGAATATGCCCCTTTTCAGCTTCCACCTGTGGCCCTTGGTTCTGTTCTCTGTGAAATAATGTGAAAGACTTTGCATTTATTCACATTAAATTTAATCTGCCATGTGTCAGCCCAAGCTTGAATCTTGTCTAAATGTCGTTGTATTATTAAAGTTGCTGACTGGGAGTTGGCTACCCCTCACAGTTTCATGTCATCTGCAAATTTGCATAGTTTGCTGATTATGTCTTGGTCCAAGTCATTTATATAGATGAAGGATAGCAATGGTCCTAATACTGATCCCTATGGTACCCTACTTGTTATGTTACTCCAGTATGAAGCCTCGTTTCTAATTATAATTCTGCTTCCTGTCTTGTAACCAGTTATGAATCCATGCTACATTACCATTTAATCGTTAAAATATAATCTCTTGTGCTTTTTGCTAAGTAGATTGTCATATGCACTGTCCTTGTCCACTCTAGCAGTCACCTCCTGAAAGAAATCTAGTAAACTAGTTAAACAAGATCTACCCTTCCTAAAGCCATGTTGGCTGTCTCCTATAATGTTGTTACTATATAAATATACCTTCCATTTTGATCCATATTATAGTTTCCATGATTTTACATATGATCGCAATGTTAAACTTATAGGTCTATATTTCGCAGGGTCGCATTTATCTCCTCTTAAATATAGGAACATTGCCAATGTTCCTGTCCTTTATTTATAGATGTGTTGAATATATAACATACTGGTTTAAACATCTGTTTTCTAGTTTCCCTGAGGACTCCTGGACAGATTCCTTATGGCCCTCAGGATTTGTTTATTTTAAGTGCTGTTAGTTCCCTTTGTACTTCATTCTCTTCTATAACATGATGTAATGATGTTTGTGTACATTCTGTTAACTTTGGTATAGTGTATAAATACTCCTTTTTCAAATACTTGTATTAAGTACATCTGCGATTTGGTTGTCTTTAGTCACCAAATTACCTCTGATGTCACGTAAACTACTGACCTCTTTCAGTTTCCTTCAGGATTAGTGATTTATTTGTTTTTTTTTAGATTTAAAAAAAAGTGAACTACAAGAATTTAGCGATGGAGTACACCAGAGAAAAATAACCTTCACTCATCCCAGTCATTCTTTTCTTTTACTTCTCCTTTCTTTGATTTCCTCTCTCTGTGTCAGTCCAAACACACACAGTTGTTGCTTAGGACAACTTTGCTTTTTATAGTGTGTTCAATTGTTAAAGTTCCTGATTGTACCACTAAATAAACCTGGTTTCAGTCTTAACACAATTATCTATTTGGGAACATCAGAGTCGCTTCAGCAAATATGTTAATGATGGGGCAGGTGCTCTGGAACAGGATAAGGCATGTCTTCAGAATACCATTTGAATGCAGTATTTTTTTATTATTTATTTTTATTTTTTTTACATCTTCTCTCCATTTATGCGCTGCAGAATCAGGGTCAAGCACCGTGTGCGCTTGCTCGCGTTTCTCTGTGATCAGAATTCAGCCCTAAGAGTTCAAGTTTGTAGACAGTAAGGGTTTAATAACATATTGAAAAAACCCTTTTGGATTAAGTTTACTATCTAGCGCTAATTCTCTAATTCCCTGTTCGCTGTCCTAGTCTTTTTTTTTTTTTTTTTTTAGGTCTCTAAAGGCCTCTCTGTATTCTATTTGCGAGGCTGCTGCCTTTGATTTAATAGAAGCATATTTTATTTTTAATACCCATGTTTTAATATGAATATCAACATTTTTAACAGTGTAGTTTTTTTTAAAGAGATTTATCTCCTTTTAATGTGACAGCAATGTCAGGTCATAAATGAATATGTTGGTTGTAGACATGTCATCCTGTGCAGCATGAATAAGCCAATGGAATTGATGTAGTTTCTAAGTGATTCTGTTTTGCACGGTAAATCTAGTGCTGGCTCAGCTGGCCTACATTGTTTATTCACTGGCTGTATTGCAAGTGATTTGGGGCCTTAATGTGCTTAACAGGAAACAGAGAAATGGTTTTGCACTGAGGGAGAACACAGGCTTAGTGCAGGGAGACTGGTCACTGCACAGGGGAAATATTATGAGGGCTATTGCACTGTCCATTCAAATATCATGATGAGACGGAATAGCTATCATACTGTCCATTCGAATATCACGATGAGGTGGAATAGCTAACACACTGCATATTCAAATATCATGATGAGGTGGAATAGCTATCACACCGTCCATTCAAATATCACGATGAGACAGAATAGCTTTCACACTGTCCATTCGAATATCACGATGAGGTGGAATAGCTAACACACTGCATATTCAAATATCATGATGAGGTGGAATAGCTATCACACTGTCCATTCAAATATCATGATGAGGTGGAACAGCTAAAGTACTGCATATTCAAATATCAGGATGAGGTGGAATAGCTCTCACACTGTCAATTCAAATATCATGATGAGGTGGAGTAGCTATCACACTGTCCATTCCCTTCTCAATCCAGGAGCAGCCCAATGCACTGGTGCATACACAAAGTCATTTTGCACCCAAAGCTACAAATAGGCACAATAAAGGGAATTCCTCCAATGACGGAAACATTTTATTCAATAACTTGTTGATAGTGTAAGTATGTAAATATACAATACAAGGTTATTTGTTTATTATGTATATTCACAGTCTAATCCATATTTGGAATACCGGCCACCACAGAACCAAAGAGACATTGTGGCCCTGGAGAGAGACCAGTGAAGAACAACTAGACCAATTCCTGGACTTAAAGGACTCGGCTACAAAGAAAGAATGAAAAAACTGAATCTATTTAGCCTGGAACAAATAAGAATCAGAGGGGACATGGTTAAACTCTTTAAAATTCTAAAAGAAATTGACATAGTTAACTGAAACCATTACTATAAAAACAAGCACCAGAGGACACAGCTGGAAATTAAATGGAGGAGACACTTCTTCACATAGTGGTGAGTATAATGTATGGGCTACCTAGTTGTGTTGTCGAGGCAGAAATATTGGGATCTTTTAAGACCCAACTTCACAAAGCTCTGAGATAAATCAGTTACTAGGAACCGGACGAGCATAGATGGGCTGAATGGCCTCCTCTTATTCGTACATTTTCTTATGTTCATATACTTGTCTTAGTTTGTAGTTTTTTTAAAGACAGCAAACACTTTCAAGGTATCACACACACTTTATTATTCTATAAACTATAAATATCCTTGTAGCAGGGCAGGATCCCTGCACATGAGTTGTGGGTTTTGTGTGTATATATTGTAAGCAAGTGTGTAAATTGTTGTAATTAATTTAATGAAGTACCTGATGCTCCTGGGATTGATAGTTGTGGATAATCGGCAGGTAGGTGTGTTCCAGCATGGTGTCAGGTATAAATAGGTTCTGTTTATTCACCACTGGGCTGTTGCAAAGCCACGGACAACGGGTTAAAGATCGTCTACGCTACCCGGACATGGAGACCTGTCTGCATAATCCTGATCGCCGTGAGACTGAACCGGGATCAGAAATGAAACCGCCGATGGCCCTGCTAGTAGTCGGAGTCGGGGTTTGGTTGTGATTGAACTGAGATTAGTTCAGGGATTGTAAATCCCACTAATGTATAGTGAGCGAGGTGTACAAAGCGGGTCCTCCATTTCTTAGGGAGTAGCGCACGCCGTTGTTACGGTACCTTTATTTTGATAGTTTTTTGTATGTCATTTTGCAATTTTTGTACAGATTGCTGTATTAGTTCTCTGTGCGTTACCATCATTGGTAACGTCACATGACCATCTTCATGTACATTTGTTTTCTGTTTGTTAATAAATCCTGCGCGACTGTGAAGGTTTTTCAACTTCAACCCGTCTTCATTTCCTGCCTGTCACTCAGCAGCGAATGCACAAACCCACAAGCAAGGCCTTGTTACAATCCTTATAAAAAATCCTTTTGTTTTCCAGGTACATTTTCAGTCACAGAGCTGAGCTGAGCTGAAAGTGCCTTTGCTTTGAGGAGCTGCTGCTCTACACCAGTGCATGGTCATGTGATGTATAAATGTGTTTAACTACATTAAAATACATTATATAAATTACATTGTTATTTCTTTGCAATTTAATAGTATAACGTTAATGTTTTTTTACTTACTAAGAAGTTTTAATTTAACAAAAACATAGGTTAACGGTGCTGAAAAATTACCAAATCTGTAGAATGTGCAGTTATTTTACGCACAGACAAATTCAAACAAATTTGACTAAATAGTAATGATTTTTAACCATTTACAAACCATTTGGTGATTAGTGTTTCATAATAAATCAATAAATTAATTAATAAACAAATCTATAAATTGTAAAATGAGTGAAAGTGATCCCTGTGAGTGCTGTCCAGTGCATTATACAAGAGAGGAATAATTGTAAATGCTGGCCATGAAGTGGGGGTTAAATTGATCAGGAGTTTAATACAAATTAATCTGCTTTCCAATCTGTTTGACCTCTGTCCACAGTACTTGAATTAAAATGAGTGTCAATTGGCAATCAGTCAATTAGCATCATGATTGGCTGGGCAACCCTGCACAGAGGGTCATGAAGGAAAGAGATTGAGGTAAAGGGAGAATAGGGGGAAAAGGCAAAGGGGTCCAAAGTTCGAAAGTTTTTGTTTGTCATAACAAAAGTGTGTTTGCATGCTACAAAACAGCTCCCTGTACTTGTGAATCATGCCTGACCTCTTACAACTGATCTCATATGCAAAAACAACGTCAAGTAGATACTTGTTTGAGCTATTCCCTCTATCAGTGCTACTGTAATTTCCATAAACAGGTTGATATAATAAATGAGTGTAAACTTTGGTACTAATGTCTGCATCTATTATTGTCTGCATTTACTGTAAATAAACATCATAACTGAACCTTTCAGTTTTATTGTTCAAACAAATCACCTGTGAGACCTGTAAAAATGTTTTTACTGTGAGAAAAGTAAATCTTAATTGAAAAGTTTCTGAATTTCACTCAATTCTTCAATAAGATGTACCAAAAAACCTCCCCAATGTTTTTATAGATGTGTTTATTTAATCAGTTGGAACATAAATGAAACCAAAGGTCATAAACAGTTCTGCTCAAATAGGAAACAGGAAGAATAAAACAGGGTCTGCACCTCTAGGAACATGAAAATGTACACAGGCTTTTACACAACTCCCCTGGAATGAGAATGAAAACACCAGTGCTATCAACCCCTCACCCCCGCATCCCTCACCCTTCATAGGCACTAAACCCATTTCTGCCTGGTGGACAGACAGACAGACACAGAGGGCTTAATTCTCCTGTGCTGTCATAGTCTGTCTATGAATCTCTAAATATTCTCACAGGGGTGCTGGTACTTCCCTCTTATTACTCTTGAACCAATACACAATGGGGTGAAGTATTTTAAAGTTGAAGTGTTTAATAATTGAATTAAATAATTAATGTAATATTAAATAATAAAACATAAGACCATACAGCAGTTGCACACAAGTTCCAGGTGTGTACAATCTGATTCAGCTCAGCGAGCGTGCCCTTGTACATGTCCACTCTTGTGATGTAAGGCTCTCATTGCCCTTAATCAAAATTCAGGATCTCCGGAATTCCTAGTGTGGCACACCAATAATGTTTAATCATTCTGGTCTGGACATGAAAACCCAGTTCCAAAATAGAACACTAAAATAACGTGAAGGAGTCATTTATGATTCAAACGATGGGTTTCTATGTTGAGGCAGTGCTTTCCATCTTTTTTCGATGTGACTCCTGTATGGCTTTCATACCTCCTTCTACAAAGATGTTATGGGCAGGCTTGCTTCTGAGCAAAAATTCAGTTAGTTAGATATCCTGCATATGCTTACACTACCAGAACCCCTGTAAAGAGTCTGTATCTTTGAGTATAGGGATAAAACATGGACCTCCTTGATGCACAAGCCTCCAGGCATATCATGTTTAGGGATAGCCTGGATATTGTCTATCAGCATGACTCTGAGAGCTGTTTGGGGACCATGAAAAGCTTTATGGCTATGTGGCAGGGCAAAGAGCCCTGCTGATTTAAAATGCTTGTTTGTTTATTTTAGAACGGGGTACCCCCCGCCCCTGTGTATAGTTTTTATTTTGTTAGTTATGATTTATGTATTTTTATATAGGACGAGCTGGTCCTTCATTATTTGTTATTGTTTTGTTTGGTTTTTAAATACCTCGTGAGGATGCGTGACTAATCAGCTACACTGCAGGTCTTTTATATCTGTAACCGAGGGATTAACCAGCTGTCAATTATCTCAGTTCAGTTCACAGAAATGATTTAACTGCTATGGTTTCTCTCAATATACAATCTCAAAGTCTCAGCAGACCTTACTTGTCCAGCTCTGCTTCTCCTAACATTACTATGATAAGTCCTATAGTGTACGAGCCAGAGGTTGATTATGGGAAATGGCTAGTTTCCAGTTAGTTTCATTGGCAGTAAACTACATTGGAGACAGGCCAGTTGTCTGGTGCTCTCCTCTGGAATGTCACAAGTGATAGTGCCAGTGTCAGCTGGTCAGGGAGCTCCTAGGGGTCGGCAGTAAGGGGGCTGTGAGGGTAAAGAGTGACTCCTGAAAGGTCTCTGGAAGAGGGTAGTTTCATGCTCTTGGAGCAGGGGGTGAATTCTGTGAAGACCAGGGAGGTGGAGTGGCCATCAGGACACAGCAGCATGCTGGAGTCCGCCTCGCATTTCGTAGTTCGGCTGGGCCACAGGGCCTCAGCAGGGGATGGGCGTAGCCCACTGGGCAAGACCACCTCTGTCTTCACCACAGCTCCCAGGCTCAGCTCAGAGGCACGGCTCATTTTGATCAGCAGTTCAAGAGACTGACTTCGAGAATCCTGCAGTAGGCCCTCTGACACACTCTCTACTGCTTTCTCTTCTTCTTCCTCCTCGTCCTCCTCTGTTTCCTCTGGGAAACACCCTTTGCCCTGAGACCCTTGATCTTTGTCGGCCCCTGCTGGTTCTACAGTCTTCTTGACTGAGAGATCCAGGGGTCCTTCTGGCTGCCTGGTTGTCTTTTCAAGTGCCTGGTGGACGTGTAACAACTCACTGCGGATCTTGCAGAGATGCTCTCTCAGGTAGCGTTGTTCTGGAACATTATCTTGTACCAGATTAGCAATCTTCCTCTCCGCCTCCTGGTACTCCTGCAGTGCTTTTGAGAGGTCCCCCAGCAGGACCACTGACTCCTCCAGTTCATCCCGCCTACCTGCTCCATTCCCCAGTGCCTTACCAGGCTTCAAGGGGGAGAGAGGTCTGGGAGGGAGAGCTGCTTTCTCCTGGTTCTCAGAATGGTACTTTCTAAGGTCCAAGTACCACTCTTCTGTAGGCATGGACTGTTGGAGAGCTGTTCGAAAACTGCCAAGAAGAAATAGAGACATTATAAAATTGCACTAAACTAGTCACATAAGTGGGGATTAAAAAATACAGCACCTTCTTTATTTCCTCATTCAAAGAGTTTTAGAACAGGGTTCTAGTTTTTTTAATGCAGTGGTATGTTCAGGAGGGACCCCCTATTTCTGTAAGTTAGGAAATTAGCAGCAGTAAAATAATGTGTCACGCTGTATCTATTAATTGAACCTACTCCTAAGAAATAGGCTATGTTAGATTCCCCTCCCTCATAAGTGTCCCCCAAGCTCATTATTCTTGACCTGAAACAATACATTTCTGCTCTCTGTAACAGAAACAGGTAATTGAAACCATCAGTGCAAATACCTCTCACTTGTTTGTTAAGTAAATGTTTTTGTGCCTATCTTGGCAGATTATTGTCTGATGTGCTTGTTTTGTGTTATGGTCCCGTGTGCTTGTCCCGGTTCAAATCCCGGCTCACTCACTGACTCATTATGTGATACTGAAAAAGTCACTCAAGCACCTTGTGCTCCATCTTTCAGATGATTTGCTGTTGTAAGTGACTCTGCAGCTGATGCATAGTTCACACACCCTAATCTCTGTAAGTCACCTTAGATAAAAGCGACTGCTAAATAAACAAATAATTGAGACCATTAAAGTCTTGTGGCCAAAGAACCCAGATTCAAACCCAACATCCTGTCGTGCAACCTAGCCCAGTAACAGCAGCTTCAGTTTCTATGAGGATACTGAGGTACTCACCTGCTCTGGAAAAGTTGGTCTGTAGCAGCGGAAAATGTTGGGTTGCCATGGAGGTTCTTCAGGAAGTCCAGCTTGCACCCCAAGTGAGGCTTCTTCTCTGGGGGGGATTCCTCACTCTCCAGGGGCTCACCTGTGCGCTTGCTCCCTTTCTCTCTCAGTGACGTCACTTCCACTGCAGCCTTGTGGCTCCAGCCTCCCGTTTTGTCTTCCTTGATGGGTGCTTGGAGCTTCTTCTCTACTGTTCTGTAGCCAGCCTCTGAGACAAACGCAGCCTGATGGTGGGCAGACCACGCTGCTGGGGGAGGGGTGGCAGTGGCAGTGGCAGTGGTGGGACGCAGTGCTGGGACTTTCCAGAGGCTGATTTTGGGTGGGAAGGTAGGGGGGGGGTTGGGTTCCATACTGGCTGGGGAGGATTGACCCAGTTTAGCCCCCTTTCCAGCGTCCTGAGCAGAACCAAAAGCGTGTTCATAGAGAAGAGGGCAGTAGAAGCTGGGTGGCAGGATGGCCCGATCTGCTTGTTGGACGGTGGCAGAGGGAGTTTGCATGAGCTGGGCAGCCGATGCCAAGAAGGGCAGCTGGGCAAGTTGGGCATGAGTGCCAGCTACTGCAGGGTTGATGTAGGAGAACATGCCTGGGCTCAGTGGGTAGCTGACCCCCAGGACTGACAGATTAAGTCCAGAAGGGTCCTGGCAGTCTGCGAAGGCTGGGGGTGGAGGGTAGCAAGGTATGGATCCCCCATCAGGACAAGGTAATGAACCCTCAGGGTTACTCTTCCTGTGTCCGGTGGCCAGAAGATGCCACTGCTCTGAGAACAGGCTGGGGCCACTTAGACAGTTCTTGGAGAACTTGTAGTGCTTCAATTTGGCCTCCACTTCCCTGGCATTGAGGAGCTGATCCTCCAAGGAAAAGACATCCGTGATCACAAAATCTGCCTCTGCTTGCTTGCCCCTTTTGTTGTTGTTGCTGCTACTGTGAGGCTTCTTCTGGTTCACTTTGGATGATGGAGCATCCTCTTCTTTATGTTCCTCCCCCTCATCAGGCTCCTCCCTCTCTCCCCTGAGGTGGTTGTCCTGCACGGCTTCCCTGGTTGGTGCATCACTGCCATGGGCAGGCTCTGCCTCACCTCTCCCCCTCAGGCAGGTCCCAGGAGGGAGTGGGCGGAGTTGGTCAGGGTGCAGGATGTTACCCTTCTTGTAGGGCCAGTCAGACTCAATGAGCAGGGACAGTGAATTCTTGCATAGACTGTACTTCATGTGGTTGTAAAGGTGGGATTTCTCCATGCAGGTGAAGGGGCACTGGAAACACTTGTAGTTGTATGGCTTGCCCCATGGCCGGGGGATGTAATGGGGCTTCTTGGGCTTGCGCTCCTTATGCTTGTAAACCGAGCTGATCTTGCAACTGAGATCTTCTTTCGGCATGGCTGTGAGTGTAAACCGTGTGAGACAAACTGTAATGTTCAGCACTAAAACAGGATGGAGTCATGGGTTTCCATGTGCTGGACTCCAGACTAACAGAAGAGGGAACACCCTCCTGAGATGAGAAGTCTGGCAGGCTCTGGAAGTCACTGCTTCTGTCTAGTGTTCTATATAGGTAGTATAATTTATGGTAGATAAGGTGGGTTATGTAGGATAAGGGAATAAGTTAATTCTCATGAGGGAATGTTTTTTTTTCCCCTGTTAATGGGGTGAAATCCAGAGATGCTGTCAAGGAAAGAAGAAAAAAAATTGTCAGTCAAGATTCACTCAAAAGGGAAAACCAAGTTTGCATCATATGGATATTCTACTTTTCTCGCATAACTAAAGTCATAGATTACATATCTACAATCAGAACCTACAAATTGACAAATAATGAATGACAGTATTGATGAGGCTGATAGTGCTGTCTGAGTTCTCAGCTAGTACGGCTGCGGGCTCACATTACCACGGCTTCATGTTGGGTGCTTGTGTTTTACATATAATGTAAAGAACTGCCTTTGAAACTGCTTGTCTGGAAGTTTACAGTAAAACAAAAACAAAAGGAAGAAGCCAGTGATTAACATACAGTAGAGCAATGTACTCTAGCCTGTGCATGTGGCTGGACAGTGTTGCCATTAACCTATCTGCAGGGTGGCCAGGCTGCTCCTTTCTCACTGTACCTGCCAGAACTCATTATTTCCAGTGCTGTACCAGCCGCTAGCAGGGGGGCAGGCTGTGTTGGAAGCACGCGGGCAGGCAGGCCTCTGGGAGCTTGCACCTGTGCTGGGGAATTTTTCTTGTTGGGATGCAGTGTGCTGGGGATAGTGTGAGTAGGGACTCCCCAGAGTCAGGCCTCTGGCTGGGAGAGGACAGGGTGGGGAGGATGGCAGCTGGTAATGAAAGGCTGGCAGAGTGCCCAGGGGGCATAATTAGTGTAGGGGCTGTAGGATCTGGGTCAGTGAGAGGAGAGAGGGGGGCATCTCACAGAGTACCAGACTTTTTGGGGGCATGTTTTCACTTTTTACAAAATCTGACTCCCAAAACTCTGTACTCTTTAGTTCATGGTAATTTTTCAGACCTGTCTAACAAACATAACTGCCAAATGTAACAAATAGTGGATTCATCTGTCCAATTTTATTACAAAATATATTTTTACTATTACTGTAGACAATTACATAATTGAATTAACCATTATTATTTGATACTGCAAGTTGTGCAGCAGGCCATGATTCCAACCAATTTGTCAAGGTAAATGACTGTCAAAGTAAAAGAACACATTCATTATTTGAAAAGAAGAAACAAATACTCCCAAAATGAGAGTTTAAATACACAGAAATGAGCTGGACTTGAACACACCAGCTACACATATTGAAACTAATGTTAATTGCAATCTCACTTTCAACTGTAACCCAGACATCGAAGAGGAAATGCAAAGGTATAGCACAGTCTCACCATAGTAATTTAACTGATTATTTGAAGAGAAAGAAATAAGTGATGAAACCAATGTAGGCTTGAACCTACAATCCCATTTTCTACCAGCAGTGATAACTAGACAACTTGCACAAGTAGTTCAAATGCTCAGCCATACTAGCATCATCGTACCTTTCGGGCAATTTGGGTTTACGTGTAGTTTTCTTTAGAGAGTAAAATTCTCCAAAATTCAAATGACCTAATTAATATTAAAATATGGGGGTCTATTTAAATGTTTTGTGGGACTTCGAACACCATGCAGCTTTGTAGAAGTGGGTTTACAAGAAGTTTTTAGTTTGTGTTGAAGAACCGTTTGTCTCCTTTGGCCGTCAAAAAAAAAAAAAAACATTTAAAAGGTAAACAAAACAAAAACCCAGACAGCATTACACAAAGAAAAACACCAGTATTCTATAAGATAGCTCTGTATATTTATTTATACACAAATTATACACATGCATATATCTACAAAGTGCCAATTAGCCCCCCCCCCCCCGTTTTCAAGCCCTCCAGCCTCGTTTTAAGTTTTTAGCAGAGTACACACGCAGCACTAATCTGCCCTGGTCAAATATCGATAAGCTCAATTAATAGATTAACAACTCTGAAAACATGAAGGCACATCATTGGAAAATACAAAATATGTTCATAAAATTGCTTTGTTATTTAAGATTTTATAATAAATATAGGCAATTTATCTTACAGCAATGCTTGCTAAACTGACATATGTGCACAGAATAGGGAGCTTAATGTTAACAAGGCTCTGATGTATCCTGGTGTTGATATTTTAACCACATACTGTTCTTTCTGATTGATTTGTACTTAGCACAGATACAGAGAAGGTACCATGTCTATATAATTCAGCTAAATTGAGTTAAAAAAGTACCTATTTCTTTAAAACCATTTGACAAATATTGGATAAAATAAATAAGCACTGGCCATCGTGTCTCCTTAATCTTATAGTCTCCTTAATCTTAAAACCAATGCAACTTATTGAATCCCCAGTGAAGACCGTCAACTTTACGCAGCCAGGAAGTGACTCTGCACACACACACCCAGTCATGCCTTTACCTGGAGGACCACTCAAGGACACTATTTTTGCAGTTGAAAACAGTTAGTACATTTACTAGAAACTACTGTTACTCATGAAGAAAATCCCTGAGCAGGTTTTGAAATGCAGTAAGTGTTGCTGTGATCAGTGTCTTTGATGGTAAAGCACATCAATGGAAAGCACACATAGTGCCCCCAGCTGGAAGAGAGCGAGACCGCAACGGAGCAGTTGCAGACAGTAAGGCAAATCAATTCTTTTGCACTGGAGGGTCATCAATTTATTTTCTCTCTAACTTAATAGCAAACAGGTTTCAGACTCTTCAAAGACATGGTTTTCATTAAAATAGTTTTTGCATTGCAACATTAAAAACTTCAAAAGCACTACATCTTAAAAAAACTGTTCAATACTAAAAACATTCTTTATAATCCCATGTTGAAAATGTAAAATTGAAATTTAAATCAGTGGTAAGGATTGTATGCCAGCTTTAATCAGTAACTGGAATCTTTATTTTTCAGACCATTTAATATCTTACAAAACAAAAGAAAAATTAGCATTCCTAAACCAATAAAAGGTCATTTTACTTCAGCTTATGAAGTCAATCTTCCACAACCTCCATGACACCTCACGCAGATGCTGAAAGCAATATCCCCCAATCCAACCCACAAAACATTCTTCAGCTGATAACGTATAATGCTACAGAAAAAGCACATTTATTTCCTATCTTCACTGACAAATAGTAATCTCAAATAAAAAATCCTTGACTTCACTGGTTCCTTAGTTATAATAGCACTAAGAAAACCAGCAAAGCCCATGTATGGCACATCTGTAAAAATGTATTTGACGGTCTGGAATGTATGTGTTTACAGAATAATAATGGCAGACATTTCCCTATATTTCATCCATCCCTGAGAGCTACTCAACCATACGGGAGGGCTGATGCTGGAATAAAAAGATCAGCAATTCAACAAGAACATCAAATAGAGGAAAAGAGCATTCAGAAAATCACCAGTGTAGTAAGTGAATTTGAAATCATGACGTGATCTATACTTGTATGAAGTATGCATGGATGTGTTGTATAAACATGCTATTAGTGGTGCCAGAACCTTACAATTTGCCCCACATTTATTAAAATGAATATTAAAATAATATATTAAAGCAAATCCAAATAACTGTGCAAGCACATGCAACAACAGACTTTCCCAAAGCCAAACCTGAACAAACTTGCATTCCAAACCATAATAAAATGCATGTAACATCAATATCATCCCTCTGTGATAAGCACGGAAAACATTACAGCTGCCCCTGCATTTTTTTTATACAAATTGCTAAACTGATTTGTGATGAAATGTAGCAAGAAGACTAGACAAGGCAATTTTAGTATGAAACCGGTTGGGATCAGTATTCCAAACACTATTCTGAACAGATTCGGGTTTAGAGTCTACTGCAATTCATTAATTAGTTTGCTGTAGTTAGAGAGTTATTAACCCTATTTCCTAAATGTTATATCTCCGACTCCATACGATAATAAACCCAATGTAACATCAGAAAGTTAATCCCTTTCAGAATTTCAAACCTGCAGGTTATGGCAATTATAAAACATCAAACTTAGCTTCTCTGCCAAACTAATTGCTGTCTTTCTATTGCTTGACTGGAAGAACAAAAAGTTACAGCACACCGGTGTGTGTCTTATTATGTGGTCACTAAACCTGGACAGTCAGTAAATATGACTGGTATACAGACACAGTCATGTAGAAAAGAATATGTGCTTACAGTATGCACCACACATTTACAACAGTCTTGTAACCAGACAAACAACTTTTTACATACAGGTATTTTCCAGCAAATCCTGAGTCCTTATTCTAACTATGCCAGTATTATTGAAGGGTAGTGTTAATGCTCCCATGCATAATGTATAAGAAAATATGCTACAATTTGCGTACTTTTTTTTCCACAAAGACATGCATGAAATAATTTATAATGCCAAATATAGCAACTTTCTGCTTTCTTTTGAGCAAAACTTGGAAAAATATACTATTAGGCTAACAATTCCAATGGTGCAAAATGTGTTTTAATGGTATATATGGTATTAAAATGAAACTATTTTTGTATTACTTACCGACTCCCAGATTCATTATTCATAGTTTCACAGCATTTTTCCATTCGTTTAACAGCTGGTGCCATTAAGGAAAACGAGTAGTTTGTAACGTTGCTATATTGCGACTGATACATTTAATTCATGTTTGTGATCTCTTAACATAAAAAAATATATTATTATTATTATTATTAATTAATGAAATGGCCACCACTTACACCAGTTCACGGCAGTAAGATAAAGGCAAAACGTAGCTATGTATTGGAAAATCACTGAACCGGCAAACGTGTGGCCAAGTGCATACAAGCACGAAGCCTAGAACACAGCTATTTGCTGACTTGTAAAGTAGGCTATATTAACATGGTAAATATAAATTTGAAAGAATAAAAGCAGTACAGCAAAATTACTGATGCCATAAAATGCTAAAACTATGGTAAACTATTGTTAACTGTGAATTACAGTAATGTATTATTTTCTAACAAAGTACATATAAATTACAGTGCGGTCCATAAATACCACTGGTCGATTTTCACCGTTTTTTTTTTTTTTTTTTTTTTTTTTTTTTTTGTCTTGGGTTTTTTTTCCTATGAAGGCGAAAAAGACTTTTAGCTTTATGTTGAAAAACCAGGCAATTATTTTTATTTTTCTAAAATGAATGGGTGTTTTTTTTTATTTATTTGTGCAAATTAATACTGCATATCTTAATATATAAGAAGAAAGTTTGTCTGTCTGTCTGTCTGTCTGTTCTTTTACGCATTGGTACCCCGGAGGAGCAACCCCACTGCTGGATCACTACAGTAGCCATGCATGTCAAATGAAAGAAACCCACAAAACCAAACACAAAAAAAGGAAATAAATAAATAAAGGAAAGGGGTCCGAGCGCATTGTGCGACACTCACGATCGGTAATTTATAGGAAACCATAAGGCTACCGTCCCCCAATCTGTCACGCATGACATATTGAATTTCCACGGTCAACGCCGGGTACTTCAGCCTGTGGTCTATATAACGGTTTGTTCAGACAGAATAAAATGAGTTTAGCTGCGCGTTCAATGCACAATGTAGGCTAGGAAACAAGGCGCCTGAAAGTAATAACAATAATAACAATAACTTCCGTTCAAGTTTTTTTATTTGTTTTTTAATTATTTATGGATTTATCTAGGGCCTATGCATTTCATCCTGTGTTCAACAACACTGAACAGTCGAAATTAGCTATGCTGAAGTATTCAGTTATGTGAAAATTACTTACATGAAAAATTGACATACTTGGTCAGAAAAAGAACAAAAAAAAACCCAGAACTGTCCATTTTACACTAAATAAACGCGAGCTTCTACATGAAAACGGATTTCAAATACAATGAGAAAAAATAAAGTTATTTTAAAAACAAGACAGTTAACAACGCATAGATAACACATTTAATATTACTACTACTACCACGACTACTACTACTACTAATAACAACAACAACAACAACAACAACAACAACAACAAATATGCTCAATAAAATATTAACTGGACGTGCAGTGCAATAAATATTGAGATAACGTAGTACCTATAAAGTGCGCTTACCTGCCGGTGCCGCGTGTGTTTCTGATGCTTGTTCACAGCGTGACTGACAGTCTGCACAGATTGGTGCGAAGTATATATTGTCTGGAAGCCATGCCCAGGGGCATTACCAATATTCCTCGCGCCCTATTCCCTATATGGAAGTGTCACATGTGGTCTGACCACCCAGCTACTGTGAACAGTGCACGCGCCAGACTTCATCTCTGGAATAGTCCTGCAGTGGTTGCTAAGTGAGATAGAATGCTCGGAAATTGAATGGAAAACTTTCAATCGTGTTCTCCGAGAGGGTAGCTCTATATCAGATGCATTATAAGAGTGAGGGAAATGATATGACTACTTACAGCAAATATGTGTTCTCATATACCTCAGTCCATCCATCCATCTCTCTACAATTCATGTGTACCATAACCTGCATTTTTTAGATAAGAAAGGAAATATGACCTATAAATATAGTTGTTTTCATTCACCTACTTCCTGTTGAAATGTCTGCCTTTTTTCAGCATTCCTTGAAAATGAGATGACATTCTCATCTTGCTTAAATAATACATATTTGAATTGCATTGAATTGGTATGTAGTCTGTCTAAACAGCTATCACCATCCTGGAACTAAAATGCACCCACCCCGGCAATGCTGAAATGAACTTCACTGAATCCTGCTGCTCTCATCCCTCTCTGTACTGTACTCATGCAGCAATTGTCAGAACTTACTTTGCAGTCTTCCTATCTCCTCAATGTGCCTACAGTACGAGTGTGTCCTGGTGATGCGGTACCACTATCCTGTGCGTTGTGTTGTACTGCATTTATCTCTGCCCAGGCTTACTCCCCAGCTCGTCATAATAGCCCAGCACAGGACAAGAGACTCTCTTCCCTCCTTTCCCCTCACTTCAGCGCTCAGTGCAGCGGCTGCGATTGCATCTGACAAAGATGCGGTTTTGAATCGCGTCATCTTTTAAAACCAGTGGGTCGCAATTCCATTGTTGTTAATTGCATCAAGATCTGTTCATGCTTGGACAGGCTAATCTGACACAAGTCCACTCTGCTGTGTGGGTGTTTTGGGGAGGAGGGTTGGGTTAAAGCATCTAAAATGAACACTAAACAACCACCAACAAACAATCTGGCACAATTCTGCACAGCTGGCAGTCTGCTCCTAGCAGGGACTCAATGGCAAGGGTGCTTGGGGTCAGAATTGTATCAAATGAAACTAATTTACTGCCTCTCTTGAACATGGTTTGATCTGCGTTTGCAATGCCTCAAGCCTTGACTGAACACCATTCTATGGGCATGCTGGTCCAATGGCTGCAGGTTCGTTCAGATCTCAAGGTGGAAAACGGGTTGGACTGGTTTGGAATAGTTTGTGAGGCATTCTCAGGGCAGGTTGACATGCACACATGGTCGTGGGGGTCAAAATCCCAAACTTGTTTTAAAAGGCTGAGCACGGTGCACAACAAGAAGACATCTCAGCGTGACAACATTGAACAGCGGAGACAGAGCTTTAGAGTCACCACATGAGTATGATTTCTGATCCGAGAGATGACATTGTGACCTTTGAGCGGGGACAGTACAGAAGCAGGTGGGGGTTGAAATCATAACACAAGGCTAGCCAACAAGACTCCAACAAAACATCTATAGGAAAAACACATCTCAGTATTAGAAGAACAGAACATGTATGTCAGTAGCACACACCACATGGCTGTGAAGTCAGTTAGAACTATCCGTATGACAAGTTGATGACCCTGGTATTAAAGACCTAGATGTCATTAGGCCAGCAAATGAGGTGTTAGTATCATGTTTAAGTATATTAAAATGTCTGTATATTAAAATGCATGATGAATAACTGAGAGTCTGTTTCTCCCAATAACTTGTGCTAAATAATGTTAATACCAAGTTTCATCACAATTGCATAAGCATTTTCCAGTTATATGGAAACATTTAAAATGTTACTTGCAAGATGACCACATCTACTATATCCGTGTCCCTGGGATAATACTGTAATATACATTCCATATTTTATTTTTTTTAAATTTTTTTTAAAGATCTATCCCCTTTGATCTAGATAATGTGGGGAAGCTATAAAAAAAAAAAGGCTAACAAGATGCTCGGATACATTGTGAAAAGTGTTGAATTTAAATCAAGGGAAGTAATGTTAAAACTGTACAATGCATTAGTAAGACCTCATCTTGAATATTGTGTTCAGTTCTGGTCACCTCGCTATAAAAAAGATATAGTTGCTCTAGAAAGAGTGCAAAGAAGAGTGACCAGAATTATTCAAGGTTTAAAAGGCATGTCATATGCAGATAGGCTAAAAGAATTGAATCTGTTCAGTCTTGAACAAAGAAGACTATGCGGAGACCTAATTCAAGCATTCAAAATTCTAAAAGGTATTGACAATGTCGATCCAAGGGACTTTTTTGACCTGAAAAAAGAAACAAGGACCAGGGGTCACAAATGGAGATTAGACAAAGGGGCATTCAGAACAGAAAATAGGAGGCACTTTTTTACACAGAGAATCGTGAGGGTCTGGAATCATCGAACCGGTAATGTTGTTGAAGCTGACACCCTGGGATCCTTCAAGAAGCTGCATGATGAGAATCTGGGATCAATAAGCTACTAACAACCAAATGAGCAAGATGGGCCGAATGGCCTCCTCCCGTTTGTAAACTTTCTTATGTTCTTATGCTACTTTCAGATCATTTCTGACAGCATGTTTATTTTCGAGAGACCTACACATGAAAGTGTCCCAAATCCATTCATAGGACAAGTCTGTCATTTATCTTTTCCTCACTCATCCCAAATCACACCAGGCACCAGTAAAACCCATTCGCACCAGTAATCTAGTCTAGCAGATTATTTTCAAGGAGGTTATTGAGGCAAGCTGATTTGCATTTCATTTTTGGTGCTTGTGAAAAGTGACTAACAATAGCACTGGCTACAGCCAGGCAAAGATGAGAGAGAAAGAGAGAGAGAGAGCGAGAGAGACCCTTAAACTGACCTGAAACCCCCCTGACTATCCTTCAGTCCTGGGCCTCTCAAGAACATTCTGCCTATTGTGCCAAATTGTGTGTTTTTTATTATAATAGACATAATTTTGCACAGTATTAACTTTGACACTTATAATGTCCATTGAGTTGAGTAGAGTTATAGTCTGCAGTGTGCACCACATAACTCCTCATGCTTTTTAAAAACCATGCTGTGCATAATTTACTCTTAGCAATAAAACCACTGAATAATTAGAGGGACATGTGGTTCTAAAGAAGACTTCCAGTGACACACAAAATTGTGTTTCACAGTCCTGAATTATAGATGTGGACTGACTGGCTTAGGCACTAGATTGAAGATTAATGGTGACACTTGAAAACTGTGTTTGTGATTCAGGTGAAAGTTTAAGTTTGAATTGAGAGCTCATTGAGAACATTCACCTGGATTGTACCAACCATTTAGTTTCGGGCTAATCCTGGGATACCCACAGGCAGGTGGTTGATTTGATCCAGGTTCATTCTGTGCTGTAAAATGCTAAAAAAGAAAATCACCTGCAAAACCCTAAAAAATCTATCAATAATAAATACTACTTTGAATGTGGTATTTATTACATCCAACAGGGTGTTGCGGGTGAATCATTTTTCATTGTCTTCCCTTTGGTTTGCTGAAGATTTTTTCTCCCACATGTAAGATAATTATCTATTTAGCCTGACCTCAAGCTCTGAAAAAGGCAGAGCTATATTCAGCAATTAGGCGTCCGTTTTGTTCCAGTCTCTCATTTGTCAAAGCAATAACAAATCCTTGATCAGTTAATCACACATCACTTAATCCACAGTGTGACAAGCCTAGTTTTATTATGATTTTATTGATGTAGCTGTTAATTAATTGATAGTACTGAATCTTTTAAATATGTGATCATGGTTGTTTAAATGACTTGAATGATGAGGGAACAGATACCTTTCGGCTATAGAAATGTATTCTCTCTCTCTCTCTCTCTCTCTCTCTCTCTCTCTCTCTCTCTCTCTCTCTCTCTCTATAAGAAAAATCAAAATCAAATCCATATTTTTGCCTTCAAAACAGCATCAATTCTTCTAGGTACACTTGCACACAGTTTTTGAAGGAACTCGGCAGGTAGGTTGGCCCAAACATCTTGGAGAACTAACCACAGTTCTTCTGTGGATTTAGGCAGCCTCAGTTGCTCCTCTCTCTTCATGTAATCTCAGACAGACTCGATGATGTTGAGATCAGGGCTCTGTGGGGGACGTACCATCACTTCCAGGACTCCTTGTTCTTCTTTACGCTGAAGATAGTTCTTAATGACTTTCGCTGTATGTTTGGGGTCGTTGTCATGCTGCAGAATAAATTTGGGGCCAATCAGATGCCTCCCTGATGGTATTGCATAATGGATAAGTATCTGCCTGTACTTCTCAACATTGAGAAGACCATTAATTCTGACCGAATTCCCAACTCCATTTGCAGGAATGCAGCCCTAAACTTGCAAGGAACCGCCACCATGTTTTACTGTTGCCTGCAGACACTCATTCATGTACTGCTCTCCAGCCCTTTGGCGAACAAACTGCCTTCTGCTACAGCCAAATATTTCAAATTTTGACTCATCAGTCCATTTTTCTGCTGCCATTTTTCTGCACCCCAGTTCCTGTGTTTTCGTGCATAGTTGAGTCGCTTGGCCTTGTTTCCACATCGGAGGAATGGCTTTTTGGCCACAAGTCTTCCATGAAGGCCACTTCTGACCAGACTTCTCCAGACAGTAGATGGGTGTACCAGGATCCCACTGTTTTCTGCCAATTCTGAGCTGATGGCGTTGCTGGACATCTTCTGATTGCGAAGGGAAGTAAGCATGGTGTGTCTTTCATCTGCTGCAGTAAGTTTCCTTGGCTGACCACTGCATCTACGGTCCTTAACGTTGCCCGTTTCTTTGTGCTTCTTCAAAAGACAGCACATCTGGAAACCCCTGTCTGCCTTGAAATTTCTGCCTGGGAGAGACCTTGCTGATGCAGTATAACTACCTTGTGTCTTGTAGCTGTGCTCAGTCTTGCCATGGTGTATGACTTTTGATAATAAACTGTCTTCAGCAACCTCACCTTGTTAGCTGAGTTTGGCTGTTCCTCACCCAGTTTTATTCCTCCTACACAGCTGTTTCTGTTTCAGTTAATGATTGTGTTTCAACCTACATATTGAATTGATGATTATTAGCACGTGTTTGGTATAATTGTTTAATCATACACCTGACTATATGCCTACAAAATCCCTGACTTTGTGAAAGTGTACCTAGAAGAATTGATGCTGTTTTGAAGGCAAAGGGTGGTCACACCAAATATGGATTTGATTTAGATTTTTCTTCTGTTCACTCACTTTGTATTTACCAGCAACCAAACAAAAGCACACCCAGTACACTAACTCAAGAACACAAACTGCCTTTCTTTTGGACTCACACAGGTCTTCCCAGCACATGTAGCTTCACAGCCTGGCACACAGCCCTGACTGCAGCATTTCCAACCCTTTTATGCAGGGCCTCATTAACTCAATTGGAGCCAGGTGTTCCTCTAGTCGAAACACCAAAAAGAAAAAGTAAAGTTGAAGGTGACCGATCCAACCTCCTAATCCATTGGTTTGTCCCAGTTTAAGACTTGTATTTAGCTCCCTTCCAGCTCGGGGGCCATCTCTCCACCATCTCTCCAGCACCACGACGCAGAATTCTGCATGGAAGAACAAACAGCATTCACCACGTACACTCCAATCTCAGCCCTAACTACTCTGGTTTGGTCTTCCGACCCGGTCACTGGTACTTAACTTAGGTAGGGTAGGACCTTGCGTCTCGGGTGTCTACAGAGAGCTGGCCATTCCTCTTGGCTGGTGCCTGTTTGCTCTTCCGGGTTGCCTTGAAAGGAAGCAACACAACATCTTGTCATAAACCACCATTAATACTGGTAACCCAAATATTTCTGCCAAGTGTCTTTACTTCTGAAGCATTTGTCAAGTGCCACACTGTCATCTTTTAACAAAAGTGTCTCCATTTGGATCATGAAAAAAAATAAAATGTGAAACATAACAAGGGCAAATGAAACCAAATGAATATAATAAATACAACAGCAAGACATAATGCAAATAAAAATAATACATTACATGACGTTTGCAATCATTCGTAATGGTTCTTATCACACTTGCTCAAACAATGTGCTTTTATTTTTTGACGTGTTAGTGGGTAAAGTGCTTTGATTTGGATTTCAGAGGCTGCTCGTCTTTTCTAATTTCCAGTCATAATGCAGGAAACAAGCCCTCTTAACATCTTAACAAGCCTTCACATGATCTAGTGCAGTGCTTTTCAGCCTTTTCATCTGAATTACCAGTTTTTCTAGCAAGGAGCATCAGGTGAACAAATCTTTAATAGCTATTGTAAACTAGAGACCTACCCTGTTTGCTTTTTTTTTGTCTGCAAGTATCTCTAAAGATGTAACGGCTTCCTGTAATTACTTGATAAGAGTTCACCAAAAACACAAAGTCATTGCTTTGGTTCCGCATCAGTAGCTTCAAAGATCATAAATACCTCTTGTCGTAATTTCTCAAACTTGCTCCAAGTCCTTTTCTTTGTCGGTGGTTCAGTGGTACAAACCTATTGATACACTACGGTTGTACGATTAAGGGAGTGTTGTGGTTACCACATTGTCATTAACACTGCTGGAGCGTACAAGTTGCAGGCCTGTCCCGTACCACAAAAACCGCCAAAAATCATTGCTTTAGGACACAGCAGTGTATGGCCAGCAAAACAAAACTAAACTTGTTTTCTGGAGTTTACAAGATGGAATTTACTTTTATAAATATATTTTGTAAATTTAGTCTCAGTTACTTATCAAGTCACTAGAAGTGAAGAGCAGCTCCTCATCTCAGATGAAAGCACCTTCCAAACACATAGTATTCAAGTAATTGCAGTTGGAACCACTCAGAATAACTGCAAATATCATAAAACAGGAATCAGTAAAAATCAGTAATTAAATTTGAAGGGATTTACTCTCAAGTCTCTGATCATATCAGTCTTAGTAAAACAAATGAGTCACTTAAGCCAAGGTGTTAGGACTGAAATCCAGTTTGAATCACTCCTCAGTATGTTTCCTCCATAGCTGCAAAACACAATTGGAATGTAAAACTATTTTAAAAAGTAAAGCAAATGTTTCGGCTAGTGCCTTTATTAATTTAGCCCTCATATTTTGTATACTAGAGATAACCTATGACTGTGGAGTTTAGATTAGTAAATCAACACGACAATCTGCAAAATAATATGTGTGTTTAGGTATGTGTGTGTGTGTGTGTGTTTGTGTATGTATGTGTGTGTTGCTGCTGTCTGTCGTCATCTCCGCTTCCCTTGGACCAGATCTGTGCTGGTCTGTGCACTGGACAGTTTCCCAGAGATGTGATTAGTGCAGCAGTCCAGGGGAAGTGGATAGGTTACTAGCAGAGTTGTGAGATCAAGTTCTCAGGCGTTGAGTGATGCATGTCTTGCAAGACAGCTCCCCCTCCCTCTCCTTCTCTTTCCAGCTCTCTGTTTCTCTCCGAGCCTCCAGCCTGCTCTGGGTCAACTCCAGGTTCTTGATTTCTTTCCTCTGGTCCATTGCAAGGTGTCTGCAGGGCTTTTCAGGAAATGTCAGGGGCCATGTGGTATGGAGATGGCCTTTCAGAAGGGATCAGGCTGGCTGTCAGGCAGTAGGATGCAAATTGGGAGTGACAGGCTGTTCCACGGGGCCTAACCATCTGTACTAAATATGACAGCAGGGAGAGTGGGCAGAAGGATGCTTGATAAATCAAGGGAAATGAGAGGCAGGGAAGCAGAGAGAGAGAGAGAGATGTTAAAGGAATGGCACCTTTTAAAAATAATCCATGTTTAATCATATTTAAGTGAGATGGCTAACTTTTCTATTAAAGAAAGGAAACATAACAGAACTAATCGATTGGATATAAGTTCCTAATTAGAAAGATGTTTTGCAATATAAAAAATAGCTAGTTAGCTATTTCTATTACTCAAGCTGAGTAATGAGAGTAAGTGCAGCTGTAATTTATGGCAAGGTAAACTAAGCTCTAGCCAAACTCTGCATTATGATTTCCAGCAATGTTCAGACAGAAACAACCAATCAGAATACAATTCCATACCTGCAGCTACTCATATTTGAGCAACTTGCCAACAGCTTGGCATTTCAGTCCACATTGAATTAAATGGAAAGGCAAGGACTGGACATGAACACTAAAGTAGATCGATGTATAATGTGAAAAATCTTACTTATTTTATTTATTTTACAGACCCAGACATGATACATGAGAAGTTTTTAGAGAACCGATGTGCAATTTTGTTATTTACAGAAATAAAAGATTAGTCAAAACAAAACAAAGACCTAACTCACACATGGAGTACTAACTAAACTTTGTTCCATCCTTAAACTACCAAACTGGATAACCAAACTGCTTACCAGTCACAAAACATTAACGTTATAATACAAACATAGAGGTTTTCATAATACCTTTCATTTAACCCAGACCAGTCTCTTCACAATGCTTGGAGACTGCCCTGAACAAACAGTTCTTTGCTGTTATATACCTGCCTGGTAATCCCAGGCAGGTGACACTAATTAAATAATTAATTACACACGTGGCTGTGCAAACCCAGCCCCCCACACACTTCTCTAGCAGGGACAGAAATAAACCCTATCCTTGCCAGCCCCCAACACAATCCTTCCAGGCAGGGATCTGCCCAGCCACAGTAATTTATGGATGCAGGCCCATGCCCAAGTTCGTATTGCAGGCTTGTGCTAGTGTGATGCAAAGAGAAATGGACAGATCTACACCTTCAGAAACCTAATCGAAGAGACAGTGAGATACGCAGCTCACACTTTTGTCTAAATGTTTGTATTTGTTATACACACACACACACACACACACACGCACACACACACACACACACACGCACGCACGCACGCACGCACGCACGCACATACACACACACACACACAACACACACACACCTGCCTCTACTGAATTCCTGATAAGATAATAAGAACATGGGTTTTGGACTGTAGTTCTAGAAGTTTTTACAGTTTTTGTTAGTTGCTAAAACACAATTTTGGATACTCCTAAAACAATTATAAAAGCATTTAACTCAAATACCAAAATACTTCACACATTTGCAACTCTTATCCCACATTTTCAAAATTAAGTGTCAAATTTATTCACACACCTTGAAAAACATAACTCACACCAAAACACAAAGTAAATTGCATTTAATAATTCGAAATAAAGGGAAACTGTTCTTTTGAAATATATATTTTAATATTTTTTAGTTAATATTAGTTTATTTTTAAGGCAGGATATAAACCACATTTCAGTCAGGACAATCTTGCATTAAATGACCATCTTTAAACAGGTGGAGCACAGCCTCATCCTTCAAAAGCATCCCAGTGCCACCTGCTAAAAAACAAACAATAAAATAATAAATCTATACAACATGTTCATCCATGTAAACCAAAAAACAAGTTGTCAAAAAAAAAAAATATATATATATACAGTGCCTTGCAAAAGTATTCAAACCCCTGACCAATTCTCTCATATTACTGAATTACAAATGGTACATTGAAATTTAGTTCTGTTCGATATTTTATTTTAAAACACTTAAACTTAAAATCAATTATTGTAAGGTGACATTGGTTTTATGTTGGGAAATATTTTTAAGTAAAATAAAAAACTGAAATATCTTGCTTGCATAAGTATTCAACCCCCACACATTAATATTTGGTAGAGCCACCTTTCGCTGCAATAACAGCTTTAAGTCTTTTGGGGTAAGTATGTACCAGCTTTGCACACAGTGTCGGAGTGATTTTGGCCCATTCTTCTTGGCAGATTTGCTCCAGGTTGTTCAGATTGGTTGGACGACGCTTGTGGCCCACAAAATTCAAATAGTGCCACAGATTCTCAATGGGATTGAGATCAGGACTTTGACTGGGCTACTGTAGGACATTCACCTTTTTGTTCTTGAGCCACTCCAGTGTTGCTTTGGCCTTCTGCTAGGGATCATTGTCCTGATGAAAGGTGAATTTCCTCCCAAGCTTCAGTTTTTTAGTGGACTGAAGCAGATTCCCTTGCAGTATTTTCCTGTATTTTGCTCCATCCATTCTTCCTTCAATTTTTTTAAGTTAAGTTTAAGATAAGTTTTTATCCAGAAAATGTGACAGCAACTTTAATGGTTCACAGGTGGAGGCCAATGGTAAGGTCATTGTGTCCTTGTTAGAGCAATTTCTTTCATCGGTGCAAACTGGGAGCTTCCACGGCACAGGGGTTGAATACTTATGCAAGCAAGATATTTCATTTTTTTGTTTTTCTTAAAAATATTTCCCAACATAAAACCAATTTCACCTTACAATAATTGACTCTGAGTGTTTAAAAATAAAATATCAAACAGAACGAAATTTCAATGTACTATTTGCAATTCAGTAATATGAGAGAATTTGTCAGGGGTCTGAATACTTTTACGAGGCACTATATATATAAACATACACACATATACAGTCCCTATAGAAAGTATACACCCCTTTTCAAAATGTTTACCTTCTGTTGCCTTATAGCCTGGAATTTTTTTTATTTTTTTATTTTTTCTACCTCACAACTTCCAAGTGAAAAAAATATTCCAGAAATTTGCAGAAAATTAATTAAAAATAAAAATTGAAATGGCTTGGTAGGATAAGTGTCCACCCCCTTGTAATAACAATCCTAAATTAGCTCAGGTGTATCCAATCGCCTTCAAAATCACACACAAAGTTAAGTGGCCTCCACCTGTGTTAAATTGTAGTGCTTCACATGATTTCAGGATATATTCTGCAGTTCCTCTAGGTCCCCTCTGCTGGGTAGTGCATTTCAAAGCAAAGACTCAACCATGAGCACCAAGGTGCTTTCAAAAGACAAAGTTGTTGAAATGCACAGATCAGGGGATGGGTATAAAACAATATCAAAAGCCTTGAATATCCCTTGGAGCACGGTCAAGGTGATTATTAAGAAGTGGAAGGTATATGGCACCACCAAGACCCTGCCTAGATCAGGACGTCCATCCAAACTGGATGACAGAGCAAGAAGGAAACTGATCAGAGAGGCTACCAAGAGGCCAATGGCAATGGCAACTACAGGCTTTTCTGGCCAAGACTGGTCAAAGTGTGCATGGGACAACAATATCCCAAGCACTCCAGAAATCTGGCCCGTAGGGTAGGGTGACAAGAAGGAAGCCATTACTCAAGAAAGCCCACCTTAAATCCTGCTTGAAGATGTAAAAAACACTCAGGAGAATCTGTAGTCATGTGGCAAAAAGGCTGATGGTCTAATGAAGCTAAAATTGAACTTTTTGGCCTAAATGCAAAGTGTTATGTTTGGCGAAACCCAACACAGCGCATCACCCAAAGAACACCATCCCTACTGTGAAGCATGGTGGTGGAAGCATCATGTTATGGGGATGTTTCTCATCGGCAGGGACTGGGGCAGTCAGGATAGAAGGGAAAATGAATGGAGCAAAGTACAGAGAAGTCCTTGAGGAAAACCTTCTACCCTCTGCAAGAAAGCTGAAACTGGAACGGAAGTTCACCTTTCAGCATAACAATGGCCCAAAGCACACAGCCAAAGCTACACTGGAGTGGCTAAGGAACAAAAAGGTAAATGTCCTTGAGTGGCCCAGTCAGAGCCCAGACCTAAATCCAATCGAAAATTTGTGGTATGACTTGAAGATTCCTGTCCATCAACGCTCACCAAGGAACTTGAGAGAGCTTAAACAGTTTTGTAAAAAAAAAATATTGCCAAGTCTAGGTGTGCAAAGTTGGTAGAGACCTATCCCAACCCCCAGGGGGTGTAATATATATATATATATATATATATATATATATATATATATATATATATATAATGCATTTTAACATATAGAGAACTGTGAGCAAACTTGGTAAGGACATTCTTTTTGCAAAAGTGATTACTGCATGTTTCAGAACAATAGGACATAAGGAGGTAATTGGCTAGAGACTGTCCACTTGTAATGAAACTTGGTAAGGACATTTTTAGTGGAAAATATAAAACATTTTAGTAGAAAAGGCCATTCAGCCCACCAGTGCTCGCTCACTTTGATGCAAGCATGGTCCGTAAGCACTCAGGAGAGGAAATACAAACCCCCCCCTAACCAGGTTAGTAGGGGAAATGAAACTTGCCGTTCTTCCAGGCAGCTAGCTAAATGTGTTGTTATGGTCACAGAAAGAGTTATAATATTGTCCAAGACAGCATCCAGTCTATTCTTGAAGGATCTGATAGTCTCTGCTTCAACAACTCTGTCCGGCAGCCTGTGTCAATGGTTCACCACCTTGTGAAAAAGCTCCTTCTCCCCGTGGTTCTGAATATGCCCCTTTTCAGCTTCCACCTGTGGCCCTTGGTTCTGTTCTCTGTGAAAAATAATGTTTAAATTAAATTTAATCTGCCATGTGTCAGCCCAAGCTTGAATCTTGTCTAAATCTTTTTGTATTATTAAGTTGCTGATTGGGAGTTGGCTACCCCTCACAGTTTCATGTCATCTGCAAATTTGCATAGTTTGCTGATTATGTCTTGGTCCAAGTCATTTATATAGATGAAGAATAGCAATGGTCCCAGTAGTGATCCCTCTGGTACCCTACTTGTTATGTTACTCCAGTTTGAAGCCTGGTCTCTAATTATAACTCTGCTTCCTGTCCTGCTTCCTATATATATTTGTTGAATGCGCAAAAAAAAACCCAGACCAACATAGCAAACTCCCCCCTCCAAACCAAAAATAATCGTATAATGTGATAAGAAATTCTAATGACGTTAGTAGAACACTGAATGACAGAGTGGAAGTAGGAGTGTTTGGCAAAGGTGAGTGTGGAAGAGAAGGAAGACATTCTGCATGAGCAGAGAGAAGCACAGAGGAGAGCCAGCTCAGGGGCGGGCAGGTCGAGAGGTGAGGGGGCACAGGGAGTCTTTAGAGAGTTCGGAGGAGTCGTCGATAGAGGGGAGGTGTGAGACAGTAGCAGTCGAGGAGTTTGAGGGGGGGAGAGAACTGAGGTTTCGATGGAAGGTGACAGTGAGGGTCAGTAGGAAGTGATGGGAGCGACAGAGAGAAGGATTTAAAGCAGTGATCAGAGATATCGAGAGGAGTGACCGATAGGGCGGGGTGAAAGCAGTCCCTAGTGAAGATGGGGGGGTGGACAGAAGGCAAAGGAAGAAGGGGAAGAAATCTAGCAGAATGGTTAGAGTTGGAGTGGATGTTGAAGTCACCTAATAGAATGGGGGTGGAGGGAGAGTCATGATAGGTAGAGGAAAGGAAGTAGAAATGGCTATGGGATGCAGGTTGCAAGTGTTGTTGGGCAACAAGAATGTCGTTACTATTGCTCCTTATGTAAATTCCATAAGCATATGAAGAACACCAACCAAGCTTTTTGATGACGTGCAAGAATGTTTTGCTGAGCAGCTGTGGTTGCAGCTCCAATACTGAAAGAATGGCATGAATAGTTCAAGAAAGAAAGGCCTTGGAGAAGATCTTGGAGTCTTGCAGAAAACCAGGATCTGGAGACTGGAGGTTCTGCGCAGTTAGAAATAGTAGGACCGGAGGCACGAATCGGGGTCTGGAGGAAAGATCTGTGCATGAAAGCTTGGGGACAGAAAACAGAGTTAATGTAAGCAAATGTCAACTTTTATTCCTTCCCTTAATTTATCAGATTTTAAAAAATCTCCTTAAACTGCAGCAGGACCTCAGTAGGTAGATAGAAACAGCAGAAAAGGCAAATACAAGGAGTACGATATTTTATGTACTTTATAATGTACGGAATACATGACCTGAAATTGAAGTCCGAGGTAGTGTGTTAAAGGAAATTGCAAGTTTTCTAATTGTGAGTAGTGAAGGTGATATGTCTACCTGATTAGTAACGCATATCATAGGGAGGCATGGTTGCATTAAGCAAGTGAAAGCCATGGATCATAGAGTAGAATTCTGAGTAGTCGGCATGACCCAGCATGTTAATTTTGTAACCTGAGGAGTAATGACATATGTGAAAAGAGGCACTAATTGTACTGAGTACAGCTAAAGTAGAATTCTATAATAGGATTTTCAGTATGCGACCTGACATGGTATGATTGAGTATGGAATCTGATAACAATAACAAGTCTGTGTTATAGGATCCTCTGTGTTTTGGGAACCAAGGGCCTCATTTACAAAAGGGGACTAAATGTAGCTGTAACATGTACAGTAAGTAGTGATTCATTTACATGCACACTATTTGGCTAATTTACATACCACTACAGATTGTTTAAAATTATAATACCTTGTTTGGTCCATTGTTTTATTTAACCACTCTATTATGTGTACCAATATAATGAACTATAAAATGCAATCTAAGAAATAACATTCATTCACGCTTAATATAGCCTGTTACTTACAGGTAATTTTCACTGCTCTAGATGAAAACATTAATGCAAGTATGCCTCCATGAAGCCAGATATATTCCAGCCCAGAAAGATAGGCGCACTATTTATTTAAACTTATCAGTGGTTAAAGCCTGGTTACAAAAATGTACTAATTATCGCTCACTTTAAAAAGCTGCACACCAAGATTATCATCCTTTACCTGGCCTGCCTCATTTAAATACGTTAACATGCATTACCATACAAATCACATATACATTCTGATTACCATAGTGTGGCACAATAAAATCAGTGTGCGCCATAATATGTCCACTATTTCATGTGATAGTTAATAAAATTGCAACAGTAAATATGGAAATCATGAACATGCACACTAATTGCAATTATGGTGCACTATAATGTTTCGTGCCCTTTAGTAAATGAGGCCCCTAATTTGCCATTAGGTTGAACGTTAGACCATAATGCATGTCTTTGAATGGGGGTTGGACTCTTACTTGATGATGTCTTGAACAGGTCATGAATCCTGTAGAGCATCTCAAGCTGGAAGGGGTTACAGGCCGTAGCGTGAGCCTCACTCTTGGAGACCCACTGCATACTGATACTGCAGAGCGAGCTTCACTCTGGGATACCCACTGCATACTGACACTGCAGAGCGAGCCTCACTCTGGAGGCTCTTCTGTACTGACGGCTGGAGCCACTAATTATTGTCACAATAGATTATCATGAATCCAGCACAAGCTTCAAGGGGAATGAAAAAAAAGGGTCTGCTCCTACATCCATGTGCAAACATCCTGCGAATTAGAATAGATTTTCTATTGGATCCATTGAGATGGTCTGGAGGATTGGTGAGTGATAAAACGTACAGTTTAGAAAGACAAGCGTTGAATTGACAACAGAACAGGTAGAAGACACAGGTGTCGTTGTCCATCCATCAACAGTCCAAAGCACCTTTGACCATTGTTCCATAGTCCAACTTCTGAGTTCTTGTGCTTATTTTAGCCTTTTAGTCTTGTTCCCCTTTCTTAAGAGGTATTCTTATTGCAACACATCCCTTAAGTCCTGATTTCACGAGTGCCCTTCGTGCTGTTGATTTGATGAACAATGACACCTGTGCCTTCTGTCAGTTCTGTTGTCAATTCAATGCTTGCCTTCTTTCTATTCCTTAATTATATTATCCTTAAGTATTGCTCATCCTTATTAGACACCTTTTTGGGTCTTCCAGTCCTGGGTTTGTCAATTCCAAATGATGTTTCTCTGTACTTGTTGATTATGCTTCGGATACCACACTTTGAAAATCAAGTGATGCATGCAATTTCACTCAATGTTTTTCCTTCTTTATGCAAGTCAAGGTTGTTATAATAGTAGAACACACCAGTGGAGGCTTTGAGTAAATTGTTGAAGCTCATAATGGATCAGAGTAGAAAAATGCATCAGACTTTTGCACAGCAGGGTAAATGGATCACTGTCGAAAAATTCAGGATTCGCTATAAATCAGACGTCAGTTATTCTGCTAAAAAAAAAAAATCCTTAATCATCTTGCCAGCTAGAATGAATTTCTGTAGGTGGAAATGTTTATATTTTTGGTAGCATATTGACTTCTGTATATAAACAGTAAACAGAAACTCAAAATAGCATATTATCAAGCAGAATTCTATTTGCAGATTTCACATTTGTAAATTTATTAATTTCTCATGAACAATAACTAAACTCTTAAAATAACAATGCCCTTCCCCCACGAGAAGATCAAGGTGCGCATCACCAAGGCAGCAGTGCCAAATCTTCACAGCATTCATCAAAAATATATGCATACTTCAATAGAATTTTGTCTGCGACAAAGACGAACAGTCATTTGAAAGCACGGCAGGACTGAGTTTGTGATGTTTTATATACTTTATTTGTTGATGGGAACTTGCCGCTAATTGGCTTGTAGATTGACCAATGAATGTAGTAGGCACTATTCATGCTGCTACAGATTTCCTACCTGAAAACTTTGCAAGCTTTATAATAAGCATGAAAAGGGTTGAGTGGAGTGCAGAACAATATCAGTTTGAAAAGCTGAGCCATTATATTTCTGTGCTGTACCATATAGTATATATTTATTTCTATAGTCTCCTTACCATCTATTTGAACCTACTTGAACATGATGGTAATGTGATTCCTTCACCCTTTCACTCAACAGGGACTATAGATTTGTTTTATTCGAAGGTCATGCTTCTTGACAATTCGGTTGATGGACCACAAGCTTTCATTGTGTATTCCAAAAAAACAAGCATGGTCTTCATTGATGTTGCTCTCCATGTCTTTTGGACAAAAGTTGTTATTTTTTGTTGTTTTTTTTCCCAGACCATATCTTACAGTTTTTCTCAATTGCTAAAGCAAAATTCCTGACACTATTAGCACAATTCTCAAAACAATTAACACAAGCACCGAAACTGACTCCTCATTTGCAAAACTACAAACACAGTTATCTGGTTAACACACCTGTGCAAAATTCTAAACCATCTGTATGATTCACTCAATGCAATTCCATCACTTAATACAAGTTTCATAAGTGTCTTGTTTACAAAACACAGTTATCTGTATGCAGCTGTTGCTCACAATTAATGCTCATTACTTTAAACATTCCACACATGGAAATGCAAATTTCACAATTTGTCAATCTATAATAAAACGTCACTCAAGCATAAAATATTGATGTTACAAACTGTGCTGAAACATGGAGTAGGCAGGAGGAGGTAGGCAAGTTGGTGGACATGGACATGAACAGAGGGGTGATCGTTGTTATGGTCGTGATGGAGACAGCGAGCCCGGGTGAGACCATAACTTATTGCTGTAACAAATGAAATCCAGGCAACAGTTGTGGACCATATCATTAATCACGGTGTGACAATGAGGGAAGCACGACTGGCAGTTCACCCAGATCTGCTTCGATCTATAACTTGTACATTTTGAACTGAGAATAGGTATGTGTTAATAGCAGTACTTCATGTAACAGATTATAGGTATGTGTTAATAGCAGTACTTCATGTAACAGATTATAGGTACAGTGCCTTGCAAAAGTATTCAGACCCCTGACCAATTCTCTCATTTTACTGAATTACAAATGGTACATTGGAATTTCGTTCTGTTTGATATTTTATTTTTAAACACTCAAACTCAAAATTAATTATTGTAAGGTGACATTGGTTTTATGTTGGGAAATATTTTTAAGTTAAATATAAAACTGAAATATCTTGCTTGCATAAGTATTCAACCCCCACACATTAATATTTGGTAGAGCCACCTTTCGCTGCAATAACAGCTTTAAGTCTTTTGGGGTAAGTATGTACCAGCTTTGCACACAGTGTCAGAGTGATTTTGGCCCATTCTCCTTGGCAGATTTGCTCCAGGTTGTTCAGATTGGTTGGACGACGCTTGTGGACCGCAATTTTCAAATAGTGCCACAGATTCTCAACGGGATTGAGATCAGGACTGACTGGGCCACTGTAGGACATTCACCTTTTTGTTCTTGAGCCACTCCAATGTTGCTTTGGCCTTGTGCTTGGGATCATTGTCCTGCTGAAAGGTGAATTTCCTCCCAAGCTTCAGTTTTTTAGCAGACTGAAGCAGATTCTCTTGCAGTATTTTCTTGTATTTTGCTATATCCATTCTTCCTTCAATTGTAACAAGATGCCCAGTCCCTGCTAAAGAGAAGCATCCCCACAGCATGATGCTGCCACCACCATACTTCACTGTAGGGATGGTGTGTCTTGAGGCATGGGCAGTGTTAGGTTTGCGCCACACATAGCGCTTTGAGTTTTGGCCAAAAAGCTCTATCTTGGGTTCATCTGACCACAAAACCTTTTCCCACATCGCAGCTGGGTCACTCTCATGCTTTCTGGCAAACTCCAGATGTGCTTTCATATGGTACTTTTTGAGTAACGGCTTCTTTCTTGCCACCTCCATTACAGGCCAGTGTTATGCAGAGCTCTTGATATGGTTGACTGGTGCACCATTACTCCACTCCCAGCCACTGAACTCTGTAGCTCCTTCAAAGTGATTGTTGGCCTCTCTGTGGCTTCTCTCACAAGTCTCCTTATTTGAGCGCTGAGTTTTGAGGGACGGCCTTTTCTTGGCAGTGCCTGGGTAGTGTGATGCAGCTTGCACTTCCTGATTATTGATCCAACTGGGATATCCAAACACTTGGATATTATTTTGTACCCTTTCCCTAATCTATGCATTTGTATTACTTTATCTCTAACTTCTGTATAATGCTCTTTGGTCTTCATTTTCTTTCAGATTCACAGCCTTACCAATGATCCTTCAACAGTGAGGTTTTTATCCAGAAAATTACATATGCTAGCAAGATATTTCAGTTTTTTATTTTTCTTAAAAATATTTCCCAACATAAAACCAATGTCACCTTACAATAATTGATTCTGAGTTTCAGTGTTTAAAAATAAAATATCAAACAGAACGAAATTTCAATGTACTATTTGTAATTCAGTAATATGAGAGAATTGGTCAGGGGTCTGCATACTTTTGCAAGGCACTGTATGTGTTAATAGCAGTACTTCATGTAACAGATTATAGGTATGTATAGTATGCAGCTTGCTTACCGATGCAGCTCCCATTTTGTTTTACACAGGAACGTTTTGCTACTGTATATGTGTGTGTGTGTGTTTACGAGTGAAATGTGTGATCACTTTTATATGTGTATATTACATGTTTTAGTGTTTGTGTGAGGGTTTTCATTAATGTATTTTACCACATGAGGAAAACTGTAAAGGCGGTGTATGGGAGGGGAAATATTGGGCACCAGTGGGGTTTGTGCTGCCAAGCAAGAAAATTGTCCTGTATCAAACATATTTTGTGGACCAATAAAAACACAAAGCAAGAAATAAAAACAAAGAGTGGGTAGTATCTCACAAAAGCGCAGCTGGTGCCTGTGACAGGAACATTCAATTTCTTGTGAGAGAGAGAAAGAGGCTTTTCATACTGCACCTTGAGGAGAACAGCTGTGCTTTCACTTCCAATACACCAGCAAGGACCAGACTGACGAGAAAGAACCGAAAACCAGGAGGAGTAAGGAGGCAGGGCAAACAGGGCTGAGGAACTGGGAGACAGGCAGAGTGGTCTATTGGTTAAAGCTGAGGGACTGGGAGAGGGGCGGTGTGGCTTAGTGTTTAGAGCTGAGGGACTGGGAGAGGGGCAGTGTGGCCTAGTGTTTAGAGCTGACGGATGAGGAGGGTGTGGCCTAGCTGAGCTGATGGACTAGCTAACCAGCTCTCTGGTATTTTTTAGTACATTATGGTACTGTATGATATATATTTAAAGATACAATCATATTTGTGGGGGTTTTTTCACCAAAAAAATTCCAGAAAAAAACAAAACAATATACAAAGAATTTGTATCAGAAAACAAATCCACTCCCTACCATTGCTGTAATTTCTGACTCTCTTAACTTGGCCTGTTTGAGGTTCACTTCTAACATGGAGAGTGACACTCTTAACAATACCATGGGGCAAGAGAGCACCTTTGAGATTCTGGAGAGCGAGGAGGGTAGGCTGTATCAGGTAAACACCTCTTTTGCACTGTTCAGGAGCCCCCTGTCTCTGAGCCTGGGGTAGTGGAGATGGCAATCTCTCACTGACACCGCTCCCAGGCACATTAGCTAAACTCATATAGCTCTCAGGGAAGATACATTATTAATGGCTTATCTTTACTTGACCTTCGTTAAAAGCAATGTTTGAAATCTCCCTACAGCCTTCTCTTTTAGAAAGAGGGGTCCAACCTGGTATATTTACCTACCTGTACAGTAAATCATTTGTTTATCAATTGTGAGGTTGACTAAGCATTTGCTCCAATGTGCTTGACACTTGTCCTATACCTGCCCTGTCAACAGACAGGCAGGCAGACAGGACAGGACTGCCTTCTCCAATGTTGTCAGTTCTCCACACCGGACGCCAGTTATCTAAACCAGAAAAGCTCTGTTGGCACTGCCCAATGTTACCGTTCTCAGTTGCATGCTTAGATACATTCTTGAGGCTAGTAATCATTTCCACTGATAGTGAGTCTCAAACTTGTAACTTATTAGAAACCTAAAGAACCGAAAGCTGCACAATATGCTGAATGGTTGCGTGGAGCGCAAGATTTGCTCTATAGCCTGGAGGTCACCGGTTGGAGTCCAGGCTATTCCACTCCCGACCATGGATGAGAGCTCCCAAGGGGCTGCGCACATGATGGGGAGTGTTAAGGTCGGCCAGGGTGTCCTCGGCTCACTGCGCACCAGCAACCCTTGTGAACTGGCCGGATTCCTTTAGGCTTGCCTGTAAGCTGCCCAGAGCTGTGTTGTCCTCCGACGCTGTAGCTCTGAGGTGGCTGCATGGTGGGCCTGCAGAGTGAAAAAAAGTAGTCGGCTGATGGCACATGCTTTGCAGGACAGCGGGTGTTTGTCTTCGCCGCTCCCGAATCAGCGCTGGGGTGGTAGCGGTGAGCTGAGCCTAAAATAATTGGTTATTTCAAATTGGGAGAAAAAACGGGGTGAAAATCAATTGGCGACTACTAGGGTTATAAAAAAAAAAAAAAAATGATGCTGAACGGTCAGTAGTTAACTTCATATTGGTTCTCCATCAATCCACAAAGTAACATTTTTACATCTCAGCTTTCAAAAGAAATTTAGGATTTTTGACTCTCGGCACCTATTACATCATTTCCTGTTTTGAGCCTCAGCCTGCACTGAGAATGCTTTACTAACCACACTGAGACTTGAACGAACCTGCTTGCAGAGGGAGAGGGCAATCATTGTTACATCTTGCGCATCAAGAAAGGTGGTCAGAATTGGGTTCATGACAAGAAACACAGCTCAAGACTTCTCACTTAAGACTATTCTCTTCTAGGATAAATTCTTGATCCGCCCCCACTGTTTAAAATGTAAATAAGGGTCCTGTTATCTTGGAGAGATTTAAGTTGAAGAAAACAATCACTTAATTTTCTTTCTTTTTCTATTATTATTAGTCTTTCAAATTATCTTCCATGCTTTTCTTCTCTATCTGGCTTTTCTCAATCCAAATAATTTCTAAGGAAATAAGGTTGTTTTTCTTAATAATTTGCCCCCAGGGACTGGTTTTCTATAAGTAGAAAAAAAGAACAAGTGCCTTGAACTGCAGCTGTGAAGAGGGTGTGAGAATGGTGCTGCTATTGCAGTTCAGCAGCTATGAAGAGGGTTTGAGAATGGTGCTGCTATTGCAGTTCAGCAGCTATGAAGAGGGTGTGAGAATGGTGCTGCTATTGCAGTTCAGCAGCTATGAAGAGGGTTTGAGAATGGTGCTGCTATTGCAGTTCAGCAGCTATGAAGAGGGTTTGAGAATGGTGCTGCTATTGCAGTTCAGCAGCTATGAAGAGGGTTTGAGAATGGTGCTGCTATTGCAGTTCAGCAGCTATGAAGAGGGTTTGAGAATGGTGCTGCTATTGCAGTTCAGCAGCTATGAAGAGGGTTTGAGAATGGTGCTGCTATTGCAGTTCAGCAGCTATGAAGAGGGTGTGAGAATGGTGCTGCTATTGCAGTTCTGCAGAATACTGCTGCCAGTAAGACAGAGGTGATTTTCACAGCGGAACCAATGGCCAAAAAATAACCTTGAACCTGTAACTCTGGGCAGCTTGCAAGCAAGCCTGCAGGCATCCGGCTAGTCGCTGGTGCATGGTGAGCCGAGGACACCACATTTGAAAACTGCACCCACTATTCTCCAGGCAAATCTACACATGGCTGTGAAACCAATAAATTAACTGCTTGTATTCCTGTCAGGCACGATTTTCCATTGATTTGCCTATGGATTTACCAGCAAATGTTATATGATGTACAAGACCTACCTCACACAACTGTGAAAGACCTCTATTACATGTGTTGTTTTACAAAAGAGAAGTTTCGACAAGGTCAGAATTATACTGATGTACCTTTCTAACTCCTGGTCTGGGACGGACAAACTGAACCTCTCTCTCTCCTCTTCAGTGACAGACTTACAGATCTCTTACTAGATTACTTAATCAGTCGAGACAGACTTGGAGGATGGAGTTTGATGCCAGTGTCAGCCGACATGAATTCCTTTATAAAGATGAAGCTGGCTTCCATCAGGCCAAACATTGATGTTGTGGTCGGAACCTCATCAGCCTCATGCCACAGTAGATGTGCCAGAGCAGCGTGGTGGGAATATCACTATGTGTGCCACCATCTCCGAGAATGGTGTTGTGGCACAAAACCCATTACTAGGGGCATACAATTCAGTACATCTGCTGAATTTCCTGGATGTGCTGCACAATCGCCTCGTACAACCAAATGCAGTAATCACATTTGTCATAGTGTGGGACAATGTAAATTTCCGTCCTGCAGTGGTAGTGCGAGAGTTATCATGCAGTGGTATAGCAAGAGTTATCATGCAGTCTTTAGTGTGAGAGCGGTTTGCAGCATATCCACAATTCATAATGGTGTTCCTGACACCCTATTCCCCATTCCTTAACCCTATTGAGGAGTTATTTTTGGCCTGGAGGTGGAAGGTGTATGATCGCCACCTATATGAGGCAATAGATGACACTTGTGACAACATTACAGCAGAGCAATGCCAGGGATGGATACGTCATTCAAGAAGGTTTTTTCCACGCTGCCTTGCAAATGAAGACTTTAGATGCAATGTCAATGAAAATCACAAGAGAAGCTTGATGCTCAGGGATGACTGATCTATGCATTTGCATAGTATTGTATTAAAATTTATTTTGTATATTTACTAGAACTTAGAGTCCTTTAGCCATTTGTAACTTGAAAAAGATTTATGTATCCTGAGTTTAATTTACTTTTATTTAGTGTTAGGTAACAATATTTGACAAAGATTAATTTATGTTATTTTTCTTGGATGATTAAACTCAAAATGTCTAATTATTTGGTGTAGTATATGCTTTTGCAAGATGTACTTATCAAATCTGACCCCAAAACTTGGGTTTTGTATGTGTTAGAGGCTTTTGCTGCTGGAGTGAATAGTTTGGGTTTTTGTGTTTTTCACACACTTTCAAAAATTGTGTTTTATCAAACAAAAAATCTGTAACCGAGTTGCAGCTGTTACGTCTTCATCATTTAGTTCTGCATGCGTAGAGATATTTTATTTAATTTCTTTATTTTTTAGCAGTCTTCTTGAATGGACAGGAGCTGGCATGCTAGTAGAAGCTCTGAGAGAGAAAGAACCTCAAGTCTGACCTGCACACCCCTGCCCACCATTCAGTGACCTGCACACCCCTGCCCACCATTCAGTGCTGCTGGCAAAATCTGTTGTTGGTGTTTGTTAGATCACATGTGTCAAGACTTCAAACTTATTACACTTTACACTTAACATAAGAAAGGTTACAAATGCGAGGAGGCCATTCGGTCCATCTTGCTTGTTCGTAGCTTATTGATCCCAGAATTTCATCAAGAAGCTTCTTGAAGGATCCCAGGGTGTCAGCTTCAACAACATTACTAGGGAGTTGGTTCCAGACTCCCACAAGTCTCTGTGTAAAAAAAGTGCCTCCTATTTTCTGTTCTGAATGCCCCTTTATCTAATTTCCATTTGTGACCCCTGGTCCTTGTTTCTTTTTTCAAATCGAAAAAGTCCTTTGGGTCAACATTGTCAATACCTTTTAGAATTTTGAATGCATGAATCAGATCATTGCATAGTCTTCTTTGTTCAAGACTGAATAGATTCAATTATTTTAGCCTGTCTGCATACAACATGCCTTTTCATACAGAAATAATTATAGTCGCTCTTCTTTGCACTCTTTCTAAAGCAGCAAAATCTTTTTTGTAACAAGGTGAGCAAAACTGAAAGCAATATTCTAGATGAGGTCTTACTAATGCATTGAAAGTTTTAACATTACTTCCCTTGATTAAAATTCAACACTTTTCACTATATATCCAAGCATTTTGTTGGCCTTCTTTATAGCTTGCCCACATCGTCTAGATGAAGACATTTCTGAGTCAACATAAACTCCTAGATCTTTTGCACAGATTCCTTCTTCAATTTCAGCATCTCCCATATGGTGTTTATAATGAACATTTTATTGCCTGCGTGCAGTACCTTACACTTTCCTATATTAACCTCCTAATAACAACAAAACTAAAGCCCAAGAGGAAGGATTGGGCGGCAGGCTGTTGTGGGGACAGCGATTGTCTGGAACCCTTGGAGCCTCAGCCCCTCTCTCCATCCCATTTTCAGGGTCACTTCTCGGTACAGCGCAGCAGAACCGGAGGAGTGATGAGAAGAAAGGCACAAGCTGTCAGTGTTTATTACCTGGCCTGCCCATCAGTGACCTGGAGTGACAACTTGGATAACCAGCCACCAAGACCAAGTCCAACACCAGCAAGAACAGACAGAACTTAAAGAGCTGCCTGTTTATTCTGGATTCAGGGTGTTTACATAAAAAAGATGCTGTGCTGCTCCTTGTTACCTAATCACCCAGTGTTGCTGTTCAAACCCCTTCCCAGGTCTAAATTCAGAATCTGCTACCTAAGTTAAACCAGGCTGCAGCAGTTTGTCTATAGCATTGTATTGGAAATGTTTGATATCTTGAATTAACATTAAAGTAATAATGTTAATTCTGAAATGAATGCAAAATACAAAGTGCTCGTGGTGGGTGATACAGTTTAATGCGCGACAATAATGTAGTGTTGTTCCGGGTTTTATGCTGAGCCTTAACGACAGCTCTGGAACGTGTTAGCCGTCTGTGAGAACACAAGAAACAATTATAGACAAGACAAACAAACACTCACGATATTTCACAAATACTGTACTGATCCTTCCGGGTTATCAGAAGGTAGCAAAGGGCGCACTATGCATTCAAAAGGAGTGGAAATAATCAGCAGTGGAACCAAAGGGATGGGGCGCACTTGAGCCGGCGCGTCTGGGCATGTGGCTACATATTTCGACACCTCAGTATAAAGACCTACACAATAGAATCAAGCCAATATCCATTCCCTTCTCTTGTCAGCTCCAAGGCATATCATAGGGATATCATGCGCCAGCCTTATGACCTCAGTCCGACAAGACGGGGGGACCAATAATTGTGTTACAGGCTGTCCTGTGCCCGCGGCTAGATTTATCCTATGTAGTAACTGCCCATTGATACTGAAGTGTGGATATACTAGCGCCCAGGCGCCATCAACATCCTTACATTCAATAGACTGGACCTGCCCCCAAGTGTGTACTAGTGACGGGTCATTATGTTGGCCCCACACTATGTCTGCTCTTTTTTTCTGCCACGTTTACGTGTGCGGCTGAGACTGCCATTATTTGCATTAATTCTTTGAATTTTAGCCAGTCTTGGCCCAGAATAACTAGGTGTGGCAACTTTTCCACCACCCCTTCTGATAACCCAGATACCAGGTGATGTTCTCTCGGTCTGACCGATTAATATAATTTTAGGGTGGGGTATGCCGCCGTGTCTCCATGGATACAGGAGATGGCCACCTGACCTTGTGGCCACCACAACACACCGCCCAAGAAAGCTGTTCTAACTAAGGTTTGCTCACATCCCGTATCCACTAATGCACGGGTTTTCACTTTACCTAAAACCACATCAATCATAAAAGGCCCCTCCCAACCATTTTCCCCACGCTTACCTATCTCAGATGCCCAATTATAAGCAGCCATGTCACAATCTATGGCAGTGGGGCGTGACCTGGTCAGGTGAGCCAGTTGGTTACACCTAAAACAAGTTGGGAGACAGAGGGAGCAATGGTTAAGTATCTGTCCCATTGCTGGTATGGCAATGTGGCAGGGGCAGCAGCTCTAACCCAGCTGGGGGCCAACCTTGGTCTCTATGGAGATGAGAGGGGTCAGAGGTCTCGGTCCCGGGACTGATGGTGGTGGAGGAGAGAGGTAGGTGTTGGCTGCTTCGAAGGGGTAGGAACCGCTTGTATCCCGGTGCGAGACTATGGAGTCCTCGAAGTCCTCGACTAGTTTCATGGCATCTTCCAGGGTGTCGGGGTTGTGGCACCGTAGCCAGTCCTGGGTATTGGCGCAAACCACATTGCAGAACTGCTCCACAACCACTGCTTCCCCCACCTGCAGGTTGGTTTTCTTCTTGGGGGTTAGCCAGTGTACCATGTGGTCACACAACCGCTCCGCAACCACCCTGGGGCATGTCTCCGGGGATCTTCTGTACTCCCTGAACCGTACCCGGTGGGTCTCTGCCATTACGTTGAGGCAGCGGAGAATGGCCAGCTTGACCAGGTCGTAACTGGCAGCATTGAGGTTGCTCATAGCCTGGTAGGCTGCCTGAGCCTCCTCGATCAGGCAGGGTCCCAGCTGGCTTGCCCAGAACTCCTGCGGCCATGCCGCAGTGGTAGCCAGCCACTCAAACGCTACCAGGTACGCTCCTGGATCATCCTCCGCCGACATCTTCATCACCCGAGCCTTTGGTGCCGATATTGCTGGTGTTGCGGTATGGACTGGCGCTGTGGAAAATGCCAGCCCTACCCTTTCAATGAGCACGGTGTAGCACTCCTCTCTCTCTCTTGTCCCGTCTGCTATCCAGCTCCTCCAGCAGCTTCGCTAGTGCGTTGCGATCAATCTCCCGTGTCTAACACCATGTGTGGCAAAGTGGCTGCTGATTGTGAACAGGTGCAGAGGTGATGCAGTGCAAGAACAAACACAAACAGGAAACTGTAATCCGTTTGTAAAATGGGGTCTTTTATATATACTCCCAGTCTAGTGACCAAACAATAAACTCCGGCAATACACACCAATGTATAATGCAAGGAGGGTATAACAAGGGATTGCAGCCCAAATAATAAATATACACTATCCGCCCCACAATTATACTAAACACGGTCACCAGCCCGGGTGCATGCAGCAGTGCTCGTGGTGGGTGATAACAATTTATTAGTGACTGTAGTGAAGTGCTGTTCCAGCTTTGTGCTGGCCCAAGGCGACAGCTCCGGAAACGTGTTAGCTGTCTGGTGATTCGCAAACAAAGACAATTACTTTCAAGCACAAACAAACAAAACACTCACAAATATCACTATTAGCAGTGGTTACTGCATTTCTCGTGGTCCTTCAAGTTCAAGTGCAAACCAAGCGAAGGAGTAGATTACGATTCTCCAGCCCCCTTTATGCTGTCACGCATAACCCCTTGGTAAACGAGTGCAGCTGTCTCTCAATCTGCAGCTGCTGACTGAGAAATGTGCAGCAAAAACTTTTTTTTTTCATTACAGCATTGAAGGATACTGTCTGTAGATAGAAACAGAAAGACATTGAAGAGTAAGTTAAGGACGCAGTGTGGTCCAGTGGTTAAAGTTCAGGGTTTAAATCCCACAAATTCCACCTCTACCATTGACAGTCACCGGTTCAAATCCCATCTCTGTCATTGACTGACTCGCTGTGTGACCCTGAGCAAGCCGCTTAACCTCCTTGTGCTCCATCCTGCGGATTAAATCAATGTCCTGTTGTAAGTGACACTGCACAGTTCACAACCAACCTCTGTAAAGTGCTTTGTGATAAATTAATTAGACATAGCAAGTTGGAGAATAATTTTGTAGTTTAATATCAAAGTTTAAAAATACAAAAATAAATTAAACCCCAAAAAACGCTGCACATACCTACCTGTTTACATTGGCTCCAGCGCTCAGCGGCAGACCTATAAGGATCCAAGATGGCGGACAGAAATCTCACTCAAAGTCAGCCGTTGGCTGGTCTAGTCCTAAATGTGTATGATAAATACAAATCTCAATTTTATACTTAATTCCTAAAATCATAAGTTATAATTATCGCCTACATTTCCTAGCATTAATTATTTAACATGCACATTATAATAATTTTACCTACTAACTAAATCCTGTGGAAGAAAAGCAAAAGCAGTGATCAGAATTGCTTAAACGAGCAACCTTTTGGCACTGACAGCGATTCGTTGCTAACAAATTTAAAACTAATACAGTACTATTTTGTATCTTGATAACTCATCATCACACTGAAAGTTAATTCAAATTTTCAAAACTGACTTGTCATCGCGAGTATCTAGAGCTGCTGCTGCATTTTTTAATGTGTGAGGGGTGCTTTGTTAATTTAGTTTGCCAGTTTATTATTCTAGTTTATTAACATACACTTATTCTGTTCATTTCATATGTTGATGTACATGCGTCATGATTCATATTGTGATTGGCCTTGGCATATTGTGTCTGGTGGTCAACTCTGTCTTCGAGAACCCTTCGGCTAAGAAAACACTTTGCTTGCTTCCTGAGGGGTCTTCTCTTAGCCAGAGACTACTGTACACCATTCTTAACCAAATGGCCAGGTTTGAGGTCAAATGTTTCATCTTGTACTATACTCCACAATCTTATCTAAATCTCATATAAATATGTTCATTACAAATTCTGTGAAGTGGGGGTTTGTCCTGAACTACTGCAATACCTTTTTGGGGCAGACAGGCCCTGCAGGAACAAGCTGCCATCCCTAGCTGGTGGCTCAGAAAGGATTGAATGCGAGATGAACAGAGCAAGCAAGCAGCTCAGCCCTGCTAGACGCTGTGGTTTTTCAACTTGTTTAGCTGCGAAGGATGAAACATAGGATGCGCTGAAACATGAACTTGTATTTTCGAGGCCTGGGGGGGGCGGATGGGCTCTGCCTGTCTCCCTTCATTCCTCCTGCTTTGCTGCCTACCTCCTCTGTTCCTGAACTAATCAGAGAACCATCCTGCAATCCACACCACAACTCCTCAGCTGAGAAAGGGCTCACACTGTGCAGGAAGCAAGCGCTGGAAAGGTCAGAGTGGAGTTGTGGATAATGACAGTGCTGGAAAGCTGAGAATAGTATTTAGACTAGTGTTCATTATTAAGGTGAAGGAGATTGTGCGACTGGAGTCTCACTGAAGAGTGAGACTGGAGTGTTTTAGACTAGTAATCGAGAGGATTTACAGGGATATAGCAGAAGAGCCAAATTCATCCTTTTTTCATGTGTAGGTGTAGAGTATGGGATATATACTTTTCATCATACTTATACTGAGAGCTCAGTTTTTGTAGGGGTTTGTGCATTCATGTTTACAGTCACTATTCCAGTAGTTTTCAATCCTTGTCTTCAAGTGCAATACCATTAAATACCTTAAGTTCTGTTTGTTCATGAAAGATTGGCTGTGCAGTATTTTAAAAAGCCAGTGAGAAAAGCCCCACTGTAAATGGGAGAGCATGACTCTGCACTGCCAATATACCTCCTGACCTGGGAGGGCGCCAATAAGGTTTGTGGAACGCCTTCCCAGGGATGGGCCGACTAAATGGTAGGACGGAACCGGAAGTTGGCCATCTTGCTGTAAGACTGCTGAACTCTGTTGTGATTAGCTGTGGTGTGCGCAGCGATGTGAGGTGGTGCTGTGCTGATCACGGTGATTACAAAGGGGACACAGCTACGTGAAGAATAATCGAGCCGGGGCATTGTCGTGATTGGTTTTGTTTTGTGTAGACAGCGAGTGATTGGGAGCTGAAGCACCGAAGCCAGCAGAACCCCCAGATATTACACAAGCATTCACTGGGAGCACCTGCCTTGTCCCTGGCACTGCGGATTATTGTTAGCATGTTTGTCACACAATAAACAGTGTCGTAAATAGACCATTTGGACTTGCCATCATTCCTGCACCTGTGTCACATCCTGACACCCACCTTCAAATAACTACTAAATCCTTAAGTTCTGCCCCAGCATACACAGTATTATATCAATGCAGAGATGCAGCAATTAATGATCATCCCTCCTTCAATTTCCCGAACTTCAATTACATACTGGTGAATCAGTGCATCAAATTAGAGCCTGGTTTGAAGTCTCAGATTGCCAGTTTGCATTAAAACATTGATATTTTGGTTATTAACCTATATTAGTGTTGGTACAGCAGCTAGCCAATGTCATCGTGTTGCTAGGATACAGATTTTTGGCCTCTTGATTTGCGTTGGACAAGTCATTTCAACTATTTTATTTTCATTCCATATTTTAAAATTAAAGCTAAAAATGTATTTTTTGAAAATTGAGGAATTTGACTTGAAGATTGGTAATTTTGGGGGTAAAGGAAAGGGAAGACAGAAAAACAACATTTGATAATGTATTGGATTTTGTGTAGCTGGCAAATGCTGTTGGAGTTCATGTAAATGCTATTGGATTTCATTTAGATGGTAAATGCTATTGGATTTTGTGTAACTGGTAAATGCTTTTGGCATAAAATGTTAACAGTAATGTTAATTAACAAGCATACTGCAGATCAGTCGTTTCATTTTATTACTATTATTATTGTCTTAAAGGACATAAGTTGAGGAAGCACGCATATTTGAACTCAACTTCAGATTGTACTTATTTTTTTTAATCAAGTGTTACATTTGAATGTAAGTTGCACCTTGCTGTTTAACTATTATGTACAGCAGTGTTTTTCTTTATTGGATCTTCTGATAAAAATTCTAATGTTTGTTCTTGGTTTTGAAAAATAAAATGTTGTTGATACATCAGTTATTGTTGATAAATGCATTTGTGAAATGATTAAGAAAGTGTGGTTTCGATTGCACCACTACATCAATTCTGTACTGTATTCACCTGTACTTACCTTTTCCTTTTTTATGAGACCTCCATCCCCTCCACCCATCCCATCACCATGCAGCTAACTCTTCCCTCCACCATCCCCACCGCTAGCCAGTTAAACTGTACCTCAGCTATCCTCTGAGCAATGACGAGGATGGACAAGTCTAGGGAAAGAGAATCAAGACCAAGCACAAATGTGCTTCCATTGTTCTGGTAATACAGTTTGGGATTCAACTGGTCTATGTGTAATGGAACACAATATTTAGCTCCTGGCTAAAACAAAAACCTGGATGTTGTGCCTGATGAACATGATTTTGAATCCCCTGCTCTAGCTTTCAGATGAAAGTCAAGCAGCCCATGTGTTTCCTGCAGAGGTTAAATCAAGGTCACTGTAAAGCAGACGATCAGTAGTTATTGTGGTTATATTTGTAAGAGTTCCCCTTTAGGGTAGAGAAGTGACCATGAGCAGACATTGCTGCCCTTGCCTTTTTGGCGTTTGGAATGACATACTGCTGTTGCATTTTTTATTATTTCAGTATGTTCTAACAGAAACTTGTTTATCCAACTTAATGAGAATATCCCTATCTGATTCTATTGCATTCTAGAGTCAGGCTGTCTGAATCAGGAACTGGCTATCTTATTCCAAGTCAGTCTGACAGAACAAACACAATCATAGCAGGTGCATAGCAAGCCTGGCATCCAACAAGGACATCTTGTGCAGCTTTTCTGTATGGAGTGGCTCGGAACATTGTTTTGTACTGTGTTCCTACTGTGTTTGCATACTGTAATTCCTGCTATATTATGTTCCCTTTCTGAGCTGTATTTCCCGCCGTTTGATTGTATAACCCTGGGTGCGTTTATGGAGAACCAATGGGTTGGTTAAATTGGTCAGATTCTGTGCAGAATGATCTCCATGAACACACCCCATGTCTGTGTCTATGTGTAAATGTAATCTGCACATGTGGTGCTGTGTCTCTCCTGTAATTGGCTGTTGTTTGTCTGTGCCCATTGCTCTTGGTGTGCGGCTGAGGACCAATAGCATGTGTTTAAAGCTCCGGCTGCCAATTAACATAAGGGGCGGAGCTATATTATAAAAGGGCACCCTGATTTGTTTGTGTTATAGAAAGCAGTGAAGTAGTCAGAGCAGTGGTCAATGTGGGTGCTAGAGATTAGCATCCCGACATAAAATATTTAGAACTGATTGCAGTTGTCTTCCTTCTTCCCTGCCTGCCTGCACAGAACGCTACAATATGTTCAATATTGTATCTTGCCATTTTTCTATATTGGGTAAGAGAACATGTGACCACTGTACCTTGTATATCTTGTTTTTCTTGTTAATTAACTGTATTATACTAAAGACTTAGTAAACTAAACAAATACAGTACTTATATATAACTATATAAAACTAAAATATTAATTGAACTGCAATTAAATAAAGTACTGTAGTTAAACTGTACTGTAGTTAAAGTGTGTCTATTCCATTACGCTGCTATGCATAAAATATGTCAAAGTTTAGAAAAAAAAAAAAATATATATATATATATATATATATATATATATATATATATATATATATATATATATATATATATATATATATATATATATATATATATTACATGTTTTCATCTTTTCCTATCACTTTACTTGAAATTTTGGAAAAGGGAGGAGAGAAAATCTTAAATGAATGACATGTTGAGGTTCTGAAGATAAACATTTGAATTAAAGTTTTAAAACTTGCACTGATTCTTTTTCATTTTTTAAATAAAATGTTTACAAATGCTCGAGCCGCGAGGGCTCCGTCCAACGAACGCTTACAAATTGTAACTGAGTAGTTACTGGGCGGCAGGGAATTGGTTCTGCCAGGCCAATTGACCAAATCACTGATCTTTAAACACGTCTCCGGGGGCTGCGAGGCTCTAATCAAGGTTCAGGAATCAAGCTCCCGCAGACGCTAATGAGAGGGGACAGCTCCTCGCTGCTCAGGGCAATCACAAGCTTGGCTGTCGAGATCCGAGAAAGTCCGTTAGGTACTCAGTCAGGCGAGCTACGGGCCCGTCCCACTCCTCAGCTCCACTAGGCCCCCGGGAGTGCCTTGCAAAGTGCCGAGGTGACCCCTGACTCCACAGTAACACAGTTTAACTTCTGTCATTCAGATGTAAACTGTGACTCACTTTTGCCAAATGGATGTGACAGGTCGGTAATGGACGGGACAAAAAGGGTATTTAGTGGTTATTAGTAAATGTTAATAATTTATACTGCTGGCCGCCTGTCTTCTGAGAGCTAAAAGTAAGGGTCTTGGAGAGAAGGGGAGAGATGAGGTCTGTGTGGTGAAGTTAATAGATTTCCACTTCTGAAAACAGGTTTACTGTAAAGCTCAAATGTCGGGAGGGAGCACAGTACATACATTTTGCTTAACCCTTAGAGAAAGAAATGAAAGTCTTCTATAAGGTGACAGTTTTAATGAATGAAAAAAGTTATTTAGTGAAGCTGTACTTTATACACATTATACAAGATACAGTTCTTTTCTTCAAGTAGCAACTGCTGCAATCTTAAACTGCTTGGATTCCTTCAGACTGGCCTTAGTTTAAGAAGGGCTAGCATTTCAAAGCATTTTCTGTTTTCATTAGGGTCCTCATTTAGAAACCGGGGACCTTTACAGGCTGATTGTGTCTGTCAGTACATCTGTCAATCTGTGTCACACTATGTCATGGATAATTCAAGCCCCCCATTCCTTGCCCCTGCGCAGACCATGTTGGCAATGACAGGGTTTTTTTTTTTTTTTTTTTTTTTTTTAATGTAGTCGTCTCCAATTTTTTACCCCGGTTTTCTCCCCAATTTAGTGTGCCCAATTATTATCTGTATCCTCAGATCACCACTCGCAAACCCCCCGCCAACTTGGGCAACGTAGGCTGGAGCGCGCGTCCTCCGAAACACGCTCCTGCCAATCCATCATTTTTCGCACTGCGGATCCACAGTGAGGCCATCAGACCTATAGTGCCGGAGAACACAGATCTGGAGGCTCCACTGCAGAACCACAGGTGCCCTATCGGCCACAGGTGTCGACCTGCCAACCAAAGTCCTCCCTACCTGGGCAGTGCTCGGCCAATTGTGCGCCACTCCCTAGGAGCTCCCAGTTACGGTCAGCTGTGACATAGCCTGGACTCCAACCTGCGATCCCCAGGCTATAGAGCACATCCACGTGGAGCGCCTTTGCTGGATGCGCCACTCGGGAGCCCCGGCACTGACAGGGTTAACATCACTCCTCTTCCCCAGCCTGCTCAGGGAGAGGACTATTGTGATTTAAATTGGCACGGCAGGGTTCTACGGAGCTGGTGTTTTACTGGTGGTCTCCCTCACATATTAGTGTCCTACTATTGGCTTGTCAGGAATTTGTTGCACTGACAAAACAGTCCTGTCAAATTAGCAAGTCGGGATGTAAGGGAGAGCACCGGTGCTAATGTGGACGCTAAGCAAGGGTGACAGCAAGGTTTCACAAGCTGGTGGTGCTGCAGGACAGGAAAGAACATGGCTGGGATTTCTGTTTCAGCCCAGTAGCTGTCAGGACTGAGCTCCTTAACAAGACTCATTAGAAAGAAGTTCAGCTGAGACCAGCCTGGCCAGAGCACAGGGGCCTTTCAGCAAAACTGAGCCGAGACAGGCCAATAGAGGAAGCTCGGCCAAGACTATGAGATCAATTAAATTTACAGAAATGCTGCTGTTAGGTGTTTAGGATTATTTCAAATGTAACATAGATGTCAGCTTGTGCCTGCGCTAACAGTATATATCATTATACAACAAAAGGGTGTGTGTAAGGAGAACAAAATAGGCAACTATATTAATGCACATTATAATGATAACATCATTATGTTATAAAAATAAACAAATCAATAAATATATGTTTTTTTGGTAGAAGTTTTTGATATAGTTTCTTCCCTCCATGTAAATAAAATAAGCCATAGCGACCCAGTACTGAATTCTCCAAAAACATTTCAGCTGGTACCTTCAATAGCCATTACCAGTGATTCCATCAAAAAATCATCAAAAACTTTTCAACATTAAATTAAGTTGTATAAATGTAGACATAGAAGGCAACAGTAATAACGAAGCCCAGTAAAGATGAATGCATGTCAACACTGCTCCCCCCATAATACTAGCGATAGCTCGGAGCAACCCATCCCTAGGGGAAGGGGGGCTTTGCCAGATGATCAGCTGTAATAATGGTGTGAAGTGGTGTGGGGGAGGCAGGGACCAGTGACAGATGAGGTTCATGCTTCAATAGACTAACCCAGATCAGGTGGTTCATTCATACAGTTACTACATTCATTCATACGGCTAAACAAAGCATGTATACAGTAAGGGCCGATCAATAGATTTTATTCAGAATGTAACTTTTTAACTGTCTTTGATGAGCGATTCTGTGTCATTCTACTGCTTCTCGTAATGTAGCAACCAAAAGAGGCCTCTTTCTGGTTATGTGGGGTCTCGTTGGGAAGTAACCTTGCAGCAAATTAAGTGAAATACAATCCAGTTTAAGGGAACAGCAATGCCTAGGCTGAGGAGGTTTTCTCACTTGTCTGCTTCAGAAAACACTGAAGACAGTCTGTATAACTCTTATCAAACATTTCAAGAATCATCTTTATATAATTTCTTTCTATAGCTTGTTATGTTTATTTATATGCTTTAAATGGTGCTTGTCTCTTAAACTGATGATACTGAACAATTGGAAACTCCAGCCGCTACAATTCCTGATATCCCATCTGAAATCTATATTGCGCTGGGGTTCTCATTTCATTTTGGTCAGGGATTGCATGTTGAAGGTAGTAAGTAAGGAAAAGCTATACTCCCACTGTTAGTTTAAACTGAGGACAATTGAGAGACAGCCAAGACAGATAGAGATAAGTAGCTTAAAACAGACAACACAAGACAATCGGCTACTAGGAACTGGACAAGCATTAAGGGCTGAATGGCACGCAGATGCCGCAGATAGATCAAACAGATTAAGGGAGAGAGGCAAATCAGAAAGACAATTGCTAAAACAGACACAGTCAGACAAACGGACAGATCAGAAAAGACAGTAGACTGACAGAGTGGATAGACAGTCAAATTTCTAATCCACACATACAATACAGTATAACAGCTCCCCCTGCATTAGCTTGGCAGGAGCAGTGCAGTTCCCTCCCCCTCTACTAGCCTGCTTGGCTAGAGTGTCTATTTCGGTATTGATCGTTCTTCCTGCTCTGCGCTTCGCTCCCTGGCTGGAGCAGTGCCATCCTGTCCCTGCCAGCCTCGTGAGCTCAGAGCCTGATGCAGTGTGGCAGCTCCCCCCTCGCAGCCCTGGGCCTGCCCCCAGCCACTGCGGATGATAGTTTTAATTGCTTTCAATCATTTAGGCTAGTCCCTGCCAAGAGGGTGGAGTGGCCTAAACTAGAGTACCCAGCAGCGAGTGACAAACAGGCACACAAACAGACACAGATACACTCTGCTGGCGGATGGGGCATGTTGCTGCTCTTTTTACTTGTCTAGGACTGCATAGTACCCTTAAATAGATATCATTTTAAAAGAGCAAGACATCTAACAAATGCACTGAAACCCTAAAACATTGACCTCAATCAGACTGCTCATTCACTAAATATATTGCTACTCTATTCGAAATATATATATATATATATATATATATATATATATATATAATATATATATATAATGCTCAAGACATCCCAACACAAGTTCTGCAGTTCCCCTAAATTGTAACCCAGGGTTGGGGGGTGGGGGTGGTCATATGTGCTTAAAAATAAATTATTTGGGAAACTTGTGACTGTGCAACTGCAAGAGTGTTCAATGGGCTAAGGGCTGAAATACAAGGTAACCCAACCACCCTAAATGGAACACAGTACCCAGAGTTATATCAGAGTGAAAACGTAACATTGCTCCATACAACCTTTGTTAAAGCATTTAACATTAAGTGTTGATAACTTCAGCACTGCCAAATGCTCCTCTCTTACAAAACAAGTATTGAACAAATCATAAGAAATGTGGTTTTCAAAATATGTTTGATACATTTATGGGGTTATAATTACCATAAGTGTTTTAGTAACGCTCAATGCTGTTTTAGCTAAACAAAGAAAGCTATTCATTTATTAAGCAGCAACAGCAAAAATCTTACCTAAACCTTGCAAATACACTCTCAACCATGCAGATATACTTCTAACATGGAATTACAGTCTTGGAGTTACACTACAGCCCCGGATGAATCTGGCATTCCAAGCGAATTAGACACAATGTAACAAGTTCAGTGAATAGTGCCTTCAGCCTAAGCTGACAACTTGTGTCTGTTGTAAAACGCACAGATAGAAGGAACTGTGAACTTTATTATCCAAAGCGTTCCATTAGTAAGGTAACCTTGTAATTGATTAAACTCTTTGTTTTTACAGATACTGGGGTCAATTCCAAACACCCGTCAGTTTAGTTTACTAACAATGTTCACAGTGATTGGATGGTGTAGTGGAGGGTTGGAGTTTGGCTGGTAAAACTTGAGATGTATTTCTAGACCGTGACCTTGCGTGGTTTCTGCAAACCACTCGGCAATGTGCAAGTGAAATTGTGAAAGTTGCTTGCGGCATTTTCCTTCGCTCTCTCTCTTTCGTGTAATAATGCTGTACTCTTAGCCTCCAGGGCCTATTAAGCTCTGACATTCCCACAGTGAATAACGTTGATCCATTTAAAATCTAATATTAATCAGTGACTTTGGCCCATCTGCAGGCTCAGTGGGGTAAAGCCAGGACTTGTACTTGGGGAAGCCTCAAGGCAACTGGAGGGAATACAGTGCTAAAAGCCACACTACAGCAAACTAAAGTGCACTCTTACTGAGGAACACTGCAGTGAGAGTCAGCAGACACCTCTTATTTATTTCATTTGTTACTTCAAGCTTTTCTTTTGTAATCTCAGAGTGGTATTGTGGGTCTAAGTGGTGCTGCAGCAGGCTAACTCAAAACCTCAAGTCTTTCACCTCCTGTGAAAATGGCTGATCAATGGTCTTATCCTTGTCGGAAATGTACTTGAGAGAAGTCCAGGACTAAATGGCAGGCAAGACTGAGGTGTTCTCTTACTTGCAGAGCTGTGAGGGGAAGCTCTTATTGTGTCTGCCTGCCTGCCGGCACCGTGCAGGACTATAGCCAGTGCCCTTGCCCCTCACCATTAACAAAACAGAAAGCTGTTGTTTGGAAAAAAATCAGGAAAAATGGAGACTGAACACACAAAACAGACGCTAAACTTAAACAAGTCACAGTGTAAACAAAAAGAAGAGTTTGGAGAAAGTGCAGCAACGAAGGAAATGGGTTCACTAAAGCAGTGGTTCTCAACCTTTTTGATACCAGGGACAGGCCTGCTGTCTTCCTAAATTACTGTGGACCGCTTTAAGGACCAGGCCATTTTCATCTGTTTTTTTTTTCTGTTTAGATATGTGCATATAACTTTTTAACTATAAGGGTTCTGTGTAAAAGTAACAGTAGGTCATTTTTAAACACATTTTAGAATTGTATGGTGTGTGTGTGTGTGTATATATTATATATTATATATATATACACACACACACACACACACACACACACACATACACACACACACATATACACACACACACACACACACACACACACACACACACGATACAATTCTAAAATGTCTATATATAAACTCTAAACTCCAAACTCTATATAGATAAATTATATATCACAAAATTCATTGTTTTAACTACTATACCGAGGACATCGTTAAGTTCTGGAGACTTTTTGGCTGCCAATACCTCTCTATGAATGCAGCAATGTGTTGCTTGAGCTCCCGATGCAACTTCCTTCACTCTTGCCGCTACACCTGAATGTCTGCCTGTCATTGCGGCCGCTCCAATGCAACGGTCCCACCGGATTCCATGACCTGTCACATACTCGTTTAGAACTCGAAAAATTTCAGCACCAGTTGTATTTTGTGGCAGTTCTTCACAGGAAAGTACATCTTCGTGAAATGCCCCTTCATATGCATAGCGCACATAAACAATAAGACTCACGGCACTGGAAATGTCTGTAGACTCATCCAACTGAATTGCAAACCAGCCAGACTCTTTCTCTCTCTGTCAGTTGTGATTCAATATCTTCTGCAATATCAGTTATTCTACGTGAGACAGTATCATTTGACAGAGAAATGCTACTGACTTTTTTGGCAGCTGTATCACCCATGACTTCACGACAGGCATCTATTGCTGAAGGCACTATTAATTCTTCACCAATTGTAAATGGTGACTTACATTTGGCTATGTGAAGGACCAGCAGATATGATGCTTTTAACATACCTTCATTTGTTTTTGTGGCAGCATGCAGTAGTTTCTGTTGACACTTCACTTCATCTCGCTTACGTTTGAAACATTCGACTGGCTTTTCTTTTAAGTTTGGATGTTTGGTTTCCAGGTGACGAATCTTTTCAAAGGTTTCATAGCTTTGCTGCTCAGAATCACACCACAAACAACACCTTTGTGGATTTGGGTATTCCTCATCCCCGCTTGCAATAAACCCATACTTTATATATGAGGCATTATATTTTCGGTTGAAGGGCGGGCGTTTCCTCGTCTTTTCCAGCCCTTCTTCTCTTTCAATGCATTCCTCATCACACTCCTCGTCTCTATTACGTTTACCTCAACTTTTACTAGTTCCGAAAAACCGATCCAAAGGCCCTTGCTTCGACATATCTGATCAAATAAAAGCAACATTTTCGCTTGCCGCTATCTACTACACAGTACTGTACTCTTTTTCTTTTGAAAGTTTGCGCGCCAACATCGTTATGTTCAATAAAGACCCGGAGCAGAGCTCATGGAGCTCAGCGAGTAGGAATTTGTGAAATTCCACTCATACGTAGAAAATATTAATATTTTGAGTCAGGTTTTTTTTTCCCTTATTTTTTTAAATACCTTAACAAAACCAAAAAAACTTGAGAACGTTGAGAACCACTGCGCTAAAGGATTCACTGACATTTAAGTAAAGAAAGTGCTGTTGCGCTCATGCATTTCTCAAGAGCCTAATCAGCCAGGTGCTGGCTTCTAAGGAGTTCTAAGATTGGAGGAGTGGATATTTGAATGAGCCAATGGGGAGACAGGATGAACAGAGGGTGGTTGCAAGGAACTTTGGGAAATTAAGTTTTAACAAGGCCAGGCTACTGATTCAAATTAAAGGGACAGGTGGGTGAGACTTACACCCACATTATGTAGCATGACAATTGTTACAAGCTATTTATAGACTACAGTGTGTTCGATAGCAGCCATTTTCAAAGACAGCTGTTTATAGACTAATGTGTTATTATAGGGTTATAGGACATATAACCTACACACAGATGTTTACCTCATATTATATATTGTTTATACCAAGTATAAAACCCAGCTATGTCTGTTTTCTAATCATTACCAACCTTAATTTAGTCCATTGAAAAGAAGGAACAGGTTGATGAAGAGAATGCTGTCAAGTGGCTGAGGTACTCGGCCAATTATGATGTCATCGTTTTGAATGGAATTCCGAGAGGCGCCTCAGGTATGATTTTTTGAAGCAGGTAACATCAACTGTGTTGATGTGTGAGAATACAGCACAGTAAAAACTGAAAGTGGCATGGTTGATAAATAGAGTTTCTCTCTAATGTATTGTGGAATACAGAAGGCAAAACGTGAGCTCTGATTGGCAGTACATGGTTTCAATGCAAAATGCATATTTAAATACGGTAAGTATTAGTAATGCAATAGTGCAGGATAGTGCGTTAGCTGAGGATCCAGTGGCATGATGTGTTTAGGTCAGGCAAGTCCAGTGCATAGTAGGAGGGATAGATCAATGGATCTACAAGTGCAGTCTAAACAGGGTGCTCTTGAAGAGGCGGTGGAAGGCAGTGAGAGATAAAGTCTGAAGTTCTCCAGTAGCTGGTTCCAGCACTGAGGGGTGAGGAAAGAGAATGAGCAGGAGGGTGGGGAGTGGAGGAAAGGCATGACCAGTTGGTCAGCAGAGGAGGAGAGGAGAGGGTGAAAGGGGGTGTAGGGAGACATGAGGGATTGGAGGTAAGAGGGGGCAGTGTGGTGAAGAGTGCAGTCGGCAAGAACATGGATTTTGAATTGAACACGAACAGAGATAGGTAGCCAGTGGAGGGTGCGATGCAGAGGGGCAGCATGGGAGTAGCAAAGTTGGGAGAAAACAAGACGAGCAGCAGAATGTATATATGTACTGCATATATAGAAATAGAACCAGAGACAGTTCCATCACTATGCACAAGAAGAAGACTATTATTATCATTCAATTTTAGTACATTTAACCCAAGGATACAAACTGCTCTAAACTACAACACCTGTAACACACAGACACACACAGCGTTTTCTAAAGAAGGCAAACCAATGGCCATCTTCACACAAAAGGTGTGAAAAAAGCTAATAAATAATGCTGGAGAGGAGAGAGGAGGAAGCGGGGCCCCATTGACATGGGGAAGGGTAAATAAAATGTGAAAGGCCGTGATTTTGGTTTTAAATGTAACAGTTAAGTAGCGCGTGGTGGAAGTGTCAGACAGAGCCACTCGTAACACATACTGCCTCCTGATTCACTTTGACTCTAATGGGCACCACTGGTGAATTTTTCATACACCCCAGAGAGAAGACTGAGCATATTGTCGAGTTTATGCCATAAATCTTTGCCTAGAGACAGAAGGATTTTTTTTCATTATAATTTTTTTCAAGCATTCATCTTCACATTTCACTTCTCCAACCACTCATTTATTAAGCTTATTGAGCTTGCCTAGTAACTAATATAATAGTGTTGCCTATAGCGATAGCTCATTTCACCTCACAGCTAGCACAATTTAGAAATAGTACGCTTTCTCATTCATTCTATACAGACCAAGCCTCGTGTGGACAGAAACATGAGCTTTGTTCCGTACCCAGTGTTACTGATCTCATGATCTCGGGTGCATGCTGGTATGTGTTTTTTCCATTGACAGCATAGCTCAAACATGTTAATTATTTGACAAAACATATAAAGAATATCAGTGGTAATAATTCATTATTAAGCTTTCTCTATTCCAAATATTGATTTTCCATTACTCTGCAAGGTTACTATTTCAAAAGAAGTTAATGATTTTGAATTTCCTGTTTTGAGCGCTTGTGTGCTCACTCAACCTGTCCTTTACTTAAGATGGCTTTATCGTCTGAAAAGGCCCGCCTCATGTCGTTAAATTTCCTGAGCCGAAGGCAATGGCGACTGATACAGCGAGAAGGGTCTTACCAGATGGTAAAGCCCTCTATGAGGTTTCTATTGTTATCAGAAAATGGATATGATAAAAAAAACAAAAAACATCTGTTTGTTTGTTTTTTCCTTGATTTTATGTAGCACTAGTTTTTAACTAACGAACAGCAAACGTTTTCCTCATTATTCTATGAGGAATGTGGTTTGCTCAGAATTCCATCTGAGGTCTGATAGCCTTCACTCAGGCTTCATCCCAGCGGTGGATGCTATGAGGGTATTTCCAATCGCCAAATAATACAAAAAAGCTTCTACTTACATGGAGTTGTTCTTCTGTTCAAGTACCTTGGACAGAAAAGTGAACATGGTTTGTGAACTGTTTGTAAAACATGTAAAGACTACAGTAGTATTTTTTAATTTGAATTTGAATGCATGTTCGAGTATTAGTGTAAATTTCAATATTTAAGTTATCATTAGGTCCTAACATTTATTAGCAAAATAAATTAAACGTTTTAGCAATTAAAAAGATCTGCTTGTCTACAGTAAATGTTAATCCTGATCATGCTGTTTGTTCAGTAACTTGTTCATAGTGTGTGTTTATAAAGTCAAAGCCTCCTCTTGGCTTTAGAGAAGAGAGCTGCATGCCTGTGTTGTTACTGTGATATGTTGAAATAAAATTGCTGAAAGTAATCAGTTTGCATCCAGTTGTTTGATTTCAACTCATCATTCAAACCAGATACTAGCTGCTATAGTATTGTGGTTACTGTATTGCCGCTGACAGCAAACACTATTCTTGATTTATATATATATTTTTATCTGCTATACTTATAAATAGCTAGATAGGACGGCGAGGAAGCAGAATACTGTATCTACATATTTTGGATTTGTTTGGAACAGTGATTAAACATAGTTTGAAAGATAACATTCAAGGTCCTTTATCAGAGACCAATCAGGTTAAAAGAAAACTCTGATCCATTTTCTATTAACCATTCTCCACCAGGAGATCTGGATGAACCTGCCTGCAGAGGGGGAGCAGGGCAATCATTGGAACAGCACAGTGCTCATGGAAATGTTGCTTTGGGGTTCGTACCAATCTCTCGCTGCTGGATCGAGTCTTTAAGTAATGGGCAGTTTAATTGATCTGTCGACATCTGTAGCAAAATACATCCTGTTGTACAAAAGGTTTGTCGATCCTACTACCTATTCAATCTATAAAATTAGATTAATCCAAAGGAAGTCATACCAAATTTGAATGAAGGCACACTGAATTGGTGTCAGAAATTATGACTAATAAAACATAGTTTGTGTAATTGAAAGTATATCAATTTCAAATAATAGATCCCCTTAAAAGCTGCAGAAGACAGACCTACAGAATCGTCCATAACTTCAAAAACATGCACTCAAAATTTTAAGGTAAAACTATACAAAGTAGACAAAACATTCCAGCTCATGACTTCTTCAGTACGCTGTACTAGCAATACATCTTGGCTATAGCACCCACTGCAGCTATGGAGTGACCAAGGATATAAAGGGTTAAATGATTGTGGCTACAATGCCTGTTCTAGTTTTTCTTTGATTAAACATGCAAATATGTTTTGCCTGGAAATTGTATTTGGAGTCATTCAAAGGAATCCAGAACGGGTCTCCTTCTGTCTCTCCCACCAGCTCTGAAGCTTGTTCTTGTTTTCTCCCTTCGCATGGAAGCGCTTTCACCAGCTCTCACACGCAGCCACGTGCAGCTGGCAGGCCCGAGAGGGAGAAAGCTTATTCTGCAGGGATTGCTCACTCTGCTTCTACTGTTCATCCCATTACTAAAAGCTGATCATTAAATTCAGCAATTATTGTGTGCTAAAGGACAAGGACCTCCAAGATGAAAATGAAATATTTTCTATGGAAGTTAATTAAAATATCACAGGGTGCATTTGCAGAAATGCGTGTGTCCACTCCAGCCAGTCTGATTGAGATCAGTCAATTCAATAGTACCTACTGTCCCATTCCTATGGGATGATTTCTGTCTGACTGCTATCCTGTAACTAAAAGCAGAACCCCCTTTTCTTAAATTCCTTTTTATTCAGGGTTCTCATATAAACTGTACCTTCTTTCACGTCATTAACCAATTAGTTGCCGTCCCTAATGAATGACACGTTTTGCATCCAGTGACATGAACCAAAAGGCACTACTAAGGTGACTGAGGTAGAGAAACAGACTACAGCTTTCCTGAACCTAGTGTGCACGTGTGTGTTGTGCAGAGGTGGAGGGATGAGAGCAAGCAGCAGAGAAAAGAAGGGAGAGTTAGAACACAAGGTTACAAACGAGGAGGCCATTCAGTCTATCTTGCTCATTTGGTTGTTAGTAGCTTATTGATCCCAGAATCTCATCAAACAGCTTCTTGAAGGATCCCATGGGGTCAGCTTCAGTGTCAGAGTTGGTTCCAGATTCCCATGATTCGCTTTGTAAAAAAGTGCCTCCTGTTTTCTGTGATGAATGCCCCTTATCTCCATTTGTAACCCCTGTTCTTGTTTCTTTTTTCAGGTCGAGAAAGTGCCCTGGGTCAATATTGTCAATACTTTTTAGAATTTGAATGCTTGAAATCAGGTCACTGTGTAGTTTTCTTTGTTCAAGACTGAATAGATTCAATTCTTTTTTAGCCTGCATATGACATGCCTTTTAAACCCGGGATAATTCTGGTCGCTCTTCTTTGCACTCTTTCTAGAGCAGCAATATCCTTTTTGTAGCGAGGTGACCAAAACTGAACACAATATTCTAGATGAGGTCTTACTAATGCATTGTACAGTTTTAACATTACTTTGATTTAAATGAAAACATTTTTCACTATATAGCTAAGCATTTTGTTGGGCTTTTTTTATAGCTTCCCCACATTGTCTAGATAAAGACTTTGAGTCAACATAAACTCCTAGATCTTTTTCATAGATTCCTTCTTCAATTTCAGTATCTACCATATGGTATTTATAATGCACATTTTTATTGCCTGCGTGCAGTACCTTACACTTTTCTCTATTAAATGTCATTTGCCATGTGTCTGCCCAGTTCTGAATGCTGGCTAGATAGTTTTGAATTACCTTTGCTGCTGCAACAGTGTTTGCCACCCCTCCTATTTTTGTGTCGTCTGCAAATTTAACAAGTTTGCTTACTATACTAGAATCTAAGTCATTAATGTAGATTAGGAAGAGCAGAGGACCCAATACTGATCCCTGTGGTACTCCACTGGTTACCTCACTCCATTCTGAGGTTTTTCAGTACTTTCTGTTTTCTACATGTAAACCACTCCCTAATCTATGTACATGCAGTTCCTTGAATCCCTGCTGCGCTCAGTTTGAGAATTAATCTTTTATGCAGGACTTTGCCAAAAGCTTTATGGAAATCTAAATAAACCCTTAAAGGGAGAAGAACATTGCTGGAAGATGGAAGGGAAGGTGCAGAAGCACACTGACAGCACACACTGACTAATTCATTGTAACATTCAGGAAGGTAGAGCATTTGGTTCCAGTCCTGCAGTTAAAATTCATTTGCAAGACTTCAATGAAGACGAGCAGAGGATGGGGTTATCCATCATGTATTATAGTCTATAAAACAAATTCAGTATTTAAACCTTAAAAATAGTGCTGTGCTGCAGCACAGCCCTCCTGGGTGAGCGTGTGTGTCTCCACTGCTTGTTTCACTGGTGCTTAGTCCGCCATCTCCAGTTACATAATTGAGGTTGTAGCTAACTAACACTTTTTATAAAATAGTTTACAAAGTTTAGTGAGTGGTTATCTATATTTTAAATTTCATTTTCTTATCGATTATTATTAAAGCTCGCAACATGGGTCCCTGTTCACCAACCCTTAAAGAGAAAGTAGCCTTTATTTCCTTTCTAATGAAATATTTACCACAGAAGTCTTTTCACCTGTACTGGAACATCCACAGGGTATATTTGCAGAACTATTCTATTGCCACACCCTTATTTTTTTCATATGCATTGAATGCTATGTAGGGCCACTATCAACATTGCAAGCCCTATCTTAAAACAATCCCAGTAAGTTGTTTAGGGTTACGAGATGTGATATATTTCCGCAGAAGATATTATTTAAAGATGGAAAAATTACCTTAAAATAAGCAAAATAACACCGAAAATGTGTCAAGTTAAATTTATGCAAATACAGCCTATGATAGTTCTGTTTTCCCATCTTATACACCCGTCTCCTTTGGATATGTCTTCATAATAGTGAGGGGATAGAGTTCATATCCAGCCCACACTAGCGTGTGACCCTTTAGTTTTATACCAGGACATTCAGGTAGGAATGAATGGGTACTACTTGCTTGGACCAGGCTTGTTTTTCAAACTTAACTGGTGCTCTACTCCCCTCTAGTGGCCAGAAAGAAGATTACACTTCTGTGTTAAGTATTTTCCTGATCAATACCTGAAGTAGTCTTGCATTCCTTCACAGAATAATCAGATAGATAAGATTTCGATAGATTGAAGAATGATTCCACTAATATAAAGGCTCCAACACAACTCTGTAGAAAGCAAAAGAAGTAAAATTCTTGGTATAAAACTAAGGGGAGAGGAGTTCACTTCCTTAAAAAGTGATTAGAACAAGACACAAGACTGCTATTCTGTAGTCTCGTTACCCACAATGAAGAACAAAAAACTATACCGCTGCAAATTCTACCCACCAAAAGAACTGCATTAGCCTGCAGCATATAGATAGATAGCGAGACCCACAAACATATACATAGTGTATACATAATATATAGTAATATATAATATTATATAGTGTATACGCAATACATCATTTTATTCCTACACTGTACAAAAAATACATAAATTCTTCATAATTTCAGAAACCCAATCCTAAAAGAAAACAAACAAAAAAAATAAAACTAAAAGAAAAACACACACACAGAGGTATGTTTTGTACCAAGAATTCCTTACAGTATAAATCCCAAGCATTTCTATTACAGGAATGTATGCATTATACACGGATGCTGGAATAAATCCTGATTGCTGCGAATCCTGGGATAAAGGGGGTTAAAGGAGTGTGTTCACTGATCCTGGAATGGGAATGTCTGGGCAGGAGAGCCGGGATCACCCTAGGAATGTGGAGATGAAAACGCTAGTGTCCAGATTGAGAGTAGCGTGCCACCACCGATCAGGGAAGAACAGCACCTGGAAGGAGATGACAACACAAGCAATAACACTACTTGCAAACAGGGTGGCAGCAAAAAAAATAAAGTATTATTAGTGTGACAGAGCTTAGGCACTGCACATGGGGCTGCGTGTGCGTGCGTGTGTGCAAGCCACCTTGGTGAAGGGACAGCCTGAAACTAGATGGCGATCGTTTGCACAGCCACATGGTGATGGCATTATTTGATGTGTAAATATGGGAGTGTGGTAGCGTCCTGGTATACTTGCCTCAGGCGGCCAAGGATAACACACAAGAGACTGAGGTAGGTAGATCGACGTTCTTACGCCGCTACAGGCACACAAGATTTAATTAATAAACACAAACAAAAAGTAAACAATAACATGTGACGCTACCAGCAGACCTTGCAGCAGCCCCAATCACAGTTTGTTTTTATACTGATGCTCCGCTGAGACATGCCCACCTGCCTGCTGGAGCAGCCGATTGTTGTCAGCTGCTGCTCCATGCAGACAGGTAGTGATCCCTAACGGAGCGTCATCAAAATTAAATAATTAAATTAATCTATTGACACAAATCCATATATTAACAACAATTAATCTCAAATATTCAAATATACATAATTCCCCATGTGCCGGGCGGAGGCAGTGACTGATTCACTGTTTGATTGTAGAAGTGAAAGAGAAAAATGTGGAATGTTGCATTGGTGATTGATTGAATGATTAATTGTCAATCAACCCCTGGCCACATGGTGTATAAGACAGTGTAGGAAACAGTATAAGTGAAAGCCTGTGTGGCATGACTGTTTGGAACATTTACAGTTTATACTTTACAGCTCTCCAGCCAGTCTTTTGTTTATTACGTTTTTCTAATGTTGGTAACCCAGACTGCGTGCTTGTTTCTGTGAATGGAAACCCCTCGATACTGCACTAGCAGGCACAACAAGCCCCTTTAGTTATAAACTACTGGATTTACAGTACTTGAGTGCTCAAAATAAAACCATTTTTCGAGTACTTTAATGAATACTCACTATTAAAAATTATTGTTCCAAATGTCTGACTAATCTTCTGATATGCAAATTAAAATAACAACACCTGTTTCTTTAAAACTCTACTTACACCTGACGAAGATACATTTGAAGTCTATTAAATAATATCAAATCTAGTATCATATATACATATATTCAGATTATGTGTAAAGCAATAAGCAGAATGCACCGGCTACAACCATGAGACTCAGCAGGGATGGGAAAAATAATCCTGTTGCACAGCAGTTCTCCCATTCCAGGTTTTACTAAAAGCTTGTTTAGCCACAGTGTACAGGTAACAACCTCAGGTGCATCTTATTACTCATAGTAAAGCCAGGAATGGATCAAACTGCTATGCAATGGGAGTCTTATTTCCATCCCTGCACAGGGTGTGGCTGTTTCGTGGCAGGAGATGTGGTTTCAAACAAACTTTATGAAAAATAACTGACTCATCACTTTCAATTTGAAATGCCGCAGCATACACTATTCTTTCTTTTTCTCTGTCTTTCACAACAGGGCAAGCAGTGGGTTGGTTAATGACAGTTGACTAAGGAAACACCACCTGAAAGCAAGTGAATGATAATAACATGAAGTACAAACACACAGACCTCCCCCGGGTGTATGGTGCACTCAATGGGCCGGTCCTCCTGGTTCAGGGCAGGGTACGTGTCCACTACCCAGGACAGCGTGGTCTTGTTGGGGTGGAAATTAGGGACTTTCTCAGGGGGGTACAGGAACCAGCGCTGCAGGGAAGTGGGGGCACAAAAAAAAATAAAAAGTCACCTCAGAAAATGTCTTTGGGGCCATTTTACTGCCGACAAAGCACAGCAGCCTACTGGTTAATGACAGGAAACCATGTTTTACAATGAAAACAAATGTTTGCTATAACAGTTGTTTCAAAACTGCACATCTGATTCATATATAGAGAACAGAAATGCACAAATGATTTGTGATATTAGTTTGTAGCTACGTCCACTTTAATGTTTGACAATAGATTTTGAAAATCGGGCCCCAAAAAGATTAAGAATCCCTGGCCTACAGCACTGTACCTTGTAACAGAATAATGGGGGAGTATTCTGACTTGGCTGTAACCCTGGCACTGTTCTGTATTCTGCATTGTGTTACCATACTTATCAGAACACTTAAATACTGTACAGCAACTTACTTGCATGAAAACATTCTAATCTTTTTATTCTACTTCCTAAAGTGATATTACAAGTGGTGGAAATTAGCTGTATGACAATTAAATGTGCCTCGTATTAAATGTGCCCCATATTAAGTGAAGCTGAAGCTTGTCCTATTGACTCCCATTCTATTCTGGCGTGGATATTTCAGTGTGAAGGGTGACATTAACAGGATTGACTGTAGTCACCTTCCTCCCATAGATAACCTCCGAGTACCCCGGGCCGTGCCAGTGAAACGGTACCCCCGTCCCAGGACCTGCAGAACAGAGAAACAGCGCAATCACACAACGATATGAGAGCATCAATCCCAACCCGCAGTACAGACTGCCAGCAGCGCAATCACACAACGATATGAGAGCACTGATCCCAACCCGCAGTACAGACTGCCAGCAGCGCAATCACACAACGATACGAGAGCACCAATCCCAACCCGCAGGACAGACTGCCAGCAGCTCAATCACACAACGATACGAGAGCACCGATCCCAACCAACAGTACAGACTGCCAGCAGCGCAATCACACAACGATACGAGAGCACCAATCCCAACCCGCAGTACAGACTGCCAGCAGCGCAATCACACAACGATACGAGAGCACTGATCCCAACCCGCAGTACAGACTGCCAGCAGCGCAATCACACAACGATACGAGAGCACCAATCCCAACCCGCAGGACAGACTGCCAGCAGCTCAATCACACAACGATACGAGAGCACCGATCCCAACCAACAGTACAGACTGCCAGCAGCGCAATCACACAACGATACGAGAGCACCAATCCCAACCCGCAGTACAGACTGCCAGAGGCTTACTGACCCGCTATGCCGAAGCTGTACGCCCCGCTTGTTCCTGGAAGCGTGTACGGCGGAGGAAAGTAGTTTTGGAACAGGGACCTCCATTCAGTGAAGTTATTGTCTCCAAAGAAGTACAGAGTGTCTGTTAGAAAAACACATACAGACAGGATTAGAAATTCAATGCAGAAGAATACAATTGACTGTAACTACAGTACAAAATACAATGAGGGTAACTGTCTTATTTTTGTTGTATCAGTTTTGTTCCGTACCCAAGACTACGGTATGTTATTTTTCACAACATGTCCACATGGGACTTCCTTCTAGATGTTGGGTCCTGCATGGAGAACTCTGGTGGACATGTTAGAAGAATGAAACAGTAAAGGGAAACTGACCACTGCCCAGCGTCTCGAGTGACTGCGGCCTCAACAAGTGCTCAACAAACTCCTGGAAGGGCACGTCAACTGTGGAAAGAACACACTGAAGGATTAGAGTGGAGGAAATAGGGGGTTTGAAGAGTCTGGGAGGAAGGCAGTCTGCTCCAGAGCTTATAGCTAAGGGACCCGGGAGGGAGGCAGTGTGGTCTAGCTGTTGGAGCTAAGGTAGTGGCAGTTCTGCATGTTCCTCACAAGTGACAAAGGCCTTTTACCTTTTCTGTAGGAGTAGGTGTTAGCAGTACTCAGACGAACCATCCGGTCCCCAAACTCCTGTAGCAGGCTGCTCTTGGAGCACTGAAACTGGAACTTCTAAAAGGGAAAATTCCCCAAATACTGAAAGAGCTGAAGGATATATGGGGTAACACACTCAACCAACGATTTTAAATCTAGAACCTCTTATTACCAACTGCCGAATTATCAGTTCTCCCCCCTCTTCACTGTGCTAAACAGATTCTGGTTCCTGACTTTGTTTTCAAAAAGCTATCCTAATAAGCACCATAGAGTAAAAGCGTAAAAGTGCTTCCTAGTATCTAATCACTATCCAGAGATACTTACTGTGTTGTCTGTAAGTCCTCGGATAATGACAGGTCTGGAATATGCATATCTGTAAAACAGAACAATGAATAATGAACTAAAAACAACATAGTTGCTTAAATCAAATCAGTAGGTGTCCACACCATTATGTTATCATATAAATAAATATAAGATACAGAATTCGTTTACGAAGTTTCATCACAATCAAAAAATAGGTTCAGTAGACAACACTGGAACTTCTCCATATATCCCTGTGGCAGAGCAAAGCTCTGCCCTTTTTAAATCGTCAGGGATGGGGTTAATTTCCCCTACCTGCCTGGGTTTATTATGTTCAGGTGGCTGGGGTTGATTAGTTGATTAGGTTAATTAACGATCAATCAGCGCCCAGCCACCTGACATAAAAGGAGGCCTCTGCTTCTCATTTGGGAGAGGGAGCTGAGGAAGCAGGTTGGTGTTTGTTTTGTGATTTTTCAATTTTGATAAATCCAGTGAAGGCATTGCCCAGCCTGAAAACCTTATTTTTGTAAGTTTTGTTTTGTTATCTTTATTTGTTTAAAGATCTTTATTTTTGTGTTTATTTATAATAAAATTGTTACTTTTTTTGAACTGCAGACTGTCTCTGGGCCTCTAACCACTCACCAGCCTGCCACAATCCCTAACAACCTATGCTTAAGAATGCTCTTGGTAGTTTCATTATTCTGCCATGCATACAAGTGCATACCCCGTTACTTTTAAAACAGGGTAAAATCAGGCTATATTTTTTCACAGACACACAGAGAAGGGGCAAATCAGGTAAAATCATTTTGTGCTGCTAAAAAAATAAGAAAATTCAAATAGTAATGATGTTTGATATTTGAAACCTGTCCATCTGAACTGGAATGGTCCTTCTAAAGGCATTTGTCAGGCTCATAACCTCACAGCAATCGCCCCCACAGTTCCTGGATGCCCCCCACCTTTCAATGAACTGGGAGTACGTCAAAGACTGGTCCCTGACCTCCACTGTGCATGGGCCCTCGTCAGCTGGGCTTGAGTTTCTGGTGGACAGCCTGGGAAATACATTCAAACAAAGACAAGGTCAGTAACAAACAGGCTAACGTCATGCACAGGAACTAGGTCGCCTCATTACAAGAAGCCCCGATGTGGAGCTTCGAGACCATGAAGATAATCCTTTTTTTTTTTTTTTTTTAAAAACACATTGTTCATATTTTGACGTGGAAAATGACTTGTGTTAATACTTGATCCAAGAGGGAGCAAGTATGGAGCCCTGAGGAACTCCATCCTTCATGTCACCTGTCTGAGACCAATACTGACGCAGCTACGCTGTAATAGATAGGAGCAGAACCATTCCAAAGCAATGCCTGTAGTTAATAGAATTCTGTAGTCTCTCCAATGAGGTCCCATGGTCTGCAGTGTCAAAAGTAGCGGAAAGCAACATTAACACAGACAATTGTCCAGTATCAACAATCCGGAGGTTACTACAGACCCTCAATAAGGTGGTATCAGTACTATGACCTGAGCAAAATCCAGACAAATTTTTCCAAAAAACAATTTCTACAAAAATTATCACAGTTGCCACAACTTTTTCAATCAATTTTGCAAGAAAAGGTATATTGAAAACAGGCCTATAATTTCTAAAGTCATTACAAGCCATGGAGGGAGCATCACATTGTACCAGAGCCATGGAGAGAGCGTCACACTGTACCAGAGCCATGGAGAGAGCATCACACTGTACCAGAGCCATGGAGAGAGCATCACACTGTACCAGAGCCATGGAGAGAGCATCACACTGTACCAGAGCCATGGAGAGAGCATCACACTGTACCAGAGCCATGGAGAGAGCATCACACTGTACCAGAGCCATGGAGAGAGCATCACACTGTACCAGAGCCATGGAGAGAGCATCACACTGTACCAGAGCCATGGAGAGAGCGTCACACTGTACCAGAGCCATGGCGAGAGCATCACACTGTACCAGAGCCATGGAGTGTGTGTCACACTGTACCAGAGCCACGGAGAGAGTGTCACACTGTACCAGAGCCACGGAGAGAGGGTCACACTGTACCAGAGCCATGAGAGAGCGTCACACTGTACCAGAGCCATGGCGAGAGCATCACACTGTACCAGAGCCATGGAGTGTGTGTCACACTGTACCAGAGCCACGGAGAGAGGGTCACACTGTACCAGAGCCACGGAGAGAGCATCACACTGTACCAGAGCCATGGAGAGAGCGTCACACTGTACCAGAGCCACGGAGAGAGGGTCACACTGTACCAGAGCCACGGAGAGAGCATCACACTGTACCAGAGCCATGGAGAGAGCATCACACTGTACCAGAGCCATGGAGTGTGTGTCACACTGTACCAGAGCCATGGAGAGTGTCACACTGTACCAGGCACCCGGCAAGCAGGTGAAGCCTCAAAGGGGACACACTGCCTACTGCTCCCAGGCGAGGAACACTCTGGTGAATATCTGATTCACTGAGAACATTTACACAAAATGTAACAATTATATAGACAGCAGTTATAGTCTAAAGAGTTCAATGTCTGATTCAAACATCACAAATTTAGTCAGATTTCCACGCGGGTATGGACTGCCAACACCCTCTCCTCCAAACAGCAGCAGCTCTACAAACAAGAAGCAACACAGCAGCAAGCAGCAATACAGGCACCAAACCTGAGTCCCTGGGGTTCTATGGTAGTAACTACTGGAATTGTGCCCTCCCCTCCCCCCCGCAATTACTAGACAAACTTGTCTTGTATTATAACACAGTTATCAGTGCTACTATACTACTCAGTAGCAGTCTAAGGATGCAGCATGTTTTGTTTTTTTTTTCTGCAGAAGAATATGCAAACTCAAGTTATTGTTTCCAAGGTGTTGTCAGGTATGGGCCTGTCTTGTGTAGATTTGTGTGGTGCTTTGTGATGTGCATTAATGTCCACTGGGGGCATTCATAAACCACCAAACCCGTGTGACTTGTGAATCTGCGTTAGACGCACAGAGTATGACAGACTACCTAGCACTGCTCCGCTTAACCCACCAGCAATAGAGTCAGAGAAGGAATACAATGCACACATTTGAATGTCATACTAACTTTGGGAGTTGTAAACACAGATTTGCTATCACAAATCAAATGCTCAGGTTTTGAGACTTGTATTTTACAGTACGCTACAGACGGTAACACAGTAAAATATGTGCAGCATTACAGCCTGGTTAAATACATTGTATCTGACATTTACAAAGTACAATGTGTACAGTAAGCTAGTCTATAAACCCATATATATACTTATTTGAGTGATGAGAGAAATACCTCTCGCAGTTAGTACTGTACTCACCAGCCTCCATCTGCTGTCAGCGCGTTCTTTGCATAATAATTCTCAGATTGTACTGACGGCAGCGAGATAAAGCAGGCAACAGTGAGAAGCACGCAACAATATTCTTCCATCAGGTTCACTAAACTGAGCTCCGCTGAGTTGTGAGTAGCACGGGTACAGCGATGTGTTGGCAATATGACTGTATGCTGTAGCTCCTTTTCGTATCTCTTATGATTTAAACACAGGTTAATATTTTAATCGATCTCTCACTGTACTTCAGATACTGTAAGTACAGCTCAGCAGCAATTGCTTCCTTCAGCGCGGTGCACTTGTGGACATGCAGTACTAATGTATAGGGTATTCTGGGAGTTGTAGTTCATCCAGAACAGTATAATCTTTAGCCCTGTGCTCAAAATAGTTTCATTTGGTTAGCTACCATGATCACTTTGGGCCAGTTGAACACACTAAAAGCAGCGTACTAACTGGGTATTATGCTGTGCTCAGCACGGCGGGCTGTACTAATGACAGACTGCACTATAGTTTCAATTGCAACGAACCGGGCGCTTCCACGTAGACTCCGGGTTTAAGATGTTGCAGTGCTTACAAAGGTACCATGAAATCTTCCTGTCAAGACAACTGAGGAAGTCAGCAGCTCCGGTGACTTTATTTTAAAGTAACAAAACCGCTTATTCACTGCCAAACAAACTACTTTAGATGTGTAATGACTGTGAGGTTAGGGTTTCGGTGTAGGGGGAAGATTATTCATTGTTTTATTAACAATAATATGATCGCCAATAAGCGTGCAGTGTCCCAACAGGAGAAACTTACAAGCGTCTGTTGCAAAGAACACAATGTCACAGTCAGTTTTCTGCCCCCTAGTGGATAGTAAAACAAGGTACCTGTATTAAGTTAGTCTAGTCATTCTCTAAGAGATGCTGAGCTAATGTTGTTACTCGCATGAATGGAACCCTTTCATGTGCGTTCTCAAAGTGTTAAAACAAATCTTTTTTTTTTTTTTTTTTTTTTTTTTTTTTTTTTTTTAATAAATAAAGTATTGTGAAATAAATAAACATAGCAAGTTCTTAAAAATGTAAATAGAATAAAAACAGGTCATTAGCAATTACTTGGTTAGCATCCAATGTAATTGCTGAAACATATTATATGATTAAAATTGCAAAAATCTTGTCTGCTAGCTTTCATTGACTGGAACTAAAAAGTAACAGTAGTAAAGTTGGACAACATTTGGACAATGATCGGGCTATACTCACCGTAAAAGGCTTATTTCACGCCATTTCACGGTCTAAAAAGAGGTATTTCAAAATATTTCACAATTAAACAATATTTATTAAAGCAGAAAACATAACGTTGTCACATTCAACATTGATCATTTTCTGTGGTTATTATGCAACAAATGTTCCTAAATATTTAAATGCTTACCAGAAAAACAGTAAATGCTGAATTGTAGATCTCGTGTTTTTAAGTCCACCTTTTAAAGTCTGTTGTCACCAGTGGAGGCTTCTAGAGGTTTAGAGGGTTTAAAAATAGGAAAACCGGGTACATATTGGTTTTACTAGGTGCTTACAAGGTGTGGCTCAAAGTAACTACGGTTAAACACGGGGTTTGTATGTAACAAGTGAAATGAAACGTAGTGTGCAGTGCATTCACTTTGACATACAAAACACTACACTTCCCATGATTCAGAGAATCTCGCTCGACATCGTGAATTTAAAAGGCCGTACAGGGGAGACAAACACCCCATGCTCCACTGGCACATCCGACCCGTGACGGCTCGGTACAGTACGGGTGGTTCTCCACTAGCTATTTGTCGAGCCAAGCGAGAACCAAACCGTTAAACTCCTGCCTCACAAGACAATTGAATCTGGCTGCTGAGCCAGGGGCGGGGTTATGGATTTTCGTCATTATATTGCATCAGTCAGTACATTCCAGAAAAACAAACACCACACATGGTGGCAGTGAGTGTTATGAGAGAAAAGTACAGCCTTGGGAGGCAGAGGAAGTGCAGGCTCTAGTTTCTTTGTGGGCAGATAGAAGTGTTCCAGAAGATCTGGAGTCGTGCGTCAGATACGAGAAAGTCTATGCCTGAATTTCTGACGATTTGAAGCAAATGAACATAACGTTAGCCCTGGTTCCCTGAAAGAGAAGATGAACACCAATGATATTACATATGGGATAATATATCCCAGATCCGCCGCAAGGGAGAAGGAACGGCAGCATATGAGGGACACACAAGCACTGTTTAACCCAGAGGTTAGCAGTGTGAACTAAACCCAACTAGCCGCAGTACAAATTTCAGACATCGAGGCACCTCTGATGAGGGATAAAGATGTATCCAACCCTCTAGTGAGGTGTGCGGCTACCCTACCAGGTGGGGGCAAGCCAGCACTTTTATATGCAGTTGAGACTGTATCCACAATCTAATGCGACAGACGCTGCTTAGAGACGGGCTGTCCTAGGGTCAGTGTCCCATAACAAACGAAGAGCTGTTGAGATTGACGCAGAGCTCTTGTCCTATGCACGTAGCATCTCAATACCTGCACTGGGCAGAGGAAATTTTATCTCTCATCCTCCGTTGAAGCAAACAGAGGTGGATGGAAGGACTCCAGTTCCACAGACTGATTTATGTGGAAGACTGTGATCACCTTGGGGAGGAAAGCAGGATTGGTGCACAGAGACACCCTGCTGCCATCCTCCCAAATACGCATGCAGGAGCTGTGCACGGACAGCGCCTGCAGCTCACTGACCCGCTTAGCAGAGGTGATAGCCAAGAGGAAGCCTGTCTTCATAGACAGGTACTTCAGCTCTATGGAGTGCATGGGCTCAAACGGGGCCTTCGTAAGAGCCTCCAGTACAACATTAAGATTCGGGGAGAACAGTGCACTGTGGCGAGCACCCAGGAGTCGGAGGTGCAAGCGCGCCAGTACTGCAGCTGTTGTGTCGAAAAAGGGGTCTGAGGCCGCTAGCCTTCAGGGGCCCTGCTCAGGCTGCCGATGCTGAGGTGGTGCAGTTTCGGGTGGGTGGGGGGGGGTGTCATCCTCAGCAGGGGTCTCGCTCACCTGCATGTCAGAGGAGGCCCCCTCCGCTATGGAGAGCGTGTCCTCCTTTGCCAGCTGAGGCGCCTCTTCCCATCCACCCTGAACTCCTCTGGGGGAGGGGGGGTATTGCAATTGGGGCTGCAACGGGGCCTGGACCGTTGGCGCCTGTTTAGCCAAGAGCTTGAGGACCTGGGCCATCTGGGCCTGAGGTCCTTAATGTCCCTTGCCTGCTTGGAACACTTCACCCTTCTTGCTGCAGAGATGGGGAGCGACTGCGGGTGGCCTGTGCATCGGGGATGTCTAACAAGGGGTCAGGTCATGAAGGAGGGGCTCTGGGGCTCCAAGAGCTGCAGACGGTCCGGTCATAGAGGACGTGTAGCTCGTCTTCGTGGCCCTCTCCAAATAGCCCCTTTCACCCGGGGCTGGAACACCTCGCAAATGCTACAGGCCACATCCCACTTGAGGGCCATGGTGGCATGTTGAATGCCCATCACCACGCACAGAGGGCATGCTTGTCCTCTTGCGGGATATTGGCATTGCAGGCCGTGCAGGGGTGGAACCCCGACTTTCCTGACATGGGCCTGGCGTTGTGCATGGGTCGTGCATTAAACACCGGTTGCACTGCACTGAAGCACCGCACTGAAGTACCGGCTAAGTGCGAACGCTGTGCGCCCAAACAATAGCGCTGTAGCAGAGGGTACCTAACACTATGCACCATGCACTGAGTACCGTGGGCACCTTGTGCACCACGTACCGTGCAGCAACATGCATTCCCGCACTAGCATAGTAGCAGTGAGTACCAAGCACCGACAGCACTATGTGCACCGACGCAGAGATGCTGGGTACCGTGTGTCGTATGCACCAAGCAGTTGTGCACAGAGATATCCAAGTATCAAGGGCTATGAGGGGGGACGGGCGCTGCGCAAATGTGCTTACCCTAACCTCGCGGTCACACACACTTGGTCAGCGCGTAGCGGTGGGTGAGTTGAAGCAGACAGCAAAAAACACAGTAGAAAGATAGTATAGGGGAGAGCACACAGTTTGTTTACAAGGCCCGACTCACCCACGTGGGCAGGCCTACTCAGCCGGCAGGGTCTACTCGACAGCGGGGATGTGGTAAGGACAAGCCTCATGGAACTTTGCACTCTCAGGAAGAATAGACAACCACTCACGGATGACTGCACAGACAGTCGCTCATACACGACAGACAGATACAAAGAGCAGCCTACTACGCAAGTGAGGAGGCTGCTGAAAGACAGAAAGGCTCTGCCTTTTTCAAAGTCGTTGATTCCGGGAAAGTGCCGAGACAGCTTTCAGCACGAATGTTGAAGGGATATACAATCGACTCGAGAAGCTCTTTTCTATCAACACGCTCAGCTCAGCAGAGGATTTACCACACTGTCTTGAGAAGGAAATAAATGGCTTCCTTTGGATGACAGTTTTATCCCCTCAGTGGGCGGGACCGAGTGCATCATCCCAGGAAGGGGTCTACCGCAACTCTGGTACAGAGAGCTCAGCGATACCTACCCAATGGGCAGGCATATCCCATTGGTAATGTCATTGGTGGTCATCTTTGAATTAAAAGGGAACCGCGAGTACAGTATACTTAAGTCGCACACTCAAAAACACATCCTTAACCTTTATTATATTAATATAAATTAATGTGTCGTCAATGAAGCATGACTCGCTACCTCTAGGCGGTGGAGACGTGTGACAACTAAGCACAGTAATTTTTATATATATTTGAAAGTTAAGCTAGTAAGTAGCAATATGAATACTGACTACTCTGACTGCGAGTGAGGAGGATCCCCGAGACAAAAAAGGAAGTGTGAAAAAGCAAAACACTGGCCACAGTGCTACCGTAAAGAATGGGAGGCTGATCCTTTATTCACTGGATGGTTACAGTCTGTAGTTGGCAACGCAATATAAACAAGGTGTGCCAAATCGAAGACCAAGAAAAATCTAAATGTTTGGCTCCAACTCAATCACGCAGTGTATGCACGGAAAAAGTTAGCTAAGAAACTGCTGTTATAACCGCAGAGTTGAAGCTTGTTGGATTTTTTTTTTTTGAGCATAATATAGCCATGAGAGCTGCTGATCATTTGACCAATGTGCCGAAAGACATTTTTAAAGACTCAAAAGTAGCCTCAAAACCTCAGTTTTGGCGGCACAAAGGTTACTGCTATCACAAAGCATATCCTTGGTAATTGTTATTTTGAAGACCTTGCAGAAATTCCCAAAGGCAAGAAATTTAGGATTCTAATTGACGAGTCGACCAACATTGGCAATGTGAAAACGCTCTGTATTGTCGTGCATTTCTTTGCTGATGCTACAGTCAGTTCAGAGCCGCTTCTGGAAGCTAGATCAGATTTTTCAGGCCAAAATTGGAATGCTGCACACACGGGAGCCACAGCAGAATGTCTATATGAGAAAACGATCAAATCTTTCATTAATGCAGGTGTGCCTCTTGTTGGGGTCAGCTCTGACGGATGCAACATAATGATGGGTAAAAATAAGTCTCCTGTGGAATGATTTTCCCGGCATCTTAGGGCAACGTTGCATTTGCCATTCATTGCACCTTTGCGCCAGTGAAGCGTGCATGCAGCTTCTTCACAGATGTGACGATTTAGCAAGAGATGTTTATAATTATTTTAAGAACAGCTCAAAACGTGTAGCCCAGTTCCAAGAATTTCAAGAGTTTTACAGTGTGGAACCTCACAAACTGCTGAAGCCCTCACAAACGCACTGGCTATCACTCCAGCAAGTTGTAAAACAGCTATCTAACCGGTGGGATGCCCTCCGTCTATTCTTCACTTCACAGTGGCTGGAATTGTCTTAACGATGCGTCACTTCATCCCAGATAGTAGTAAAGGTGGTCTTCCAAAGTTTACAAATTTAAATGAGAACTTTCAAAGTGATTAATTACCACTCTCTGCAGCAAAACGGTTGGAACTTAGACATTCTCCAGTCCTATATGTAAAGAAATGATGTCCTAATAACACCACTCCATCCAAATTCGTACCACTTACCAATATGTACCTGCGTGTCAAGGTGATGCAGCATGTGAAGCTCCTTCCACAAGAAAATTCAAGTCGTTATCATCTTAATGGATTTTAGAGTTCACTGTCAGCACTTCCTCGCGACTGCCTGCCTTGAAATAAAGAAACGTTTCAACCTTGATGACCCAGTTTTCACTCACATTGAATGTCTCACCCTGTCGGTGGCCTCAGATCAGGGCTCACGATCGCGGTACCCCTCCTTGTTGCCACTACAAGTACCACAAATCCTGGATCCTGAACACACTGATTTACTCCAGCTCATCGATGACCAGTGGAGGCAAATGCCCTTGATGAAACTGCCAGAGAACTTCAAAGAACTGGACGTAGAGTGTAAAAGTGTAGGAGTATTACAGCTCTGCAAGAGATCGGGTGGATTCACGGAAGAACGTGCAAACTCAGTGTAGCGCTGTGGATTATACAACTCAGATATTCTTGGAAACCTGAAGCAAGAGGATAAATACTAGCCAACTTTGGAGCATTATTAATGAAAGGACACTGCAAGTAAAATGCAAATAATAATAAACATGTATTTGTTAGTTCAGAGGATTCTGTGAAGAATTGTAAAAATGTATTTAAGATTATTGGAGACTTGTTTTCTCACAGAAATCATTACAAAGGAAAGTAATCCGAAGGATATTTGCCCGACGTCCCGATAAAGTGGCGCCGACTGTATCCTGAAATGCGACATCACCTGGTACTGGTAGCTTATACAGTGGTTAATATTTTAGCGTCTGGTGATTGCTTATGAGACTGACCATGATTGGTATGTACAGGGTTTGTTGTATATTAGAATAAATACACTTGATTATACTGTGTTTTTATTTTTAGCAGCATTAGCAATAAAAAGTATGTTTCTGCGATCGTACGTTTTTTTTTTAATCCGACGATATCGCGTTACAGAAATGATATATAATCATCAAAATATTGATATTGGTGCACATCACTACTAAAGCGTTTTTTGTTTGTTTTTGTTTTGTTCGTTTAGAAATTGGCAGGGGTGGGGGTTAATTTCCCCTACCTGTCTGGGTTTATTATGTTCAGGTGGCTGGGGTTGATTAGTTGATTAAATGATTAACGATCAATCAGCGCCCAGCCACCTGACATAAAAGGAGGCCTCTACTTCTCATTTGAGAGGAGGGAGCTGAGGACGTAGGTTGGTGGTTTTTGGTTGTTTGTATTTTTGAAATTTTGAATCCAGTGAAGGCATTGCCCAGCCTGGAAACCTTATTTTTGTAAGTTTTGCTTTTTGGTCTTGCTTTATTTGTTTGAACCTTTTTGTTTTGCCCTTGTGCACTTTATTTTGTGTGTTTTTGAAATAAAAGTATATTTTTTGAACTGCAGTCTGTCTCTGGGCTTCTATCCACTCGCCAGCCTGCCACAGATTGTTTTTACCCGGGAAAGGGAAATAATGCTTTGGTATAGACTCGCTGGTACCTCCTACCATTAGAGGCTGAACATTAGGAGTAAACAGTGAGGACAGCGGAGATCAGATCCATTCTTCTTGGTAGACCCTGTGCAAAGAGGGATGAAAATCTGTTTATGGGGGTATCTTTTGTTACATGAAAATAAACTCCCCTTTTGTCAGTAACATACATCCTCTGCTATGGTTGTAAATTCAAAATTAGACAGTTCAGATATTGCAATTAGTGTAAAAGTAAACAATATATGGAAACTAAACTGCCAACACAAAGAAAGGGGCGTTTACCTTATTATTTACTTAAAAACAAAGAGACTCAAATCAGAATTCTAAAGTAAAAGAGTAGACAAACATTTCATGGAGTACGCTGAAGGCGGCACTAGGGGAAACTTTTCCTTCTTGACTTTCTCATAGGTTTTACAAAAGCATGCCCTTACCATGTTTCAATATAACTGAATAAGCGGTTAAATGTAACTTACTTATGGAAAGCTCCACTACATACCTATTTAAAAACTTCACCATATTTATGAAAAAAACGTGTCTCAGGTGTTTGAGGATATTTAACACCTGGTTACATGACAATACAACACACTGAATCAAAAGGATTTCAGATTCCCGAAACACTGGTGGAAAATAGTAAATAAACAATAAAAAATAGTGATGTGTTCCTGCAAAATATTTAAAAATATGGCAATTAAAAAAAAATTCAAACAGAAACTATTTTGAGTTTCAAACAAATTGAAAGCTGTAGACAATTTAAAAGACTGAGAAATAAAAATGGCTTCAATCTATGGAATTATTGTGTTAGCTACAATCACTTTAATAGCCCAGTAACCCAGAGATAAGCCTTCAGAAAACTGTACTTAGACGTTATTAGTACCACACAAGTGTGGGACACAAATGCAAAACAGCAAAACCACTACAGTGCTACATTACAGTGTTGTTACTGTGATGCCATAGCTTTATGAATGCCAATGAAGAAAAGATAGTTGAGTTTTCAAACTCTTCATACATACACAATACAATATGTCCAACCCCAACCCCCTCATGCTCACTCCACTCCACTCCACTCCACTCCACTCCACAGCCTATTTCTTGTGTTCTTTAAATCTCACGGGATGAAGGCAGCAAAGTGTACAATAGCTTTTTTAATAAAACAACTTCTGCTGTAAGTGGAAAACATCGCTTTCTGGGGAAGCTCAGTGTGGTTCTAGTGGTGGGGACGCAGACTAGCTCATCACTTATCCAGTTTCTCCCCTCAAACAGTAACAAAATTTAAAGAGCTCCATTTTCTGTGGGTGCTGATACTTGTAACCATGATTTGCAGTTAGGTGGCTGAATCACAGGGGGAAAAAAAAAAAGAAATAGTGGCCCAATCCAAAAACCCCAGCCCGACAAGTGAACGCAATAGCTAGGACTGAAAACTGGCACCTACCAGGATCTGGATGCTAAACAAGTTCTAAGGACTAATAAAACAAACAGTCAAGTAGACTCTGTGAAATGGTGCTCAGTGCACATAAAAAGAATAAAGCGTATTACTGACAAGGCCATTCAAAACAATTTGTAGTAGCCACCAGTACCATATGATTTTTTGTATGCTATTTTGTACATATTATATTTTTCCATTGGGATCAGCTCCCAGCCTTTGAGAGCAGATTAAAACAATGGTAAAATGAGAGATTCCAGGGGACTCGTGCTTCATAAGGCAGTCTATCACACGGCCACTGGGTTAAAGTGCAAATCCAGGAGGGTATCTCGGTTTGTCTTGAACCCTGCAGGTCAATAGTCTTCCACCCAGCCATTCTCTGAGATAAAGGCGTCGATCACCTCCTTCATAGCCAGGTTTGGGATCAGCTGATCCTGGGTTAAGGGACTCCGGGTCACAGGGTCAAAGTGTCCAACTCGCTACAAACACAAAACAAGACAGAACATCAGCGACAATGCATATTGTTTTACATTTACTAAGACCAGCTTTCGATTTATCAATGGTTCTAGACATCTAGTGTACAAGCTTCTTCAAAAGAAGTCTCAGGGATATATTTGGCCACTCTTCAACAGATCAGCTGCCCAATACTTGGTTTGATAGCCCCTGATTAGGACTTATCTTGAACTACTTTGCCAAGGTAAGATTAGGTAGCCCCAAGATTAACCCTTTGCAGTACTATGTCGGACTAGGTCCACCATCATCAAAAAGACATAAAGCACAGGTCTCTAGTCGTCTTTTCTCCGGAAAAAGCCGAGGGGGGGGGGGGAGTATCTCATAGCCCCATGCACTACAGAGATAACACAGACATAAAGGACGTAGCTGCTTCTGCATCCAGGGCTCAAAAAATATCACGGACATTTGCAAAGCTTTTTGCGATGTTATAGTAATAAAATAATGACTTGGATGCATTATTGAGGAGTTTGGTGATAAAACGGATTTATTAGTATGCATGTCTATAAAGAGGCATGTAAAAAATACAGTGAACAAGAGGAGGGGCTTGGCTGTAGATACAGTACTGAGTGTTGTTTTTTGTGATTCAATGCCTTTTGAACCTGTTTTACTCTGAAAAAAAAATGTAAACAGTGCGTGTAAAATCAACAGCGCGTGTGAAAATAAATTGGACCTGACGCGCCTGACGAGAGCTGAATAAATGGACCGCTAAGGATTAATGGTAATTGAGATCTGTAAAAAAAAAAAAAAGTCGTTGTGTGTCTTCCTTTCACCAACATCATTTACTTCATCCGGCAATGTATGATTGGATTCAGAACTGGAGATGGGCCAAGAACCATAATCCCAGTGTTAAAACTTGTACCTTCACAATCCTCTAATAATCAAGGACTACCTACTGTTATCCTTGCATGGTAGGAAGATAGTGCCAAAATCAGGATCTGTGACCCCTCCCATAATCAACATTTACTGCATGCTACTCAGGAGAGCAATATCAAAAGAAAAATCGGGTTTCAATACTTTTGGGCAGCAAAAGTCAAGACAAGGTAAGGTATTAGTCACAGAGAAATTTGAAAGTTAAAGTTGCCAAATGATTAGTTTCCATTCTGATTATCTACTGCTTATGTGAATGCATAGTTACAGATGTCAATTAGCCTAGTAGTCTGCTAGTAGTTGGATGTTTTTTTTTTGTTTTTTTTTTACCTGTAGATGCTCCTCTATGTCTTTGCGGTCATACGTGATTCCACTGGGGGTAATGCAGGGCTCTCTCATCAACTCAAAGCTGATCTTTCCACACAGATAATCAGGGATATCCCGCTTCTGTACAGAGAACAAAAACAGCATCTTCAAACAGCAAACACGACTATGAAACAGAGTAAATGCTGTATGTAACAAAAAGACAACATTTCTCAACCCGTACCACTGTAAATCTGTCGTATATAAATTATTCAGACCACTGACGTTTTCTTTCTTTATTATACTGGGGTTCCCCATAAGTCATAGGAATGATATATTATGCCGATTGTGATATTCATTGTAAAACTGGGTGGCCATAGCATGTAAACTATCTGCGCCACACATCAAAATGATCTGAATGTATTCCTCTTTATTTAAAAGACATTTCACATCTGAAAGAAATAGAGAAATTGCCAATATTAACAATTACACCTACGATTCCTGACTTATGGGTCACTTTGTACAATTACTTAATGGAAACAATTTTCATGGCTTTGACGAACTAAACCAACTAATTTCCAATTGAGGGATATAGCATAGAGAATATGGCTATTTTATAAGACTGAACATTCACCCACCTTTCTTTTTTCATCTACTTGAGAGAACAACTCTTCCATGTCCGACAGATATTTATCCTTTAAAACAAAGACAAAAAAAGTTTATTGGAGAACGTCAAAATCTGCATTGTTTTTTTGTACAAAAGCACCATGTATTCCTGTGTAGAAGCACTTAAGGAACAATTGCCTGAAATTGATCCTGTACACTCTAGTGTCTCGTTAAACTCTGCGTTCACTCCTTAAATTAGGAAATCAATACTGGAAAACCGATTCTGGCAGGCACAAAGTCCAATAATCACGTGGATACAAATAATGAATCCTTGCTGAATAATAAAGCAATCAATTTCAAGTATGTATGAGCTCTTCCCAGCAGTGCCAGGGTGCAGCAGTCTGAAAGGTCCTTTCAAACATCCTCATGCAATAGGTTCGGGACCCTTTCAAGGCCACTGCACATTGGACCTGAGCCGTCATTTATCACGCATTATCCTGGTAAATGATTGGACACATGGTATAGAGCTGCACGATTTCTTCAATGAAAGAGACACCAGTTGCATCAAAAATCCGGAATATTACTGCTACAGATTACTCTGTCCAGTACAAGAAGTGGACATTTCACACTTCTGGTGATATTTTTATTACCATTTATTTTGTTTGTTAATTTGGTGAAAATAGAATTTAGCATTTGCTGTTTAAGTATTTGAGAACCTTTGTTGTATAAAAACCAGGGATCCTAGTTTTCTGCAATAAAAAAAATGAAACACTGATTAAAAAAAAAAAAATCTGTGTTATTCTGAGAGTAAAAATGGGTTAAAAATGTGTTTTCCCTGCCACATTGTAAGACACACAAACAATACAGTTGGGTAACAGTTAACACAGGAAGTATTTATCTTTGTTCTTGTTACATTTGGTGTGTCTCTATGTTGTATTTTAGTTTATAACTTTAATTACTATAACCTTGCATTAAAGTAAAACATGTGTAAGTTGTTTTGGATAAATGTGTCTGCTAAACAAAATACATATTGTTACACTTTCAAATTCTAAACAAGTTACAAGCTTACCAATGCCATTAATCAATAAAACAAACACTTTTTTTTTTTTTACTTCAAATATTACAAATAGTTCCCTGTTATAAAAAAAAAAATAATAATATTCATCCTAGTTCAGCTCTGAGTTAGTCTTCATCATCTGGGCAGCTACTGTTAAAACAGAGCTGCACCATTCCAGCTATAATTGGTCTGGCTTTGGAATGGCACCACCTTCCTAATGTGCTTGCTGAAAAAATCTCACCTTCCCATGTGTTCTACAATGGTCTGCCTACGAGTGTAATCTAAAGCATTGCCGCATGAAGTATAAAACAGCACATTACCATCAACATGAAATTCATTCTTGCCAAACTCATTGACACGATTTTTAGGGGTGATTTCAGCATCCTTGAACAGCTCTGAATACTGAAGTAAACTGAACTTGAATACAGGGAGCAGTTGTATTAGATAGGTAGGTTTACATAAAGTTAAAGCACGGTTGCCTATGTTAATGTTTATATATTATACATGTATTGATTTGATTATTATCAAACAAAGGTAAAAGGCCTTGCATGTTTTTTGACCCTCCCCAAGTGTAAAACTAAAAGATCCAAAAACATAGAAAATCTGTGTTCCCCTGTGTTACTCTGCAGCAAACGGATTCCCAGGATCCCTCATAATAACTGTAAAGAAAACGTTCAACTTGGAATCGGACAAGGCTAGTTTTTCCACTTTAATAAATATATGTTTAAATCAGGAAATATCTATTTTTAGATCGATAAGAGCCATGAAAAGCCAGTTTTTAATCATGCAGCCCAGTTAATAAGTGAAAACAGTCAGGCAGAGTTTAGGACTTAAACTGAACTAGACAAGTCAACACATTAAAAGGAAACCCATGTCTTACATGCTTTGCTTCAATCTTTGCTAATTCATTCCTGCATCTGTTGTCTTCCAAGTTATCTTGTTTTTCTCTGAAGTCTGCTTGTTCACTGCAGAGGTAATGGAACAATAAGCATACCCATACTCTTAACACAAAATCATCATACTCATCCAATCAATGGGACAACTGCAGTTTGGTGATTCAGAGCTTGCTTTGAACTGGGATGGAAATTTGGATGGAAAGTAGCTGCACTGAACAGCCTTCCTCAATCCATTCAAATGAAAATGACAATGACAATATGACCTTTCGAAGCAAGCTCCAAACCAGGTAAAGGGAGATTAAGAAAATTCAATATTGGAGCAATAGAACTAAGAAAAACGATGATTTCAAACATCATAAAACATCTATTAAAATGACATTTGAAGGTACTTGCCTTCAAAAAACATAATTAACACATTACCATTAGACAAATCTAATGACTAGGGTCTATTTACTTCTTCACTTTCTTTGGACAGAGAGCCTTATTTTTTGTAAAGGCTATGGGACAGCAGCACTAACTCCCTGTACCTCTCTTTCTCTGCCAGGATGAGTTTGGTGAGATAGGCGTGCAACTCGTTCTCCTGGTTGATGCGCTTCTCTTCGATGTTGTTCCAGCGTTTCTTCTTTGCTAACCTGAGGGCTCCAGGGATATCGTCCCCGAAGTTCAGCCGCTGCTCCTTAGCCAGGTTGTAGGCTGGAAACAGACAAAGAAATCCTTCAGAACACTGACAATATAAAGCCCTTATGTAGAAATCTGCAACATTTTGGGGACTTTCCTGTGTGTTGGCAACAAGAGGAACATATTTAAAAATGTGAGGAAGCAGGTGTACAAGTAACACCTTTATTTACCTTTGCGTTATTCTGTGTTACCTGCATCTCAGCAGTATATTGTTAAACAATCATGATTATTGTGAAATTTGTAATTCACACATCATGGGGCATAAACAGTCTAGCTCCTTTTCAACATTTTATTTTTTTGTGCTTCTTTATTGAAGATTTAAGACCCATGACGTGTGAATAAAAATATCAGAACAATAAGGATTAATAATATATTGCTGCAATATGAATAGCATGGGATACAGCAAAAGTAAATTAATTAGGCCTGCCATTCGATTAAATTTTGATCAGTTAATTTATGGGCATTAGTTGATTAACTGGTAGATTAATCCGTGCACATTTTTAATAAAGGCAACGATCTTATAGTGGCTGTTCTGGATAGTAACACTACAAAATCAATAGAATCTAAATTACACATATATATATATATATATATATATATATATATATATATATATATAGATATATATACACACAGTACCGTGAAAAAGTATTTGCCCCGTCTGATTTTCTGCATTTTTGACACTGAATGTTATCAGATCGTCAATCAAAATCTAATATTAGATAAGTGACCCTGAGTGAACAAACACAACATTTTGATACTTATTTCATTTTTTTATTAAAGAAAGTTATGCAACAACCAATGCCCCAGTGTGAAAAAGTAATCGCCCCCTTAGACTCAATAACTGGTTACGCCACCTTTAGCAGCAATAACTGCCAACCAAACACTTCCTGTAGTTACTGATCAGTCTCTCACAGCGCCGTGGAGGGATTTTGGCCCACTCCTTCATGCAGAACTGCTTCAACTCAGTGACAGTGGGTTTTCGAGCATAAACTGCTTGTTTCAGGTCCTACCACAACATCTCAATGGATGGGGCTTATGTCTGGACTTTGACTAGGCCATACCAAAACTTAAAATTTCTTGTTCAACCATTCTGATGTAGGCTTGTGTGTTTTCGGATCAATGTCTTCCTGCATGACCCAGCTGCGCTTCAGCTTCAGCTTCAGCTCACGGGTGGATGGCCTTACATTCGCCTATAAATTTCTCCGATACAGAGCAGAATTCATGGTTCCTTCAATGATGGCAAGTCATCCAGGTCCTGATGCAGCAAAGCATCCCCAAATCATGACACTACCACCACCATGCTTGACCGTTGGTATGAGGTTTTTACTGTGGAATCCAGCGTTTGGTTTTCGCCAGACATAACGCGGCCCATGTTGGCCAAAAAGTTGCACTTTAGATTAATTTGTCCATAGAACATTGTTCCAGAACTCTTGAGGATCATCCAGGTGCTTTTTGGCAAACTTGAGACGAGCATTCATGTTCTTCTTAGTGAGCCGTGGTTTCCACCTTGCTACTCTGCCACGAATCCCATTTTTGCCCAGTGTCTTTCTGATGTTGGATTCATGAACACTGATCTTAGCCAAGGCGAGAGAAGCCTGCAGATCCCTGGATGTTGTTCTAGGGTTCTTTGTGACTTCCTGGACGATTTTATGCCTTGCTCTTGGAGAGATTTTGGCAGGACGGCACACCTGGGAAGATTCACTACTGTCCCAAACTTTCTCCATTTGGACAATATGGATGTGACTATGATTTGGTGGAGCCCCAAAGCCTTAGAAATGGCTTTGTAACCCTTTCCAGACTGATAGGGATCAAAAACTTTTTTTCCCCCCCAGAGGTCTTCGGGAATTTCTTTTGATCATGCCATGATGTGTCTCCAGAACCTGTGTGCTGACAACTTCACTCTGATGGTAAGGGCCAAAGTTAGTCAGATTTATATTGGGCAGGGCTGGCCCAAATCAGGCCTGATTGTTAACCAACGTATTCAAACAGCTGACCCTAATTATCCCTTAAATTGGGGGGGGCAATAACTTTTTCATACCTGAAGATTGCATGTTTGCAGACATGCAATCTGCAGACTCCCCTCTATACAGTGGCTTGCGAAAGTATTGACCCCCCCCCTTGGCATTTTTCCTATTTTGTTGCCTTACAACCTGGAATTAAAATTGATTTTTTGGGGGGTTTGTATCATTTGATTTAAACAACATGCCTACCACTCTGAAGATGCAAAATATTTTTTATTGTGAAACAAACAATAAGACAAAAAAACTGAAAACTTGAGCGTGCATGATATTCACCCCCCCAAAGTCAATACTTTGTAGAACCACCTTTTGCAGCAATTACAGCTGCAAGTCTCTTGGGGTATGTATCTATAAGCTTGGCACATCTAGCCACAGGGATTTTTGCCCATTCTTCAAGGTAAAACTGCTCCAGCTCCTTCAAGTTGGATGGGTTCCCCTGGTGTACAGCAATCTTTAAGTCATACCACAGATTCTCAATTGGATTGAGGTCTGGACTTTGACTAGGCCATTCCAATACATTTAAATGTTTCCCCTTAAACCACTCGAGTGTTGCTTTAGCAGTATGCTTAGGGTCATTGTCCTGCTGGAAGGTGAACCTCCGTCCCAGTCTCAAATCTGTGGAAAACTGAAACAGGTTTCCCTCAAGAATTTCCCTGTATTTAGCACCATCCATCATTCCTTCAATTCTGACCAGTTTCAAAGTCCCTGCCGATGAAAAACATCCCCACAGCATGATGCTGCCACCACCATGCTTCACTGTGGGGATGGTGTTCTCGGGGTGATGAGAGGTGTTGGGTATGCGCCAGACATAGCGTTTTCCTTGATGGCCAAAAAGCTCGATTTTAGTCTCATCTGACCAGAGTACCTTCTTCCATATGTTTGGGAAGCGTCCCGCATGCCTTTTGGCGAACACCAAACCTGTTTGCTTATTTTTTTCTTTAAGCAATGGCTTTTTTCGGGCCACTCTTCCGTAAAGCCCAGCTCTGTGGAGTGTACGGCTTAAAGTGGTCCTATGGACAGATACTCCAATCTCTGCTGTGGAGCTTTGCAGCTCCTTCAGGGTTATCTTTGGTCTCTTTGTTGCCTCTCTGATTAATGACCTCCTTGCCTGGTCCGTGAGTTTTGGTGGACAGCCCTCTGTTGCCAGGTTTGTTGTGGTGCCATATTCTTTCCATTTTTTAATAATGGATTTAATGGTGTTCCGTGGGATGTTCAAAGTTTCGGATATTTTTTTATAACCCAACCCTGATCTGTACTTCTCCACAACTTTGTCCCTGACCTGTCTGGAGATCTCCTTGGTCTTCATGGTGCCGCTTGCCTAGTGGTGTGGCAGACTCTGGAGCCTTTCAGAACAGGTGTATATATACTGTGATCATGTGACACTTAGATTGCACACAGGTGGACTTTATTTAACTAATTATGTGACTTCTGAAGGTAATTGGTTGCACCAGATCTTATTTAAAGGCTTAATAGCAAAGGGGGTGAATACATATGCACACACCACTTTTCCCTTATTTATTTTTTAGAATTTTTTGAAACAAGTTATTTTTTTCATTTCATTTCACCAATTTGGACTATTTAGTGTATGTCCATTACATGAAATCCAAATAAAAATCAATTTTAATTCCAGGTTGTAAGGCAAAAAAATAGGAAAAATTCCAAGGGGGGGTCAATACTTTCGCAAGCCACTGTACAGCCCACAAAAAGATCTATCCAAAATAAATGTGAAAAATGTGCAAAAATGCAGAAAATCAAACAGGGAGCAAATACTTTTTCACAGCACTGTGTGTGTGTGTGTGTGTGTACACACACACACACACATATATATATATATATATATATATATATAGATATATAGATAAATAGATAGATAGATAGAGATATCCCAATGGGAATTTGGTCTTTTTAAAAGCATTTTTATTATTATTTTTATTGTAGTAAATGCTACACATTTTCACAGAACAACCATTCTGAGCTGCGTTTGCATTGTCTGTGGTTTCTACCATTGCAGTTTCGTACTTGGCTTCCTGTCCTGTTTTTTATTCGTTCTGAATCTTGTTAGAGGTACCCGAGAATACTGTGGCTATTGACAAGCGATTGCTTAACATGCTGTCAATCAGAAATCAGAGAAAGTAATTCCACATAGTTACCTCTATTTCAGGAATTGGTGCCTTCATCGTGAACTCTGAATGCCAGTTCTTGCTTGCCAAGGTAAACAATCAAGTGTTTAAGAACCTCACAATTTTTTCCTATTTGCTAGTTGTGATGTATTGTATCCCTACACTTCAGTTGAACATCAATCCAGGTTTGCCCAGATGTTTTGAGAGTAACAGCGACTCGCAAGTGACTTTGGGAACATCTATGATGTCTTCAGACATCATAGATTGCTGTAGCCAGTGCTGTTCCATATCGCCTTTTCTGTACTGAACAAAAGACAGTTCCAGCAGTATATTTTTTCACAATTGGTGGCTTTCATATTTGACTGGATACTTTTCATAATTTGAAAGTGACGAGTCCCTTCCTGTGTCAGTTCAGGTATTTATGGCGTAACCAAATCGACTATGACGTCTCTGTTGACTGATGACTTTTTTTTAAATTTGTAAATATTACTTTGATGTTATCAATATAATTCTCAATAACAGTCTCTATAACATTAGCAATATTGTGTGACATTCAGCTTTTACCATGCACCCAAACATATTTATGTCTTGCCTCTGCTCACTAATGACTGGATAGGTGCAAAACCAGGGCAGAACTTTGACTTTCCCACTGGTTAAACTCACAAAACGTTCAACTGAAACGGAGAATACTTTCAAACATATTTATGTCCCACCTCTGCTCACTCATGATTGGACACCTGCATAACAAGGGGCAGATCTTTGACCCATTGATTAAACCTACTCAAGACCGTCAACATATTTATGTCCTGCCTCCGCTCACTTATGATTGGATTGCCATGGAGAAAATGCAGTTCTATTGGTTGACTATTTTATATAAAACATTTTAATTCTGCACAATTATAAAAAAAATAAAAAATCGAACTATTATTTGGATGAATGGCAGTTGCGTACCACAGAGCCCACAAATGGCTGTAACAGATCCATGTCTTTTGCTACTGTGAAAACAAGGATATATTAAAATATATTAAATCCTCCTCTATTAAAATTTTCAAGAGCAGTTCAAATGTTTTGTGGTTATAGCGGTTGTAGTACTTCAGTAAAACATGTACTGAATACCTAGTGTACGACAGCGGAAGAGAAGTGCTATGGTAGAATATGCTTGAAACATACAAAATATACGCCAATACTAACAATTTCAATTTCGAAAACTGAGCACCGTCTGCCCCTCCCCCTTCAGCTCATGTTATCCAAAGGCAAACCTTTAATTTCTTCATTCTCCATCTCGACAGCAAAGCGTTGCATAGCAAAGCTGCATTGAAAGTAATGTCTCGAAACCCCTCTGCTGTTTGGGATTTTTATGTTAAATGCCCAGATGACCAAAAAAAAATAAATAATAATTGATGACATCAGCAGTAAATTATGCAAATTAGTACCACTGAAGGTCTGAACATTCGGTAATGTGTTCTGAACCTTCAAAGGTCAAAATGTATCCTTCGTTGCAGCCCTAGCTGTTTTACAGAAGTATTTCCACAATTTTCTGGGGACTCGTGGGCAACCTACATGTGACATGCATGTGCCTGCTCTATATCCCTGTTACTAAGATGTATAATATAACATTTATACTGTTGGTGGATAGTGAAGGTGTGCGGATTCATCGATTCAAATGGTGAACCGTGATATTTTTCTTGATAATACAATTACTGATACAGTGACCCCTGTATCTGTACACCATGATACAAACAAAATAAATAAATGTGAGTCTGCAGGCACAAAACACAGTGGCCTGCAAACAGTGATGTCCATGCATAGATTTAGTTTTAGTGTCTGAATTGAAAATCCCAGAATAAAATGTATTAGTAAGCACTCTGGCAGCCTCTCTCTATCTTGAATGACTTTGTGTAAAGGATGTTTTGTCAAGCCCACCGGGAGCGACCTCAGAAAGCCAAACAGACTTGGGTTACTGTTGATCACCACAGTTAATTTAATGATGGAAGGCAACATGGCGAAATTCAACCTGTGTGCCAGCCTGTTTAAATCAACAGCATGGCCTTAAATTGATTTTTTTTTTGTTTGCATCACGGACTTGTCCCAAGTTCTTGCTATGAGTTACGTTGCTAAGAGTCTAAACTATGAGGAACGAATCAAGTACCGGTACTCTGGGAATACATCAAATCTAATTTTAAACGGCCCCATCAGACGGACAGTACATTAGTTAGGATCATCATCGTCATCTTCACAGTTGAATACAGCAACGTCAGAGCTGAGCCAATGCAGGTATGAAAACGTCTACTATTCGCCAAGTATAACTAGAAACATTAAATCATTGAAAACTATCTTAAACATCTGTAATTACTAAAAACATTACCAGTCTCCAGTGCATTTCATTTGCGTCCCTACAGTGTTGTGGAAAACAAATTTATCCATACTTTGCAGCCAAGGTGCACACTTCTTACCAGTCCCTACATTACTGAATCTATTCCTGAATTATACCGACATAAAACAAGAAGTCATGCAGAGGGCAGCATTCATCTACAGTATTTGATTTTAAATTAATCTCCATTTAAAGAATTCTGTGACATCCCGAATTTTTTGCAAAACAGATTATAAAAAAAATTCTAAAACATTTGTTTCCAAAAACTGCAATTGTATATATTTTTTTTGTATTAGGTTACTATTACTTACAGTATTTGTAATTGTTTTAAATCATTTTATTTCAAAGATTAATCAGAAAGCAAAAGCAAAGCAGGCTGCGAATCTTATTTGACAAAACACTGATTTATTCCAAACACTCGCACTATCAAATGGGCCAATAATTGTGTAATGTTTATGTTTCATGCTAAGTTTTCAGTTTCGCCATACGTATGGTATCGTGAAGACCCTGCCTATGTACAGCCCTAGAGGATAGTCCAGCTATTCCGTCTCATGCCCTGACCTTTCTGTAGGTTGCCGATGGCCTCGTCATAGTTCTCCAGCTCCAGGTGGCACTGGCCCAGGAAGAAGTGTGCCTTCACTGACTGGCTGTCCAGCTCCAGCGCATGCTTGCAGTCAGCCAGGGCCTTGTCGTGCTGCTGCAGCTTCACGTAGCACAGAGCACGGTTGGTGTAGTACACTGCCACCGAGGGATTCCGGTTCTGAATAAAGAACAAACTCAGTGTAAGATCAAAGCAGATCACTGTGACCCAAGTGTGACATATGAATGGAAAGAATCAGTTCCTCCAAAAACCCCACGATTCAGATACCTTTAAATACAGACATACATCTTCTTATATCCCCCAGACTCAGTGACACTCAATTACTTCATTACATTTAGAGCATCTCCCAAGGCTTGAAACTTGCACTTGACTGGCCCCCAGTACTGGGTTTCAGAACTTCCCTTGTTTTTGGATATTACTGAAATGACCAAGCGCCAGCAGTTCAAACAATGCGGCACCTGGTAAATGTGTTCTGAACTGATTGCACGTATCAAAGCATGACAGTCACGCTCGAGTCTGCAAGAGTTTTCCAGGAAGGAACCATTTATTAACATATCCTCATCATGGGTCCTGATCATTTAAATCATATACTTGAGGTTGTTTTACACCAAACGCATGGTGATGTAGTGTCTTTCTACATCTACTCCCCTGGTCCCACTACAACTAGTCTGTTGAAAATAAATGTTAATTTTCTCCAAACCCGTTTCTTGGACTGGTGCTTTCCTTTGTGATGTGACCTTTCAACTCTCTGGTATGTTTTTGTTTTTGTTTTTTTTAAGGAGCAGTCCTGTAGCCTACTCATATACTCTTTCACAATCTAAATATCTCCTTATTTGAACACATTAATAAAAACAATTATTTGCTATATTAATACATATTTTTCATAAATATATTAGTTAAATAAGTGCATTTATGCCAGACGCTCAGGTGGAACTAGGAACACAGTCTATTTTAGATGCGGTCCGTGTTGCGCTAAGTGGCCAATGTGAAAGCCTCCACAGATGTACAGTATTCTAAAAAATGTATGTGACACTGACACTATGACGTGACGCGCTTGGTGTGAAATAACTTTTATAATGCAAGCTAGTTCTGAAACCCAGGACTGGTTGCAGGGCTAGTGTGAGTTTTAAGCCATTCATTTTGTAAAAGACAAACACACATAAAATTCATGTAAACCAGCAGCACAAATCATCAGACCATAAGATCACCACTTCTGCTCTCCCAGGTTCAGCAATATGGGAATTTAAAACCTTATAGCAGTGATATTAAAACAGGTGTCTACTTTCTACATTTGTATTGCAAATTTTGGTGATGAATTTCTTCCTGGATTTGATGTTCATGACTGGTACTAACAATAGCTTTGCTGTAGCAGACTGCCGCTTCCTGGTACTTGCGGTTGAGGAAGAGCCGGTTCCCCTGCTCCTTCAGCTCCTGGGCAGAGGCACTTTTTTCGGGGCTGCTTGCCATCTTCTCCGCCACCCCCGCAGCACCCGCTCCGCTGTGCTTCCCAATCCTGCTCCCCGTGTCTCCGGCTGGCCACCCGGCAATCCCTCGGGCTCCTTCAGGCTGAAACCACCCACCCCCCCCACCCCCCTGATCCCTGCACAACACAACACACAGTATGGGTTTTTACTGATTAAACATTTAGGATTAAACACATTTAAACCCATATTTGCAATTATTGGTAACCAATCAAAAAACACATCATGAGAAATGCTGTTACTTTTTTTATGATAGATGCACTCCAACATTTAACCTTGCAGTGCACACATCCTAATGTAGAAACACTAGAGCTGACCCCTATATCTGACAAGAAATCTCTGACAATGGTTGGGAAACATTTTAAGCATTTAATAGTTGGAGAACGTGTAACCATTTAGACACTAAACTATTCAGATTCCTAGCAGACAGCACACAAAAACATTTACCAATGATGCAGTCAAAACCAACACTGTAAAACCAATAGGGTCATTCCATTCCATTCCTAGAAAGTGTGTCTTATGTGGTGTCTGAAGGTGGTAAAGCCATTTTGATCTTTGACCTATTTTTTTCTCCATGGGTGGTTGGTGACAAATAATATTACTATCATTTTAAAGCTTGTTTCAAGGGCTTTCCACAAAAAATGGATGCATCACATTGGGTTGGCCAACCCCACGGTCTACTTGAGCTGGAGTCATATGCAATCATTTACAAATGGAAGTCCTGCAGTGGCCACACACTGTTCTATTTATAATTTCAATACTGTATATGCATAAGGTTTGTTTGGGGGAGTGAAAGATCTTTCTCATTGCAATGTTGCTCTGAGCATGCTTGAAATAATCTCTACAAAGCCATCTGGCCACTTTCAAATGCTGCTGTGGAAAAAGAACATAAACCTAACTGGTTTGAAGGATACCATCTGTTATGAGGTGCCGTGTGTTTATGTGAATGTATGTGTCTTTCTACAGCTTTTCTGAACGATAAAAATGTTACTCAACTTGCATCAAACATCACTAAGAACTGATGTCATTATCACATTTTAACACGGGGACTGATAGTTCTACAGGGGTCTTCAGACTGTACTCAAAGCATCACACAATGTCAGTGAAGCGACCAACTGCAATACCCCTTTGAAAGGTTGTGTTCTGCATGTTGCTTTTGGCTAGCAGTAGTAGTGTTCCCCACCGCATCCGGTTGTGGTTCTTATCCCGACATCTATTCACTATATTACTAAATGCGTTATGATGTAATTTCTCAATGAATATACTAATGTCAAGCAATCTGGATCACAATTAGCACCACTTTAAATGTGTTGCATAGTAACGTATTTAATATAAATGCCAGTAATTATATACTAAGTGATGCATACTGCAATGGCAATTTATTGTGCAACATTACTGAAGCTGAAATAGTACTTTTTGCAAACTAAAATTTCTACCACGGTATAGATCCCTATGTGCTATGAAATTACGTTTCGAATTATATTTTAGGCGTCGCTATAAAATAAACACATTTTAGTATATTTGTCCAGGTTATGAAAAACACAAAATACCTTCAAGGTTTTTATCACGGACCTCTATCTTTTTTTAAACTCGCAATAAACCCGTCTATTCCTGTTGCATAAACATATATTGCAAACAGAGGACACATCTAAAGCATACTAGTTGCCATGTGAAGATCTTAAACAATCGGTCAGTGAGGCCCGTGCAATTAGATATTATTAATACTTACTATACAAATGCCGACAGGAAAGTGGAAACCTTTCTTTAGCCACCAGTTTATTTCTCCTTTATTATTTTCCAGGTATTTCGGTGGATTTCTACAATCCCTAGTCGATCCCTATTTACCCCTCCAATTCCTGTTCTGCAAAAGCGGTCAGATTCCCTGCCTTCTCCGTACCAGCAGCTCTCTCCCCCAGCAACTGTCAGCAAGCAACACCCGGGTTCCTCCCGTCTATTGGCCGCAGCTTCGTGCATTAGCTACTATTCCTTTAAAGCCCTTGACTTTATAACACGTTCAGTACTGTTTTTTCATACCTCTGATTTTTGTAATATCTATTTTAAATATTTCTGACGTTGACTTTTTGTCTCGACTAGAGCGCTTCCTCAGTTTCTTGTTTTGGTGACGAAGACACGATCGGAAGTTCTCGTCCGCAACACACAGATCGGAAGTTCCTGTCGTAATTAATATATTCACCATAGAGTGAAAACGAGCATAGAGTTACACTATTAGACATCTTTTCAATTCCAAAGTTACAACGACCCAAAATATCAACAGTGTCTTCCGAAAGTCCGAAACTACCTGGAGCTTTAACCCGACTCTTGTCCCGAAAGTTATTTCCATCAAAAAATGTCTGATGTTTTCCGACAGCTGGAATGGGTGCAATTTAAAGCTGGCGGAATAACTTTTCAGAATTTAAATGAGAAACCTATATGTTAATGACGCAAATAACGATTTTCACCTCATTTCAGGATTTTAATCAAGGGACAGAAGGGATTGGGCAGAGAAAAACTAAACATACATGTGTTTCAAGCGATATGGAGAAACATAATAGTAAAGCATGCACATCAGGACAGAAGAAAAAAAAAAACGTTAGGTTAGTACCATAAACCTGGTTCCCTTCAAAAGAATGACAACTATTACCGAATAGGAAGAGCCTCTCTGACCGTCAATCACTGAGCATATATAAAAAAGCTGCCCTATCAGGGCCCTGCTGTGAGGAGAAAATCCCTCCAACCTCCTGCTGAAGAGGGTCGTCCTCACAGTAGCATATAGCTGTTTTTTTTTAAATCGGAGGTCAGCTGTGGACACGACCTTGAAGGGTAATGGTTGTCATTCTTTTTCAGGGAACCAGAGTTATGGTAATAACCTAACTTTCCCTTTCAATGGAATGACAGCCATTACCGAATGGGAAGCTGTACCAAAGCTGTCTTGGCTCCAGATTACTGACAGTACAGCCCCACGGCGATAGCCTCGGAGCCCACATGACGCCTAAGGGCATGCCGCCTGCAAAACTCTAGAGCCCAGAGATGGCCTCACTCGGTTTGCAATATCAAGGAGGTAAAAACGCGCAAATGTCTGACTACCAGTCCATGTAGCAGCATTGCAAAGCTCATCCAAGGAGGCGCCATGAAAGAAAGCCCACGAAGTCGCTTGGCCCCTGGTAGAATGGACCGTAATGTCTCCTGGAAAGAGAGAGTCCGTCTGTTCATATGCCAAGCATATGGTATCTACCACCCAGTACGCTAGACGTTGCTTCGATAGGGCTTGACCTCTAGAGCGGGTCCCATAGCAGACAAACAGCTGGTTAGACTGTCTCCAAGATGCTGTCTTATCCAGATAACAGCGCAGAACCTGGACCGGGCAAAGTGTGTGCTGTCTACAGTCCTCCTCTGACTTGTGCAGGGGAGGTCTGAAAGTTTCCAAAACCACTGGTTGGCTAATATGGAATGATGAGAACACCTTTGGCAAAAAGGCTGGATTTGTTCTTAATGTTACCCGCTAGTCATTTCCAGTGAAAGCCATAGATGTGTCATCGATGGATAGTGCATGAAGCCCACTTATTCGTCTGGCAGAGGTAATGGCTATTAAATACACCATCTTCAAGGAAACAGGGCGCAGTTCTGCTGAGGCCATGGGCTCAAATGGGGGACCAGTAAGGACCCGCAGTACCAGTTCCAGATCCAACTTGGGGACCATACTTTTCATGGGATGACGAAGCCTCCGAGACCTTTTAAGAAATTGCACTGCCAAGAAGTGTGCCCCAGGGGACGCAGAGTCAGTTGTGTCGTGGCACACTGATATTGTTGACAGGAATACCTTCAAAGTGGTCACAGATTTTCAGGTTATTATTGTCTCAATAGGGCAGGTCACCAGTCTTGGAAAACTTTCCATTCATATGAATACTGGGCTCTAATGCTCGGCGCCCTAGCAGACTGTAGTGTCTCTACCACTGCATCTGGCAAACCTCGTCTGGATAGACGGCTTCGTTCAACGGCCAGACTGGGATGGGTTCGGGTGCCATAATAGCCCCTCCGCTGGGCTCAGGAAGTCCTTGCGTAGCAGGAGCTGCCATGGTTGACCCAACAACATGTTGGCGATCAATCCGCTTTATTGCTTCACTTTACATTGAAATGCTCATTCCCTTCTCAGCTGTGTTTTAACCAGAATAAAGACGCTGAGACACATATGTGCCAAGGAAAAAGAAATACAGGAAATGGGAGAGGCGTCATCACAGGCGCAGACAGGTATGCTTTGGGAAGACATATGGACAACATGCGGGCAAGGCACAGGTAGATCAGGACACACATGGACAGACATTTAGCCCATACATACAAGAATACGTGAAAGATCATGAAGCAATATATATCTAACAATGAAGCTGATGAACAAGACCAATAATAGTAACAAGTGCAAGGGATAATAAGAATGCAAGGTAAGCGTATTGGAAGTGACAGTTGATGGGGCAGGCATTGTAGATCCATAGCTGGGGTGTTGGAGCCTTTTTTGGTTGTGCATTGTCAATGTTTTTTGTTGCAGATGTGACTTTTGAGCTGATAAGGGAATGGTCACAATGCCCTTGAAGTTGTACAAAGAGCAATGAAAAAAAGAAGCCAAGTCAGAAGCAACAATTGTGTGAATGTTGGGCCCCAGCACCTTTCCACTTGTGCCTATGTGCTTGATGCTTGACAAGGTTGTCCCAATTGCTTTGCCTAACTTGGGCTTTTGTGTTTGATATCACCATTTTAAATGGCTGTTACGTTTTTTTTTTTTTTTTTTTTTTGCATTGACAGTGTTTTTGTTATAGATACTAGATACAACAAAGTAATAAAGATACATACATGTTTCAATTCTGGAACAGTTCAACAATAAAGTACTATATGCGGATGTTTTAGTGACATACATTATAACGTCATTATAGTTACAGTGTATATGAATGTATCTGTTGTACTGCATACAGTCTTACAATATAAGCTTTGAATAATTTATTGTGGGAAATCTGGAGCTGAACCTTTAAGAAGAATGCAATGGGATATTCACCAGAATGCAGGTGGTCAGGTAACTTTATGCTTTAATTCAACTTCTAAAAGGAAAACTTCTAAATAGTCCCATAGATATTCCAGTATTCCATTATTTCTTTACACCAATGGACCATTTCTAATAATATATATAGATATATATATATATATATATTTTATATATATATATATATATATATATATATACATTGTATGTATATATGATTTCCATTACACAAGAGTAGATGTTAAAACTTCATGTTGATTTGAACTCGGCTCTCGCCAAGATAAGCATCAACTAAGACGTAGCTTTACAGTAAACTAATGTGATCCATAGGTGTCTCCATCCATTTGCATTTCCTTCCATGTAATGATGTAGATATCCTTCTGTCTGGTGTTAATGGCTGAAGTGTAATGCTGGCTCCAGGGATCAGCTTATTTGCCTCCCTGGCGCATCAGCACACACAACAGCTGCAATGCTGGCTCCGGAGGTCAACCACAGTGCGGCCTCCCCAGCGCATCAGCATGACAACCGTCTGGATTGAGCTAAGTAGGGTACATCTCTGGGGTCTTTAAGTGGGCACCTTCCATCCTCAGGGTTTCGTCGACTAGCCCACGACACCTCAAGAATGATCGACGGTGATTCTGGCGTCCCAGCATCACCCCCCTCCGTCCCCCACTCAACTCAGCCCAGCTTACTTACCTGTACATCAGCGTTTCTTTCTTTCTATTGTGCTTGAGATCCCCAGCCAGAATCTTTCCGTCTCAACCACAGCCAGTTGCTGCTCCTCTCTGCTGCTTCAGATAAGTTCTTCACTGTGCGACGCAACTCTTGGCCACTGAATCCGACATCTCTGAGAAACCTGGTTGTAGAGTGTGCCACAAATCCTCGACAACCCACCTCCACTGGGTAAACCCGGACTCTCCATCCTCGCTGTTCCGCTTCAGTGGCTAGTTGAGCATACCGCAGTTTCTTCCTCTCGTACGCCTCATCTACAGCATCCTCCCATGGCACTGTTAACTCTACCAGGTGAACAAGGCGTGCTGATCCAGACCACAAGACAATATCTGGTTGAAGGTTAGTGATGACAATCTCAGGTGGAAAAATAAGCCACTAATAAAGCAATATATATATATATATATATATATATATATATATATATATATATATATATATATATATATATATATATGGATATGGTATAATGCTGGACGATCGTTCAAATTCGTGCTTCCCTCGAAACTAACGTAGGTTAACGTTAATCTTAAAAAGAGTTGAGACAGAGGTATAAACTAATCAGACGAGACGTCAATGGTTCTCGGAGATGGTTTTTTCGACAGACGCGAGGCAGACGTGTCGGATCGACAGGTTTTATATACCCCCACTTGGGGGTGTCCATCTTTGTCTATGTGTGTAGATGTAGCCTGTGTATGGTGTCTCCTGTGTCTCCCCTGTGATAGGTTGTTGTTAGTCTGTGCCCATTGGTCCGGGTGGGTGGGTGGATGAGGACCAATGGATGTGTGTAAGCTCCAGCACCCGATTTGCATAAGGGGCGGAGCTATGTTATAAAAGGTGCTGCACCTCCAATTATGTGTGTGTTCTGAAAGCTGGTTATTGTTCGAGGATTGCAGTGAAGCAGACAGAGCAGTGGTCTGTGAGTAATTAAAGCAATGGAACTTGAATCAAGAGTGTTGTCTCCTTCCTCTCGGCCTGCGAAATGCTACACTGGTGTTAGGAGTGGGGCAGAAAGTAAGCGCTGGGGACAAAGCCAGGGGGAGACCTAACCAGAGCTGGTATTCCATTACTGCTCGAGTGGATGCAGGCAAAGGAATGGAGCATCTCCAGAGAGTGGTAGCGGGGTCTAGTCGCCTCATTGGATGGAGAACAGAGAAAGCAGTGACTCCGACGAGCTCTGAAAAGTGTCCGGGGGTCTGGAACTGTGAGCAGAAGACTCCTGCGCCCTCTGAAAAGTGTCAGGGGGTCAAAACTGGGAGTGGAGCTGGAGGGAGCGCAGCGCCGGAGGCAAAACAGTAGGTCTTGTCCAGGCTGGGCAGCAAAACCGGAGGGAGCATGGCCCATCGATGAAGAATGGCAGGAACCATCCAAACAGGACAGCAGAGCCAGAGGAAGCACAGCACGCCAACGCTGAAGGTCAGGACATCCAGCCACCAGGAGACGACAGCAGATGCACGCACCTCTCACCCTGACAGATGGTCGAGGCACTGAGGACACAGCACCACAGCTGGGGAGACAGGGTCCAACCCCCCCCCCGCCAGAGAGCAGTGAGTGATACTGCGAAATGATTCATATAAATACAATGCCGTAGCTTTATCCATTCAATATCTTCGTAGCACTTGCTCTTCTGTAAGGTCCAAACAGGCAGACTTTTGATGATACTAGGGTGGTGTATAACTTTGGCAAAACATTGGCATCATTACTAGTCAGAGTCCCTACACCCAAAACGGACACTTTTTATTTTAGCACAGGGCCTGTTTGAATTAGGTTCCCATCTGCATTAGGACTGAAACAGGTGGAACCCTTTTGATGTTTTCCTCATACTGACAGAACTGGGATTTTATGACTGTTCTCATCCTTCCTGTCCATTTTCAACACTGCCACACCACCTCCTCCCCAGTGGATTTCATATTTAAAACAAAGAAAAACAATGTGTATTCATGGTTACCGTCAGAGTATTACATATCTTTTTCATTCCCCAGTCATCTTATCTCTTTGTTCCGGTTTCACCTGGAATGCTATCGCTCATTTCTATTTACTTTCCCTTCCCATGTTAAGTTGATCACATTCCCATGTATTGATTCAGTCAGTGCCCCACCCATGTTTGATTGCATTATTAGATGGCGGCTGGGGAATTGTGTGCAAGTTCTCCTAGATCTCTTTTTTCCGGTTCGCTAGTATCCAAGGCAGATGTAAATTACAGTTTCACAGTTTGTTTTCACTGTTCGTTGCCATTTTATGATTGCTGCAATCACTCAGAGTGGTCCTTGTTGCATTATTCAAATATATTTTACTTTGGGAGTGGCTTTTCAGTTCTAGTTTGCCTGCCATAGACATGTATCGTAGTCAACATTAGCAAAAGTGTCTTTATGTTGGTGAGTTTCTGGTTTTGTGCATTTTCCTTTTTGAGTGTGTTTTTACTAATTTGGAGTAAACAGTTTTGAGAATCTAGCACATTGTGTTCTGTCTTCATCTGACTTAACAATTGTGTGACAATAAGTTACCATTTTTCAAAGCATTATCTCCATTCTTTATTTGATAAACTCCTTGTGGCAGAGCAAAGCTCTGCTCTTTAGAAATTGGCAGGGATGGGGTTAACTTCCCCTACCTGCCTGGGTTTATTATGTTCAGGTGGCTGGGGTTGATTAGTTGATTAGGTTGATTAACGATCAATCAGCGCCCAGCCACCTGATATAAAAGGAGGCCTCTGCTTCTCATTTGGGGAGAGGGAGCTGAGGAAGCAGGTTGGTGTTTGTTTTGTGGTTTTGAATTTTCTAAATCCAGTGAAGGCATTGCCCAGCCTGGAAACTTTATTTTTGTGAGTTTTGTTTTTGCTTTATTTGTGTTTGAGTATCTGTTATTTTGCCCTTGTGCACTTTATTTTTGTTTATTTATAATAAAATAGTTATTTTTTTGAACTGCAGTCTGTCTCTGGGCCTCTATCCACTCGCCAGCCTGCCACACTCCTATATTTTTAAATGAGACAAAATCATGTTAATGTTACAAAATAAAAAGCAAAACACACTGAGTGTACTTAAGATGACATGACTTGTTGTTTGGGTATAGTTTTGTAAAATTAACAAGTGTTTTACTTCATTCAGTTAAATAAAGTCTGGAGTAAATGCTTTGAAAATATGAAATTGTGTGCCATCTCAGGGAGAGCCACCTTTTCTGTAAATGTTTGAGAGCAAATTAAATTTCTCTTGAAAGATGTTTGAAACATGTGTTTACTTTCTTTACCTATTAGTTTTACCTCACATCTGTTTGCAGAGTTTACAAGGTGTGTAGTATGTATCTTTTTAACCAGGCAGGTTAATATGTAACTTAGCCTCTTATAAATAGTTCAGATAAGGCTGAGTTAAAGAGGTTGGAAAATTGCTGTAGGTTCTCAGTTCCGCTTGGGAGTGGTTTGGATCCTCTGATAAGACAGAAAGAAAAAGCAGAAGCACATTGACCCTCCCTTCCCAACTCAACAGTGTTGCTTTAACTCCAACAAACAACCAGACAACGTTCATTCACCAAGAAGACACACAGCGAACTAACTAGTCTTTTAAAAACTGTTGAGGTTATCAGGATTTATAAAAAAGTGAAAGATGGTTATTGTGGAAATGGATTACAGATCGGTCACCGCCCCGGTAGGGATTGTACGTTTCTTTGAGATCTTCCTCTCCTGTGTGACTTTCAGTCTGGTTGCCCACGATGGAGTCTTCAGTGGCTCTTATGGTATCTGGTGCATGTTTTCCTGGTGTTTCTGCTTCATCTTATCAGTCCTGATTGTGCTGCTGGAGTTTACCAGGCTATGTCAGAAGATCCCCATCTCCTGGGAGGACTTCACCAGTGCATTTGCCATGCTGGCTACCCTCATGGTGCTTACAGCCTCAATCATCTACCCTGTGGAGTTCCTCAAGAACTGCTCAGGAAACAACTGTGCCTTTAAGGCTGCCGCTACAGCCATGTCCTGCCTGTGTTTCATTGCCTATGCCGTGGAGGTGGGGTTGACCCGTGCCAAGCCAGGGGAGATCAGTGGCTTCTTGTCCACCATTCCTGGGTTGCTTAAGGTCTTGGAAGCTTTCGTTGCTTGCATCATCTTCATCTCAATCAATGATTACACAGCAAATTCTGGACGGCAGTGGTGCATGGCTGTCTACTGTCTCTGCTTCATCTTTGCCCTCATCATTATCATCTTTACCATCTGCAAGATCATCTCCCTGTTCCCCTTCTCCTTTGATAAGGTCCTGACTGGATACAACATCTTGGCTGTGCTCCTGTATGCCTCGGCGGCCATCATCTGGCCAATATTCTGCTTTGACAAAAAATTTGGCGGTCCCAGACCCCCAAATTGCAATTCCTGTTCCTGGGATGGCTTGGTAGTAGTTGCTGTCATGACTTATGTTAATCTGGTGGTGTTTATAGTAGACACAGTGTATTCTGTGAGGTTGGTCTTTTTCTCCAGCGCATAGTCAGAGTACCTACCATGTTGTTTTAGTGATGAAAGACTCTCATTTTCTGTATATCATTATATACATATCATTCTGTATACTATTTTATATTGAACTTGCTGGTTCTCGAATTTCCTGCGCTCCACTTACATTGGTTAAATTAAAATGAAATGCCCAATACATCATTTTCTATACCTCAATAACTTTTGAACTGTAAATATATATATATATATATATATATATATATATATATATATATATATATATATATATATATATATATATATATATATATATATGCCATATTGATATAGTACGTAATTAAACTGTCTCTCAGATTCCCTGTTTAGCCCTTGTTCATCCATACTATCCCTTATACAATATTACTGCAGTAAATTTGCATGTTAGTTGTGCAGTTTTTTCATGTTTTTCCCAAGGTTATACTAGGGTTACCATAATTTATCATAGGTAGTCATGTTTTTTTTTTATTATTTACTATACCTTTTATTGCTTTGCAATGCTTACCTATGTTTTACCATGCTTTCTCATTATTACATTGTGCTACTTTTACTTGGGTAAACTTTTAATAGGGACACTGATAAGAATATATTCACAATGTGAAAAGTTTTGATAAAACTGAAGAAATTAGGTGAAGTACAAAAATGTTTCAGCTATATCGTCTTTAATCTGGTTTCTATATTGTATTTAATTTGTTAGCTCTCAGATCCCCAGAACTACATACTGTACTGCCTTGTATTAATTCCTAGTTATGTACACAGTACTAACCTACATTTATTATCTTTCAGATTCCCAATACAATGAGTAATACATTGAGTTCTCTATACTATGCTGGAACTTGAACTGTGTTTTACCATGTTTAATATAATGTACTACATGTTGCTGTGCTTTTACGCTGGTAAGCTGCAATAATGTTGTATGCCTTTATTAAAACGTTGCCCAATAAAAATCATCTGTGCAAAGTTTGGTGGAATTTGCCCTTAGTTTATCAAGACAGAAGATCAGTAAACAAAATAAGCAACCTTTATGGCAGAGCATAAATTTTTTCCCTACACATTTTACAGTCAGTAGAAAAAATGAATGTTGTGCTATATACGTTGCTTATGAAAAATGTACTTTTAATCAATACACACAGGAGTGTTCTTTTTGGTCCAAACAGTGGCGAATCTGAATACTGCCACTGATGTAATTAAAAATCTTTTATAAAATTATAAGTACCTTTTAAATGTCATTTTAATTGCCTTTTAACATTTAATTTACTATGCATGGTGTTTGCAGTCATTCTACAATGTTATTACACAAATATCAGTCAGAGCTTATAAATCACCGCGTGCTCAACTATGCTTAGTTATGGTATCCACCGCCATAAACTCAGACAAACAAATGCCATATTGACATAGTTTCGCAATTTTACGGTATACGTTTTTGTTAGTTAGTGGTGGAAAATGGTGGAAATGTGTACCAGGGATACTTACAACAGCGACACAAGGTACCCAGAACCTTTGGAAGGGGGAATATATTTGATTCCTTTCCCAAAGCCAAAGACAAACTTCGAAAAATATGTGCTTTAGATCAATCTTTGCGGGAGATAGCAAGATCTTTCTGCACATATAACTCTAAGACTTCGTAAAGACTCTTCGTCTGCTCCAAGGTAAGATGCCCACGTGTGATGAACCTTTTAAAAGCTATTCAAACTCTCAGACTTTATTGATTTCCTACATCCTGGCGTGTTGTTCAAATGCTATACGTCTGGATATCACTGTTCTCCGCTGTAAATAAAGACGTTGCAGTTTTTGTTGTTTTACAGTCTGTCACACTCACTTTAAGATTGTAGATTAGGATGAATTTGTTAGAATACTAAATAAATAAATACATCCATTATTACCAATAACTATAACAATATCACTAACAACAGCAATACTGTTATTTATTTTTATTTATTTTTATCATTCAGAAAACTCTCCAACCAAGTACTTTCTAATTCTATGTTCTTTATTAAATTAAGACTTAATATAACACATTTAAAACGCTGCAACAGCGATATTATAGTTCTTTGATGTAACGTTATTAGTACTAAAACACAAACTTCAGAGCAAAGCACAACAAACTTTTAACATTGTGGCCGTATGTTTACACCCCTGCTTTGGGAATGCTCTTACCTCGTTTGCCATGCTCTCTGAGCACTACTAAGTGCTTTTCATAGCGGTCGAATTTCAAACTACCAATTAAATCCACCCCTTGTATGATCTGAGTACTGTTTGGCATGGTATATGTTTTATTATAATTTTTAGCACTTGCTGATGGGAAACCTACACAGCAGTTCCCAAATCCATCAGATGCTTCTTTTGTAGAGTGCAGGAGATTTTGTCAGTTTTCCAGGGTGCAAAATCAGCTCCCAGTCCTGATCTGAACACACCCTACCCGAAGTCAGCCCTGGGCCTCTCAGGCAGAGACTGCTAGTTGGGAAATTGTGCCAAATGACTAAATTATTTATAAATTTAGGGTGTCTAATTATTTATTATTACACTTTTTTACGCCCAGTTTTAGAATGCCCAGTTATGTTTTCCAACACTGTGCATGTCTGTCCCATTGCCATTGTTCCTGAAATATTTAAAGTATTTTGAAAAGGATTTCTCATTTAAAATAAAGAAAAATAATGTGTATGCAAGGTTACTGTCAGAATATTACATATCTTTTTAATTCCCCAATCACCTTATCTCCATTTGTTTCAGTTCCACCCCTACTGTATTACATAATGTCCCAGTATGCATCATCTATCTTGTACCTAGAATGGTATCACTATTTTATATTTACTTACCCTAACTTCAGATTATATTCATTGTAAATTGATTACATTGCCATGTACTGATTCAGTCAGTGCCCCACCCATGTTTGATTGCTTTATTAGATGGCGGCTGGTGAATTGTATACAAGTTCTCCTAGATCTCTTTTATCTGGTTCGCTAGTATCCAAGGGTCCTCTTACAGTTTCATTGTTTGTTTTTACTGTTCGTTGCCATTTTATGATTGTTGCAATCATTCAGAGCGGTCCTTGTTGCATTACTCAAATATATTTTACTTTGGGAGTGGCTTTTCAGTTCTAGTTTGCCTGCGATAGAGATGTATCGTAGTCAGCCCATTTAGTGCAAAGCTGTATATTACCAGCAATACTCTAAATCATGATCTTTTTCCTTAAAGGAAAACAAATAAGAAACAACTATTTACAAGCCTTAAATTGGAATGTCTGAGTTTCTGGTTTTGTGACTTATTGGGTGAATTTTTCCCTTTCTTAATTTGCTTTTAGTAAGTAAGTAGCTTTGAGAATCTATCACATCGTATTCTGTCTTCACCTGTCTTAAAGATTGTGTTACATTACTGTTTAAATTACATTGTGAAAATTACTTCGGGCCATATTTTCAAAGTATTTCCTCCATTCTTTAATAAACTTTTGAAAGCAAACAAAATCTTGTTAAAGTTACAAGTGAACACTGACCACTATAACACGTATATTTGCATTTAAATGAGGATTTTTTTTCCCACTTATCTACACACCATTCTCCACACTGTTAAGGGGAAAAAAGTTTTATATTAATTATATATTATATATTAAAAATTATATATTAAAAATACAAAACTGAAAGATCATAATTGGATAAGTCTCCACCCCCTGAGTTAATACTTGGTGGAAGCACCTTTGGCAGCAATTACAGCTATGAGTCTGCTGGGATAGGTCTCTACCAATTTACACACCTAGATTTGGTAATATTTGACCATTCTTTACAAAACTGTTCAAGCTCTGTCACGTTCCTTGGGGAGCGTCGATGGACAGCAATCTTCAAGTCATGCCACAAATTTTAGTTTGGATTTAGGTCAGGGCTCTCACTGGGACTCAAGGACATTTACTTTTTTTGTTCCTGAGCCACTCCAGTGTAGCTTTGGCTGTGTGCTTTGGGTCGTTGTCATGCTGAAAGGTGAACTTCCATCCCAGTTTCAACTTTCTTGCAGAGGGCAGCAGGTTTTCCTCAAGGACGTCTCTGTACTTTGCTCCATTCATTTTCCCTTCTATCCTGACAGTCCCTGCCGATGAGAAACAGCTGCCACCACCATGCTTCACAGTATGGATGGTTTTCTTTAGGTGATGCACTGTGTTGAGTTTGCGCCAAACATAACACTTTGCATTTAGGCCAAAAAGTTCCATTTTTGTTTCGTCAGACCATCAGCCTTTTTGCCACATGGCTGCAGAATCTCTCGAGTGTTCTTTTGCATACTCAAATGGGATTCAAGATGGGCTTTCTTGAGTAATGGCTTCCTTCTTGCCACCCTACCATACAAGCCAGATTTGTGGAGTGCTTGGGATATTGTTGTCACATACACGCTTTGACCAGTCTTGGCCATAAAAGCCTGTAGCTCTTGAAAAGTTGCCATTGGCCTCTTGATAGCCTATCTGATCAGTTTCCTTCTTGCTCGATCATCCAGTTTGGAGGGACGGCCTGATCTAGGCAGGGTCTTGGTGGTGCAATACACCTTCCACTTGTAGGGTTGTAAAATGAAGTGCAGAGATGATCAGAGACAATCGATCACACCGATCGTTGCATCAAAGGTTTATTGCTGTGGTCATCAAAATACAGAGCACTCCAGAGAATAACAGTCACTTCATCAGTAACTAGTGTATTCTGCCGGGGTAAGGCACATACATGGGTTATATAGTTCCTACATAAAATTCCCTGCTCCTATCAGGATTTGGCACTCAGCAGACAATTCATCCATCCCTACCCCCTAAACTCATATACTCAACCAATAGAGGATAGCTGTGGGGCATGATTGTCCCCTCCGTTGTGGTTGTTATGTTCACTTCAACCTGGAATTTATGACCTAGCAAGCAAGCAGGCATTGCCCTTCTTCTACCATCCCCCCACTGCCCCTGGACATCTGACCCAACCTAATGGTGTACTGAAAGCGACAGAGAGTGGAAGCGACAGCGAGTGGCAGAAGTACAGGCGTGGAAAAGTACAGAGCAGTTTCGAAGCAGTTTGAAAGCAGGTTGACAGCTGCAGAAGAAACTAAACTTCAAAAAAAAAAACCTCAACATGGTCTTCAAGCCAGTAATCTGTGACACCTGCTTGATGTGGGAAATCCGAGAAAACCGAGCAGAGCTAAACCAAGTGTGCGTAAAGTGCCGCGCGATCCAGGATTTGCATAAACTAGTAAGCATGCTAGAAATGGAGCTGGAAGAAGTGAGACAGCAACAGGATCTTGAGGAACTGGCACACCCACAATTCATGGAAGTCTGCATCACCCCTAACAGACTGAAAGCCACCAGGGAGATAGAAGGTCAGAACAGCTGGGTTCAGGTAGGCAGAAGCAGGGAAAAAAAGAAACTTCGTCAAACACAACCACCAGAAATCAAAACAACCAACAGATTTGAGTCACTTCAGAATTTTGATGAGCAGAACCAACAACAAGAGAATGAAAGGAACAACATCCAGGACCCTATTGACAGTGGTGACCAGACAGCAAAAAGAAGGGAGGTCATGATTGTTGGGGACTCCATATTGAGAAACACAGCAAGTTCAATTCGCAGTTTGGACCCCCTTACTACAACAGTGTGCTGCCTTCTGGGAGCCTCGGTCAAGCACATCACTGAAAACGTGGACAGGCTCCTAGAACGAACAGGAGACGACCCGGTAGTAGTCGTCCACATCGGTACAAACAACATTGGAAGAGACAGACCAAAATCCCTGCAAAACAAATTCAGAGAGCTAGGAAGGAAATTAAAAGAGAAAACCAAAACTGTGGTATTTTCTGGTATACTACCCGCACCTTGCAAAGGACCATATGGACAGCTGGAAATAATTAATCAAAACGAATGGCTGAAGACGTGGTGCACACGGGAAGGCTTCACCTATCTTGATCATTGGACCACATTCTACAACGAGGACTATCTGTATAGACGGGATGGACTGCATTTAAATAACAAGGGAACTAGTCTACTCGGAGAAAAGATCCTCGAGCAGGTTCGGAAGCATTTAAACTAGAAAGGAAGGGGGGAGAAATCAACAAAAAAACAGAAGGGAGACCGCATCAAAACAAGAACAACAACTCAGGTAAGACAACCATTAAATGTATTTATCTAAATGCTAGAAGTATCAGAAACAAAATTCTAGAACTTGAAGCTACTGCACTAACAGGTAACTATGATGTGATAGGTGTTACAGAAACGTGGTTATCTGAGAGTGATGGGGACGAATATAATATTTGTGGGTATACACTGTATAGGAAAGACAGGCAGGACAGAAGAGGAGGAGGGGTAGCGCTATACATAAGAAACAGTCTTGAAGCCCAGGTGTTAAACCTGGACAAAGAAAATAAAACCGAATCAATATGGGTCAGAATAACAGACAAAAATTCAAAAGGCATAATAATAGGAGCATGCTATAGACCGCCAGATTCAGACGGTGAGCAAAATAATCTGTTATACAATGACATTAGAAATGTGTGTAGCAAAGGAGAAGCCATACTAATGGGGGATTTCAACTTCCCCCAAATAAAATGGGAAAACCCGGTGGGTAGCACGAAGGATGAAATAGAAATGGTGGAAATGACAAATGACTGCTTCCTAACACAATTTGTGAAGGCACCCACTAGAGGGGAGGCATGCCTTGATTTAGTCTTTTCAAATAACGAAGATAGAATAACTAAAACAGAGGTCAGAGAACCACTGGCAAACTCAGACCACAACATGGTCTCATTTGAAGTGTTTTTTAAATCCCCAAAAGTAATGACTAAAGCTAAGGTTTACAATTTTAGAAAAGCAAACTATGAAGGTATGAAACAGAGACTAACAGAAGTAGATTGGAGTAAAATAGAGAAAACACCCACAGAAGAAGGATGGTTGTTCTTCAAAAATGTAGTACTAGAGGCGCAAAACAATTATATCCCTAAAGTAGACAAATCTAAATGTAAAACTAAATTGCCAAAATGGTTTAATAGATCAATTAAAAAAAAATATTCAGCGAAAAAAGGCACTTTACAGAGCATTAAAAAAGGACCAAAAAGAAAGTACGCAGAAAGAGTACACAGAACTGCAAACGCAAGTCAAAAAGGAAGTTAGAAAGGCCAAGAGAGAAATAGAAATGAACATTGCTAAGGGAGCTAAAACCAATTCCAAAATGTTTTTCCAATATTACAACAGCAAGAGAACATTCAAAGAGGAGATTAAATGTTTAAGAGATACAAATGGCAAAATCGTAGAGGAAGAAAAAAAAATAGCAAATATGTTAAATGATTACTTTTCACAAGTTTTTACAAAGGAAGATACTGACAACATGCCCCACATGTCATCCAGTTCCTATCCAGTTTTAAATAACTTTAGCATAACTGAGGCAGAAGTGTTAAAGGGACTAGGAGCTCTTAAAATAAACAAATCCCCTGGGCCGGATGAGATCCTCCCAGTAGTACTCAAAGAAATGAAAGAAGTAATTTACAAACCGCTAACCAAGATCATGCAGCAGTCTCTTGACACAGGGGTGGTACCGACAGACTGGAAAATTGCAAACGTAAAACCGATCCACAAAAAGGGAAACAAAACTGAACCAGGTAACTACAGACCAGTAAGCCTGACTTCTATTATATGCAAACTTATGGAAACTATAATAAGATCCAAAATGGAAAATTACCTATATGGTAACAGGGTCCTGGGAGACAGTCAACATGGTTTTAGGAAAGGGAGATCGTGTCTAACTAACTTGCTTGATTTTTTTGAGGATGCAACATCGATAATGGATAATTGCAAAGCATATGACATGGTTTATTTAGATTTCCAGAAAGCTTTTGACAAAGTCCCGCACAAAAGATTAATTCTCAAACTGAACGCAGTTGGGATTCAAGGAAACACATGTACATGGATTAGGGAGTGGTTAACATGTAGAAAACAGAAAGTACTGATTAGAGGAAAAACCTCAGAATGGAGTGTGGTAACCAGCGGTGTACCACAGGGATCAGTATTAGGTCCTCTGCTATTCCTAATCTACATTAATGATTTAGATTCTGGTATAGTAAGCAAACTTGTTAAATTTGCAGACGACACAAAAGTAGGAGGAGTGGCAAACACTGTTGCAGCTGCAAAGGTCATTCAAAATGATCTAGACAAGATTCAGAACTGGGCAGACACATGGCAAATGACATTTAATAGAGAAAAGTGTAAGGTACTGCACGCAGGAAATAAAAATGTACATTATAAATATCATATGGGAGATATTGAAATTGGAGAAGGAATCTATGAAAAAGACCTAGGAGTTTTTGTTGACTCAGAAATGTCTTCATCTAGACAATGTGGGGAAGCTATAAAAAAGGCTAACAAGATGCTCGGATACATTGTGAAAAGTGTTGAATTTAAATCAAGGGAAGTAATGTTAAAACTGTACAATGCACTAGTAAGACCTCATCTTGAATATTGTGTTCAATTCTGGTCACTTCGCTATAAAAAAGAAATTGCTGCTCTAGAAAGAGTGCAAAGAAGAGCGACCAGAATTATTCCGGGCTTAAAAGGCATGTCATATGCAGACAGGCCAAAAGAATTGAATCTGTTCAGTCTTGAACAAAGAAGACTATGTGGCGACCTAATTCAAGCATTCAAAATTCTAAAAGGTATTGACAGTGTCGACCCAAGGGACTTTTTCAGCCTGAAAAAAGAAACAAGGACCAGGGGTCACAAATGGAGTTTAGAAAAAGGGGCATTCAGAACAGAAAATAGGAGACACTTTTTTACACAGAGAATTGTGAGGGTCTGGAATCAACTCCCCAGTAATGTTGTTGAAGCTGACACCCTGGGATCCTTCAAGAAGCTGCTTGATGAGATTTTGGGATCAATAAGCTACTAACAACCAAACGAGCAAGATGGGCCGAATGGCCTCCTCTCGTTTGTAAACTTTCTTATGTTCTTATGTTCTTATGAAACATTCCACCCTTCCCCCCTCCTTTCACAAATTCCTTACTAAACATTGTAAAACCGCACCCAAATGATCGTTGGTTGATACTGCTATCCTGTTCGGTTTCTTCACACTTAATAATTGTCTTGACCATGCTCCAAGGGATATTCAAGGCCTTTGATATTTTTTTATACTAATCCCGATCTGTGCCTTTCAACAACTTTATCCCAAATTTATTTTGAAAGCGCCTTGGTGCTCATGGTTGAGTCTTTGCTTTGAAATGCACTACCCAGCAGGGGGAACCTACAAGAACTGCTGAATTCATGTGAATCACTACAATTTCACACAGGTGGAGGCCACTTAACTTGACGTGTGATTTTGAAGGCGATTGGTTACACCTGAGCTAATTTAGGATTGCTATTACAAGGGGGTGGACACTTATCCAACCAAGCTATTTCAGTTTTTATTTTTAATTAATGTTCTACAAATTTCTAGAATATTTTTTTCACTTGGAAGTTGTGGGGTAGGATGTGTTGATAAATGAAAAAAAAAACAAACCAAACTATTTTAATTCATTTTAATTCCAGGCTATAAGGCGATAAAAGGTGAAAATTTTGAAAGGGGGTGTAGACTGTCTATATATATATATATATATATATATAATATACATATATATATATATATAGATATATATATACATATACACACACACACACACACACACACATATATATATATATATATATATATATATATATATATATATATATATATATATATATATATATATATACACATACATATATTACTTACACATGGATTAATTTGTAAAGAAAAAGGTACTGGATACTATAATTAAGGATGAGGGATAGCATTCTTTTTTTTAACAAACAATTAAAAAAATGTTTTCATGCAGTTCATCATTTGTAAACTGTATAATTCTCAACTGTCAGACAAAAAAGTATCAGATCTGGAGTCTGGTGCGATCCGGCACAAAAGAACCCCGATGTGTATATCCTATGTGTAGCAAAGGGAGTTTACAGTTGCAAGTGGGGTACTAATACTTGTTACACAGGGCAGAGAACCTACTGGACAGCGTGGTGACAGGTCAAACTGTAAAATTCTACAGACAAATCTGAACGTCAATAAACTTCCAAGAAAGTTCAGAGATGAGAAGGTGTTTCTTAAAGCCTTGGTTATAACCCTGTTAGGTTGGATAGTCAAACCCTTGCACTAGAGATGACAAGAGAATGTTTTAATCTACTGCTGGTTGAAGCACTATTCAGAGTGTTAGCTAGATCGGGTCTCCAAGCACACGGGACTAAGATTCTGTGACAGGATAGACGCAGAGAGAAGACTCTGAGTCAGGAACAAAATTCTTTAATTAACCAAAACACAAAATAAAAAGGCAAAAGGACAAAACAAAAGATACAAACACATAACAAAGGCTTAAAAAAAAACAAGTATTTATATGTCTATTATTGCCGCCACACTGTCTCTCCAAACCAAAACCACCACCCAGACAAAGATTCTACCTGGCTTTTATAGTCTGTGGCTGGAGCACCATTAATCAATAATTAACAATTAGCCCATTAAGGCACCAGCCACATTCTCACATGTATTTGGAATTTAACCCCCTCCCTACCGATCCAAAATAAACAAGAAACATTATGAAAATCATAAAGAAAATAATAAAAATTATAATATCAACCAAAATTATAGGAGGTGGGCTGGCACCCCATTACAGGTTGATACTGGATTTCTGTACAGAAACAGATGCAGTCCAAAAGGTAACGATGGATTAACATTTCAGCTAATCATAAAAGACTTTCCCATTCGTAACATGAATGGTATTGTATATAGAAGAGCTGCACCCACTCCTCTTCAAACATTAGACCTGTCAACTGCAAGAGCTATTATAGACAACAGTGCTTGCGATAGTCACCACAGGGGATATAATGTAGTGAAGGCAGCCATACACTCTTTATAAAAAATATTCTGACAATACAATGAGAACTACAGGTTTTTGTTGTGATTTTTTCCAGTAGGTGCATGTGACAGACAGCGAATGAATCTGAGTCAGCAATCTCCCTCCCGACTGGTGAGGGCACGGTATAACAGGAACAGTGCCCCGGACCCCTCTACAGCATTGTTGTCACTATTAACTGTATTAAATCACTGCTTGCACTAGGAGCACCCACAATTGGACTTGTGAGCATGTGTGTATGAAGTGTGTGTGAACAGCATTATTATTTTTGGACTGTGCCCTGTGTTTTCACCTGTGCAGTACACATTGTTGTGTAGAGCCAGGTACTATTATTTAAAGTTCCCAAACCAGCAACCCCACTGATTAAAGAGCTGTGCTTTGACCATGAACTGTATTAGTATCTGTCATTCCTGAGCACAGCTTCACCACTACACCTGTGCAGTGCAGCGCACCAACCAACAACTGAAACATGTGGAAGAATGATGACAATTGTATTTAGTATTTAACTGTATTTAGACATCCAGAGCATTGGTGTGAGTGCCGTCATTTTCATGGCAGATAATTATCCGTCGCCATGTTCGGTGCAACATCTTCCGTAACATGGATGGAGTGACGAGGTGGAATGCATCTCTCACAGCTTGTTTGCACTCAAGTCACCTGCAACAGAAAATAATTAATTGTAGGAAAAAAGAGAACTTTGTGGACACCCTGTGTATAAAATAGACTAGCTTTCAAGATCACAAAGGTCTCATTCACAGGTGCGAAGTTAAAACTGAAGGAAAGGATGGTTCTGTAAACCTTTGCTCTACTTGTATGTGGACCTGCACAGGTTATCCTACAGCATACAATGAGCAATGATTCAACCATTCCGACATCTCGTTACAGCAGTGCCAAACAATGTACGACCACATTCTCAAATTCATCTCAGCAATTCTTAAACAAATCAAAGAGCACAAAGCCCTGAATTAAATATCTGAGCTGTTACTGGTACTTTCTTCATTATGTTTTGCTAATTTGATGTAAAGAACTTCACCAATAGTGTCACACCATTCTAGCACCATGGATACATTTATGTCAAACGTGCTGTTGTTTGGAGGTGATATTACACATAGTGTTATAGTACAGTAGGTCTGGGTTCAGAGTCCTAGAACTGTTCAAGGCCTCCTGGTCTTTATTTCACCTACACTCAAAATACTCTACTTGTTTAATTAAGTAACAAAGGATGTAAAGTCTATGGCCTTGCTTTATTACAGTGTTTATGCCAAACTGCAGTTTGCACCATTTTCTGTTCGCTTTAAAACTAGTAACAATCATTTTGTTGCTTTTTTCCCCTGTAACAGGGGGAGACCTATGCTGACTGTCTGGCGCATGCAAGGTAGTGGGCAGCAGTCTCAGAGATCCGCCTGTTAAGCATGGCAGTGACACAGAGAGGTGCGAAAATGGTGTGTGGCTTTCCCCCTCTCTGAGTGGCTGAGAGGCAAGCCTTGGGGGATTGCTGGCCCTATAAAGATTACACTCTGTGTTCCCTCAGGCTGCCCCTCTAGACAAATATGAGCCAGTGGAAGCAGTATGAATGGACAAAGCGCAGCTGGAGAAAATCACAACATAACAAGAAAAAGAAAGATTATTTTTGCAGTGGGGAAAATCCTTGGGCAGACCTCGATTATTGTATAGGGTAGTGAGGGAAATCCTGAGCGTAGGACAGAGACCCAGGCTGTGTGGGTAGCGATGGTTGGAGTAGACGCTGCAGACTGCAGCACCATTGTTTTGTAGTTATATTACTGTGTTTTATTTTCCATTTTTCTTTCGCCTTTTGTCCTTTGCGATTTTTATTTCCAAAGCACCTATGAGTGCACCTGCATTGGACTGTGTACCTGTATTGGTATAACCGTGGTCTTGTTTACCATCGCTGGTACTCAAGCCATGGACAACAGCGCCCTCTGCGGGTAAAATAAGAAATACAAAAAGAAACCAATAAAACTGGACACCTGTGCGCTGTTTGCAAATACACTTCTGTCTCCCGTGTCAGTGAATACCCACACCCTTCCACATTCCCCCACATGCCTTAAGTGGATAAGTGGAAAAAAAATCCTCATTTAAATGCATGAAACTGAGGCACTGACACAACATAATCTGAAAAAGTTCAAGGGGGTGTATAATAGAAATATGGTGGAGCATGGTTTTATGATACAAATAGGGTCACGATGGTGCCGGTTTTGGCTCTAGTGAAGACTAAGGGGATTTTGTAGTTTCTAAGTAGAAGCAAGGTAGGCAGCTATCCTTCAGTCAGGCCTGTGGAAGTGTGGAACCCTGAAACAGAATTCAAACACTCATGTGATGGACCATATTACAAACACATTTACTCTAGTCTGTAAGTGGCAGCGCCAGTATTGTTAATGCACTGAGAATATGCCCCCAGTAGCTTCTATTTCAGTGATTTAGATGGCAGTAGATGTAAAAACCACCACTGTTTAAATCACAACAACAGGGCCCCTAGCAACCAAGGTTATGAGTAGAGGCAGTCCGGATCTGGGGTAACGGAATTTCTTGGGAATCGCAGGGTTTGCAGGCTCCTGTCTTTTACAGATGTGCCGAATACTGCAGCTACATCATCATCATAATTATCATGAACAGACTGCTAGTGACCTGCAATACAGAACTTTGTTTGGCTCTAGTTTTGTTAACAAATGTTTCAACTCCCTCAAAAAGTAGGAGTTAATTAAAGAATGTAGTTACGTGACCCAATAAGAAGTCTCATGTGATGTGATGTTTTTGCTTGACAGTTTCTAAAAGTCCTACTGACAAAAGGCTTAATACATTCAATTATTCAATTGGAAGTGCTGAACCCAGACATTGTTTGATATGATTATGTTTACTTGATTTACATTTGTATGAGCCATTATTAATACAAATACTCTGCAGAACACTACAGATATCTACTTAAAATGTCTGCTGTTTTTTTTTTGTATATATCTTTGGTATATTAAATGGGGAAGTTTCACTGGGGCTTGTGATGGCTTGTTCTAGTGATCCGGCATGCAGATAGCTGTGCTGCAGGCACTCAGCATGCTGTGCCATTGAGCTCTCACATTGCAGACTACATTGCAGTACAAATAGAAACCTCTAAGGCTCCATAGAAAAGTCTTTATTTATTCTTTAGTTCCTAAAACCTGTGTGGATGCTTGAACTGAGACCAAGCTCCCTTCTTATGAATCCAATACTTTTCTTATTATTTCTCTCTCCCCCAGTAAGATGTTGTAAAGAGCAGTCCTGGAGCCAGGTTGTGATCGCATGGTTAGGATGAGGGTGAAGCTAAGTTGGTATATTTAGATCTTCCTTCTCCTGATCTGATGGTCAGGCAATGAGAAGAGATGCCAGCTGGAGGGCACATTTAGTACATTTGAGCAAGGCATGTGTGACCATCAGTCATGCCAAAGGAATTTTGTGGAATGGGATGGCATTCTGTGGTCCAGATGGTTTATAGCAGTGAGCAGTTTTAGAATAACTTTTTGATTAAACCCACAGTGATTGACAGTGCCACCTCATGCAGTATGTTCCTAACAGTATTGTAATTGTTTGTCGATATGTGTTGCAAATCGCTAATCACCACCTACTTATCCAGAAGGAGCGTTGCATTGGCCCTGGCACATCCGTGGTTAGGGAGGCAAAATCGAGGGTATAGTCAGGGCCAGATTGAACCATCACTAGGCTCTAGGCAAAAATACACTTTTGTGCCACTACCTTCTTATATGAATAACACCAAATATACGATTATATATATATATGTGTGTGTGTGTGTGTGTGTATATTTAGCTTAACTCAAGCTCCACCAATCTGTAAAAGGTATCATTTTCATTTTTAAGCTATTATACATGGTTTTGATCAGAAACTGTCAATTATGGTTATTAATTATGACAACAATTCACACACTACTCTGAACTGATCAACTGACCGATTCTGCCAGAAACAGTTCAATTGAAGGCAGTATGCTAAATACATTTCAAAATAAAATTAAAAAACCTGAAGCCTACGTCAAATCCCATAGCAGAGCTTGAAATTCATCTTTCACGATTTATTGAATAAAAATACAACAGTTCAAATACGGACAAGAATACTTTGTTGATTGTTATCCAATTAAAAAAAACATGATACTTCTATATAGGAGGGTGCTACAATGTTAGCCCACTAACTGTAGGTCACCCATAGTTCACAAAAATATATTGTAACGTGCACGGGGGCTCATGCACCGAAATACGAGCTGAGTGTCCTTGTTTACCCTCACCCGTATTATGGAAGTCCACACCCTTGTTAGCCAATCACCAGTCTGGATGCCGACTTATGGATCCTCACAGGGCTCTATGGGAAGTGATGAGTGCAGACACAGGGCTGCTGCTGGTGGTTGGTCAGAGACACTCAGGGAGAAGGGGGGGGGGTTGCAATTAAGCGGGTGTGGTAGGACTGGGGGGGTGCGTAGAGGCGTAGAGGAGCCTCGTGTGTATTCGCATGGTCGAACATCTGGGAACTTTGCACACCAAACCGACGCTGGGTGAAAATATACCATATTATTGCTATGTCTACAATGGGAAGCTGTGCTGTGTTCAGCGCATTTGTGCAATAAAATACCAAAAGAATGTGAAGCAATTGGTAGTACTAACCACAATTTCATGAAGGGAAACAAGCCTTAATTTCACTGTTTTCCAAAGGACAAATTTTGAACATATTAATCTTAAACATATATGTAACATAAGCTAGTGTCTTTATAGAAGAAGCAGCGCCATCAAGTGATCTGTCACTTTAGATCAATTTAATGTGGCTGGCAATACACTGCTGTGTCCGCAATAGTGTTGGCTTTCACTGCTATAAAAGCACACTTTGGGTGACCTACATGGATCTTGAAATATGGGACTAGTTATTGCAAATAAATTACAATAAAATGTCTTTACAACTAATTAAAAAACAAACATAAGATGTAGAAATGTGTGTAGGCTATATTGTGCTACTGTAAAAGGAGTGATCCTGATAGTGATTATAACCAGTGTTATTCACAGGGGCTTGTCCCTATTGACTCCCATTGTAATCTGTCCATCACATTTCAATGAGGTGATACAGTAATACACACAAGGGGACATTAACAGAAGTGATAATAAGCAGGTGTGAAGGATTCATATTTAAGGTCTGACTGTTTAATGAAACATTTTTTTTGCCATAACTGGGTGCTACCTCTAGGATCAGTTTCCCAAATATCCCAACACTGATTCCCAAAAGACTCTGCTATTAGGAGCAAACGCGTCTGTTTTAAATGCTGCCGCTTGAGTCTGTGTTAAACCTTGCGCGTTAAGGTGAATCAGGTTGGCATATTAAACGTAATGACCCTAATTTATCATGCAATGCTTGCAACAGCAAAATTCTACAGAAACATATTCTGCTTGAAATTGTTCCCTTGTTTTCAGCTAATGGTAACAGATCCCCCGCGTGAGTTCTCCTGACTGCACACAGCCGCTGCTGCTAGGCAGTCGTGAAACGGCTTTTGGGAGCACAGCATCAGCTAACTTTAAATTTGTAAAAAAAAATTTAAAAAAAAAATGGACATAGCAAGTGCTAAAATGGAAGCCTAACTTTGGTAACGTTGAAATTAGAAAGCTAACTTAGCTTTATGATTAATATAAAGGCATGCCATGCTAAGCAGAACATCGCAACAACTGAGAAAACAGTGAATTTTTTTTTTTTTTTTTTTAACTCTGTGGACTGGAGTATAAACATCTACTGTTGATATTCTGAGAATGGATGGAGTAACGTCAACATTTGCACTGACCATTAAAAGTACAACCAGGTATGTGTCTTATGGAATTATTTACAGGTTATTTGAAAGACAACAAACAAAGAAATCTCGTCATGGCCGGCTTAAAGAAACATGACAGCTAAAAACATGACTGTCTGTATGTATGCTGGCTCTTTGCTGCTCAAGCTTGCCCTGTATTCCGATATCCCCAGATTCTTGTCAAGAAATCTCAAGCAAATAACACGCCAGGGAAGGAAAGTTGGGCAAATCTGGCTAATTTGACCGTCAGAAGTGTTTTTGTATATCTGATGTAGCTGTAATCACAATACTCCACTTTTACTCGTTTCATACTGCGAACAGCTGTTCTATAGATACCAATACAGGTTGTGTTTTCTTAAACTAGCACCTCGCAACCAACACTGCAGTTTTGCAGAAGGGAGAATTTATAGGAAGATTTAAAGTAGAGAAATGTTTCTGTTAGTGCCTTCACATTGCACTGTTGAAATGTTTGTCTACTGATAGCGGTTTTTACCTTATTTTGAAGCTATGGAACAACATTACAGTTAAACCAGATTAAAACAAGCACAAAAACAAACACATAAAACTCAGACTGGAATAAACCAGTACTGGCCATGGCTGATATGCAAAATTAAAATGAGATTAAAATGAGATTTTATGACACTTCTCTGTTTAACTTCTGACTCCCGTCGCACTGGTCGCTGGACTAGCTGACCGGCTTTCTGCTTTTCCAATCACTTCACTCCGGCCCATACCACCCTAGACTAGCAGCTCTCACCGGGCTCTATCAATACAGAGACAGGGATTCCAGAGTGCAAAGGTGTGACAGATGCTTTGAGGAGTGATGGCTCTGTCTAGCTGCTCTTTATTACCAGTCACCCCCTCAGTGGACCAGCAGGTATAATAATGCGCCCTCTAGTGGAGATGTCCTGTAACTACACCAATAGACGAACCGAGCATGAAGCGTGTCGTTTTAACAGCATGCTGGCATGCTTCTTTCAGTGTTTTTTGTCTAATTTTGAAGCAAAGGGTAAGGCAAAATAGTTTTGTAAGTAAGCTTAGAATACGATGAAAAAAAAGGCAACAAAATTATTTTAATTAAAAAACAAAGCTTTATTTGGTCCACTGGAACCTGAGTTTGCAAACTACCCATACATACATATATAGATTGTTTTTCTTCTTCTAAAATTGATAAAATATTCCATATATCACATTCCTGCCCAAAAGTGTTCTTCTGTTTTGTTATTTATAAGTTTAATTTTTTTTTTTTTTTTTTTACAAGATAAAACTATTCACAGCTTTGCGAAGATTAAATGTGTCTGTACAATTTACAAAAAAACATCTTTTACTGGTTGAAGATTGGATTGTACAGCTATGACCAAAAGTGTTGCGTCACCCTAACAATGAACACATTTTGCTTCATAAAGTCAAATGAAACCTGCTGAATAATGTTACGTTAACATTTTGAATTACATACCATTGTAGTTTTCCATATACTTAAGGAAAAACTGACAAAAATGGAAAAATGTGATATTTCGAAAACTGTACTACTATTATGGCTTCTGGTAGACTTTTGCAATATTATTTTGTAGTTTCTTTGATTACATGATGTAAGTAAAAGATCTACATTATGTTCATACAGGTTTAAAAAAAATAAAATAAAAAGTTTCAACCCTAATGATGCAAAACCTTTGCGCATAGCTGTAGACTGCAGTTGGAACCAGTGGTAGCCAGCCCCTGTTTTTATTGGAAAAAAATTAGATTTTCAGACTGGTTAGGTGAGACTGAGTAGTTCAGTCACTGTGGCCAAAGGAAGTTTCTACAGAGACAGATTGCAAAAGTGTCATTACAGCAAATGCTTTGTAATGTGAACACCTACAAACACAGAACCAAGACAGTAGTCTTTCAACAGACAGCAGGCAATAAAGAAACTGAATCAACACTGTAAAACAGCTTTCTGTTTTGATGAATCACTGCTACTCAATCCCCACACCCTAAGTTCATGTAATTAGCAACACTGATGGCAGGAAAGCACAGGGCCAGAGCTTCACGGGTAGGGAGCCAACAGCCTGACACACGTCACCTGCTACCCACTAGAGTAATGTGGATACAAATATCAAATGACATTGTATTTATAAAGAAATATTCTAGGCAGCAAAATCTGGTGGTAACCCCTGTGCACATCAGTGCAATCTGCATCATAGACAGCAACTCTGCTTGAGAGGGGCCCAGGAATGAATGTTTATGTGTGGAAAGAGGTGTGCTCTCTTCATTTCGCTTTCAGAGCTGTGAGGAGGAAGCTCTCATGGTGTCTGCCTGTCAGCTCTGTACCAGACTGCAGTCAGTGTCACTGTCAACATAAAGGTCACAGTATGTTTTGTAATGCTTAAGGTAAAACTGCTAGACAATGGGAGTCTTCCTATAGTGCTGCTCATCCAGAAGAACCCAGGTCTGGATAGTCTGTGACAGTGCTATGCAGCTCAGACAGCACTACAAGACAATACAGCACGGGGTATTCCATTAGGGGCCTAGATGGCACTGTCCCTCTGGAGATCTGGGTTCAAATATGGCTTAAGCCACCAGCGTTTAAATTTAAAACCAATGTCCCACACCTTCCATGAGTTCTACATTTAAATAAACGGCCGAGACAAAAATAATGTACAGTACAGTTATACACACCTGCATCGACTGAGCAGGTGACCCGACAAATTCATTCAGCACACCAAAAATCCCTCAATCCCATCACCGTACACAATGATTCACTGATCCTGAGGACTGGACTAAACTGGGGCTGCATTTCTGAATGTCACAACCAAGCATGACTCACCCTGCCGGCCCTCCTTTAAAACCCTGCTGTACACAGCTTTGAGCTGTGTTCAGCTTTTTAAAACCCCTCAGGCACAGAAGTGGAGCTGAGATGTTATACTGAGGCTAACGTCTTCAGAATGAATTTGCTAGTTCATTCAGAACATTAACAAAGGAAGTTGCTAATAAGATTTGTGTTAATTAATGTCTATTGTGTTATAGTTACTGTATGACACAGAAGACATTGGGCCAATACTTCTCTCTTTAAATTCTATATTAATGCTGTTGTTTTCTCAAAACATGACTTTAATACCACTGTCTAAATTTAATGAAAATAAGGGTCATGAAAGGTAGATGCTAGTAGATGTAATAAGCATGGTTAAAGACTTTTTTAGGACTGAGTGCTACATGGTTAGGCTTTTGCCCCAGTACACAAATTTTTTAAAAACAATAATAATTATAATAAAAACTACCCTCGAGATAAAAACAAGAATGAAAGTCAATACTAACTGGTAACCGGTACCTGACATTGTGTTTCTTGTAATAGATATAATAATGATTATTGTTACTAAAAAAGGGCATTTTAGTACAAAAACGACAAAAAAAGGGCATTAAAAAAAAAGAAAACAGATTTTAAAGCCTTTGTTTCCTTTCTTTAAATGAAGTTTTTAAAACCAAAAAATGAATGAATCCCTAGTAGCTTAGCTCCCTAAATTAGCACACAGGTACTGTAGTGTAACCCCACGGCTACCACCCATAGACTATACCAGTTCCCACATCCTGGATACAGCGGCTACAAGAGAACCTGCAGCACCCTTTCTAGTGAATATTCTGCTAGACTCTCATTTACTAGAAGACCACAAGGAGTTTTACCTTATGCTTTTAAACCAGTGCTTGCTGCTTTCTGGCCTGTGTTCCACTGTAAGGCAGGCTTGTGATCCGAGATGGGTTGACAATCACTGTGGATGAAGCGTCATAGCACTTTGACACAATTCAGACAGATACACTAAAACTTCCAGCTTCTTGGTTAATGTAAAATGGCTGGTGGGTATGTAATTTGCTATAGCTGTGTGGATAAGTATCTAGCTTTGGAGCTGAAGGTTAAAAAATGAGTGTGGTATTGAACCAAATATAACCCAGTTTGGTTTGTTAACTCTGAAGACCCCCTTTAACACTCACCACTATATCTCTACACCATGCCACCTTAGCTTACAAGATTAAATAAGAATAGGATCCCCCATAAAGACTTTTGTGTTGCCCCAGTACAGATGGTTCAGTATACCTCTCCCTTTTAACCCCCATTTAATCTGTAAGAGGCAGCAGCTGTACTTCCAAATCCCATCAATGGCTGGAGTAAACTCGTGTGGCTCTCTGAAAACAGTGCAGAAAAATGTGCAGTGCAAAAAAGGGGACCCAAAAAATATTTGGCAGGGTTTAAAAAGTGCTGTTTTCCGTCTGTAGCTTCCTGCTATAAAAGCGTGTTCTCTCCTGGCACGGTGTGTGTTTTCTTGTTTTTGTTGCCCCTGTGCGCGCGAGGCCTGTGCCTTGGTCATAGCGGTCGGGGCCTGTGCAGTCCTGCAATGTCCAAGGTAAGCTGGGGGCTGTGTGTGCCCTTGGTCGGGGTCCAGTCCCCCAGACAGGCCTGTGCTGCTTTTCTGTGAGCCAGTCTGTGTGTTATGGAGAAGCCGGCGTTCCCTTCCAGTTGAGATAGTACTACCAGTACCTGTCTGCAGGGGGAGACAGAAAAAGAGAAAGTAAACAGGGGCTGTACTGGAATACAAGTATTTATGAACATATATGCCCCTCTACAGATACATTAGGATTTTCAGTATTTGGTGATGGCATGGGATTAGATGCTTAGCTATATTGAGGCTGAGTAATTAGGATCCCAATTTAAACTGGTTTGATTTTGGACTGTCTACTGCAGACGAAAACAAAGAGCACCGACTTCAAAGATCAATGCGGTTCCAGTGGTAGACCCAGCTTGACAAAGTTTTGAGATCAATCAGCTGCTAGAAACCGAATGAGCACTGATGTGCAGAATGGCTTCCTCTCATTCGTATGCTTTTCCCATGAAAAAGTAGATTACACAGCATATGTACAGGACTACATATCCCTACACTCAATAACAAAACAGAGAGGTGTCCCCTGATACTGCCAGACTCTGACACTGACCATTGACTTGTATAATGGCAGTCAGTCCCCACAGCAGTGTGTGCTGCGTTACCTGTTGAGTGGCGGGACGCTGTCAATGGTCTTCAGGCTGTCCCGCGTGGAGACCACGTTGAAGCTGTCAGTGCAGTCACATGACACGTGCAGGTAGTATTTGGGGTGTCTGTTCTCCACCACTACGATCAGACCCGCCCAGCCATGTGTCAGGTAGTAACAGGTCATTCCCTCACGACCCTGCAAAAACGCCAATAATAATAGCGTCAGACTCCCAGTGCATAGCAATTTGATCCATTCCTGGTTATAGCATGAATTTAATAAGACAAATCTCAGCTTGTCACCTGTACATTGTGGCTAATCAAGCTTGTATTAAAACCGGGAAAGGGGGTGAAAGTGCTATGCAAGAGTCTTATTTCCATCCCTGTATTATATATTAAATAGTTTCGAACTGCAGCAGATGCGTAATTATAAGCTGTGAAGTTATGCACAAGTGAAAAGATATGATGTGCACATTTTTGCTTGTAAATGTTTGCTATTTATCAATGGGCAACTGTTGGTTGGGTTCTTTGCTCGTCTCAGCATCAGCTTGGGACAGAACAGGCTTCAATCAAAACTGAACTTTGGATACGTACCTCGTGCCGCTCCCCCTTGTTCTCTGTCAGCAGGATGATGGCATCGGCCAGGGTGGTGGGAGGGGCTTCACTCTGCTCCACCATCACCTGCCGTGAGCTGTAGATTGCCAGGATATACCCTGGGAACTCTGGGTTGGGGCGCACTCTGCTGACTGGACTTGATACTGCAGGCAAAGGGAGAAAACGGTGTCAAAGAAAACCTGCAAAGCCTGTTTTGTTTCAGTCTTTCTTTTACTAACATTTAAAAATGTGTGTGACTTCAAACAGTAAGAATTTCTAAATTTTTATCTATCTATCTTTATATATAAAGACATCATCAGCAAAGGGAAACAGTGGGCGGAAACGCACACTCCAGGATCGTGATATCCGTGCACTAATTCGAAGTGCAAGTCAAAACAGGCAAGCAACTGCAGATCAATTGACTGTAAATTTCAACCTGGGGCACGAGCAGACAGTTTCATCAAAAACAGTCCGCTGAGAACTCCACGGATCGGGATACCTTAAATCGAGTTGCAGTGCACAAACCGCTCATCACACCCAGTCCAGTGGTGCAAAGAGCACAGGCAATGGACTACCGAGCAGTGAAGAAATGGGATATGGTCAGATGAATCATCCTGCACCATGTTCTTGACAAATGGACGAGTGCACGTGTGGCACCAACCTAAAGAACTCTACAGCCCTGAGTGCTTGGTTCCAACAATGAAAGGTTCTGGTAGTTCCATAATGTTGTGGGGTGCATTTTCCTGTCATGGTTTGGGTGCACTCATTCCCTTAGAAGGCAAGGTCAATGCTAGTCGCTGCTTAAATGGTACTGACTGATCATCTTCACCCCATGTTGCAGCATTTCTTTCCTGCCGGGGGGGGGGGGGGGGGGATGTGTCTTCCAGGATGACTATGCCCCCATCCATATGTCATGGCCTTCTCAGTCACCAGCTCTGAACCCAATCGAGAATTTATGGGATATTCTAGAACGATGCCTGAGACAGCGTTTTCCATCTCCATCAAGGCGTGAGTTGATTTACTTTCTCATGGAAGAATGGTGCCGTATCCCTCCTGCAGAATTATATATAGACATATCTGAATAATCGTTATTAGGAATAGTTTATTATGCTGCCCTATGGTTTATTGTAATCAGTTCAGAGATGGTTTAACATTGTATGGCCTTGAAAGCGGGCTGTAGATTATTATTATTGTTTATTTAGCAGATGCTTTTATCCAAGGCGACTTACAAAGACTGGGGTGTGTGAACCATGCATCAGCTGCAGAGTCACTTACAACAACGTCTCACCTGAAAGAGGAGCACAAGGAGGTTAAGCGACTTGCTCAAGGTCACAGTGAGTCAGTGGCTGAGCTGGGATTTGAACCGGGGACCTCCTGGTCACAAGCCCTTTTCTTTAACCCTTTTTAACACCAGACTAACAGTCTTACCTGATTATATATGCATATATCTAACCAGTAGAAACTAACCATTAGAACTTGTTTTTGTTTTTGCAAAATACCCACAGTTCTACTATTTTTAAGATGAATACATTAACAAAACTACCTCTAGGTAAACATCTAGACCACATCAATAAATTACATATGTTTATTATGTGATGTAAAATTAACAAAGCATCATCAGTAATTATTATAGGGAATAGCAACCTGTAGTATTGTTCTCCTCTACTGTCAGTCACCAGTATTTGAATTTCAGGTTACTTCTTTGAGGTGAGCAGGTAAGTCTTGATCCCTTCAAAACAAGGTCAGCTCTATTTCTGACTTTTTTTTTAACCTACGTAATCGACTGGTCAAGTCGCCTTGCAGGAGGTGGGAAATAGGAGAATAAGAGACTAGTAAAAAACAGCACAAAGACTTCTTCAGTTCTTCTAAAGTTGATCACAATGGAAACTATATGCATACACAGAAACGCATATACAGTGCCTATAGGAAGTATTCACCCCCTTGGACGTTTTCACAGTTTGTTGTGTCACAACCTGAAATCTTGATGCATTTAAATGGGATTTTTTTCCCTTTGATTTACACAACCTACTCAACACTTTCAATGTGTGAAAAAACAAATCAATTAAATAAAAACTTGAAAAGTCACCCCCTTTGCTATGACACTCCTAAATAAGCTCAGGTGCAACCATGTGCCTTCAGAATTCACACAGTAAGTTAAATGGAGTCCATCTGTGTGCAATAAAAGTGGTTCACATGATTTCAGATTAAATACACCTGTCTCTGTAAGGTTCCACAGTTGGGTAGTGCATTCAAAACAAAGATACTACCACGAAGACCAAGGAGCGTTCAAAACAACTCCGGGATAAAGTTGTGGAAAGGCACAGATCAGGAGAGGGGTATAAAAAGATTTCAAAAGGCCTTGAATATCCCTTGGAGCACAGGCAAATCTAGCCTGTATGGAAGAGTGGCAAGAAGGAAGCCATTTCTGAAATAAGCCCACGTAAAATCCTGCTTGGAATTTGCAAAAAGGCATGTGGGAGATGTGGCAAAAGATTCTGTGGTCCGACGAAATGAATATTGCACAATCCAGATATTGCACAATCCAGATGTGCAAACCTGGTACAGACTTACTCTAAAAGCCTCACAGCTGTAATTGCTGCCAAAGGTGGTTCTACCAAGTATTGACTCAGGGGGGTGAACACAGAACTTATCTAACCAAGACATTTCAGTTTTTTTTTTTTTTTTTTTTTTTCCATTAACTGTTGTTTCACAATGAAAATTCTGTTGTCTCTTCAAAGTGTTGAGTAGGTTGTGTAAATCAAGGGAAAAAATACCCCATCTAAATGCATCAAGATTTCAGGTTGCATTCTCCATACACACACACACACACACACAATTTTCAAATAGTGCCACTGATTCTCAATGGGATTGAGATCAGGACTTTGACTAGGCCACTGTAGGACATTCACCTTTTTGTTCTTGAGCCACTCCAATGTTGCTTTGGCCTTGTGCTTGGGATCATTGTCCTGCTGAAAGGTGAATTTCCTCCCAAGCTTCAGTTTATTAGCAGACTGAAGCAGATTATCTTGCAGTATTTTCCTCCATCCATTCTTCCTTCAATTGTAACAAGATACCCAGTCCCTGCTGATGAGAAGCATCCCCACAGCATGATGCTACCACCATCATACTTCACTGTAAGGATGGTGTGTCTTGAGGCATGGGCAGTGTTAGGTTTGTGCCACACACAGCGCTTTGAGTTTTGGCCAAAAAGCTCTACCATGGTCTCATCTGACCACAAAACCTTTTCCCACATTGCAGCTGGGTCACTCTCATGCTTTCTGGCAAACTCCAGACGTGCTTTCAGATGGTACTTTTTGAGTAACGGCTTCTTTCTTGCCACCCTCCCATACAGGCCAGTGTTATGCAGAGCTCTTGATATGGTTGACTGGTGCACCATTACTCCACTCCCAGCACTGAATGCTGTAGCTCCTTCAAAGTCATTGTTGGCCTCTCTGTGGCTTCTCTCACAAGTCTCCTTATTTGAGCGCAGAGTTGTGAGGGACAGCCTTTTCTTGGCAGTGCCTGGGTGGTGTGATGCAGCTTCCACTTCCTGATTCACAGCCTTACCGATGATCCTTCAACAGTCGGGTTTTTATCCAGAAAATGTGACAGCAACTTTAACGGTTCACAGGTGGAGGCCAATGGTAAGGTAATTGTGTCCTCGTTAGGGCAATTTCATTCATCAGTGCAAACTGGGCACTTCCACAGCACAGGGGCTTAATACTTATGCAAGCAAGATATTTCATTTTTTTATTTCTTAAAAATATTTCCCAACATAAAACCAATGTCACCTTAGAACAATTGATTTTGAGTTTAAGTATTGTAAAATAAAATATCGAACAGAATGAAATTTCAGTGTACCATTTGTAATTCAGTAATATGAGAGAATTGGTCAGGGGTCTGAATACTTTTGCAAGGCACTGTATATATACACACATGTAGATGCTGTTTCTGTCAGCACAGCGATTGCCCAAATGCGCTAAGTACCAGCTAACTTGGGAAAATGTGGCTTTGACTTGCATAGATTCTGCTTCTTCATACATGTCAGGACATTACTAAATCAGCAACCAGAACTGCTGCGTATCATATTGCACATGTAAAGTGTGTATACCGAGACCCCCCCCCCCCCCCCCCCCCCCCCGATTTTTACCGATGTTTAGTTAAAAACACATTTATACCGATTTTATCCGTATTCTAGTATATGTAAAATAAACTCCCGTTTTTTTTTTTTTTTTTAAAGATAAAAACTGAAAACGCAGAACACTACTTATACAGTAATTACACCGTGTAACAATTTATTTTTTTTTTTTTTGGTTCCTGGGTAGTAAGTGTTATTTCCTAATTGCTTATGCCTCAAAAGTATAGAAAATGGCTATTATTCCCCACAAACTTTGCTTTTGTGGTATTCATATTAAATTTTAGTATATGTCCCCGGGGAATTGCGGGTGGTTCAGGTCAAGTTCAAGCTATTCCAGCTGCCTAAGTGGATACATATCTGCATTTTTCTGAGATGGCATCAAGAGGCTGCAAGCATCCGGCAGACGCATTTTGCTATGTCTGCGGCCAATTTATCAAGACAAGAGCGAAAAAGTACTCCGTGGAAGCATCTGCTAAGATGTGTGAGGCCTACAAGGCATATTTCGGCATGCCTGTCGGGGATCAAGACAAACCCTGGGCACCTCATTTCACCTGCGAGCACTGCAAAAAAAGTCTGGAAGGTAAGATGGACAATTGTTGCTCGGAATGTTATGTTATAAAATTTGTTAACATTTTTAAAATTGTAAAAGTTTTTAATTTTAAAATGTTTTACAATTTTCAATGTTATTGAAAAAATATATTATATATGAAAAATGTTGCGAGAATCTCTTACACAGTAGTCATGGGTGAAATAAATGTATTTTTTTTTGTAGGATGGTACAGAGGGGAAAAGAGAGCCATGAAGTTCGCTATCCCAAGAATTTGGCGGGAACCCACTGACCACTCAAGCAACTGCTACTTCTGCATGGTGGACCCTTCCAAACGTCGGACTGGCAAGAATGCACCTGCTATCACATATCCGGACCTTCCTTCATCCATCGCCCCGGTGCCACACTGCCATGAGCTCCGCTCCCCGTACCCACTCCTCCGGAGAAAGAGCAGCCATCTTTAGAAGAGAGCAGCAAGTCAGAGAGCGAGGAAGACGTTGTAGATCCAGATGACAATTTCAGAGGTGGAGCTGAGGAGAGAAACCCATACTACCCCAACCAAAAAGACCTCAACGACTTGATTAGAGATCTTGGTCTCACCAAGTCCAATGCCGAGCTTTTGACGTCTAGGCTCAAGCAGTGGAACTTGTTGGATGAAAGTGTGCAAGTCGCAGATCAGAGGAAGCGTCACCAACCTTTTTCCAGCTTCTTCACCCGTCAAGATGGGCTCTGCTTCTGCCACAATGTGACCAGTCTGTTCGAGGCAATCGGAATCGCCTGTAACCAGAATGAGTGGCGCCTTTTCATTGACAGCTCATCCAGGAGCCTCAAAGCCGTGCTGCTCCATAATGGTAACAAGTACCCGTCTCTTCCCCTGGCTCACTTGGTGCACCTCAAAGAGGATTACAACAGCATCAAGACCTTGCTGGACGCCTTGAAGTATGATGAGTACGGCTGGGAGGTCACAGGAGACTTCAAAATGGTGGCATTCCTGATGGGTCTCCAAGGCGGTTTTACCAGGTTTCCCTGCTATCTTTGCCTTTGGGACAGCAGGGACACCATGGCGCACTACCACAGGCGGGACTGGCCACAGCGGACCGAGTTCTCTGTGGGGAGGAACAACGTCAAGTGGGAGCCACTGGTGGACCCCCGGAAGGTGCTGATGCCACCACTGCACATCAAATTGGGCCTTATGAAACAATTTGTCAGAGCTCTAGATAAGGAGTCGGCAGCCTTCAAGTACCTTCAAGACTTCTTCCCTAAGCTGTCTGAGGCAAAGGTCAAAGCCAGTGTCTTCGTCGGACCACAGATAAAGAAGATCCTGGAGTGCAACGAATTCCCCAAGAAGCTCACTAGTAAGGAGAAAGCGGCTTGGAACAGCTTTGTAGCAGTGGTTCGGGGCTTCCTGGACAATCACAAGGCCGAAAACTATGTGAAGCTGGTTGAGACTCTGGTGAAGAACTACGGCACAATGGGCTGTAGGATGTCCCTCAAAGTCCATATCCTTGATGCTCATCTTGATAAATTCAAGGAGAACATGGGAGCGTACTCGGAGGAACAAGGCGAGCGCTTCCACCAGGATATACTGGGCTTTGAACGATACCAAGGACAGCATAACGAGAACATGATGGGAGACTACATTTGGGGGCTGATTCGTGAAAGTGATTTACAGTATAATCGTAAACTCCGAAAAACTACTCACTTCTAAATCTTTTGTAGTCATTTTTGTATTACTTTAGTATAAATACATGTTAATTTGGATTCATATGTTGTTTTTTTCTGACTATGTGAACGAAAAGACACAAATTCGCCTGTTTTCTCATTGGAAATAGGTAAATTTCAAAATATCACTGTCCTGGTCACAAAAGCAAAGTTTGTGGGGAATAATATCCATTTTCTATACTTTTGAGGCATAAGCAATTAGGAAATAACACTTACTACCCAGGAACAAAAATTGTGTTACATAGTGTTATTAAAACCACTAATTACGACAGACTGACCACTGGGTGGCACCCTTGAGTCATCATATGGTTAAAAACTACATGTCCACCAGAATACAATCAAGGTAATTTAAATAAATTATTGAATGAGTGTTTGCAATTAAATATGCAAAAAGACTCCTTTGTGCTCAGAACTTGTTGAGGTGCAGTAGGATTAGGTTGGCATATCTGGAGGAGAGTCTGTTCAAATAGTGAGTGTGTATCTGTGTGGAGAAACTGTTATCGCATAATACTGTGTAAGTGTTAACCACTTACACTTGTGTAAATGGCTAAACAGCTTAGCTGTCCTGTATTCTGAGTTAGGGAACCCGTCATTATACTGTGTAGTAAGTTCTTTGAATTTGAAAGCTGTATAAATAAAAACCTCTGTTTACTGCAATTACTGTCTCCAAAACTGTGTGTGTGTCTAGTAATCTGCATCCTGCATAAAGTCACATTACCACAATGCACACTTACATAGATTTAGATATGTATGTAGTCTCCACACACGTACACATTACAGTATTCCTTACGCCCAGGTACCCACCTGGAGTGAGGGCAGCTCCAGGGATGTTCATTTGCCAGTGGTTGAAGGCACAGCAAACCACGGCATACTCCCCCGGCTCCAGCATCACATCGCAGCCCACAAACTTCTTGACGGCGCGCTTGCTGTGTGCCAGCAGGCGGCCCAGGCTGAGCTTGTTGGCGCTGCTGAAGGAGGCACGGAACACCATGATGCACAGGTCCAGGAGGTGACTGTCAGCAGTGTCTGAGCGCCTGCAGAGGGGCAGAGGAGGAGCCAGCAGGTTCACACGGCACTGCCACACTGGCACACTTATCGCATACATGTGAACTAGGACTTTATGAAAGGGCTGAACTTTATGAATGGGCAGAACACCTGCGTACAAGTTCAAATGACTGTAGCTGTTGTTGTTAACATTTTCCCGTCAAGCCCATCCATTCACTATAGTGTGCAAATGTACTAGAGCACGTCAAGAGTCATTTATATCCTTTATATATACAGGCAGTTCTCGCACTTACGACACAATTGGTTCCTGAAAGTCTTGTTGTAAGTCAAAGCATATTTTCCCATAGGAAAAATGTTATAAATTGGGGTTACATTCCTGACTCTTTGGCCAGATAATATATTTTTACAAAAATGACCCGTTATATTGTACTCATGCAAATATTTATAACTCTTTACTCTCAGCCCGGTAGGTACATGCATATTACCGAGACACCTGCCTGGCTTGTTTAAAAGTACAGACTCGGGGCTTTCCAATGACGTATTCAGTGTGTGTATGAGGTACTCCTAGCAGGAAATACGATCGCTTGAAGTTAAGCTCCTCATCATGTGACAGAGTTCACAGTTTAGGTTTCGTTTTGAGTCAATTGCTCTTATCAGTCATTGTCAAGGGCAAATAAATTCTAACAAAAAAAACAGTTACATGCATAAAAAAAAAACCCTGCTAGACTGAGTCAGGGTGACCATGACAGGTACTGAGGTTCAGACACCGAGCTGCGCATGACGCAGGGCGTGTGTCTCGCCGTGTTGTAAATCCCATATCGATGTCAAAAAGTCGAAGCAGGGTAATAATGCAAAAGGGTCGTAAGTGCCGTGTGTCGTAAGTCGAAGTGTCTTAAGTCGAGGATCGCCTGTATATACCTACCTGCATGACACCCTCTGGGTGTGAGAATTTCAATTTCCTGCCAGTGATCAGTGATATAGAAACAATAGGCACTTGTGTGAAAATGTTAGATCGCTTTGTGCTTTAATTAGGCATATTGAACAACTTCTAAAAAGTCTCCTGCATTTTACTATTTGTGGCATTGTGTTCCTTTTTTCTTACTATTCTAAATGAATTGCATGTGTGACCTATTAGCATCATCAATTAAATCAGGCAATCACTAATCTATTTCTTATGCACAACACATCAAAACTATAGTTACACACTACTGTAGGTCTAAAAAAAAAAAAAAAAAAAAAAATGATGGTACTACACTAGGTTCAAGAAATCTCAGATTATTTTGCACTTCCTGTGTCATGTCAGTGAAGCTGACCCGCCCCTTTAGGGTCTTCTTTCCTCACCAACCAGCAGCTTCTGCCAGTGCCAGTTGTTCTTTTACTTGAACTGAGCACAGCTCTGGATAATAATATTGTAAAGCTAAAGAAACATATGCAATGACAAACACTTTGACTGCAAGTCACAAAGACAAAGTCTGTCAAAGATTTGGTTTCTTTAGTTTCGCTGTACAGCAGCCAGTCGTTGTTCTTGGTAACGGTTCCTTACCGGCTGCCCTCCTGGAAAAGAGCGAACTCCAGAGCAGTGCGCTCCAGCACAGTCAGTGACGTCACCGTCACAGGGCCACTCGCTCGAGCGGGGAATGAGCCCTGCACACGCACTTCCTGCCAGTCTGAGTGGATCTTACAGATATCCACAGAGTCAAAGTACCTGAGAGAGAGGGAGAGGGTCAGCGTAGAACTACACAGGCAGACTCACTGAACATTGTAGTTTATTATGTTTCTTTCAGAATTTCGAAATTCTATATTTGTTTTGTGATGAGAAATGCCTGAATATAATCTTCTTGCTTTTAATAATATACATTTTATAGTTATAACAGTTTTCTAAATACATACATTACATGTATTTGAAAGCTTTTGTGAAGGGCCGACACATTCTTTTGATTCTTGCTTTTGAATATTACAGTGTTCTCAATGAATCGGTTACCGTAGCTTTTTCCCTGTCTGGAACATGATTAGGGAATTGGTTGCTGATTGCACATGTACATCTTATTATTATTATTACTGTGCTTTACATCAGGGGCTACCAAACTTTCCCAAGTCATCATCCACCTGAGTAACCAGATACACACGCCCAGAGGGAGCGTGTGAAAAGCATATACAGTACCACCCATAAAAGTGCAGCAATATAAAGTAAAAATCACTTATTTACACAAAGATAGATGGAAAACAAATTATTATAACAGTAACTTGCTGTATTTTATCAAGTAAAACAAGACTCCCAGCACACATAAAACACCTGTCTCTCGCGAAGCAAGAAGCACTGTCATAGCTGAACCTACAAACCTACTAAACCTGTACCGCGCTTTACTGCAAACACATTTCATAGTCCTTAACAAAAGTAAAACACAGATTTACACAGCCTTCCAAGTGAACCATTGAAAGCTAAAGAAAACAAAACCGAAGCAATGTCCCTAAGCTTAGTTTTACAGGTATGGTGCACACCAGTAAATTGCTTCAAATTATTTGTTTTCTTTACTATCTTAACTTTTCATGTTTGTGTTCCTTCTTAAATTACATCTCATTAAACATTAACTAATTAATTAAATCACCAAGACCATATTTAGCCCTGTTTCCACCTGCAACATCAAACCTCTCTCGTTCCAGTATGAAACAAGTGCTATGGTCGGTTCAACCAGCACCATGAAACCAGTCTGTAAAACTCAAACCTATCTTGTTCCAGTATGAAACTAGTGCTGTGGTCGGTTCCACCTGCACCTTGAAACCAGTCTGTAAAACTCAATTCCACCTCCTTCCAGTGTCAAACTGGGGCTGCAGCCAGTTCTATCTGCAGTCGGCAATTAAATATGCAACTGCTCATTACACGAAAGTCAAAGATCACCTGAAGGTATCTTGTTTTGCATAATTGCAATTTATAAAATGAAACCCGCCTCTCACATCCTCCATGTTGGGCTCATTAAATAACCACCAGCAGAAGTTAGAGATTGAGTTCTGTCAACCCATAATCCTAAAAGAGAGATTGAGTTCTGTCAGACCACAATCCTGACAGATTAAATTCTGTCAGACCACAATTTTTAATGTTTTTTTAAATTTAGAGTGACCAGTTATTATGTTTATTTTTTCCCCCTATTTGGAATATCCAGTTTTGTTTTTTCTCATAATTGCAGCGAGTCCCCACACAGCACAGACGTTCTGAGGGCGAGTGTCCTCCAATCTCACAAGCCTACAGCCAGAATCACTTTTACGCTGAGCAATCCAGAGCAGAGGTGGGCGGGCTACCGATCCCGGAGAACAGAGACCAGCCCTGCCTCTTATCCACTCTGAATGTGCTTGGTGTCTGGTTAGTAGGGTTCGCTGTTGCGCGATTAGGAGAAGGAGTCCCTAGTGGTTTCCCAGTATGGACCCAAACCGGCACCATCCAAGCTGTATGACTCACTCTGCACTCCCAGCCGCAGTGCTTCAACTGTCAGCCCACAATACTAACTGGAGCCCAACTGAAATCCACTCTGGTCTGCTGCTGGTAGAGTCTAATTTCGAGTCAGTTCCCAGTGGACATGGCTGAACTGGAAATATCATTTATAGAAGCAAATTAATGAAGAATATTTTTCCCAAACAAATAACAGCAACTTGAAACACACACTTTCCAAAACTTTGGGTAACTAGAGGCTTGTCAAGTGGACTGGCCCATAGTGTTGAGGAGACAGCCCGGCTCCACTTACTTGATGAAGTCTCCATACTCCATCCAGAAGACTCCCTCACTGCTTCCGTGGGCCATGAGTTCATGACGGAGGTGCTGCGGCCAGTCGGGCCACTCATCTGACCAGCTCCCATTCCATGAGAAGCGCCCCCAGGGGTTCCGTAACCTCAGGAGCCTGGGGGAGGGGTTATCGGAAGAACACATTCACTGTTTATACAATATATACAGGTGTAGTAATGGCTTTCTGCATGGTATTAATTATGTTATTAATTATAAGTTTTACATTGTGTATGTGTGTCTTTTATAGTTAAGTTGTTTTTAATCATTATGTTTAAATTATTTGTGAATGTGTTTTTATAGTCAATTTAATATGCTTACTATTTCAGTTGCTTTAATATGCTTTTATATTAAGTTTATATACAGTATTGTGTAAGTTTCGAGTTCTTTCATTCCCCCCTCAGCAAAACCAGCTATGTGCAGTTTTGCATCGTCTTACATGACTCAAAGTCACAGATAGGTGACTGAGCTAAACGCCAAAAGGCAGGAGATTAGCAGAGATAGTGTGAGATGGGGAGGGGAACTGAAAGATAAGACAGATGCGCCCTGCCCCTTTTCCCCCGCAGAAGGAATGTGCAATGTGAGTGGAAACCCCTATCATTGGACACAAGTAAGACAAATGGGAGTAGAGTCAACAATTGTTTACAAAAGGTACAAATATCAAACATTCTAAAGTTTTTCATCTCTTCCGAATTGACTCCATGGATCCGTGCTTTCTGATACAAACGTATGCACTGAGCTATACTGAGGCTTTGTCCGAAGTCAGTTTAAATCTCGTGCTTATATGATTGTATTGGAGGTATACCTTTCTTGCATATAAAGTGTTTTTGAATCAAAAACCATTTGTCAGCTTCACTTTTTCACTAAACAGGCTTGCTCCTTTTAGATTACAGAAAGTTCTCAGTTTGCTTGTCATATATAGGTGCTGCTCCCTTTACCTGCAGCCCTGCACGTCCCTCACGTCCAGTATAGAGTAGGCATGGCGAGGCCGAAGCCCCAGGCTCTCATACACATTGTCATCCACCTTCATATTGCCTCCTCCACACGAGGCACCCATCAGGAAACTGTATGGGGGGAGAACAAAGTATGAGAAGGGACTACAGATTCCTGGCTTCACCAAGCAAACAAAGATTTGGCAAAACCACCAAAGCCTTGTTTTAAAGAGCATCGCCATCTTCTGTTCCCCCCTCCATTCTTTTTTTATTTGATTGTATTAATAATTTGAATTTTTGTTGTTACATGTTCCTTTTTATAAGGAATAGTGCAAATCTAGCTGTACATCATAAGGCTGTAATTCCTTCAGTGCCGTTTCAAAGGTAGGTTATTATCATAATCCTGGTTGCCTGAAATAGAAATGTAACCATTACCAAATGGGTCAGTGTACCAAAGCCATCGCAAGGGCAAGATTGCGTAAAGACTGGAATGCTACAAGGCTAAGCTGAGAGGCTGCCTTGTGTGTTACCATTCGGAATCCCAGTAACAAGTAGCTAGGGTCAGAAAACTGAGGGAAAACTCACCTCTATGCACGTGTTGTAAGGGATGCCTGGGAAGCCGCCCTTAACACCAAAAATAAAAAATAAACAAAACAGGGTTTTGAGGATCCACGACAGTCAGTCAGTCTGTAGAATATAGTGAAGATATGGGGAGTAGCCTACACTGCCGCATTGCAAATGTCCTTGACAGATGCACCCTGGAATAAAGCCCAGGAAGTAGCCATTCCCTCCACTCTTGATTAGCAGTATAAGCTCTGACTCCACATCCTCGGGGAACGCCAGCTCCTGTTCGCCCACCCTTCAGAGGCGGTGAAGGACAGCATTTCATCCAGTGGCCGGTCTGCGCTCACAGCCCAATGGGGCTCCCAAGGGGGCAGACGGGGCAGGTCGTGAGAACAGTTCCCTAGTGAGAAACAGCTGCCCAGACCTTTTCCATCTGTTCCGAGTCTACCAATTGCCTGGAACGGCGACTGTTCTTCCTCTTCCACGGGGGAAGAAGACCGTGACTGGGCTACTTTCCCGGGTGCGTTTCCGGTCTCCCTTGGTGCAGAGCCATGGGGTGAGGACGCAGTCACCTAAGAGAGGGTGATGGGGAAGAGCGCTGAGCAGGAGTGAGAGATGCAGAGCACTCCAGAAAGCTGTTGGATAAATTCTTCTCTGGTGTGCACTTGGAGAAAGGGGCACAAAACTTGCAGAAGCTACGATTAACCAGTGCCTCCTTGGTGTACTCTGGCCCCATGCAAGAAGAGCACCTGCCGTCTTGTCCTCCATAGGCAGACTGGTGTTGCATGTCTCACAGGGCACGACGCAGGAAGCAAGCAATGCAGTGTACAGTATGCTGTTGCTGTTTCAATCTGCTTATAGCAGTCGACTGGGCAATACCCGAGCGGGACCAGTTTGGTAGAGGGCTAGAACCGGGTCTGTGAAGGTCGGTACCGGTTCAGTGATTTTAGCAGCGGGTTGGTACAGGGACGGCGCCTGGTTGGTTCGGTGGCTTTAGCAACTGGTCAGTACCTGGATGGGCCCGGTTCGGTGACCTTGGTGCCACGGTCATAATAATATAAAGTCTCGTATGGTGGTAAAATGCAATAACAAGAAATAGATTAAGCTCCAACCAGAGCATTGCATCCTGGGGGAAGAGCACAAAATCAGCCGACTTATGTTGCTGGATCCCTGGGAAGGAGCGACTCGATACGATGGCTTCACGGGGGGCACAAGGCCGCAGCAGGACATAACAAGCAACAGGCTGTAGTGCATGCAATACGTGTAATTAGTAAAAACTCTTACAGTGATTAGTTTAACTATCATATATAATTTGTGTAAAACACAAAAAATTCAAAAATATATATATACACAGAAGCAACAATGTACTTATCTGAACAACGCTCTCAGATCAGGTCAGTTTGAAAGGAAAAATGGTGCAGAGACCTGAGAGCGCAGTCCATTTGATCCCTCAGGGGCGGGGTCATGACTGTGTCACAGGATCAAAGAGCAGCTTTGGTAACAATATTCAGGATTTGGGTCTTTAGGAGTTAAATACCCATTCGGTAATGGTTACATTTTGTACTTGAAACGAAACCTGCAGTCGCATTCATTCTCATCTACTGCAACATTTTACCTTGCTATTACATTACACACAGAGGTGAAATCACATATTGCATATGTGAAAAAAAATCAACATTACAAAAACAGAATGTCATCAAGGCGCGCTAAACTGTCGAGATAAGGGGTTTTATTTTTTGGATGCCAGCTATAAAAGCAGTTTTAAAAATGCACTAATTTTAAAAAACAAAGAAAGTGTGAATCTGGATCAGATTTGTACTTTGTATCTCTAGTGCGCTGCTTCTTCAGTAAAGATAATGCATGTTGTCTATAACAAGGGCCAACAAAAGGTTGTATTTCTTCACCCAGGTACCTGAGTCTCCTGTGAGATAAAAGAGCAGTTTGAAGTGTGCTGACAGAGGGTTTGCCTCCTCTCTCTCCCAGACTCACCCTGCCTCCTTGGAGCTCAGCATCTTTGCCCAGATGAGGTCTGTGTCGATGGGCTCCTCTCGTGGGTTTGTGGAGCTGACCTGTAGCATGAGGCTGTCACAGGGGGCTCCGGTCAGGGTGGCCAGACCCTCAATGGCCCGGCCAGCCTGTAGTGCAAAGTAGGAGCCATGGAGCTTGGCCAGAGCCTTCTCGATGAGAGCCACCCACAGCTGCTTCCTCTGGGCCTAAAAACAACAACAGTCTCAAACTGTAAACGAGGACTGCAGCTCTGAACCTTGCCTCCCATCTAATCACAACTTCCTTTTATCCCAAACCACCCTCCTCCACTGTGAAGCCAGATCTCACAGGAACTCCACTCTGGCCTGAGGGTTGTTGTTTTACACCACATTTCTGCTTCTTACCTTTTCATAATGTTTGCAATCATTCCTAGTGCCTTACTGCAATGACTCGAATACTGTGTATTTTTCATTTTTTGAGAAGTCTGTGTTCAGGTGCCTGCCACAGACACATGTAATGTAGGCTAGATCAGCCAATCTTTATATTTGTGAATGCGAGCACCATCCAGTGCACAGCCATGTACTGGCAGCAAAACAAATAAGTGATAAAGAACGACCCCCACTCTCCACTAAAAAAACAATCCGAAGCACTTAAAAGTACAATTAATATTCCTTTATTATTTCATTTTTGATTAAAAATGACTCTTTTGTATGCACCCCTATTCAGAACGGAGCTGCAGACGTGTTTCGGCAAACTGCCTTCCTCAGTATATCGCAAAACAAACAAGTACTTCATCCAAAGGTACAGATCATTAGATGGCTTACCCTGATAAACACATATAAAAGTTAAACATATTTATGGCAGGCAACTAAAACTGAAGAGCATCTCTTGAACTCAGGTGAAAGCACCTTAAAATTCACTTTGAAAATGTAAAAAAAAATATACATATATATACTTTCAGTAATTTATATAAGAAGCACAGAAAAATGATCAGAGGAACAGTCAAAAAAATAAAAAATAAAGCAAAAATGTTTTGCTTAGATCTATTCAGTGATATTTAGTAAACTAGGCTTCTGATTGAGGTTAATTGGTAATAGATGTCATATGTACATTAGCAAAATGATATCACTATGGGTATCCATTGAAATCTCTCGCTCACCTGGGAGAAGAGGAGGTACCCGTACTCGTCGCAGGGCAGCATGTCGTCCACCAGCACAGTGATCCAGGTGCCGTCCTTGCACAGCCTCACCTGGTACGCCCCTTCAGAGCAGACCACACGAGTGATCATCACCCTCTCAACCAGTTCGGGTCTCTCTGCCAGCACAGCCAGCGCACTGAGGAACCTGTGAAACCAAGCAAAGGAACACAGGACTCACACAGAGCACCGCACAGGACTCACACAGAGCACCACACAGGACTCACACAGAGCACTGCACAGGGAGTGCACAGGACTCACACAGAGCACCGCACAGGACTCGCACAGAGCACCACACAGGACTCACACAGAGCACTGCACAGGGAGTGCACAGGACTCGCACAGAGCACCGCACAGGACTCGCACAGAGCACCACACAAGGAGTACACAGGACTCACACAGAGCACCACACAGGACTCACACAGAGCACTGCACAGGGAGTACACAGGACTCACACAGAGCACCACACAGGGAGTACACAGGACTCACACAGAGCACCGCACAGGACTCGCACAGAGCACCGCACAGGACTCGCACAGAGCACCGCACAGGACTCGCACAGAGCACCGCACAGGACTCGCACAGAGCACCGCACAGGACTCGCACAGGACTCACACAGAGCACCGCACAGGACTCGCACAGAGCACCGCACAGGACTCGCACAGGACTCACACAGAGCACTGCACAGGACTCACACAGAGCACCGCACAGAATGCACAGGACTGACACAGAGCACCACACAGGGCGTACACAGACCATACATATTCTCTCATATTTCCTCTTGTTTATTATATTGGCATTATTGTAAGGCTTGTTTTATATCTGAAAAGGTGCAGTGTGCCATTCTGTTTTACCTCATAAATAGAGGCAGTCCAAATCTGCAGGAATATATGCACAAAACTGTGGACATTTTCAGTAAATATCTGTGGAGTGTTCTGTGGAGCATTTGTGTTAGTATTTGTATTAACAATGGCTTATAAATATGCAAATCAAATAAACATAATCATATCAAACAATTTATGGGTTAAGTACTTCCAATTTAACTGATCAAGCCTTTTTGCTGCAAAACCTTTACAAACTGTCATCACATGAGACTTCTTATTGGGCTATATAACTCCAGTCTAATTAACTACATTTTGAAGGAGACAGAATATCTGTTAAGTTAACAAAACTAAAACCAAACAACTAAGTTATATATTATCAGAATGAGAATTACGATGACGATGTAGCTGCAGAATATGGCGAATCTGTGGAAGACTCTGAATTCTGTGGGAGCCTGAAAATTCCACGATTTCTGTTATCTGCAGATTTGGACTGCCTCTACTAATAACTCTTACAAAAGTTTACTATGGTGACTTGTGGTTTTCCCATGCTTTTCCCATGGTTATACTATGCATTTAATATAGTTTACTGTAATAATAATTTGGGGCTGTGACAATAATATTTTTGAACATACAAGTGCATCCTGTATAATTGAATTTCCTCCCCCAAGCGATGATGCACTCAATTCACTTTATTTAAAAAACCAATCTCTTAGCACGGTGCATTACGACTCCATTTCCTTTTTGCTAGCAGCTTTCATAAATATTGCATAAAAAAAAAAAAAGGCTGAAGTATATTTAGAATCCTTAATGGCGAAAACAGATCTGACTTTTAATGAATGCAGCTGGGTAATGCGAGTGCTGTATACAGTGGATAACTTCCCTGGAGCTAAACAAGAAACAGAACTGAGATATTGCACCCTTCTATATTGAAATTCTCTGTCTCCTTTCTTTGGTTTTCGCAGCAGCAAACAAAAGCACTTTTTAAGCAGCAGAACAAGAGAATCAATAATGCATTTATTAACTTATCCAGGCAGACCCGTTTTACTTTTTTTTGACTTGGGGAAAGTGCTGTGAGTTGTTTTGAAAAACCCAACAACTTACCAAAGTTGCCAGGGCTTTATTTCTCATTGTGTTTAGTGAATTTCCACAGCTACCAGTCATGTCCCTTTAGTTTGACTCCCCACTGAACCTGCTTTGTATTCTGAAGAGGAGCCTCTGCTATTTTTACTGCAGGTTTATTCCGACAATGCCTAGATGCATCAATGTAATTTGTGTTATTATAACACCATGTTTATACAGTCTGTCCAGTAGGGCTGTGCTGACGCTTGTACTCGTAATTGCCTTTAAGAATTATTTAAAAATCGGCAGGTATTCAATAAATCCCCTCAATGTGTTGATTTCAAAACAAGAACATCTGTCTTACCCTCACCTTTACAACTGAGTACCAATCAATGTTTTACAAACAGACTGAAAGCAATTTTTTTCTCTCTGTCAATTTATGGCCTCTGTATGCCAGTACATTAGTAACAATGTCAGCGTCCCAGATGAGAAGAAAATTAAAACACAGTAAAAGCTGACAATTCAGAAAAAGACGGGAAATTGTCAGGTAAGGCTGCCACTGCACCCTTACCTGCCCCATGTTCCTACAAGGCTTTCCAGCACACACTGCTTCACTGGTACAGCAGGTGAGTTCACTTCAGACAACATGTGTAGTCACCCCTGGGCAGGTGAGGTCAGTCTAAAACCAGAACAAGCATGGTTGTTTTCATATAGAATTATATTGAAAAAGTTAATTAGAATAGTTGGAATATGAACACATCTGGATTGAGACAAGTTATTTATTGTGTGCATTTCCAAGTTTCAAGTATTTACAACTGTCAACAATTTCAGATTTTTTCTTTCATTTTGTGGATTTTGGTTTTGTTTCTGAAGGACACAAAAGCATGTGTTTGATATGCTGGAAAATACATTTGATGCATGTGTGGCATAGTAATGTATGGAACCACTAAAAGTACACAGTGCAAAAAGTAATAGGAGGCTACTATCTCATGGGCATCTTACTGTACCATCACATGCTGACGAGATAGCAGCCTCCCTTTATAATTTATATCATGTCCCTTCAGGGGTTCTGTAGTAATTAGATCATTGACAGGAGACAAATAATATGTTACACAAGCATTATCCAACCAATCAATCCAAGAACTTTATAGCCCTTTCTTATCAATTTATGACAGCGACTCTTCTAAACTTCTAAAGGATGTGTATTAGGCTGTTTCAGAGAACTTCCTCAGCAACCAACTGGTGACTTCACATGTTGTCTGAAGTGAACTCGGCTACTGTACCAGTGAAGCAGTGTGTGCTGGAAAGCGTTGTCAGAACATATCAAGCTTTGTCAAGTAAGGGCGCAGTGGTGGCGGAATTGTCAGTTGTTTAATATCTGATTTTAAAACATGATATTTACATGCAATGGGAAGTAGATCCCTCCATGTAGATTATAGTCCTCTCTGTACACCTTAAAGGACGTTTTTGGTTTGCTATTTCTTTTTTTATTTGTGGTACAACTCTTAGGTTTTATGTAAGAAATGTTCTCTACTATTATAACAAACACTCCTAAGTAGGACCACATTTTAGGTACCTTATACACAACATTTTTAACGAGTTTTAAAAACATGAATACTTTGGTTATGTTTATATTAGGCTAGCTATCTGATTGATTATTAATAACAACATGAATATACTGATACATGTATTTATATTTCTATCTTATTTAAAATGTACACTGATTCAAATGGCATCATTAGGAGCAGTACTTGCAACTGCATAAACAAAACGCTGGGGTAAATCACATACACAAAAAAACCCCAGAAAAAGACATGTAAGCGCTGAGTTTACTTTTTTTTTTGTTCAAATGCAGCTACCCTAGAGTAGTCAGCACTATACTGTATGCACTGTGCCTCACAGTTCACATGGAAGGAGGGTAAATGAGCAGAAATGATCCAGTCCAGAATTGTTTGTGAGCAATTTAGTACATGATTGTTTTTTTTCTGAAACAAACCCTCAAACATTTGGTAATATTAATTATCATGCACATTATATTGTTTGTAATATGTTATGGTACACAATATATTAATATTATGAATATAGATCTTTTATACTTCTGTTTTATGTCTTGGCTGTAAATATTTAATGAGGTACAATTTCATTTGTAGCTACATCAACTGGTGGAGTCCCCATTGGAGATAGCGCTGTCAATCATGGTACTGCATCTGGGTTTTAGCTTCACAGACTGACTTAAGGTCGGGAGCATTACATTTTGTAAATAAATCGTACAAAAATTAATGGATAAAGTCAGGATCCACAAGACATAAGTAATCTAAGCAATTCAAATTAAATTACCCACAGAGAATGATTAAACTGACGAATACCCACTAATTTACTGTTGGTGGTGGAGCCCAACTGCACATGTGCAACTTTTGAGTTAGTAAAAAATAAACCATGCATGAGCAAAGAAAAATCAAAATAACCCACTAAATATTTTATACATTTTTTCAGTTCCAAAATAAGTCACTCCTAGTCATTTATTACTATCTGCCTGCCAGATATGGTGTTTAAATATGCAGCCGTTTATTTTTTGTTATTTTAGTGAACAAAAAAAAAAATAATTCTGTAACTTAAACTGCTGCACGGATTTTCACGAAACCTGGACAAAAAAAAAATCTGCGTCACACGGACACAATGCATATTAAATGTCGTCCTGATCCATTTGGAAAACGGCAGAGAAAACATACCCCTAAAAATACCCCTGCTCTTACCTAGAACGACGCTATCGCCCCATTATAATAATCTTCCAGTCGGCTTTTAAAGCACTCAGTGCGGATGTTAATTGCCACTGATTGGTACTCAATTGCAAAGGTGAGGGAAGGACAGCTTTTCTTGTTTTGAGATCAACACATTAATGAATGAATTTATTGAATACCTGCCGATAAATACTTCCTAAAGGCAATTACGAATACGAGTATATGTTTCTGCACACCCCTAGTCCAGGCTGCACTGTGCCTGTTCAATCAGATAACTGACACAACCTGATATTTTTGGATTTTTAGAGCGACATCACTAAGGGACCAGGAGACGCTAACTGTAACCATGGAAATCTATTACCTGGGAGTTCCAAGAACGTTTCAAAACATTTCAAAGCACCGTCCCGAGTAACATGACTCAATGAAACATGAACCAGTGGGAATGACGGCACATATCTTAAAAAAGTAAGGGGAAGTAAAGCATGCCATTGAAGTGACTTGTTCCTTAACACTGTCATTATATTGCTTTTTGTAATGAATAGAAAACACAGCGTATAATATACATGAAGTGATGCTTTTCTTTATTTCACTTTCATTCTGGGTTTTCCTTGCTTTTAAAAAGAACATAGAGCAATATATATATATATATATATATATATATATATATATTCTTTTTAACCCTGACCTTTTTATGATGTTTGAAATCATTCAAAATTGAGTTGCTCTAATTTTTAATGTGTTTTTTTTTGTTTTTTTTTTTTTTTTAATTAACTAACTGCATCTTTCCTGTGTAGTATTGCTGGGCCTGAAAAATTATGTGATAGTTTGACCTTTCAACATCTGGTAAAGTTTATTGAGCAAAGCAGATGGGCCAGATAACTGAACTGAGTAAAAAAAAAAAAAAAAAAAAAAAAAACACATAAACTCACCAGCAGTTTCCCAGAAGCCCCTGCATGATGTCAGAGGGGCGGGGCGTGCAGAACACTGACCACTTGAACCCGCGGCCCTTTAAATTACTGCAGTTGATCTCGTGGGGGCGGAGCCACTTCTTGACGCGCTGCTGCACACTGTCTCCCTCGGGAAACCCCACTGAGCGTGGGCCAGGGGGGAAACTGTCATCAACGAAGTTCACGGCATTCTGGGAACAGGTGACAACAGCCAATAAGAAAACTGTATTTATGCAGACTAACCAATTAGATCAATCTGTATCCTTTTATACTGTAACAGCTCCCAACTCTACTTCAATCTGTACCCCTCTATACTGTAACAGAGCCCCCAACTGTCCTTCAAACTGTACCTCTCTATACTGTAACAGAGCCCCCAACTCTCCTTCAAACTGTACCTCTCTATACTGTAACAGAGCCCCAACTCTCCTTCAAACTGTACCTCTCTATACTGTAACAGAGCCCCCAACTCTCCTTCAAACTGTACCTCTATACTGTAACAGAGCCCCCAACTCTCCTTCAAACTGTACCTCTATACTGTAACAGAGCCCCCAACTCTCCTTCAAACTGTACCTCTATACTGTAACAGAGCCCCCAACTCTCCTTCAATATGTACCCCTCTATACTGTAACAGAGCTCTCAACTCTCCCTTAATCTGTACCCCTCTATACTGTAACAGAGCCCCCAACTCTCCTTCAGTATGTACCCCTCTGTACTGTAACAGAGCCCTCAACTCTCCCTTAAGCTGTACCTCACTGTAACAGAGGTCAACTCTTCTATAACCCTCGCCCCCTTAATGAAAAATGTCTCCTCAATTGGTATCACTGAACCACAGACTGGAATGGATGCTGTTCATTAATTAAAAGACTCGAAGGCAAATTAAATGAGTGCGTGTTCCCGATTCACACCATTCCTGAGCTTGGAGACATGGAGAGCATTGTTTAATTATGTGTTAGAAACTGTATAGAAAATGGAAATTCCATGATCACTTTCTGTCTATTTATTCACACTGGAGTGTAAAAACAGAATGACTGGGAGGTGGGACATTTATTACCAGTACTGGGAGTGAACCGATAACAATCAATGAAGAACGACTATCCCACAGTGACTCTGTACTGGGAGTGAATTGATAAGAATCAATGAAGAATGACTGTCCCACAGTGACTCTGTACTGGGAGTAAACTGATAAGAATTGTGGTTCTCCTGCACCTGTGGGATGGATTTTTAATTACTAAAAGATTAGTGGTGGGGAGAAGCAATTGGGGCAACCTTGTTAAGCATCAAGCAAACAGGCACAATAGGAAAGGTGCTGGGGCCCAACATTCACACAACTGGAAAGGTGCTGGGGCCCAACATTCACACAATTTTTGCTTCTAACTTCTTTTATTCATCGCTCCACTTTACATTGAAATACTCATTCAATTATCAGCTGCATTGTAACCAGAATAAAGATGCTGAGACACATATGTACCAAGGAAAGTGCTCAACACAGACAGTTCTTGGTTATCCTTACAAACACTACTACAGAGAGAAAGAAAGGCAGGGAATGGGAGAGGCGTCATCACAGGCGCAAATGAGTATGCTTTGGGAAGACACATGGACAAAATGTAGGTAAGGCACAGGTATTATCCCATTGACGAGACCAGTGGCAATGTCAGTGTTCTTGCGAAGCACAAGTTTGCAGCCTATTTTGACTCGTACGGTAGTTTCCAGTCCAGCTGTAAGACTGCAGTCAGCCTTGCAGGCATTCTATTCAACACATTTCTCTTGAAGTTAAAGGGCAGTCCACAGTCCATAAGATGAATGTCTACTATAGATACTAATGAGAGCAAAACAAATACAAAAGAAAAACAAGGGAAACGCAGATCTCTTCAAGAAAGTTGTATAAATGGATTTTAGATTTTTCTACGATACAATAACAAGACGTAGTTTAACAGTAAACTAATGTGATCCATCTGCATCTCCATCCATTTGCGATTCTTTCCATCTAATGATGTAGATATCCTTCCGTCTGATGTTGATGGCTGAAGTGTAATGCTGGCTCCAGGGATCAGCTTATTTTGCCTCCCCAGCGCATCAGCACACATAATGGCTGCGATGCTGGCTCTGGGGATCAACCCAGTGCGGTCTCCCCAGAGCATCAGCATAACAACCATCTGGATTGAGCTAAGTAGGGTACATCGCTGGGGTCTCCAAGTGGGCACCTTCTATCCTCTGTGTTTCGTCGACTAGCCCACAACACCTCAAGAGAGCTCGACTGATTCTGCTGTCCCAGAATCACCCCCCTCCATCCCCCACTCAACTCAGCCCTGCTTACTTCAGTGTACATCAGCGTTGCTTTCTTTCTATTGTGCTTGAGATCCCCATCCAGAATCTTTCCGTTCAAATTTTGACTCATAAGACCGACTTCCACTCCTCAAACATCCAGTTTCTGTGGTTTTTGGCCCAGGCAAGTCTCTTCCTCTTATTCTGCACTCTTAACAATGGTTTCTTTGCAGCAGTTCTTTTAGTTAGGCCCGCTTCACACAATCTCCTCTGAACAGTTGATGTTGAAACACCTGTACTTCTGGTTGCATTTAGCTGAGCTTGTATTTCAGGGGCAGTTAATCACCGTTTTTGCAGACTTGTGACTCGAATTAACTTTTTTTCTGATTCTGAGGGCACCCTTGGCCTGTCTGACCTTGTTCGTTCCTCATGAGTGCCAGTTTCTTCAAATCGTTTGATGGTTTTGGCCACAGCAGTTACACACACTTGCAAAGTTCTTGTGATTTGTCTTAAAGATTGACCTTAATTTCTTAAAGTAATTACAGACTTAGTCTTTTTTCTTTGCTTAACTGAGCGTATTTTGCCATTTTCTGCTCCCTTACATTCAGGAATGACAAATTTGTGCCTATGCTACCTATATTTATAGTAATCATGGACCCTCACCTGTTAACAATAATTGGTGACAAAAGGTTAATTAGGTAACATGCTAGTTAATTCAGAGAACATCTAACAAAGACACTTTTATACTTAGGCCAGTGTTTTAACACCGTGTTATACACATTTCAGACTTGACTGACTTGGGCTTCAGACTGAAATCCCCTTGCTTTGGGTGACCATTTCATTGAAGTTGACAGGATATACATTTTCATTTAAAAATGTAATTTTTGAATGCAATTCACTTATGATTATCAGCTTATATAAGTACACGTATCATATAATGAAATATTAAGTGTTTATAGACAAGTTTATACAGTTAAAAGCATAGCTAATCATGAAAAACCTGGTTTCAAACAGGTGTACTCAAACTTTTGACTGGTTCTGTGTGTGTGTGTGTGTGTATATATATATATATATATATATATATATATATATATATATATATATATATACACACACACACACACACACACACACACACACACACACACACACACACACACTACACCCCCTTGAACTTTTTTCACATTTTGTTGTGTCAGTGCCTCAGAGTTTCATGCAATTAAATTTAAATTTTTTTCCCACTTATCTACACACCATACTCCACACTGTTAAGGGGAAAAAAGGTTTTATTGAGAAAAAAAATTATATATTAAAAATACAAAACTGAAAGATCATAATTGGATAAGTCTCCAATCCCCCTGAGTTAATACTTGGTGGAAGCACCTTTGGCTGCAATTACAGCTGTGAGTCTGTTGGGATAGGTTTTTGCACACCAAGATTTGGCAATATTTGACAATTCTTCTTTACAAAACTCTTCAAGCTCTGTCAAGTTCCTTGGGTAGCATTGATGGACAGCATTCTTCAAGTCATGCCACAAATATTCGATTGGATTTAGGTCGGGGCTCTGACTGGGACAATCAAGGACATTTACCTTTTTGTTCCTTAGCCACTCCAGTGTAGCTTTGGCTGTGTGCTTTGGGTTGTTGTCATGCTGAAAGGTGAACTTCCGTCCCAGTTTCAGCTTTCTTGCAGAGGGCAGCAGGTTTTCCTCAAGGACTTCGCTGTACTTTGCTCCATTCATTTTCCCTTCTATCCTGATAGTCCCTGACAATGAGAAACATCTGCATAACATGATGCTGCCACCATCATGCTTCACAGTAGGCATGGTGTTCTTTGGGTGATGCACTGTGTTGCGTTTACGCCAAACACAATGCTTTGCATTTAGGCCAAAAAGTTCCATTTTAGTTTCGTCAAACCACAAAACTTTTTGCCACATGGCCACAGAATCTCCCGAGTGTTTCTTTGCATACTACAAAACGGGATTCAAGATGGGCTTTCTTGAGTAATGGCTTCCTTCTTGCCACCCTACCATACAAGCCAGACTTGTGGAGTGCTTGGGATATTGTTGTCACATGCAGACCAGTCTTGGCCATAAAAGCCTGTAGCTCTTGCAAAATTGCCATTGGCCTCTTGGTAGCCTCTCTGATCAGTCTCCTTCTTGCTCGGTCATCCAGTTTGGAGGGATGGCCTGATCTAGGCAGGGTCTTGGTGGTGCCATACACCTTCCACTTCCTAATAATCGTCTTGGAATTCTTTTGAAAGCGCCTTGGTGCTCATGGTTGAGTCTTTTCTTTGAAATGCACTACCCAGCAGAGGGAACCTACAGGAACTGCTGAATTTATCCTGAAATCATGTGAATCACTACAATATAAGGTGCAGGTCACTTAATTTGCTGTGTGATTTTGAAGGTGATTGGTTACACCTGAGCTAATTTAAGATTGCTATTACAAGGGGGGTGGACTCTTATCCAACCAAGTTATTTCAGTTTTTATTTTTAATTAATTTTCTAGAATATTTTTTTCACTTGGAAGTTGTGGGGTATAATGTGTAGATAAATGAAAAAAACAACTATTTTAATTCAAGGCAACAAAAGGTGAAAATTTTGAAAGGGGTGCGGACTTCTATTCTCTCTCTCTTTTTAATCAACTGACTGTATTGCATTTAGCAGAGCAATGAATAAGACAATATTAGTGTAGTTATTATTAGGCAGCCAGTGGCAGTTCGTCATAAGAGGCTCGTAGGCTTAGCCTCTGTAGTAATTTTGTAAAAGTAACAAAACCATACTGATCTGCGACCGTCACTTAGCCTCTAGAGTTTAATCCATCATTTTTTTTAGCCTCACATCATGCTAACATGACAGAATCCCACCCATTTGAGTTTTCTGGGTGGGATTATGTGTGTATTCCACCTTCAATCACTCTCTGTCAAGTTTTACTGTATGTGCACTAGCTAAACAATACAAGTTTGTGGCTAGTCTCCACCACTCCTAATTAGAGACTTAATCTTAACATGTCTTAACACTGGTCACGTGTGGCTACTCCATTTCGAAATCCATATGCAGTGTGCAGTTGTATATTTTTTCAGTGAACAATGGCTGCCGTTGTATACTTTTTAATTCATACGCCATTGTCCTTGCTTTCAATTGGGGGAAAAAATAAGAATAAAAAACGAAGGTCATCCAAAGCCTGAACTGGACCTTCAACAGGGAGGACCAAAACAAAATTGTCTTTAACTGCTCATGGTACAAAAAAAAAAAAAAAAAAAAAAAAAAAATTGTTGACTGCAAGTATTGAAAAGCAAAAGCTGTTCTGCTGGCCTCATTTGCTTTTTCAAACTGGCTATTTATCTTCCCTGTGGATTTCTGTGGGCTACAGTGATTTGAAAAATCTTCCATGGGCTGTAAAAACACACGCAACAGCACCCAGTCACATATCCACAGATGTAAAACTTCAGCTTCTTGGTAAGAGAGAACTGCGTACACAAATTGCTGAACACAACAATCTTGCTATTTAGCAAGGCAGGAGTTACCATTTTGGGGGCATGAAGAAGGTGCTGAACCATTGAATAAAATGCCGATGACACCATCATTGCCTCAAGCAGCTTCATTGAATAAAGAGTCGATACAAATTTTACGACGGTGAAAGTAAAATTTTGATTTTATCAGTAATGCAGAGCTGTATGCCGTTCTCGCATGATAACTACACTCAAAGCTGCAGGATGCTTTAGCAGTATAGGAAAGATATAAATATTCCTATTGTTATACACCAAAAATACACCAAAATGTCTAGAAGAGGCTTGGGACTCTATGTATCATTGATTTTTCATTTGTATCTTCATTTTCAGAGGTTTTTGTGAATTCGTAGACATACCCACGATGTACTAAAGCCACTTTGTCTCCCGTAACTTAGTTTCGTCACTGCAACGATAGTTTAGCTATGCCTGTTCTTTTCAAACTACGCTACTTCCGTATGCAAATGTACAAATCTCATTACAATAAATCAAAGGTTCGCCCTTAACCTTGATGTACTATAACTTTCTCTTGACTTACGACTGCAGTTTGAGCCTGATATTTTACATGTGCCTTTCACTAGCATAGATTTAACTGGCTAAAACCTCCTGCTTAACGATTGCCAGGTATATAATTACTTTAAGTGCATTAAAATATATATATAGCTCTGGAAAAAATTGAGGGACCACTGCAAAATTATCAGTTTCTCTGGTTTTACTATGTATAGGTATGTGTTTGGGTAAAATGAATATTTTTGTTTTATTCTATAAACTACTGACAACATTTCTCCCAAATTCCAAATTAAAATATTGTCATTTAGAGCATGTATTTGCAGAAAATGACAACTGGTCAAAATAACAAAAAAGATGCAGTGTTGTCAGACCTCGAATAATGCAAAGAAAATAAGTTCAGATTCATTTTTAAACAACACAATACTGATGTTTCAACTTAGGATGAGTTCAGAAATCAATATTTGGTGGAATAACCCCCCTGATTTTCAAGCACAGCTTTCATGAATCTTGGCATGCTCTCCGCCAGTCTTTCACATTGACGTTGGGTGACTTTATGCCACTCCTGGTGCAAAAATTCAAGCAGCTCAGCTTAGTTTGATGGCTTGTGACCATCCATCTTCCTCTTGATCGCATTCCAGAGGTTTCAATGGGGTTCAGTTCTGGAGATTGGGCTGGCCATGACAGGGTCTTGATCTGGTGGTCCTCCATCCACACCTTGATTGACCTGGCTGTGTGGCATGGAGCATTGTCCTGCTGGAAAAAACAATCCTCAGAGTAGGGGAACATTGTCAGAGTAGAAGGAAGCAAATTTTCTTCCAGGACAACCTTGTACTTGGCTTGATATTGGACAATTGGTTGGCTTTGGTGTTTTGTGTTGACTTTTTGTTTCCATTTACTTTGAATGTCAAGTGTCTGTCGCTTAGTGTCCCAGTGAATTTAGTTAGTTATTTCTTTCCATGTTTCTTTTATTAATGCTTTTTGTCCAAGCAAAGTCTTAAACAATAATTCCAATTTTTTATTTTTTTATTTCACTAACTAAAAGGTCAATTTCGTCTCTGTCAAAATTTGTTTTCCTTTTATTTTTTGCCCGTGGTATAGTTGAATCTGCAGATGCCATCGCTCGAGCCAATATTTGCCAACTGCTGGCACTTTTATCTGTTCACTTGCCAGAAGGAAGTTCTAAATCATGAATTTCAGTGTTGCAAATCCAGTTATAATGATATGCAAATTCCGATCTCTCCTGCATAATCACCTGTAATTTATGTAGTTTGTGACCTTGCAGTGAAATTAAGAAAGTTGTTCATGAACCTGAGCTGCTTAGTACATTGAACGCAAAAATTCCATGAAGGCCAGAGGCTACGAATTCCCAGCATTTATGAACAAGTAATCAATATTAGTACATAGGGCCCTACGTGTGTGTGATAAAAGTTTGGTGCAGATTGTACAAAATCAAGCAAGTTATCATGTTTTCCATGTAGTGTGCCAGGCAGACAGACACAATGATATATGATGAAAAGTAAACTTATATGGGAACCAAGCAAGATTTCTTTTTTACTGCACGTTAAAAATGCGTAAGGAAATGTTTTGCTCCCAAACACGATTAGTGCCGTTTGAAAAGAATGCTCTGGTATTTGGTGTAGCTGCAATCAAGTCAAGGTTAAACTCAAGTGGTTATTGTCGTCTGCTCCAGAGGAAGGAGAAATTCCAGCTGAGTCGACAGAGACACACTCACACCCACACTGCTGCTGTCTGACAGACCAACAAGAAATCCTCCAACCAGTCCTCACCATCCTAACATTGCAAAGCATGGGAGCTTACTTCTTAATTCTATTGTATTTTACAGAATTGTTCAACTTCAGTACAAGTTTAAGATGTGCTATTACTGTTATCAAATTGTTATTCAGTTTCATTAAAACCCAATTTCACTTTGTCATTCCAAGTTTCTGTTTGTTTTTATATCATAGCTTAGTTATCATGTAATAAAGCTACTTCATTTCAAGGCAAACTACATTAATCTGTTAAACCCCCAGCCTCCCACAGGCAATTTCTGCCTGGAGGGCCATGGCCTTAAATAAAAATCACATTATCTTCCAAAGTATAGACAGCACAGGCTTGAATTCAAGGTAACCCCCCCTGGCCATTAGGACTAAAACCTCAGATTTGATATAAGTCTTACTCAGTACTACACTGGAAGGAGATATCCAGAAAAAAAAAAAAAAAACAAGAAACGCTTTTCAAGAGCCAGATTATTTTCCAATGCTTCCCCAACATGTCTACTACACTGGATAAAAATGTGAAACTGATTGAATAAAGGGATCAAATTCTACATGAGTTTTTACAAAGCTAGGCCCAAGGGTCCCCAAACCTCTCCAAAAATGAATATTGTGTAAATCTTTATGGCCAGTCATACACTAGTTTCTTCAGCAAGTTCTAAAAGAGAAGTTACCTTCTGGCTCCTCACATGCTATACATTGCCACATGAATTAGATTTTGTAATCCTCTTTTTTACTTATTTGTCCAATATTTCATTCAAAAGGTGGCCTTTTTGGAGCACTTTGGGGTGCCCGAAATGTATCCATGATGAGTATGCATGACAAATACTCTTAGTTCATATGCCACAACTGTCAGGCACATTGCTCTCACATAACTGTGTGTTTGTGCAGGAGAATGTTGCTACTGAGATTTTTTTGTAGCTCTGCATTTTTAGAACCTGACTATTTTTGTTGCTCACTTGTTTGAAAGTATGTAAATTTCAAGAAGCAAAATAATGAGATTTTTTTTTTTTCAAAATAAAGTGGTTACACTCATTCAAGCACTGCTGACAGGTGAATATGTGTTGATTATTGGATAAAGGTGTCTGCTAAATGTCTACAATAATAATAATAATAATAATAATAATAATAATAATAATAATAATAATGAGATTGCCGACACCTTTGCGGCTCTAAATCAGGCTGCCAGACTGAAAACACCTCAGTTCCTTTCATCTTTACTTTGATTGATATGTGGCAAACAAAGGAGCTGAGTGAATGATTGTTGGAGCAGGCAGACAGCTTATCTTGAAAGGCTAAGAAACCTACATTGTCTCTAGGTGAGTAACATCACTCCTTGTAATCATGGAAATATAAAAAAGTTTGCTAAACACTCCCATGCAATAATCTAAACCAATAAACATCAATGAGAAAATAATAAAAGACCGCCGGGAAGAAACAATTACTTCTTGCAACTTGTATTGCATCGTAAAGATCAGGGACCGGATACAGCAGCACAGCACAGATGAGACATGGTGTTGCTCTTTACTATGCAATAAAAATTGTTAAAAAAAAATGTTATTTCTGCGTGCCCCTTGAGAGTCAAATGGTTGCATTTTCTAATACCATTTACAGTAAAAATGCATATTGAAAATTACACAATAATAATAGTATGTAGTGTGGATCCATTATACTTACAAATCCTGAAGAGGCTCCAATCCATCTTCAAATGCTGCTTCAAAGGACGCTGAATCAGCGCTCTCCAACCCAGAAAGTTGGATCATTTTTGCCGTCACTCACTATTATCCATCTCCTCCAAAACTTCCAAACGATTTAATCGACTTCTTTTGGGATGCTTTGGAACACTGCTCGCCATTTCGTTCAATTTTATAAATTTTACAAATTGAAAAATGATCATAAAACAGTAAGAAACCTTGATCCTAAGTGCGTAATACTGCGCTCTCACTTGCAAATATATGTCTTGTTTACATAAGCACATCAATTACTCTTCAAAGGGTTAGGCTACAAACAAAGTCAAGGTGTTATTGGACAGCTTGTTACCTCCCTTACAATGTGATTTCACCATCAACAGATACATGTAAGGCCAGAGCAGTGAAACGCACAGCTAGTCGATCGGAGTTGTTTTTGAACCGTGAGGTACTAGACACATTGCGAAGGGAATATCTCAGTGGTGAAATGGAGAATTCGAAAAATGATCGAGATGATTTTTTAAATATAATGTGCAATTGCAGTACCATGTTCCACCTGCGGAACAAGGGGGGGCGTAAGAGGTTAAAGCAACAGAACAAGCACCATATCTTATTCCTATTTCTTACTAGAACTAAAACACATTCTGTGCAATTACCGTTTCTATTTTATTTTGGTTGATAAATTTATATGTATGTTTCATTTCAGTTCCAATCGTTGACAGTAAGGGCACTTACCTGCAGAGACTGACCTCTGCAGAAGGTATTAATGCTATTATAAACCAAACAAATGTATGTATATGTATATGTATCTTTTTAAATGCATACCACATTGTGGTTAGAAACAGTTTTCTCCATGGCAGCACAGCAAAGCAAGCCTCATTCTCATCCACAACTCAGAGGTAGTGTGGATGTAGCTGGATTAGAGCAGGAGACAAAGGGATTCCTTAGCCCTGTCTGACAAAATATTACATCAACCTGTCACTCCACTCCCCTCGGCCACAGTGGGGCTCTCCACACACTAGACATCACCTTTCTTAAAAGTGCTTGCAGCTAAATAATTCCATAAACCTGTTTAGCACTACCATCCCAAATTTGCAGATTTGAAAGAAACACAAGTTAGAGCAAATATGTGTTTTCATTTGAACACACCATACTCTCGAACACAGGTTTTAATGGACTGTTATAACCACACCTACCTCCCTGCAGAACCCGACAATGTTCTCCAAGAGCTCCTTGGCCTCTCCCTCGTCGTTCTGCCGCCTCGCCTCCACGTGCATGCTCTCCCGTCTCTTCAGGGGCTTGGCCCCCTTGCGCAGGGTGAAGTACTGCTGAGCAGTGTGGCAGGCAGCGCAGTGTTTGGATTTCAAGTCGTTGAGCAGGGTGCAGGCTGGGCAGGCCCACTGACCAGCCTTCTCCTGAGCGTTTAGGGAGGTCGAGGACGAGGAGGAAGGGAAGAGCCGAGCAGGTTTGCGGGGCCCTGCTTTGCCTTGGCTGGTCCCAGGGCAGGAGTTGCAGACGTCGCCCGTTGAGCCGCATTGGGGGCAGCGCTGCTGGTAGTCCTGGAAGCCATATAGTTTGGATGACCCACAGGCGCTGCACTTGGGGGCCCCTGTGGAGTTGCGAAGGGTACACTTGGAACAGGACCAGGTGCTGAAGTCTGGACTGGACGGGCTAGCGGGGGTGAACCGCACAGACTCCCCCGTCAGGTCGATCAAATCGCTGGCTACCCGGGAGGAACGGCAGGTCTCGCACTTGGAGCCACTGAAGGAGCAGGAGCTGCACTTCCAGGTGGAGGAAGAAGAGAGGGAGGAGACAGAAGAGGGGGGAGGAGGCAGGGAAGGACACACCTGCATATCCTCCTCATCAAAGATACTTAGCCGCTTGCCTTGGAAGGTTTCCCCTTGCTGGGGGGGTGGCTGCTGAGGCTTGGAGCTGGTGGGAGGAGGTTTGGGAGGCCACTGGGAGATGGTTACAGCTGTTGTGGAAGGGGAGGTAGGGCTGGGGGCTGGATTAGGGGGCCGTTCCAGATGTGGGCCTTGAGGAGGAACTTCCCTGCGGCTTCGAGGGACCGGGTTGTTCTGCAGGAGGGAGGAAAGGGGGGTGAAGGCTGATGAAGTTGAGGAACCAGTGTGTGGAGTTTCAAGGGGCTCCTCAGGCACTGCCGCGGGAGGGGAATCTTCATCAGTCAGGTCGATAAGTAGCGCTCCTCCACTGTTGGTGACCGTGGAGAATCCGACCACAGGTGTCAAGACTTCCGGCACTACCAAAGCCTCGGGAGGGATTTTGGGGAGGGAAAGCTTGCGAGGCCCACCACAGGCAGAGCAGGAGAGGGCTACAGGCGTGTTGTGCAGGGTGCAGCGTGGGCAGGCCCAGCCAGAGAGAAGCAGCATGTCTCCAGGACTCGTCTCTCCGTTGCTCTCCGATCTTCGGAGCTCCTCTTTGGGAGGTACCTGCCCTCGGGGCTCCAGGAGGATGGTGGTGGAGTTGGAGGGAGTGGCAGAGGTAGAGGTGTTTTGTGGAGGGAGAATCCCATTTGGAGTGCCCAGGGAGGGGCCCTGGCTGGCTCCAGGTCCGAAGCCACAGACAGTGCAGGCGCCAGACCCATTGCGGTTGTTGAGAGTGCAGCGAGGGCAGATCCAGGGCTGCTCCTCCGTGCTGCTGAGACGCAGGATGTGGTTGAGGTCGGGTTTCTGACGGGGCGCCTCGCAGATGGAGCAGCGGGGCGCTCCACCAGCATTCAGGAAGGTGCACCGGCCGCAGGACCACTCGCTGCTCCCCACCGCTGCAGCCATGGAGCCAGGGGAGTGAGAGTGACTGAAGGAGAGACAGAGAAGGGAGGTCAGTGCTGCAGGATCTACTGAGATATCAGCCAAGCAGACAAACATTTCAGTGTTACATAAAAACATGACAGACTCATTTTTTAGTATCGATTGATCCCTAAACGTTGTCAGGTCAAACTTGTGCATTCTTCTGTTTGTAATTAACTGATATTGTTTTTACACTGTATGTTCTGTAGGAATTATTTATGGGAGCTTGTCTTGATCAACCAGGACATTCCTGGAAACCTCCAGATATTTGTTTCACGTTAAATCACTAACACCTTGAATTTTTTTATATACTTATACCATATACTTCCAGTAGTAACATGGTCGACCCTTGGCATTAACCACTGCTAGACCATGCTTGATCTATGGCACCAAAGCAAAACTTTTTCAGACCATGGAGATTCTGAACATGGTTGCACATCACAACCAGTCATAGACCATGACTGGCACAATGGCAACATGGTTTACTGAATGATTATCCCACTGAATTTGATTAAGAAAATAAAAGTCCATTTAGTTGTGAACATCCCAAGCAGTTTGTGCTTGTGTACATGTTAGCAGTCAGCGGTGTAATGCATGCTTTCTAAATATTTAATCACATTTATTGTAGTTCAGCCTCATTAAACCCTTTGAAAATACAGTGCAGATCACAAATCCAATTGCAGAATTACAAATCCAAGAGCCATGGATTTCCCAAACAAACAGATTACAAGTGGAGAGTAGCAGCCAAACCAAAAAACATTTGCCTACTGGACTAACTATCCTGTTTGGTTGGCGTGATGTCCAAATGCTGGAATAAAAATAACATTTATGTTGACTGTCACTAGTTTAGCCCACTCCGCAAATACACTGGCACTGTTCACCGTAGCTTTCTTTGCCTAAACTGCAGTCCACACTCTGTAACACAGCATCCTTTCTGTAACAGCTTGCACAAAGCTCCAGCCCAGATGATCAACACTGCACTCATCCTTGATTTAATGTTATGTTTGCAAAATAAAATATGTTTGCTTAAACTGTGATGCAGCACCATCGGGAAAAACAAAAAGCCCAGTGTGCGGTGCTAGACATGTTTAACACATAGCAGTAATAAACAGAGACTGCTTATTTGTCATGTGAAAGGTAATCGCTGACAAAAGCATATGGAATGGTAGTATCGCGTCTCAATCCATGTAACAACTGTGAAAATACCTGCTTATGACAGACGTAAGCACTATGAATTACATTCTAGAACCTAGCGATATCATTTTCTGCAAACTCCACCTGTACAAGCAGCAGAGCAACAGTTTGTTTTTACTTTTTGCTGTTCAAAGCGCTTCATCGTTACATCTTTGGTAAAATTATGAACAAGGAAACATGCCAGGGTCTATGGTAAGGTCAACCCAATGTCAACCTTTGACATTCTGGAACACGGCCCCTTGATTCTTCATAGATTAGTGGCCATCATGCCATTAACACTTCTGCTTCACACTGTTCCAATGGAAAGGTGCTGTCCAGTAGCTGGACATTCTTGCAGACGTCACTCTCACCAAACTCAAGCTCCAGTGCTCCTGTCACAAAAAATGTTCTCAATCAATGCTGATGATTTGCATGGAAATCCAGGAACATTGTGAGTGATGGTTTGCAACATGAGATTTATATTTTCATGAGAATGACACGAGTCGTGGGGGAGTTGATATTGGAAGCAAATATTTAGATAGAACCTCCTGGAATTTTGTCATTGTCCCTGGCATATTTTGTCTTTATACTTTCTAACTCTCACTCAGGTGTGTTCACACACCTTTGCCTTACTCTCTGCCAGGGCTCTGCAATCGTTTCCATTCTCTATCGTTACTCTTGTGAACTGCATGTTTTTCAGGATTAGCCCTCAGCCTTTCCCTTGACAGTCACTTTCTCTCTGCTGCTGACTGTCATTTTATTGTATCTATCTACAAAATCTATCATACGCCTCAGAATAGCCATTTAAAAATAGTTGCTGTGGACAACTTTATTTTAAATAAATAATGTATTTTCCAAATATAACAACGTTTATAAAATTCTCTCAGATACTTTCGTTGAGAATGATAGTATGTACAAAGAATAGTACAGTACATGCATTATTATTGTTTTTAATATTTAATTAATCTGAAGTAATTAAGACACCCAAAGCCCTAAATGTATGCCAATTATGCTATTTAAAAATAAAATAAATAAATAAACAGGGTTAAGGATGGAAGATGATTTTAAACTCTTAAACAGCTCGCTCCATAAACCGTGCTTGCACCATACTTCTACCTGTTGTTAAGTCAAATGATTTATTTTAAAGTTTTGTTTTTTAAAGTTTAACACCACATGGCAACATACATAACCTTGTAAGGTGTAATGCTTTCGTCTTTGTTCCCAGTGTGAGGGATGTTAAGAGACAGATGTTACACTTGAAGTCACAGCAAATAAAGTATTAAGAACAGGCAAAAAATTTGTATGAGAGTTAGAAAGTATAGAGACAAAATATGCCAGGGACAATGACAAAATTCCAGGAGGTTCTACCTAAATATTTGCTTCCAATATCAACTCCCCCACGACTCGTGTCATTCTCATGAAAATATAAATCTCATGTTGCAAACCATCACTCACAATGTATTCATTTTTGGGGCCGATTAGAACAAAAGCCTGAACTGTATTCATTTTTGGGGCCGATTAGAACAAAAGCCTGAATTGATTCCCTGTCATCTTACAGGCCTGACAGTGTCCCCATGGAAACAGGGCCAGCTCTGCCCCATGCAGTGTGTGCTGTGCCACTCTGACAGTGTGCCCATGGAAACGGGGTTCTCTCTGCCCCGTGCAGTGTGCTCTGTGCCACTCACTGCATCCCTGGCTCTTCCCAGCCTGGCTCGAATCCAGCTGTGTATTAGGGGTGATATCTGCTAGCTGGGCCCTGTCCAGCCATCCTTTCTGGCTGTGACACATTTCTGTTGTGTTTGAAGTCATTAGCACCACCTTCTCATTGCTGGCTCCCTGTTCCCAGCACATCTCCACATTTCACAAGGCAATCCCAATACTCAGTCACTGCTAAAGATGTCTGCCTGCTTAATTGATCAAGCTGTAGAACTTGTGAACCAGTCCAGCTGGCTTACACTCCACAAAGACAGTTCTGGCAATGTTGTCTTTAAATCAGTTAGCAATTTCAACGTGTCTTTATAGAACGAAGAGTCAGTGTCAACTAGTGATCTGCTACTTTGAATCCAGTTTGTCTGCTGGCAACGCACATCTGTGCACTAGATGGTGCTGGCACTTACTAAAGACACTTTAGTGATCTACAGCTATGGCCAAAGGTTTTGCATCAATTTTTGTCACTTTATGAAGCAAAATGCATTAACTCTACAGGGAGATGCAAAACTTTTAGCCATAGCTATTGTCTTCATTACAGGTACTATAGAACTGAAGAGCAGCTCCTGAACTCACGGTCAAAGCACCTTAAAGAGCAACTAGTGGGGTTCCGAAAAGCATAGTGTTATACACAGGGCTGAAATTCAACAAAAATGTGCAGGCACTGAAGTGCACAGCCTGGTGGAGTAAACCTGTGGTTTATTCTTTTTTTTTTCCTACACGTAAAAATTAAAGACAATTTGAGTGCCAATTAATAAATACTTCTAAGATGTATAGATGTACAGATGTACAATATTTTGTAATACAAAATAAGCCTTAAAACATTGCTAATAAAATATAACCAATTCACCAAAGAAGCTGAAAATACTGAAAGCTTTGTACCCTCTACTTGTATCACCCAGTCATACTGTAATATAACACTAAGTTAAACCTTAAATGACAATTACTAAGAAGTATTACACTACACAGAAACTGCTGTAGAGAGAGGTTTTTGTTTCAAGATACCCGGGGTGATGTTATCAAAAAACAACTGTACTATGAACAAATGATACAAAAAGGGCTAAAGTCAAACAATGCGCAATACAGGCTGAAATACCCCTCTATTTTAATGTAACAGACACTAAAAAATAATGATGGTACTTGACCTTTTTCATTTCCATAGTATTCTCTGAAATCACACTTTCCAGACCCTGGGTAATCACCTACAACAGAACCTGGCTATGCCACATTGATAGCCTGTTATTTTATTTTAACTTACTTATCTACAATAATATATTCTGTCTGCTTTGTTGTTGTGTTTCTGTTTAGATAAATTACCATGAACTACTCCATTAAGGCTTCTGAAAGCCAAGTAGGAGGAAATGTGATGAGATTGTGTCAGTGTTACACATACTGTACGCTTTACTTTACCCCACTGCATTAACTATAAAAGCAGAGGATTTCAACCAGTACTTAAAATAAAATAAAACATTATTGTGTATTTCAGGCAGAAACAGTACCAAAGTAGACATCACTTTATTTTTTTAAATACCCTACCATTGTAGTTTTTGCAAAGTAAACAAAGTGGCAACAAGACACATTTTCATAAGGAATAGCTGAGGTTTACGATTGTCTTTTCTGCAAAAAATAAATGTGGAAAAGCGGGGCGTATAGAGAAAAAAAACCTCACCGTTTTGGTTTTCGTTCATCAGTACTCTCCTCGTAACAGAAAATAGGATTGCAACAAAACAAAATGTTGATCGCTGTACATAGCATTTACCTTGCAAGTTGGGCCAGTGTTATGGAAGGCGTGAAGCACACCTGCATCTGTATCCTGATTCTGACTCGGGTGCGAAATCCTGCGTTTATGTATCACACGCATCACTTGTCGTTTTACAAGGCGGTAAATTGGTGCAAGGCAAAACACGTTGTGATACATATTTCTAATATCTATCAGCTAGTTATGGCAGGGACACAGGTGTGGATTTTTGCCTTCCAATGAATAATGTGCAGCAGTGTTCTTTCACAGATTCAGCTTGCCCCTCCACACTAAAGAAAAGATTACTCTGTGCCGCTGTTTTCACGTCGCTTCTCTTGTTGATCAACCAATGAGCACTGACACCAAGTGAAATAGGCGGAGATTTGAAACTGCTAGATTGGTTTAATAATGATGGGCATTGAAGCTGCAAAATAACTCGTCATGACCTTTAGAGGTGGATATTGGGACTGTGAGGATCTGTATTGTAATACTGAAGACAATATTGCGATAAATATTGGAATTCAACGCCGAATGATGCCAATATTGATTTGTTGCTACCAAAATAAATCTGCATATATAAACTGTGCTCTTTATCATTTGTATGGCACTTAAAGTATTACAATGTAATTTGACAAATTAAACTCTCATATTAAATACCCAGTAACTCATTTTCGTTGGATCCTCTGAAGTACGTGCATGTGCTCCCAATTTGAAAAACAGAAAAATGGTGCTGGTTTGAAAGCTATTTAAAATTCTCTAAAAACATTGATTTTAAATGTATTTTATATATATATATATATATATATATATATATATATATATATATATATATATATATATATATATATATATATAATAAGCTACATTTGTCAAAGTATAAATTTGAACTTGCCTTTTTTCAAACGTGCATCCTAGGACTGTCGCCATAAACACGAGTTAAAGCTGCTTATATATCGGTCAATGCAGAGACCCTGCTTTTAAGATTTTATACATATTAAAAAAGCATAAATAAGTGCTACAAATTTATTTAAAATAAAATAAAAAATACTGGTAATTATGTTATAAACTATTTAAGATAGAGCCCGTCGATGTTGCCTCTACTGTGTGGTAAATACCGTGTTTGGAGTTATGCATCCCGAGCTGTAGGCGAGGGCCATAACGAAACTCAGTGTCATCTATCACATGATAGAGCCCGCATCGACAGCTTTATTTATTTATTTTTTCTTTAAAAACTATATTTACCTTGAACTTTTGATATTTCGCCAGGTAACATACTCCTGAGGAAAATAGTCCCAAACATAATTGGAAGATAAAAACGACATACACAGACAAAAAATGTTACTATTATTAAAATTATTATCATTTGGCTAACATATTTATTTATTGGGGTCGTACTCTTTCTTATAATAATTTATCTAGACGTACAGTTGTTGAACAGTCCGTGTAGTATTGAGTCTGACTGGAAGCTTGTTGTTGGAGGCGGGGCGTCATTCAAGCAGGCAGGGAGTGGATTGGCTGGTGTTGAAAGAACTGAAACAGGGTTGGGAGTTGACTGGTTGGTTTTGAGGGAAGGTGTTCTTTGAATCCAGCCAATGAAAGAATTGTGGACCAATCGTGTCTTCCCTGTTGATTTGCTGTCCAGTAGGGATGGGCGATACCTGATTTTCTTTTCGATCCAATACCAAGTACTACCAAGGCTAGTATCCCAATACCAATACCGATACTTTTAAAAGTCTTCTTATGTACATAAAAAGGGGAAATCTTTGTGATTTCTACAGTAAAAATTGGTAAATGCAGACATCAAAAATTATATTTGAAAGCCTTTGCATTAATATTAAATAAACTATCAATGATCAGACTTCTCTTTTTGTTTTCTGTTTAATAACAGCAATTATAAAGCACATGTTCAATAACGTTCAACAAACGTTCAGTTATATTATTACCCTTTTCAGGTGTTATTCTTCCCATCACTTCAACTGAAAATTTGGGCTAATCAGATACCCTGAAGTGAAATCAACAACATAAAATAAAAATCTCTTAAGAAGAAAAGAAGAATAAATGCTACTCTGATTTCTAGGAACACATATATTTAGCTTTATCTTCTAATTTAGTTTTAATTTTTAACACATAAACTTCTTACAGCACCAGGAAGGATGCACTTGAGGTCAACACTTGAAATGTAGGCTACATAAAGTAAATATCAACTTCTACCTTGATTCTTTCCCCATTTATAGGTTTTTGTTTAGAAACAACTGCATGTTGACATTTCCCCCCCTTCAGTCTGTTTCTTCTTTGGCTCACTAACTATCCTGCCTTTGAAAAAAATATTTCTGAGGGTACGGATGAAGCAATGAATCCCAGGTATTTTGCTGCAAGTCTGCTTAGGGATGGGAATGTTTGCTCATGCTCTTGCCACCAATGTAATGGGTCCTGGTCCCGGGGAATTAACTTTTCCTCTAAGTATTGGCACATTTCAATGAGTGCATCAGTACCTGTTGAGCAGCGCTGTTGGGTAGACAGAACTTGAATGTCAAAATCCGCCCATATCCCTCCTTTTGCTGTAGCTGGGGCAGAGCTTCGGGTAGTTGCAGGAGTCACTGGTGAGGCAAATCTTGGCATAGATGCAGAGCCAGAGCTTGGCACAGGTGCTGTGGTAGAGCCTGGCGTGGTGACTCTGAAGTGGGCTGATGGACTTCCTGTATTTCAGTGAGCATTAGCTTTTTCATAGATTCCACATTGTCTCTGTCATGAAATGCAAGGTTTTTAAACCTTATGTCCAAGAACGTGCTGGCAGCGAGACTGTAAAAGGTTTCAATCCCACGGAATCTGCGTTGACATTGCAGTGCCAGTTCTGTGGCAAAGGAGCTACCTTGACACTCAGTGGCTGCAGCTGCTCTGAGAAGTAGTGACACAAGGGGAATCACTTTTGAGACAGAAACATGTTTTTCAGCTGAAACTTCCCGCGTTGCCTCTTTGAAGGGTCTCAGGGCCTCAATGGTAAGGTGGATCATGGATAGCTCTTCATTGCTTAAGCATAGGGTGTTCTTTCCAAGTAGACAGAGGGCTGTGGTAACTGCTTCCCTCTGCTCACGGAGTCTCTCCAACATGTAGAATACAGAATTCCACCTTGTTTCTACTGACTGAATCAGTTTATGCTCTGCCACCTTCAGTTGCTTTTGTATTTGTTTGAGCTTCTCTGTGGCTTTCGTGCTGTGGTGGAAAAAAGATACAATGCTACTCCATTTTTCCAGGAGCTGAACAACTTCAGGAACAGCTTTAATTCCATATTTTACCACCATGTTTAAGGTGTGGGTGAAACAGGGGTAGTGCTTCCACCTAGCCTTGTGCACTGCAGAAACCATATTTGCACCATTGTCAGTAACAACTGCTACCACCTTCTGAGTTACTCATATGTTATTCTTTTTAGCTCTAAACTAATGTTGTCAGCTGTATGCTGTCCATAGAAACTACAGGTTTCTAAAAAAAACTCCTGCATTTGCCAGTTGTCAATGAAATGACAGGACACAGTCAAATATGCCTCTGTGGACCTTGAAGTCCACATGTCTGTTGTGAGAACCACACTGTGTGCACGTTGACAATTTGCCCTTACTTTGTCTTGACAGTCTTTATACATGTCGGCAATTGTACCCTCCATTAAGCGTTTGCGGCTTGGGATTTTATCGCGCTGATCAAGGGTCTTGACAAATGCATTAAAACCTCTATCCTCAACAATTGAGATTGGCTGGAGGTCCCTCACAATCATCTCTCCCAGGCTTCTTGTAACCTCTGCAGCTCTTTGGGAGTCATCTATGAAAAATAAAAATACTTTTGTCCTTCAAGCTACACTACATGCAGTTATGTCTTTATACAGTATGGGCAGTATATGGGAGTAACTCTCATTCAGCCTAAAATAGTTAGACTAAGTAGCTACAGGCAATTACTTAACATTTAAAGTGTGTAATTTAATTAATGTATGAAGAGTTTCATTCCAAAATGCATTATCCACCATTTGATAAAAGTGACACCTTTGTGATAAAATGATGGCTGGCGTAAGAGTTATATTCACCAGATCATTCCTGAAAGTATTAGCAACCTGAGATCTTTACTTACATTTTATAAGCTATAATCTATGTTTTAGAAATCCTGAGCAATGCATATCAGTTTTTCCACAAAACTGATATAACGCATTCAGATATTGTTTGAAAATGTGTCCAATCCAGCAGCCTATTGAGTGCGTTTACATGCACAACAAAACACCGACTGGAAAAAATCAGTTTATGGCAATAATTCGACTGAAGTGTTTACATGCACCGCAATACCGCGATTACACAAAAAACCTTGTTTCCATGGGATCGGTGAAATAGTGGGGTTTCTCTTTATAAAGGACCTGGCGCCGGTTAAGTAGTCAGACATGAACGCATTTAAAAAACAGACAGAAATCTGACAAAGCTGATAACATGCCCAGATTAATCAAAGTGTTGGGCAGAAATCTTGTTGTGTTACTGCTATTATGTCCCCGATTAAAGATATCAGATAAAGATGTTTACATTACTTTTTACATAGCCGGATATTAACTTTAGTCGGGGTATCGGAGTATTAGTATATGCACCCACTGTAATATTATGCTCCTCAAGAAATAAAAAGTATTAACTGATTTCTGTTCAAATGATTAAAATAACCTAATATTATCACTTAGACACCTGGATAATGCCTGCCTCTCTGAAAGGCTTCTGTCAGAGAACTCTGCCTCACTCTGTTACTAGACGTGCGGTATTTGTCTGTGTTCTCTCCCCCTCCTCTAATCGCCTCCGCTGCAACTCGTCATGCTCTCGTGTGGGACTGATTTTTATGTGTTTTAGAAGGTTTGTGGTATTGCCACAATATCTTACACACTTTTGACATATGTCACATTTTGCTTCATTGCTGTTTATTGGAGCAAAATGACTCCAAACGATGCTTCGTTTTCTTTCAGCCATGAAAGCAGAGCAGCACCGGTAACCGTGTTCATTGTCGTTTATGCGACTGACTGCGTGCGTCTCGGCGTGCCAGTTTATAGGCTATATGAGGAGAGGAGGGAGAGGGCGGAAGGAGAAGTAGTTCCTATCCTAAACAACAATGTGCTACATTTCATTTTATTTTATTTTCACTTTTCAATATCTGATACACCTATAGTTTCATAAAAAAAAAAAAAAAAAAAAAAATATTTTATGTGAGGATCGATTCTCACTGCTAAAGAAAGCACTTAGCTATTTTGCAGTCTGGTATCGATATTTTATGTGAGGATCGATTCTCAAAAATGAAACGTCAGGATCGGAAGTATCGATACTTTGGATCGATCGATTTTTATGTTATCAGATTAGTTGTAGATTATAATGTTAAGGGAAAATGCCTGTATTTATGTGCGGTTTGATTTTAAAATGCAATTCACAGTTAAGAACTTCAACGTTCCAGCAGGCATCTATGCAAAATATTAGCCTGCTAGATCTGGAAGCTGATAGGCTGTTCGCGCTCAATCGTTTTCTAATTATTTCTGTATCCAGAACTGTCAGCAGATAGTCTTTAAAAATAATTAAAATTGCACTGATACAGTTCTTAAATTGGTGACAAATAAAAAAAAAATAACTGAGCAATCTGTAATTTTAAAAAGACGATGGTCAGCGGATGTGACTTACTGCATACCTCATAAAATCGAAAGGAAAGGAACAGAAAAAATAGCCAAACCACAAGACAACATTTACCTGCTACATGTTTTCAAAACAAGGCAAATTTGGCTAGAAAAATGCCAAACCTGCCAGCACTGATCAAGGGAGAGTAGCTGAAAAATCGCTTTGCAAGACGCATGCATTAACTATTAGATGTTACCTCAAGTTCAATGTACAAATAAAACATGAATTTGTATAATTTTTTTTTTAGAAAAATCTATATTTTAATTTGTGCGCCAGTATTTTAAGATGTAGGACTTCACCACTGTATGTAAGGTTGGTGGTATCGCCAGCATATTTTACTTCAGCCTTGCTTAAACAACATACCGCAATGTTTGATGCTCTACAGCCACCCTTTTTAGATGTTATTAGGAAATGATTCCACACATGTGACTTTGCTGTGCAGAATTTAAGCAGCTCAAACTCTTTGTGTGTTCTGCCATATTTTATTTTGTCTTCACACAGCTCGCAGTACGAGTTCTCACAGGAAGTAATTATCTCACGAGATAATAGCCGACATTTTACAGTAAACGTTTCCCTGAATCAGTTTAACCACAAATACCGGTATTGTTGTTCAAATACCGGCTATTGTATTGCCTTATGAACATCGCAATATACTGGTATAGAAGTATTAACGCACACCCCTAATGATCTTACTGAGCTCAATAGATCATCCATTGGTTAATTTGAAGAATATTATATAAAAAAAAAAAAAAAAACATAGATTCTGAAAAAAAATGCAAAGGAATCCAAGCCACATGTTTGAAATTATTTACAATATGCTGAGGTATAAAGGTTTTGACTCTTCTCTACCCCCTCTACTTTTTCCATTTACCCTATTCCTTCAAATTTAAGATGCACTTTAACAATTTTTTGCTTCTCAAAAATAGCCTGCATGTTAAATTCAAGTACAGTATAGTGATGCGTTTATTAAAATCGCCAACAAAAATATGATTACCCGAATACACAAACAGCAACATGACACTGCCGAGAAAAGATAAACCAAGCTTCCTGAAGAACTCCAAGAGAAATGCTTACAATTTCAGCATTTCTAACAAACAGTACCAGCTAGGACAGATCGGAAATGCTGATCAGACCCCTGTATTTTTCGACATGCCAAGCAATGTTCAGTGCTGTTGTGGTTGCTGTTGTTGGGATTCGTAATGCAGTAAGTGAGTGGTGGTGTGTGTACGAAAGAGGCACCATCTTAAGTATTATACAGTGCACAACACAATAAACGAGGTCCGTTGTTAATCTACAACTGCACTGTTTCGTGACAGTTTTGTACAATACAGCGTAAATTGAGGTTGTACCTTTGTAAATGTATATTTATTTAATGTTTTATTTTTTCCTCATATTGAGGGTGGGAAATTTGGGCTGCGTCTTAAATTCGAAGGGATACGGTACTTCAGACAAAATGAAAAGAAGTCATTCTGAAAGGCCAGTGAAGCTTGGGACTGCTTTGTTTTTTTATGTATATGGAAAATCAATACCTGCCTCACAGCAATCTAAGCTTAAGTAACCCAGAGCAGTTCCCAAAGCCCCCTGTAATGAGATCCACAATCAGGAGCTTCAATCAGAGAGGAATCGCAGTGTGAGACCAGCATGGAGGCTCCAGGAGCTTCAGCAAACCATTAGGAGAATACCAGCTAGTATGAGAATCATAATTACCTTACATGATTAATACATTAATGTTAATAGCCAAACTGAAACAGAAAATGCTGTACAAAGTGATTCTAAGCAACAAGAACACATTAAGATTACTGTGATATTATCTGGACCATGTTGCCTGTTGTTTAGTTGTTTGTGAAACTAGCAAGCAAGTCTTTATTTTAGAAATAATGTAAATCTTGCCTCAGTGTTAAGTGTCTGCACAATGGCTCTTTCTCCAAGATGACATTCTTTCTACAGCTTCTCATTCTGCCCACCTGGTTAAAACCTTGCTCATATTCCCCCCGAGACGATCCCAGAGATGTGCATCGCAGAAACTGTACACAATCGTTCTATCTCAATACTATATACATTTCAGCAAGGTCCAACCCAGCCGTCACTTGCAAAATGACACCTGACAATTCTTATGCATTTCAGACATTTCTTATGCGCTACACTTTGAAAACCATAGTTCACCATGATTTGTCATGTTTTTTTTAATATGCTTTACTATACCCCACAGTGCTTTACAAAGTTTAAATTATGCTTTGCCATGCTTTCGCTATGGTTTACAGTAGTCTCTGTGTATAGGAACATCTCCTAAGAGAATACTTTGCCTAAGAGAACACCCTTGTGGTGAAAAAGAATGTTCCCAATTCTAAATGCTCTGCCTAAATGAACAGGAACTTTGCTTAAAAGAACATCTTTTTGGCAATTCGATTAGTTCACAACTGATACATTCCTGTTTTGTAACCCGATAACTCATCATCATCAAAATTTAAATCCAAAAGGTTTATTCAATCTTTTCAAATGTGACTTGTCATCGCGAGAGTGTCTTGAGGCTCACTGACTGGTTTATTCACTCTTTCCAGAACCGCCGTCTTTATCATTGCCTCGTTTTATATTCCGATTTCCAGGAGTGCAACTCATTGCTACAAAATGGCATGTAAACAAACGTCAAAATGCATCGCTGTTTCTCTTGCTACACAAAATTGGAAATTGTTCGAGCTCCTGAAAAAAATAATTTTGTGCATTGGGGCTCCCAAGCGGCGCATCCAGTAAAGGCACTCCGTGTGTAGTGAAGGATGCGTCCTACAGCCTGGAGATAGTCGGTTCGATTCCAGGCTATTCCACTGCCGGCCGTGGATGGGAGTCTCAGGGGGCAACGCACAACTGGACGAGCGCTGCCTGAGGTGGGGAGGGCTTAGGTCAGCCAGGATATCCTCGGTTCACCGTGTGCCAGCGCCTCTGGCCCTGCCTGCAAGCAGCCCAGAGCTGCATGGTCCTCTGACGTTGTAGCTCTGAAGGTAGCTGTGTTTTTAATGTGTGTAGGGGGTGCTGTGATAATTTAGTTTGTTTATTAACATTAGTTTGTCTGTTACTTTATTATTATAGTTTATTAACATACATTTGCCTATTGCTTTTCTCTTACTTATTCTGTTCATGTTAATGCACATGCATATGTATTTATTTATTGAATCATATATTGTGTCTTTCTGGTCAACTCCGTTTTAAAGAACCCTTCGGCTAAGAGAACACTTTGCTTGCTTTCTGAGGGGTGTTCTCGTAGCCAGAAACTACTGTATTACACTTTGATATGCTTTTAATATGGAAAACTTTCATAAGTGACCAGTGCTCAGTGATTTGAGTCAAGGAAGCCCCTAATACTACTTCAGGAAGCCTGTTGCAGTTTTCAAGTAAAACCCTTTTTCAAACTTCACATAATTTTATTCCTGCCCCAACATGGTTCCACCATGTATGGGTGCTTTTAACAGCTGTTGTTTTTAATGGGTAACGGCATGGCTGTTTGGAACACTAAACAGAAGCCCGACTACCTCTCTTGTTCTACCCTTGCATTGTCCTTTCAGGATAAATGAAAAGAAATTAAATCAGACATGACAGCAAAGACTGCTCTGTACGAAGTATTTTACACTTCCCACACTGATACACTCATCATTGTACAACAGCTTCTAATTAACAAGCACTAAAGTCTCCTTGGGCTTCATTTCTTTAGAAGTGACGTTCCCAGGTTGGCTTTTGCTTCAGTTGACATTTCCCTCACTGGTAACTGACAGTGCCTGATGCTGCTCCACTGAGAGCCAACATTGACACAACTGTCTTGTGGAGTACTTGAAAATCAATTTCCCAAAGGAAGAAAAAGAGTTCAATATATGAATTCTTGTTTAATACAAAGGTATTATATTCATTTTTAATTAGCTGATGAACAAAAGGGATCACAAGTAAACTTTTAGGTTGATTGATTTTACAGAACACAACACATCTTATCCTACAAACTTTTGAAGTAGAATGCAGTGAAGCAAAGCACTCAAGTATCTGCACAGAGCAATCAATACATATTCTTCACTAATACCGGTAGCTCAAATAAAACACCATTCAAAAAACAAATGCACTTCTACCACAACATTCGCGTCTTCCATAAAGGAAAATGGGAGGCTTACAAATATGTCAAATTATTTTCCATAAAAATCTCAGTTTAAACCGTTTTTAGCTATATATACACACACACTTTTTGGCTTTTACAAAAGAATAGCGTGACAGTTTATTCAATTGTAAGCAATTTGATTCATTAACACAATATGGCCTTGCACACTGTCAGAATCTTTTTTTAGGAAAAACGTAATTTTAGATTCCCAAAGCAATATTCAATTGTTTAGTTTATTGGTCTTCTTCTATATTACCCTTTCTTTTAAATGTAACAAGTGCATAAGAGTAATAATATTGCTTTAAAATGTCTTCAACAAAAAAGACACCATTTCTGCTAAAGATTGCTTTGTCTAATTTTTATTTTGTTTGACAATTCACGGATGGTGAAAACAGAATGTCTTTAAAAGGTGGACATAAAAAAGAAATATTCCATAATTCAGCATTTGCTGTTTTCAGATAAGCATTTAAATATTTAGGAACATTTGTTGTATAATAACTTGAGAAAATGACAATGCTATTTTTTCTGCTTTAATAAACATTATGTTTAAATCATGAAACATCTTGAAATACCATTTTTAGACTGCGAAATGTCATGAAATAAGCCATTTTTACCATGAAAATTATCTGTAGAATCATATATTTATAGAACTATTTATAGCTTTCGAAATGTCATTCCAAATACAATCTGATCATTAAATAGTCTCTGTAGTAACACTGTATTCCTCTCCCCCTCAAGGAATGCAACACACACAACGTAATTAAGTTTTAAATGTGGAGAGTGAATTACCCGAGATTAGCCCGACAGAATGAAACACAATTAGCCCTCGCTGTAGGGAGAGAATTACCTGGATTAGCGTTGTAGGATTGGGAGACAGCTGGGAGAAGATAATCTGGATTAGCCAGCACAGTGACACAGACTCCCACGAGGAGGCAATTCTCCAGACTCTGTGAATTTCAACACGCAAAAGCTTCCCTGCTACCAGCAATCTTCCCTACGAGTGACAGAGTTTTGGTGAAGCAGCGCGCTTGCTTGCGCTCAGAATTTAATAAATGAACAAAGAGAAAATAAAAGGTTGAACAAAACAAAACACAGGACACAGCACTGGTAGCCAAAATAAACAGACAAACAAAACTTATGATCACTAAACGAAACAGACACTGATACACAGGGACGAATACTAAACGTACTATTACTTTAATTCTCCTTCTCCACACCCATTCCTTCACCCTGAACACACAACCCAGAGTGAGTGAAAACATGCTACTTTTATGCAGATGTACCGAGACTCGATTGCTAATCAATCATTCAATTGGAGTCTCGGTACAACTGCACGTGAATTAATTGAGTGCAATTTCACATGCTCACATATTATTACATTTTACCTGCACGTCAAGTGCTGTGCAATCCTCGTACCTAAATACAAATATGCATTTTAAACACTTGTGCGCAAAACTCATAGTATATCCAGTGTACCAACTACACAATACACTAACATTAACACACCACACGCAACATACAACACAGAAATACATGGGGGGCAGGGCAACATTTCCCGTGCTCACATATTATTACATTTTACCTGCATGTGAAGTGCTGTGCAATCCTAGGGGCAGGGCAACATTGCCACATATCTCCATAGCACACATGGCCTCAATGGCCACCTTCCCACTTAAAATCCCAAAAGTCCCAATCGAAGTCTTGGGCCGGGAAGGGAGGCTTCATTGGACCCATAGCTGAAAATGCTTTCAGCTACCCTGCGGTAGTGGCATGACTGGCAGCATGGTGGTCCACTCCCGCAGCGAAAAGGCTACCGAGGAAGGTGGTCTCCTGACCTTTCCCTCCTCCTTCTCAGCCGGCAGCTCCCTCTTGCGGGACTCCAGCCACATGAACTCCTTGAGCAAAATTGCTGCGTGGGGAGGTGGTCTCCTGACCTCTCCCCCCTTTCTTCACAGCCAGCAGCTCCCTTTGGTGGGGCTCTGGCCACATTGATCCCTGCGGCCAAGCAGAACTGACAGCGACCCCTGGTGAAGCAGTTCCAACGACCCCAGGCGAAGGCGGCAGCGGACCACTTCTCCCTCGTACCCTGCAACCGGAGAGTCCACAGGCAATGCGGAGCAGGAGGCCACCCCCGGGCGATGCCACCCACGCATCCTTGGGCGAAGCAAGGCAGGCATCCTTGGGTGATGCCTTGAGGGCATCCTTAGGCGATGACAGAGTCAGCACCAGTCGTGGTGCTGTGGTTGGCCACTGTGGCAGTGGCGGTGCTAGCCCTCTTCGTGGCCACTGTGGCCGGGCTGTTTTCCGCCGTGCTCCCCTCAGCAGACTCTGCAGTGGCTGCTGAGTAATGCCAGCATCACGTCCTGGTCCTCCTTCTGGTGAAGGGAGAGGCAGCTACTGCTCCTCTCCCCCTGGTGGTGGGGGAAGTGATATCAGTAGGCATTCACCCTCTACTGGTGGAAAAGGACCCAGCTGACATGCTCCCTCTGCTGGTGGAAAGGGACCCAGCAAGCATTCAGCCTCTGCTGGTGGTTGGGGACGCAGCAGGCATTCACCCTCTGCTGGTGGACAGGGACCCAGCAGGCATTCACTCTCTGCTGGTGGAGGTGGTGGAGGTAGAGGCAGCTCCTACTGCTCTGCTCCTGGCGGTGGAAGTGGGGGATCAGCATGTAGTCTCCTGGCGACAGAGATGGGAGTGGCATGTAGTCTCCCCCCGTTACAGGGGATTGGTGCAGTTCTCCCTCACTTGCAGGGGACTGGTGCGGCTCTCCCTCACCTGCAAGGGACTGCTGCGGCTCTCCCTCTGGCGGGGCTTCTCCCAACGACGCTGGACACTTTACAGCTGACGGCAGGAGGGGACCCTGGAGAGGCAATGGCAGGTACTCCTCCCACGGCGGTGGAGGTGAAACCAGCAGACACTCTCCCCTCTGCAGTTGGAGGTGGGAACAGCAGGTATTCTTCCTCTGCTGGTGGACGCTCTGCCTTCTCCTTCTGGGGCTGTGAACGCACTGACTCCCCCTTTGTGGGCTGTAGACGCCTGTGGGCTCTCCCCCCTTCTGGGCGCTGGATGCTCAGACTCCTCCCACTCGGCGTAGGATGTTCGAGCTCCTCCCCCCCAGGCATAGGATGACTGGGATCTGGGCAGTCCTCATCCTCATGCACATGGTGCACCACCTTGGCTCTTTCTGCTTCCTCCTCACCTTTCTCCCTCTGCCTCCTTCTCCTCAGCTTGTGCCCAAACTCCCCACAGGCAAGACACCAGCCTTGGTCCTCTAGACCACCGAGGAGGTCCTCCAGTTCCTGGTAGCCATCTCTCCAACTCCAGACTTCCATTTCTTTATTATTATTTTTTTATTTTATTATTTCGTTTTTTTCCCAAAAACCAACACAAAAAAAAAACTTCGAAAAAAAAACAAACAAAAAAACGTACTTTCCCTGGTCTGACTTGGAGGCTGTGGTTTATCTCACGCAGGACACCATATGTGACAGGATGGTTGCAGTGTGCAGGTGCGTGGTGATGTCACGGACCAGGAAGACAACACACAGAGACGTTGAGTTTTGGTGAAGCTGAGTGCTTGCTGAGACAAACAAAACGTACGATCACTAAACGAATCAGACACTGAATACTAAATTTACTATTATTTTAATTCTCCTTCTCTACACCTGTTCCTTATAGAAAGTCTACACCCCCTTTAACTTTTTTCACATTTTGTTGTGTCAGTGCCTCAGAGTTTCATGCAATTAAATTTAAATTTTTTCCCACTTATCTACAACCATACTCCACACTGTGAAAGGGAAAAAAGTTTTCATGGAGAAAAAAATTACATATTAAAAATACAAAACTGAAAGATCATAATTGGATAAGCCTCCACCCCCCTGAGTTAATGCTTGGTAGAAGCACCTTTGCCAGCAATTACAGCTGTGAGTCTGTTGGGATAGGTCTCTACCAACTTTGCACACCTAGATTTGGCAATATTGGACCATTCTTCTTTACAAAACTGTTCAAGCTCTGTCAAGTTCCTTGGGGAGAGTTGATGGACAGCGGTCTTCAAGTCATACCACAAATTTTTGATTGGATTTAGACCAGGGCTCTGACTGGGCCACTCAAGGACATTTACCTTTTTGTTCCTTAGCCACTAAAGTGTAGCTTTGGCTGTGTACTTTGGGTCGTTTTTGTCATACTGAAAGGTGAACTTCCGTCCCAGTTTCTGCTTTCTTGTAAAGGGCAGCAGGTTTTCCTCAAGGACTTCTCTGTACTTTGCTCCATTCATTTTCCCTTCTATCCTGATTGTCCCTGACGATGAGAAACATCTGCATAACTTGATGCTGCCACCATCATGCTTCACAGTAGAGACGGTGTTCTTTGGGTGATGCACTGTGTTGCGTTTACGCCAAACACAACGCTTTGCATTTAGGCCAAAAAGTTCCATTTTAGTTTCGTCAAACCACAAAACTTTTTGCCACATGGCCACAGAATCTCCCGAGTGTTTCTTTGCATACTACAAAACAGGATTCAAGATGGGCTTTCTTGAGTAATGGCTTCCTTCTTGCCACCCTACCATGCAAGCCAGTACTTGGGATATTGTTGTCACATGCAGACCAGTCTTGGCCATAAAAGCCTGTAGCTCTTGCAAAGTTGCCATTGGCCTCTTGGTACCTCTCTGATCAGTCTCCTTCTTGCTCAATTATCCAGTTCTTAATCATCTTGACCATGCTACAAGGGCTGTTCAAGGCCTTTGACATTTTTTATACCCATCCCTTGATCTGTGCCTTTCAACAACTTTGTCCCGGAATTCCTTTGAAAGAGCCTTGGTGCTCCTGGCTGAGTCTACCCAGCAGAGGGAACCTACAGGAACTGCTGAATTTATCCTGAAATCATGTGAATCACTACAATTTAATACAGGTGGAGGCCACTTGTCTTGGTGTGTGATTTTGAATGTGATTGTTTACACCTGAGCTAATTTAGGATTGCTATTACAAGGGGGGTGGACACTTATCCAACCAAACTAATGTAGGAATGTGCTGTCCCTAAGTAGTTGTGGTGGGTTTAAAGTATTCAGAACCAATCAATGATAGATGCAAGTCAGGGAGGATGGGCATTGCTAAGCAGCACTGGGAAATATATTTATTATTATTTTTGTAGTAGTTTTTTTTTTTTATGGAAAAGGGTAAAGTCAACATAATGTGTGTTATCTATTTCTGTCTTATATTGCTGCTTGAGAGAGGCCCAGGACTGAACGGCAGGCAGGGGCTCAGGATAGGATTGAAGTGCTCAGAAATTGGGTTGAGCTTCCTTTCTGATTAGTGCATTGAAGGCACATAATGTAGGAAACATACACACAAATGATATTTAGTGCAAGCATGAATAAAGAAAAAGTGGATCCAAGTTTGCCTTCTATACATTTACTATATATCCAGAGACTTAAAAAAGCTTTTTTTGAACTGATGTTGGAGTGTTCCGAGCCATCCAAAAACAACTGGGATAACAATACCTGAGATTCCCATGACATACGGTCCTGTAATGGTACACTCGCTACTTTTTCTCCATTCTTTATTCTAACTTGACCAGACGAACTACTGTGAAAGTAAAAACCACATATACTGAAAAAAACTCAACAAGCCCTCTGGTTTGTGATGTCTGGGGGCATCTGCTGTTCATTTTATCTTGCTTACTAAATAATTCTTGTTTAGACAATTGCCCCGCCTTTAACGAGTCAACCTATGATTTATTAAATATCCTGGCATCCCTGAATAGGTTATCACCTTGAAAACAATATTTAATAGGCAAGGTGTCCCACAAGTGCTGTGTCGCCTCAGATGTTATCCATTTACTATCAAAGCAAAATGACTGGGTGGGTTCCTTCTTCATTTCAAACCCAACATTCTTTGATACTAACTGCTGAGACAAGCATCACATTGATAAATGATATTCAAGTGCTTTAAACTACAATTTTACTTCCTTGAGGGAGCAAGACATTGGTGAGTCCTCCTGGTAAAGTCTTTAAAGTGAGAACATCTACAGCATGCTGGGAAATGAAGCAGAAACGTGCCCTTTGAGACCCACTGTGTTCAATATCCCAGTTATTACCGTGGTAACGACCGCACAGTGGGCTCCACACTGATGTCACCAGTGCTGTGAACCGGCCCCTCTGTCTCACTCTCCTACCTATTATTAAAGAGTAATAGATGTACAGTACATTTTCACTGTCCCCGTACTGCTTTGTTTTTTCTATACTGCAAGTATGACTGTTCAGGAGCTGCTCTTCAGTCTAGTTGTCAACTAAATTAAGGCTAGATCAGCAAAATTATCTTTAAATTACGCACCAGCACCCTCCAGTGCAGTGTTTCCCCATCCCAGTCCTGGGGACCCCCATGTCTGCTGGTTTTCATTCCAACTGAGCTCTCAATTACTTATCCAGACCCTTAAATTGAAATGAATTTGCTTAGACCTTTTCACCTCTTAAACAGTTGCAGATTTCAAGTTAGCTACAACATTTTATAAGTAAGAACATAAGAACATAAGAACATAAGAAAGTTTACAAACGAGAGGAGGCCATTCGGCCCATCTTGCTCGTTTGGTTGTTAGTAGCTTATTGATCCCAAAATCTCATCAAGCAGCTTCTTGAAGGATCCCAGGGTGTCAGCTTCAACAACATTACTGGGGAGTTGATTCCAGACCCTCACAATTCTCTGTGTAAAAAAGTGCCTCCTATTTTCTGTTCTGAATGCCCCTTTGTCTAATCTCCATTTGTGACCCCTGGTCCTTGTTTCTTTTTTCAGACTGAAAAAGTCCCTTGGGTCGACACTGTCAATACCTTTTAGAATTTTGAATGCTTGAATTAGGTCGCCGCGTAGTCTTCTTTGTTCAAGACTGAACAAATTCAATTCTTTTAGCCTGTCTGCATATGACATGCCTTTTAAGCCCGGAATAATTCTGGTCGCTCTTCTTTGCACTCTTTCTAGAGCAGCAATATCTTTTTTATAGCGAGGTGACCAGAACTGCACATAATATTCAAGATGAGGTGTTACTAGTGCATTGTACAGTTTTAACATTACTTCCCTTGATTTAAATTCAACACTTTTCACAATGTATCCAAGCATCTTGTTAGCCTTTTTTATAGCTTCCTCACATTGTCTAGATGAAGACATTTCTGAGTCAACAAAAACTCCTAGGTCTTTTTCATAGATTCCTTCTCCAATTTCAGTATCTCCCATATGATATTTATAATGTACATTTTTATTTCCTGCGTGCAGTACCTTACACTTTTCTCTATTAAATGTCATTTGCCATGTGTCTGCCCAGTTCTGAATCTTGTCTAGATCATTTTGAATGACCTTTGCTGCTGCAGCAGTGTTTGCCACTATGTTTGCCACCTATTTTTGTGTTGTCTGCAAATTTAACAAGTTTGCTTACTATACCAGAATCTAAATCATTAATGTAGATTAGGAATAGCAGAGGACCTAATACTGATCCCTGTGGTACACCGCTGGTTACCACACTCCATTCTGAGGTTTCTCCTCTAATCAGTACTTTCTGTTTTCTACATGTTAACCACTCCCTAATCCATGTACATGTGTTTCCTTGAATCCCAACTGCGTTCAGTTTGAGAATTAATCTTTTGTGCGGGACTTTGTCAAAAGCTTTCTGGAAATCTAAATAAACCATGTCATATGCTTTGCAATTATCCATTATCGATGTTGCATCCTCAAAAAAATCAAGCAAGTTAGTTAGGCACGATCTCCCTTTCCTAAAACCATGTTGACTGTCTCCCAGTACCCTGTTACCATATAGGTAATTTTCCATTTTGGATCTTATTATAGTTTCCATAAGTTTGCATATAATAGAAGTCAGGCTTACTGGTCTGTAGTTACCTGGTTCAGTTTTGTTTCCCTTTTTGTGGATCGGTATTACGTTTGCAATTTTCCAGTCTGTCGGTACCACCCCTGTGTCAAGAGACTGCTGCATGATCTTGGTTAGCGGTTTGTAAATTACTTCTTTCATTTCTTTGAGTACTACTGGGAGGATCTCATCCGGCCCAGGGGATTTGTTTATTTTAAGAGCTCCTAGTCCCTTTAACACTTCTGCCTCAGTTATGCTAAAGTTATTTAAAACTGGATAGGAACTGGATGACATGTGGGGCATGTTGTCAGTATCTTCCTTTGTAAAAACTTGTGAAAAGTAATCATTTAATATATTTGCTATTTTTTTCTTCATCTACGATTTTGCCATTTGTATCTCTTAAACATTTAATCTCCTCTTTGAATGTTCTCTTGCTGTTGTAATATTGGAAAAACATTTTGGAATTGGTTTTAGCTCCCTTAGCAATGTTCATTTCTATTTCTCTCTGGCCTTTCTAACTTCCTTTTTGACTTGCGTTTGCAGTTCTGTGTACTCTTTCTGCGTACTTTCTTTTTGGTCCTTTTTTAATGCTCTGTAAAGTGCCTTTTTTTGAATATTTTTTTTAATTGATCTATTAAACCATTTTGGCAATTTAGTTTTACATTTAGATTTGTCTACTTTAGGGATATAATTGTTTTGCGCCTCTAGTACTACATTTTTGAAGAACAACCATCCTTCTTCTGTGGGTGTTTTCTCTATTTTACTCCAATCTACTTCTGTTAGTCTCTGTTTCATACCTTCATAGTTTGCTTTTCTAAAATTGTAAACCTTAGCTTTAGTCATTACTTTTGGGGATTTAAAAAACACTTCAAATGAGACCATGTTGTGGTCTGAGTTTGCCAGTGGTTCTCTGACCTCTGTTTTAGTTATTCTATCTTCGTTATTTGAAAAGACTAAATCAAGGCATGTCTCCCCTCTAGTCGGTTCCTTGACAAATTGCGTTAGGAAGCAGTCATTTGTCATTTCCACCATTTCTATTTCATCCTTCACGCTACCCACCGGGTTTTCCCATTTTATTTGGGGGAAGTTGAAATCCCCCATTTGTATGGCTTCTCCTTTGCTACACGCATTTCTAATGTCATTGTATAACAGATTATTGTGCTCACTTGAACTATGCAACTGTTTAAGAGCTGAAAACAATTAAAAAGGTCTAATTAAGCAAATTATCAGTTTAATTAAGGATCTGGATAAGTAATTGAGAGTTCAGTTGGAATGAAAACCAGCAGACATGGTGGATCCCCAGGAGCGGGGTTGGAAGCCTACTTCCCTAGTGCACAGCAGTGTATTGCCAGCAAAATTAAACTTGATCCAAAGTGGCAGATCCCTAGATGCGCTGACACATCAATAAGACACTGGTTGATCTAGTCGATGTTACACATATCTATGGCGGAAAGACCCTTAACACAGACACACATAAGAAATACAGTGTTTGAGAAACTGCAACAAGAACCACTAAGAATGATAGCAAACGATAAAGGGCCAGTGAAAAAAAAGTTATTAAGTTATTGATCTTTATTTTCTTTTGGGCTCTTAAACTGTCAGGTCCTCACTTTTCATTAAAGCTATTCTGTGTCTTCCCTGCACAGATATTTTGAAGCTATTACATTAATGGTTTAAATATGAAAAAACCCTTTAACCAAAACTGTGCCGTTGCATCATGCGCTGCTTTTCAATCATTTAGACTGATGTGGAATATGTGTGGTGAAAATGTGAAACACAATCAAAATAATGCAATAAATAAAAGTAAAACATAAAGATGATATCAAGATTTACTGGCCTTAACAGCATGTTCAGGCTGTATTACTTTCTGTAGCCCAGCCAGTCTGCAATAAGAAGCTGTGCCACTCTCATCAGACAGAATATACTAATTGCTCAGGGGGATGGATATAATGGGAATAGGATATTAAAGAGCAAGCAACTCTAGGTGTCATTTTGCAATTTCTCTTGCATTGTGTTAGCAATCATTTTTAGTGGTTCTGTTGCCCCAATATTGAGTTAATACCATTTGCAGGTAAATCTGCCTTTACCTGGCTTTGAACACGGTCAATCCCAAGCTGGGACTGGACACAGAACCACTTAGAAGAATTGCAAGCCTCATACCACTGTAGAGAAAATGTGAAACAAGCAATCAAAGACATTTGAAGCCACTTGCTTTAATAAGGGTTCTGAAAAGAATACATTTTCCCTAGTAGCAGCTGGAAGGAAAGAGGTTAATAACTAGGTGACCTTGCTTTAGGGCCTCACTGGAAAGTCTGAATGGCCTTCTACGGTACAGACTAACAACAGAGAGCAACATTTTCATTTATCAACAATTGACGGAAATAAAATAGAACCAGGTTTATTCAGAAATGACCAACATGTAATGCTATTAGTACATATCACTTGACTTCAAAAAATATTGTATGCGTCCTTGTACTTTACCAGCGATATAAGACACAGCAAGACTCACAGGGCAAATACATTAAGCAACGAGTACTAGTTCATCCACTCCCATCTCCGTGCACATCTCCCCACCGTGACTGTCTGCCAGGGTGGGTGATAAGACAGCCTGCTCCCCTGTCTCCCAGTGTGGTCGATCCCTCCCAGACTCGAGCTCCCCACGTGGCTATCAGTGACAGGGAGACAAGACGGTACTACAACACCCAGATCAAGCAGGCCGACAGGCAGGTGGAGGAAGGGCTGCAGTTTAGAAGGGTAAACAGACACCACACAATGAATGCAGAACCACAAGGGGATGAAGTATTTGTAGCCCATCTTCACAGATTTTTCAACTTTACTTGACCCCACACAGTCCTAGCCTGGGAGTATGAAGCTCAAGAAAGGAGGACCTAATAGACTTCTGCACAGGAAGGAAGTGAATTGATAATGTGGAGAATGTGGCAATAGATGCAAGTTTATTTATGCAAATACAGTCGCCACCTCTTAGAACGGGCGCATTTGTGTTAACGTGATTCGCCCGCAGCAAGCAACATACGGTATAAACTCCCACACAATAACCTGACAGTCCCCCAATCACCAGCACAGTAAACAAAACAAACATGCATATATATATATATGTATACACATACAGCTCTGGAAAAAATTAAGAGACCACTGCAAAATTACCAGTTTCTCTGGTTTTACTATTTATAGGTATGTGTTTGGGTAAAATGAACATTTTTGTTTTATTTTATAAACTACTGACAACATTTCTCCCAAATTCCAAATAATAATATTGTCATTTAGAGCATTTATTTGCAGAAAATGACAACTGGTCAAAATAACAAAAAAGATGCAGTGTTACCCTGAATAATGCAAAGAAAATAAGTTCAGATTAATTTTTAAACAACACAGTACTAATGTCTTAACTTAGGAAGAGTTCAGAAATCAATATTTGGTGGAATAACCCTGATTTTCAAGCACAGCTTTCATGCATCTTGGCATGCTCTCCACCAGTCTTTCACATTGATGTTGGGTGACTTTATGCCACTCCTGGCACAAAAATTCAAGCAGCTCGGCTTTGTTTGATGGCTTGTGACCATCCATCTTCCTCTTGATCACATTCCAGAGGTTTTCAATGGGGTTCAGATCTGGAGATTGGGCTGGCCATGACAGGGTCTTGATCTGGTGGTCCTCCATCCACACCTTGATTGACCTGGTTGTGTGGCATGGAGCATTGTCCTGCTGGAAAAACCAATTCTCAGAGTTGTGGAACATTGTCACAGCAGAAGGAAGCAAGTTTTCTTCCAGGACACACAATCACTTTTTTTTCATAGAACAGGTTTAACCCTTTGCTGTCCTGTGTCGGACCAGGTCCGACATTACGATTTTCTCTTTCCAGTCCGACGAAAAAAGACGTAACGCACAGATCTCTAGTCGTTTTTTTCTCTGGAAAAAGCAGAGACAACCATTCAATGGCCGAGTGAGACAGATAGGCCTTTAGCTGAAATGACTATTACAAAATGTAAACAAGCTGGCATGTCAACAAGGTCTTTGTTTCCAATGAGTATATAAAAGGGTAGATTATGAAAGAATGTAGTATAAAAGAAAAACACTCAGAGCTTTAATGTTCAGAGTTAAAGATCTATTCCTGTGAAGGATAAAGAAACGTGCTCGTACACGCTCAGGGATTTCTTTAAAACAAAATTAGCTTGTGAACAAACTCCCTCGACGGCCAAATATACCCTTTGCTTTTGTTCTGTAAAACATAGGACTGTAATTCCAAAGTTTTCAAGATCAATAGACACACTGTTTAATGACATCCCCCTGAGGGCGCACTCTGGTGTTTATGAAGTCGCTTGGGGTCTGAATTGCAATGGTGGAGAAACGAACTAAATGAGAGTACAACTGGAACACCATTAACCTGAACCTCACCACTCTACTGGATGGAAAAAAATGAATAATACTACAAAGAACAAATGTGGTAGATCTTACATCCACTGGAAGCAGTGTTGCAGAGCGTCAAATACTGAACATCCCAGTACTGCAGGGAAATGACCAATACATGTGTGTTATACTGTTTCTAGCACGACCTACCTTTGAATCTGCGTGGGGGTACCTTTACAGAGCGGCAGACGGCGTGTTTGAAACAGTTTGTGTCAGTTGTGACCTACATCTCAATGCAAAAGAGATTACCATGGCAACAAACCTGAGAGAGTGAGACACACACTGCAGGCTAATTAGCTCAAGGGGCTGTGTCTGTGTATTTGTTTGTGTGTGTTGGGGGGAGGGGGGGCAGGGATTCATGTTGCCTGCTACTACTTTGACCCCAGAAAGACTCTGTGCACCTCCTGCCAGGCCAGGAGAGAGTGCTCGGAGCTGGGCTGAGCCTGCTAACAAAACATTCAGCAGTTGGGTCTGGAGCCTCATTCTACATGAGCTTGAGTAGCTATATTAGTGTTGTTTATTGGGGAAAGATGATAGTTATGATTAACATTATAAATATTTTTTTTAACTGATATTAATTGTTACTTTTTCTCCCCAGTCTGTAGGTTTTTTGAGCTCTGCCTTTTGCCCAGCTATGTTAAGTGGGACTTCTTTATGTGCTAAAGAATGTCCTTAGCAAGCGACATCACAACTGAGATTACTAAAAGAATCGTTTGTCAAGGAATTTACTAAGTTTCTTCTAGCATTTCTAAATTCATCCTAATTGAACAAATGGTTCTCTAGATACATGTAAAACTACGAGGTGTGACATCTGTAAGGAAAGCAGTGCACACACATACTTTATAGAGGGTCCTCACAGAAGCCCACATCGAAGCAGAGCTTCAGTAGAGTGGAGGTGTTGCAATAGAATTTTGAATACAAGCGCAAATGAAGAATGTAAACAGGTTAATAAGTGTAAAATCCCTAGCTTAATTGATTATAGTCAAATGCAATACGAAACTTCTATTGGAGGCTAGGAATGATAAGGGTCAGGGGCAAGATCCAGGCAGTTATCAAGTGTGACAGACGGACACGATCGGTGGACAAAGGACAACAATACTAGTCTGTCTCCTACTAGCTTGTTCCTAGCGGGTCTGTGACAAAATTTGTGACAAATTGTGTGATGCAACACCATCACAACTGTTTGATTTTCATAACTTGGTGTGTTAAATAATAATTTAGTCCAAGAGATTCAATGAAAGCTCTGAAATATTATAAGAAAATGGAAATCAATTGCAGGCTGGAGCTCTCCCTTGTGCCCTGGAAACTGGCTTTTATTAGTGGGAGTGGCTGGCACTTAAGGGAGAGGGGTGGTGGCTGAGAGGATCTATGAGAATCTCTGAGGAACTCGGCATTCAGAACAAAACCGGCTAATCACGGGCAGACAAGGGGAGGCCTTGCTGTCAGATGACTTCCATTCACAAAGTAGGTTCTATAAAGGCTTCATTCTGCAGAGCCAGAGAAAGACAGAGAGAAGGAGCACTGTTTTTTTTACCGAAAAATGTTCTGCCTTTGCCGAGACATAGCTGAGCAGGAACATTACAGGATACAGTGAAATTATCTTGCTCTGAACTGCTGGCTCCCTGATTAAAACCCAGAAAGACAGGTTCATATCAGGCTCAAACTAAAGTTATAGGGTTCTAGAGTTTTGCTTTTTTTTTTTTTTTTTACTATATGCAGAGTAAATCCATGAATGACCCCACTATAGCACGATCATTTGTAAAAAATAAATAAATAAAATAAGTAGGTATTTATTCTTATTAAATTTACAGACACAAGACAGCTCCATTGAGGTGTCCCACCTAGTTCACAACATCTTCCTGTCTACCATTCTAATGTGGAGAATGAACTTAAGCAGTAAATATTTAGCTTATAATATTGTTCTAATGGCACTTTCCTTTTTGCCTTACAAAAAATGCATCAATATCCTTATACACTGACTGGCTACTTTATTTGGATCTGCCTAACTTACTGGATTTGGCATTGCCCTTGTGTGGGGCATGTTCTCCTGGTATACCCTGGTGTGGGGCGTGTTCTCCTGGTATACCCTGGTGTGGGGCGTGTTCTCTCGGTATACCCTGGTGTGGGGCGTGTTCTCTCGGTATACCCTGGTGTGGGGCGTGTTCTCTCGGTATACCCTGGTGTGGGGCGTGTTCTCCTGGTATACCCTGGTGTGGGGCGTGTTCTCCTGGTATACCCTGGTGTGGGGCGTGTTCTCTCGGTATACCCTGGTGTGGGGCGTGTTCTCTCGGTATACCCTGGTGTGGGGCGTGTTCTCTCGGTATACCCTGGTGTGGGGCGTGTTCTCTCGGTATACCCTGGTGTGGGGCGTGTTCTCTCGGTATACCCTGGTGTGGGGTATGTGCTACTGGAATACTCTGGGTCCCTTGATTACTCCGGAAGTTTAAACAAATGCTGCAGTTTATGCATTGTTGCAGGTCAAGTCCACGGAACAATGCAGCAATTGTAATCTTTCAAGACGATAATGCACCATGCCAGATTATACACCATGGCAGGTTATGCACCATGCCAAAATTATCTGAGGAGAATGACAGAGACTTCAGGTATCTTCTATGTCCACCATAATCCTCGGATCTCAATCCAATTCAGCAAGTTTGGGATGTATTGGAATAATCTTTATATATGATCCTCTGCCCATCTCTCAACAACAACTGTGTGAAATGTTAATGACTTAAAGGCTTGACATCCCTTGAGACAGCCTCCAGCACCTTGTAGTCTATGCCACATCTAGTCAAGGCTTGTATAAAAAAATTTAATAAAATCCTTAAAAAACAGAGCTAACAAAACAATACCAATAAATAGTATATTTTATATTTTTTCAAAGCTTTAAGAACAAAATGTACTCATCGTTCTATGATGTATGTTTGTATGTTAATAGAATTATCCTCTCAAAAAAATACATATTTACCATATTGCATGAATCTTTTATAATGGAAAAAGTGAGATCTATGCAATGATGGAAATACATATCAGGTAAGATAAACTTTAATTATTTTGTGCGTTCTACGGGGCTGATGTAAGGATAGACAAACAACGTGCAAACAATTGCGGCTGCAATTATTTTGCACTGCGCCCTATGTGAGCTTAAGAGCAATACAAATTCCTCAACCACGACAAATAACGAGCTACAACCACGATAATGAGGGTCTCAGTTAGCATCACTTGTGCATCGGGCTATTAACCGACCGCACTTACAGCCCAGAGGTGAGGTGACCTAGGAGTACAGAGAGCAGTAGGTGCTGTATGAGGTTTGTGGAGAATGAAAAACTAACCAAACAAAAAAATGTGTCAGAGGAAGGGCAGCAAAGTCCTCTTGACACACAGAAAATAAAATAAAATGTTTTCTGGGGAGTCCTTATGGCTGAGGTCACTTAGCATGAAATTGAGTGATTTGGGAAAGCCTCAGCCAACCTGCTTAGCAAAAAAACTTCCGATTGACAATTAATTTTATGGTACACAAGTTATGCTATCAAAGAGGCCATATGGTGGGTCACCTGGTAAATGCACTGCCACGCGGCATACAGGTACGAGTCATACAACCAGAGATTGCAAGCTCGAAGACTGCAGCCGGTCTTTGCTGGGGATTCCGTGGGGGCGGCACATTGGCTTTGGTGCTCCAAGGGTTGGGGAGGTGGTATCCGGTTTAGACCGTTTCTCTTCACCGCTCTGCGGTGACCCCTACAGGTCAGGCGCTAAGTGAGTTTGGGGGAGGAGATTTGCTGGGCTGGTCTTTGTCCTCCAGAGGCCGATAGCCTACGGACATCCGCTCTCCAGTTCCTGGGTGTAAAAAGACGCAGATTGGCCTATGGGATCGGAGGACGCCCACTGAGCCACGGGTCCATGAGCTGTGTGGGGAATCGCCCCTTAGGTGAAGGCGCCACTTCCTCGGGGATAATAATAATAATAATAATAATAATAATAATAATAACAACAACAACAACAATTAGGCATTCCAAATTGGGTGAGAATCGAGGGTAAAATAATTGGAGATTCTAAATTTTTTAAAAAAAAGAGAGGACATATTGTCCTCATAGTGGAGAAAGTCAATGCTGTCATTGTTACCAGGAGGACAGTCAACCAGGTGAAATTCAGCTATTAGGTCTAGGACAGTAGTCGGTAAATGGCGGCCAAACCGCGGACATGTGTCGTCTGGCCTTGGAAGTGCTGTATCAAGGGCTAAGCAAGAGTGGAACTTCATTTTAATATTACCACAAAGGGGCTGTCATGATTCGCCGTATGACCTTAATGTCTTGTAATATCGATTCCAAAGTAGAGATGAACCTGTTTAATATCACCTTGCGTAATATCACACCCTGTTTATTATCACAATTTTTCAAAAACCACTTGCCATGCACCATAGGTAATTTTTCAAAGAACTTGTCTTAATATCATCTCACAATACTTATTGTCACGTTTTGTGCAGCCTGTCAAATGCTTTGTGGCCAGGCTTTAACCAAAGGGTATAATCAATTTCCAACGCAACTAACAACCAATAATCATCTTGGCCGATAAACTGACATTTTGTGCTGCCTGTTAAATGCTGTGTGGGTGGTCTTAACGGGCTACAGTTCAGTTACTAAACACCAACGTCAAATGGCACTTTCCTACATAGACAGGAACACAGAATAACATAAAACAAAATTAAATTTTTATTTTAAATGCTTCACTGCGTTATGACAAATTAAATGAGAAAAGGGGCACTTAGTTCTGCAATTGGCTTTAGAACACCAGGTGTGATAGATGTGGCTGCGATATGTAGGCAGTCCTCCACAGATTCTTGTGTCAGTCTGTTTCATGCATCTGTTTTAATTGCATTTATTGTGGAATAAGCCACTTTGCATGTGTAAGTAGATCCAAACATGGAAAGCACAAACAGCTTCTTCATGGTCACGTAGTTATGAATTAGCTGGACCAGAAAGATTCCAGATTTGCTTTGTTAATTCAGTTTTCAGCAGCGCCGATGCCTGCAAATCCGCTAGTTATAGTAGCAGAGCCGCTTCGTCGATTACAGGAAGCACTTGCTTTGCGTGGGACGAGGAACCCCCTCATCGGGGTTGATTGAAAACGGATCACGGATATAACCGACTACATCCTTGGGAATGCTGGTTGTCAAAGTGAACACTGAAATCGTTTTTCAGCTGTATAATAAAGTCTGTCATAAGCCCAGTGACTACATCGTCAGGAGTCATTTGAGTTACGTTTCACTTACAACATATCGGAATGTTAAATAGATACAACACGGATGTAACATTATTCCTAATATTTATTTTGAGGTTAAAGAGATGCTATCACAATTGATACTTCTTTTTTCCTTTTTGTTTTTTTTTTTTTTCAACCGGCCTGACCAGCTTGAAAAATTAACAAGCTGGTATGCCATGCATGTGCCATGCTTCCACTTTATAGGGCACAATTTCTGGGGCAGGGGGTGGGGGGCATTGCAAGTGGCCCGCCATCAAATTTAATTGCCGATCACGGGTCTAGGCTGACCTGCGTTGTAAGACGATGAAGCCTTACCATCGCATCCTCCGGCATCCCAAACAAAGTGACTCTGGGTATGAATATACAGGGTCTTCTCCATCTTGCCCTTCTCCTCCGAAGGTTTTCCTGCCTGCCCTCAACAAGAGCCAAGAGTCAGGAAGTATACCACAGCAACCAGACAATCGCTTCTACAATGGTTTGCACCTTGCAAGAGGAGGTGCAAAGTTTTTGCAGGGTCAGCAATTACCCAAGGGCAAGGCAAAATCCTTACATCTCATTAGAATGTTTGTGCCCGCTTAGTATTCCAGATCACTGACCAATTCCATGCTCTTTTCTTCATCTGAATACATTTCAATATAATTTTAAATGGAATAATGATGGCAAAGTGCTAATTTGCCGGGTGCAGAACGGCAGGTGAAAATCATTCTTTACATACGCCACATTTTTAGTGGCTGCTAAAGATACACTTTACAGCCACTAAACACGGTTTGGTGTTAAACACTGATTTTGAACGCAATGTGGGTCTTTTGCAGCCGTAAATCACTTTGCATGTATCTTTACATCAGCCCCTATATATTTTAATGGAGACATGAACAGCAAGTCTATTACTGTCTTGTCAGAGTCAGTGATCCAGTCCAGTCTGAGACAGATCCTAAAAGCAGCAGCTTATTTTGATGGTATTCTGACCTCTGTGTTTTGTTACAGTAATGCGACTGCTCTTCTCAGCTAAAGAAATAACTGAAATGCTGCAGATTCATTTCTAAATATAAGTGAATTAAATATCCTGCAGCCAAGAAATTCAATATGTTTTTGGGGATCCAAGAGCCAGCAAATCAATACAATCTAGTAATTAGAACTAAGTACTTTACTTGGGATCTGAGAGTCAGCTAATATAATACAGTCTAGTATAGAGGACTCAGTTGTGTTCTAGGGATCTGAGAGCCAGCTAATTCAACACAGTCTAGTATAGAGAAGTCTGAACTGTACTGGGGTTCCGATAACCAAGTAATTCAATACAATCTAGCATAGAGAGCTCAGTAATGTACCGGGGATGTGAAAGCCAGCTAATTCAGCTCGCTACCCAAAAACACACGCTTTCCTTGCATGCTGCTAAACTAAAAGCTATTACATTTGTATTTGTTTTTGATGAGAAATGTCAATTAAATGGAGAAAAAAAATGGACCTCATCTTGTTTTTTTAATAATAACATTTTCTGAATGCATGTATGTATAATAATATGCATGTTTAAAGTGTTCTGAATGCATCAATTTTTAGCTGTATGAGATTTGATAAGGGAATTACTGATTGCATCTCTAATGCCGACTGCCTGGATAATAACAGTCTCAACTACTGGAGTAAGTTCTAACAATCAGTGCATGTATAGACATTGCGATTCCTTTTTAGTGCTGTCTGCTTTTCATTATTTTTATGTTCTCACATCAACAATTTATTCTTTGATTAAATGGCCCTATTTACATAAGAGGCGTCTCACCCATTGGTATTTATTGATTTACAGATCTTGGTATAACCACTATTTATTTGCATACTTTGTTAAATTATGGAGGGGATACGATAAACTAAACCAATCGCAAGCGCACAGACTGCTCAGTCGTATGTGAAATCCAACAGGCCAATCAGAGCAGCTCTGCTGAGTCCAGTTGCTCAGATGGAGTTTGTGCCTGTTGGGGAGAGCTGGTCCACTGACTGCATGCAGGCTCATCCTTCATGTTAACCCTGACATTTAAACAAGGGCAGCGAGGCCAGGGCTCCAGTTTGTCTTGCCAGGTTATTCCCAGTTGTAGACTATAGAGGCAATTCTCGACTGTTGTCCCTAACCAAGCATGCAATGAAGCAGTTAAAAAGAGCAGCAGCGCCTATATAAGAGTTGATGCAAGCATGTCCATGGCCCGCACCTGTCCTATACCGTGTCAATGTAAAGCCTTGTATTCAGGCGTATTTCATTTCATGCATCCGGTTTTGTTTGGCAGTACCATCTTAATAGGATCATTTCAAATGTGTATACTGTACACTAGGTTCCAGAACTCACCTCTTCAGATAACAAATATTAGTTTATATATTTTAGATAATCCTATTAAAGCCTCAAATAATGTGTGCATAGCTAATTTGTCAAAAATTGCTACTTAACCATAACAGTAAAGAGATATTACATGGGGTGAATTCTGTGTATGGGATGAAGGATGTGTTTTACCTGTTATTTTAAACCTACTTCTAGTTAACATAATATGCTGTGTAATCTCTAAAGATTACAATTTATCAATAAGATCAAAACTGGCATCCCTCAAGAGAAGAGAAATCTTTCGTTTTTATTTAGTTACATTTTTAAACTACTTTTTTATGGTTTTTGGGGGAGGTTACAGAGCAATATATTTATGAAGAGCCCTCTTGTGATTGGCAGAATAGGACAGACAGTAAAACACCTGAAAAATTAAGTAAACACTGTCTAATGAATCCACATTCTTTTCAAATGGTTTTTTGGTGTGTTTTTTTTTTTTTTTAACAGTGCTGCCGCAAACTTGTTAAACATCCACTCTTCCAATTTCCTTCCAAAACAAAAGGAGCCACTGCTTTCCTTACAAACTCGAACTACTCAGGTAATTGTTTTTTTGGGAACTTTTTTTAAAATGTTTTTGTTTTTGTTTTGGCTTTGCTCCCAAGGTGACTGGTTTCTTGTTCACCCTGCAAAGCTCTTGTTAAAAAGCTTTTGGCCATGCATGAGCAAAACTCATTCCACTTGCACACTGCTGCCTCCATAGACCCCCAGATTCTGACACTAAAGAATGTCCTTACCAAGTTTTATCACAATTGGGAAAGTGGTTCTCTCTTTATATAGGCCTGTGTATGTGCAACAGTCTCAATATACTGCCAAACTTGTGCCAAGCTTAGAAACTCAGACTAGCTTGCACCGTGAGTTTAATTGATGCTGACAAAATAAAAACCACAAAGCTCAATATTCTAGCCGATTAACTGTGGTCTCTCTAGTGACAAGTGCAATTTGCCAGTGGCCAGATTTAATTCCTGGAACCTAGTTATTTCAATAATCAAGGCTAACTAAATAAGAGGTGTTTGGAAACCTAGGACTGGGTGCAAGCCTAGTGCGAGTTTCATAACCTAGTCTGAGCACATATATTTATTTAATTTTATGAAGTAAATGTGGAATATGTTTGGTGGTCGTTGTTTAGACTTAAGGGGATCAATATACACCACAGTGGGGTTTAGGTCCAGTTTCCCCACTACATTTATTAACTGCAACATCAAAAATTGAAGAGCACATTAATAGGTAAATTCATCATTTATTTAATTGGAATTGCCTAAACTTAACAGGCCGATTAGTTTACCACAGTGGAAAACTGAATGCCAATAGTAAAATAAGTAACTATTCAAGATGGTTTATAACTTTAACAAATCTCTATATATACATGCTCTAAAACAAGAGGCAGAATCAGTGGCTGTTAAATTTGATCTGTATCTAAAAAATGGGCTGCATCAATAAGAGCACAGACCCATGAAACTTAAAGCTATCCCACAGTTTTAAAGCCATGAGACTTCTTGACTGTGTTTAAGTGAGGGCTTACGGTTAATATATGAATGATAACACTATCCTGTTGATAACAAGCACCCGGTACCTAATCACTGCATGCGCTGTATTTAAACTCGATGACCTAGCTGCACCGTATGAGGTGCCAAGATGCAACAGAATGTCAATAGCGCTATTTGAAATATTTGTATATCAGTAAATACCATTAAAAACAAGCAAAGAACCTAAACATTCTCAGCACGTTAAAAGGGCGACCAGTAAAAATGTTCATAAAGCTTAGAAGAGTTACCTGAATTATAAGCTCTGCCTATACAAATGTAGAGTAGGCAGAGTTGAAAGGTCATACTGTCACAAGATTTGAATAGAGTGAAGATAGCTGTGCAGTCCTCACACTGCAGAAAAGATCAAAGCAGCTCAACGCCAGGTAAAGACAGATTTTTATTAAAAAGAAAACTCAATATTGGAGGAACAGAACCCAGAACAACCTTTTTCATACAACACAGAAAACAAGGAAATATTAAATTACAATAACATTTGAAGCTATGTGCACTTTAATTTAAACCAAGAAATATTTGCCACACTGATAAGAATGTTAAATACTGACATGGGACAATAGAGTAAATGTCATTCTTAAACATGACTCAGAATCTACTCCAAGAGCCAGCAAGAGGCCCAATGTATATCTGGGTCAAACTACAGAAACATTCAGATTCACAGCCCTTCTTGAAGCTTGGCTGCATAACTACACGTGAAATGGCTCGGAACTGCATTACCTTGTATCAAAACTCTGACTCGCATCAGTAACCGTACAGCATCACTGTGTGAATTCACAAACATGGAAATATACTGCGCTCCCCGCCGAAGAAAAAAAAAAAAAAAATGATTCATGATGTTAGTAGCAGAATGCTCCGAACTTGGTAACAGTGATGTAATAAAAGTCACCACTGAGCAGGGCTGATCGTACAGGGGTTGCAGTAATGAGAAACGCACTGTAGCACACTCATTTACAAAACGGGAAATGCCTTGCCTGAATGATTGAGTTGGTAAGAAACTCACACTAGTGTTGCACCAGGTCCTGAGCTCCCCTTGTTTAGGTATATTATTGAAATCACAACAAAGAGATCTTCAATGCAAGAAAAAGGAAGAGAGTGATAATGTTGGTGGTGTAGCGGCACTGTTGTGAGCTGCACTGCCCTTACCGAGTCTGACCCTGTTGAAGAGTTGACGTTAAAAGCTCTGTAACCACAAATGCAGGCAAGCTTGGCTTTTTCGCACAGTGGTTGGGACGCTAACTTGCAGTGTGTGCACCCAGCCATTACAACAGAACGAACATTTACGAACAAAAAGAGGCCATTCGGACCATCAACATTCATTTACAAGTAGCTGACTGATCCCTGAACTTTGTGAAGTCTGGTCTTAAAGGACCCCAATGACAGCTACAACACGGCTAGTAACTGAGTAAAGAAGGGTCTCCCACTCTTTGCATCTCCATATCCATCAACTGCACCCGTGTGCTGCAAGTATTGGGCAGGGTTAACTGTGCCAACTCCTTGTAAGACTTTAATCAAGTCTCCCCTAATTTGTCTTTGTTCTAAACACCTTGCAGACACATCACACTGAATTGCTGCCGTCCCAGAGGGCTAGCAGCAAGCAGAGATGCCCTCCGCAACCAATTTACTAATTGAATGTTGGTTATAATTGACAATATTCTATACATTGAGAATACTTCATTGTTATTTAAAAGCAAGGCAAAAAAAGTGCATGGATAAAAGCCATGAAAATCAACAATGAATTAATCAATTAATTGTTGCATGGCTAGCAGGAAGTTCCTTTTGTTCAGCTTAATGAACCCCGAACAGGGGCAACGTACATCATTTGAAAGCTGAAACACAATCAGTTTTATACCAGTTATGCTCATCTAAATCTAATCATATCACTTGAACAGCCAGAAAATAAGTTCCAATTTTAGAATAACTTGCAAATTGTAGGATTCCAAAATTATAAATAAATGTAATACAGCCTACAGTACAAACTGGAGAATGAGGGAGAAAATGTATTTATTTATGTATGTAAATATGTATGTATATATGGTACCATTGGACAACCTCATAGTCACATGACATGACTACTTATGCAGGTGGGTTAATAAACATGTAAAAACTGAGTTCTGCCAGTCTTGGATTTCTGTTAGCAATGTCAGGTGTGTTATTTGAACATTCAGTCCTAATTTTGTTCTGTAATTTTCAGTGTACACTACTCCAAACACACACACACACACACACATAAGTTTGTCTTACCTTCTCTCTCTATGTGGCAGAGGCTGTTGCTGCTGTCTGGATATAAAGGTGCTGCCCCAAACCGGGCTACTGTGACTGTTCCTGAGCCAGCCAACAGATGGCGCTGCGGGGTAAGCGGTGCTGCGGAATCCATGATCCGATTCCGTCTCGGCGGCCAGAGAAGAAGCAGAGCTCCCCATGGTCTAGCGCTCCGGGATGATCGGGGTTCTCAAAACCAGAGCGACCACCAAACCTTCCTTGGATACAGTACACACCAAGCTACTCTGAACCGCTCTGGGGCTTCAACTATTGCATTGCTCCTCTTGCTAGCTTCCCAAAGTCACTCAATGGAAACTATAGTTAGCTGTGTACTCAGAGGATTGATCGATCTTATCACGCTTTCATTGGTTTCCTCAAGTTTCATTTGGAGATTTGAAAATCATACACTGGATTAGTTCCAAGAACTTCCTGATCTGGTGTCTGAATATGGATGTCACATGCCTTTCTTATGACACCTTCAAAAGTTACTAATGAAGGAAATCTCTGGTGGTCTTTACATTTCAATTAAAGACATTTGACAAAGGATTTAATGTTTGTTCTTGTACACAAAAGCTCCTACAGAAATATAATGTGTAGTCCTGCTAATGCCCCATGGTGGATTCCAGTAGCACAATGTTTTTTTTTGGTTGATCTAGAGAATGAATGAACTAGTCCTATGATGAACTGACCAAGTCCAGGTGGCCAAACTGGAATCATCCAGCTGAAATGTGGAGCACAAGAGCAACCAAAGATTCCATTCTAATGATTTGTGGCTATTTTAAAAAATCGTGGCATGCAACTTAGATCTAGGAATATAAGTCTCCCACAGCCCAGGCTTCTTCCACTACATGGACTGAGATGGTTTCAAACTGGTGAACAAATTATAATATTGCTCCCAAATCCGACTGAAAAATATATTGCTTTCAGATTTTACTACAGGTTGCTTGTTTGATCCATTAGTTGCCCAATAAATTCAATCTAAAATAAAATGTATTTATTATTATTACAATAATGCCAAATGGGTTTCTCAATCTAAGGTAAGATTTTAAAAATGTTATCAGGCTTTCAACCAGTTCCACTATCAAGACAATCCCTGCCTGCAGAAATAGTTTGGGGGTTCAATCTTGCTTACAACTTTGTTTCCCCACAGCACATCGGGTTTAAGGAATCAGAAGTTCATAGCAAATGTTACAGGATGATTTACTGAACTAAGCATGACGCTAAAATATGTTCATTTAATAAAAACTAATGTGTATTTGATGTAGTTTGGAAATCTAAAAATTACCAACAACAACTTTCTGCAAACACAAAAGTTACCATGCTGCTGATGGGAAAAAAAAAAATAGAACAGAAGGTATGATTTTAAAGTTTAGATAACTCTATGGCTTCATTTACTGGGGTAGGAATGCAAAACCAAACGAGTGAGTCAGCACTCTCTTGTCTCTCTAGCAACGTTTTTAAACTGAGCAAGGTGTTTAGAGGGCAGTTACTTGTGAAATGGGACTATTACATCTTCAAGAAAATATGAGCAAAATCCACGACTCGTTTTAAAATCACGTCTTTTGATGATTTCTTCATGAGTCATTACTAATATCGAGTAGCACTTTCACCAAGAATTTCTGAACGAATGCAGTTCTGTACTGTTTTCATTGTAACTGAATCAGATGTAACTGCATAAAGAACTCGAACAAGCAGTTCACTGACCGACTACATAGAAATATATTCAAAAAACTACAGCAGCCTCAGGCGGTAAAATATACACAGAAAGCTATATAGCATGGTAATGCTTTATGTCAAATAAGAATGTTCTAAGAACAAACTCTACTCAGCCCATAAGCATTTACCACCCAGATAGCACTGCACATCCACCATTAAATCCGCAATAGGGAATACGATTATTTTTATGAATCTAATTTCCTGCAAATACAAAATACAATTATTTTACTGCCTGGCATATTCCCCAGTGTTTACAACTTTAGGGAGAAATTAACTGATTCAGTTGAAGAGACTAATACATTGCTTTCCATGCCCTGTCAAATCCTATATAACAGATAAGGAATACATTTTAAATATGAAATCATGTTAAATAATCTGATTTCGTTGATCTACGGAGGCAATCAATGTTTGAGACAACTTAAAATTATCAAGACCAGCAGAAAAATGAACACGCCAGTAGCTGAGTTGAATTATTTTCCGTGCTGGATGGTGCTTCCTCAGTGAAATACTGTATTCTCCGTGTATTTTTAAATCAGCCTTTTCTCAGCATTTGAGAATCTACCAGTCAACAGCGTGCAGTTTTTTCTATTTATTCCTTGTCGACCAACACCACATCTCTAAAAGGAGACGAGGGGCTGGATCACAACATAATCTTGCAAATTCTCTTTTTAATATGCGTCAGATCTGCGGGGTGAAAAGGGTACGGGAAGCCGTCTTACTGTTAAATCCGTTTCCATGCAAAATACCGTGTGCTATGGTTCTGCCCGCACGATGGCAGAATAAGTTATAGTAATAGTCTTCAGTGTAGTTATTCATTTATGTATGTATTTGTTTTTATTCCAGCACATTTATTATTGTCTTTATTGTGTGAGTCAATCAAAAACACCGATCCTCTCTGTTGAGTGCAAGACTTTCACTTGTCAATTTTCAGAAGAATTTTGCATTATCAAAACAATGTGCAATTCAGACACGACTTGAAATACTCCACTTTTTAACAAGATCCTTGTGGTTTGCTGTCCAGGTGAATTTTCAACACTCCAGCCCTCCTCACTCACGGGTATTAAACATGAAAGGAGCTCCCTCGTTGCACTGCTTCGTTCCCGGCACCCGGTTTCTTTTTATTGCAACATATTAAATGTTTTCTTCCGATTAGTGCAGCAAACTGCATTGCAAGCTATTCCTTCTAGCTGACTGCTGTGAGTCAACAACGCGCATGCGCTAAAGGAAGCTTCATTGCGCCCATAGGAAGCCGAGGGAGATTAAACCACAGAACCATCCTCTTTTTTATTCAGCCGTGATAACAGAAACGCTATCAACTCCCACACATCTCTGCTGAAAATGTAATTTTAATATTAAACACGACCAGACGTGGCAGAACCTAACCCCACCCACATCACAATGCGCTCCAGATTTGTACCTTCTCAATGTTCAGAATCACGAATAACCTGACGTACTGTTTTGGTTTGAAATATTGCCAGAAAATATCGACACTGCATATTTACTTGTGCTTTATCTAGTAGGTGAAGATTTGACAGAACAGCAAAATACTGTATTCCAAAAACACTTAGTCCTACATGATCAACTTTACTAAGCTATTTCTTAAATTTAAAAATACACTGAACAAAAATATAAACGCAACATATAAAGTGTTAGTCCCATGTTTCATGGGCTGAAATAAAAGATCTCAGAAATTCTCCATACGCAGAAAAAGTTTATTTCTCTCAAATTTTGAGCACAAATTTGTATACATCCCTGTTAATGAGCATTTCTCCTTTGCCAAGATAATCCATCCACCTGACAGGTGTGGCGTATCAAGAAGCTGATTAAACAGCATGATCATTACACAGGTGCACCTTGTGCTGGGGACAATAAAAGGCCACTTGAAAATGTGCAGTTTTGTCACACAACATGATGCCACAGATGTCTCAAGTTCTGAGAGAGCGTGCAATTGACATGCTGACTGCAGGAATGTCCACCAGAGCTGTTGCCAGAGAATTGAATGTTCATTTCTCTACCATAAGCCGCCTCCAACATCGTTTTAGAGAATTTAGCAGTACGTCCAACCGGCCTCACAACTGCAGACCACGTGTAACCACCCCCGCCCAGGAACTCCACATCCGGCTTCTTCACCTGCAGGATCGTCTGAGACCAGCCACTCGGACAGCTGATGAAACTGTGGGTTTGCACCACCGAAGAATTTCTGCACAAACTGTCAGAAACCGTCTCAGAGTAGCTCATCTGCGTGCTCGTCGTCCTCAACAGGGCCTTGACCTGACCAGTTTGGCATTGTAACAGACTTTAGTGGTAAAATGCTTACCTTCAATGACCACTGGCACGCTGGAGAAGTGTGCTCTTCACAGATGAGTCCCGGTTTCAACTGTACCGGGCAGATGGCAGACAGCGTGTATGGCGTTGTGTGTGCAAGCGGTTTGCTGATCTCAATGTTGTGAACAGAGTGCCCCATGGTGGCTGTGGGGTTATGGTATGGGCAGGCATAAGCTATGGACAACGAACACAATTGCATTTTATCGATGGCAATTTGAATGTACAGAGATACCATGACGAGATCCTGAGGCCCATTGTCATGCCATTCATCCACCACCATCACCGCATGTTTCAGCAAGATAATGTATGGCCCCATGTCGCAGGGACCTGTACACAATTCTTGGAAGCTGAAAATGTCCCAGTTCTTCCATGGCCTGCATACTTACCAGACATGTCACCCACTAAGGATGTTTGGGATGCTCTGGACATGTACGTGTACGACAGTGTGTTCTAGTTCCTGCCAATATCCAGCAACTTCGCACAGCCATTGAAGAGGAGTGGGACAACATTCCATAGGGCACAATCAACAGCCTGATCAACCCTATGCGAAGGAGATGTGTCGTGCTGCATGAGGCAAATGGTGGTCACACCAGATACTGACTGGTTTTCTGATCCACGCCGCTACCTTTTTTATTTATTTTGTTTTTAAGGTATCTGTGACCAACAGATGCATATCTGTATTCCCAGTCATGTGAAATCCATAGATTAGTGCCTAATGAATTTATTTAAATTGACTGATTTCCTTATATGAACTGTAACTCAGTAAAATCTTTGAAATTGTTGGATGTTGCGTTTATATTTTTGTTCAGTGTAAATAAAACTGTGAAACTGCATCCAATCATCAAAGGGCTACTATGTGCATCGGCAACAAAATGTTTTGCTATTTTTGTTAGCATTGCAATATTGATTCCACACACACACACACACACTGTAATCGATATCCATTGCTCTTTTGATCATAGCTTGTACAATATTTTAAGACTCGTGTTTCTTTTTTTACGCACAGAAAACACTATACTGTTAAGGGGTGATATTAACATTTACCAGAGATCTGAGCAGAGCCAGGATGGCAATAGCTTCACTTTTTAATGTGACTCTAAACATCTTCAGGTACACATTTCTGAAGCTCTGTAAACTATTTTTGCAGTGCATACTGGCATGTTCTAAATCATTTGTTATAAGGCACTTTTCTATAAAAAGGCTTCTGTGGCTTTTTTTTAATAGCTTACATCATTAAAAATGTTAAATGCTTCTTTATGACCTAGTACGGCAGAAAAGCACAAAAAAATAACAAAAACTGCTTCAGTTTGCACAGTTATGTTCTTTTAACATGCCCCACCATACCTTTGCCTCTAGGTCCTCTGCTATTCCTGATCTATATTAATGATTTAGACTCTGGTATAGTAAGCAAACTTGTTAAATTCGCAGACGACACAAAAATAGGAGGAGTGGCAAACACTGTTGCAGCAGCAAAGGTCATTCAAAATGATCTAGACAAGATTCAGAACTGAGCAGACACATGGCAAATGACATTTAATAGAGAAAAGTGTAAGGTACTGCACGCAGGAAATAAAAATGTGCATTATAAATATCATATGGGAGATACTGAAATTGGAGAAGGAATCTATGAAAAAGACCTAGGAGTTTTTGTTGACTCAGAAATGTCTTCATCTAGACAATGATAGGGGAAGCTATAAAAAAGGCCAACAAGATGCTCAGATACATTGTGAAAAGTGTTGAATTTAAATCAAGGGAAGTAATGTTAAAACTGTACAATGCACTAGTAAGACCTCATCTTGAATATTGTGTTCAGTTCTGGTCACCTCGCTATAAAAAAGATATTGCTGCTCTAGAAAGAGTGCAAAGAAGAGCGACCAGAATTATTCCGGGTTTAAAAGGCATGTCATATGCAGACAGGCTAAAAGAATTGAATCTATTCAGTCTTGAACAAAGAAGATTACGCGGCGACCTAATTCAAGCATTCAAAATTCTAAAAGGTATTGACAATGTCGACCCAAGGGACTTTTTCAACCTGAAAAAAGAAACAAGGACAGGGGTCACCAATGGAGATTAGACAAAGGGGTATTCAGAACAAAAAATAGGAGGCACTTTTTTACACAGAGAATCGTGAAGGTCTGGAATCAACTCCCCAGTAATGTTGTTGAAGCTGACAAACCCTGGGATCCTTCAAGAAGCTGCTTGATGAGATTCTGGGATCAATAAGCTACTAACAAATAATCAAGCAAGATGGGCTGAATGGCCTCCTCTCATTTGTAAACTTTCTTATGTTCTTATGTTCTTATGTTCTACTGCATTGGTAGTGAGTTTGTAATACATATTTACAGTCTGCCTTTATACACTGCTTAAATATTCCCCTTAAAGAGCATGGCACTCTCCTGGCTATAAGGCAGCACTGCAAGCCATTACGGCTGAACTGTCCTTTTACATTTATTAGACAGTAAGTCTCTTTCTCTCCTGATCTCGCTTATTTCCATCCAACTAGCCCTTCTACTGAGAGGCGCAGGGGTGGGGCAGTATCCTCTAGAATAGTGTCACTAACCACCTCTAATCACATCACTGTTGTCCACACCGCATACTAAGTTCAACTACACTGGTTCATTGCTCCGGTACATTCAGCGTAACAGTCAGCCAATCCCAGAGAAGAAGCATGGCAATAAAAGTGGGCCTCTCCTTGTAGAGACTTCACACTAGATCCAGAAAACCACTTACTCAATTGTGACTGGACTTGGCAAGGACATTCTTTAGCACAGATTAGTGTAAGTGATATCTTCAGAGTACTCCAATCTGCACTAGGCAAAACTCAATCAAGCCGTGTATTTTTGGAAAACTGCTCTTTTTAAATTAATTCATCAACCTCCAATAGTTCTCTTACAGTATATCTTGACATCCGTCATGTTCTGCTTACACGTTCACATTGGACACCCGCTGGGTATCTTTCACTAGAGAGATCGAGTTCCGCCAGTCCACGATCCAAACTGGGGCTGACGGCAGCTCCATTGAATGGAAATAAATGAGTCTGGTTTAAAATTAACCAGAAAAATAAAAACTCCTTTAATTCTCTGGTCTTTCATTTTATACATGGCTTATCGCAGTAGTGTCTAGACTGATCAACTGAACCTGTTATTTTTTTTTAGTTAGAGGGAGGGAGGAAGGGAGATAGAGAGAGAGGAGAGAGAACACTGAAAGTTGGCTAATTGTTAGCGAGGGAAAATTATGTATATCTATGAGACAGTCTACCTTTAATCAACATTGTTTCAGTGGGAGTACGAAAAAGAAAACAGGCAAAAGGAATCTAGACAAGGAACTGGGGAAGGCCTTTCTTTCTGTAATGGTATGCTAAACAGCAGTAACGTCATTAACCCCAAAAATGGCATTGACGGCTGGGCGGACTAAATACAGTATAATCGTAAATCTCGAAAAATTACTCACTTCTAAATCTTTTGTAGTCATTTTTGTATTACTTTAGTATAAATACATGTTAATTTGGATTCATATGTTGTTTTTTTCTGACTTTATGTGTACGAAAAGACACACATTTGCCCGTTTTCCCATTGGAAATAGTGATATTTTGAAATATAACTGTCCTGGTCACAAAAGCAAGGTTTGTGGGGAATAATAGCCATTTTCTATACTTTTGAGGCATAAGCAATTAGCAAATAACACTTGCTACCCAGGAACAAAAATTGTGTTACATAGTGTAATGATCTGACTAACTGCATTTCCCCACCCCCCCACCCCCCACCACTTTGCACACCGCTGGTCTAGAGGCTGGAATGGACACACTGTCCAGCACATAAGAACATAAGAAAGTTTACAAACGAGAGGAGGCCATTCGGCCCATCTTGCTCGTTTGGTTGTTAGTAGCTTATTGATCCCAAAATCTCATCAAGCAGCTTCTTGAAGGATCCCAGGGTGTCAGCTTCAACAACATTACTGAGGAGTTGATTCCAGACCCTCACAATTCTCTGTGTAAAAAAGTGCCTCCTATTTTCTGTTCTGAATGCCCCTTTGTCTAATCTCCATTTGTGACCCCTGGTCCTTGTTTCTTTTTTCAGGCTGAAAAAGTCCCTTGGGTCGACACTGTCAATACCTTTTAGAATTTTGAATGCTTGAATTAGGTCGCCACGTAGTCTTCTTTGTTCAAGACTGAACAGATTCAATTCTTTTAGCCTGTCTGCATATGACATGCCTTTTAAGCCTGGAATAATTCTGGTCGCTCTTCTTTGCACTCTTTCTAGAGCAGCAATATCTTTTTTATAGCGAGGTGACCAGAACTGAACACAATATTCAAGATGAGGTCTTACTAGTGCATTGTACAGTTTTAACATTACTTCCCTTGATTTAAATTCAACACTTTTCACAATGTATCCGAGCATCTTGTTAGCCTTTTTTATAGCTTCCCCACATTGTCTAGATGAAGACATTTCTGAGTCAACAAAAACTCCTAGGTCTTTTTCATAGATTCCTTCTCCAATTTCAGTATCTCCCATATGATATTTATAATGTACATTTTTATTTCCTGCATGCAGTACCTTACACTTTTCTCTATTAAATGTCATTTGCCATGTGTCTGCCCAGTTCTGAATCTTCTCTAGATCATTTTGAATGACCTTTGCTGCTGCAACAGTGTTTTCCACTCCTCCTACTTTTGTGTCGTCTGCAAATTTAACAAGTTTGCTTACTATACCAGAATCTACGCAGGTATTCGAGCACCAGCGGACTCGAATACCTGTGGCCCAACATGGAGAGGAAAGGGCTGCTCCACAAGGTTGTACATATTTGTACTTGGTTGCAAATGAAAAGTTGAACAATCGTTTAGCTTTGCTCCATAAGACCCGAAGTTCTTTACTGCAAGGGGAGTTCACAAAGTAACAAGTGAAAAACCTACTTTGCGTGTCTACAGCAGGCAGCTAGAACTGAAGAGCAGCTCCTAAACTCCTAGTCACCTTAATAAAACATTTGATCAATTGTAATAAGAACTAGCCTATTCAAAAATATTGCAAGCATCATAGACAGCCAAGGGGACAGTAACAGTATGAAGCTACTTTAATATTACTTTTATAACCCAAAGGGGGCTATTCTAATGGCCTAGCTCTTTACGTTTACAGAGGAAAACTTCTTCAGCATGTGAAATGCTTACCTCTGCTCTCAATCACCAGTAATACATCCCCAGCTGCTAATTCCTGTCCACTGTGGCAATTTGTATCCTTCTAAGAACTAACTTCACTGTGTGGACAGACAAGGACCAGTAAGACCCAGACCCAGGGGTTGGGTTGGAGTCTCCATTCATGGTTAATCAGAGAGGGACTGAATCCACAGCTCCGGAGAACATCTGGAATCACAGACAGAAAAGCACTGATTTCAGACATCCAGGACTGTGATGTCACCTTGGTCTGCAAAACCAGACATGCAAGACATTAATGGGCAGGCAGCTTCAAGAGTCATTTTCAGAGGTGCAATTAGCAACCTAATTGAATATCACACAGGTAATAATTGATGTATTGAGAACATTTTATTAGTCAAAACAAAGAGGTAAATGTGTCCTCTTCTTAAAAGCTACAAATATGACTAAAAACATGCTTTTACGTATTATACATAACAATATAACTAGGCTTGCTACTAGTCGATTTTTATTTTTTTGCCAAATCGACAATTAATATCGACGTTTACTTTAGAAAGAATTTACCGTGTTTTTTTTCGATCTTTATTTTTCAATTCAAGCACAGAATGGGTGAAATCGACCTTTATGCTTTAAAAAAAAATTACTTTATGCCATTGAGAAACGTCTAATTTAGCGAAAGCCCTTTATCATATTCAACATGCAACAAAACCATGGTTACCAAAATTCGAATTGAAATAACGTTTGGTCTCAGCTGATCTATACATTTAAAGATTGTCTCAAATAAACTGTAGCGCTGCTTCAGTCAACGAGATCTGCCAGAACAGGGTGAAACTACACTGAAATGACTGACAGCGACCCCCAGCCATTCAGAGCAGAACGGAGACCTGACAGACAGGAAGTATAAACTACACAAACTAGAGATGATTTCTAAAAAATAGCGAGTGGTTTTACCAACATTTATCCTATATTAATCTATTTCATTCAAACTCATATTTTTTGGGCATTCGATATTTAACAAGCTTTACCGATTAAAATCGAAAAGTAGCAAGCCTAAATATAATGCATAGAATAAACTTTATTTTTAAAAAACAAGAACCAAAAAAATGTTTGACTTCATGTAAACCTTCAAATACAATTGAATAATGCATATCTATTAATATAATATATACATGAGGAATGGGGCTCCAAATAGGGTGAGCAACACTAGAATTACCATGCGGGTCAATCTGACCCATTTTGCATTTAAAATGTTAATTACTTTTCTGTTGTAAATCGTATGTGCATGTCCATTTTTTACTTTTTTAAAATATATTATTTAAATATCATGACGCGTTTGATTATCTACAATCGTAAAAATGATAAAGATTTGTTAATATAACATAAGATATTCTATTTTTGTTTGTAAATACAGCAAACAAGACACGCCTTCTTCAAGCACACAAGTTTTTTTTTTTTATTATTTCAATCCTTCATTTGTCTGTAGACTGACTACGAGACAGATATTGCTATGATTGTGGATTTGTACAATTGCACCAAGATGCCAACTCAGTGAAAGCCTAGTTGCTTTATTTCTCAATGTACCTGGGAGACAGCAATCCTTCATTTTTTTTCTTAGAAATGCAACTGGGAATATTTCAGAAGGAAATATTTAATCTTGAAAGCAGGACTTTGGAATATGTCAAGCTGCACTCAGATGCACACAGCAAACTGAAATGACAGGTAGGATAATAACTTATGTGCCTAATATGAAACATACACGTACATACCCGTTTCTTTTGAAATGTATATTTTATTATTTCACTGTTTGTAGCATATGCTCTCATTTTGAAAATAAAGCGTTTTATGTTTAATTTTCCATTTAAATATGGTGTTTCTGCGATGCAAATGTTAGACATGATGTTCATGAATAAAACTTTTGAGTTTTATCCAATAGTATGTCTCATTTTCATAATGAAGCAGTTTAAAAATGTATGGGTCAAAATGACCCACGTGGGGATTCCAGTGTTAATTGAGGTTTAATTAAGGCTCCATAATAAAAACCACAGCAATCAATAATCGATCAGGCTAATTGTTGCAACTCTAGCAATTTAATTGCTTTTTTATATTTCCCCTGGAAGCTGAAATATCATATTGTCACACGATTTGAATGGAACGGGGAAGGCAATTAGGATTCTCCAGATATCCTCTGAACAGCCCAAAGCCACAGAGAAAAATTACAATAACTCACTATGGGAGCAACAGAACCCAGAAGCACTCAAAATGATTGCAAACACCTTAAAATCAGAAAGAAAAAGAAAAAAAAAAGCAATTAAAATGACATTTGAAGCTCCACACTCTTTAACCGGAGAGTTATTCAAGCAAATTAAAATGTTTAGTTTGATGAATTCCTAAAGGAATACTTCATGCAATCTAACCTGTTATGTGTTTTGTATTCTCTCCTGAGGTTCAAGTGAGATTGCTTTTTATAAATGTTAAAAATCTGATGCACACCCCTAGTGGACAGTTTTCAAACCACCACGCTTGGCTACTTCGTAAACCTGGTAAACAATGATCCAAGCAGAAATAACAATAGAGAACTACAGCGAACACTCGGCGAACACTATAGGATATAGGGAAGGCATTAAATATGTTCAAACATTTATGACATACAAGCATAAAGTGCATGTTCTTACTAAGATGATTGAAAAATAATGCCGTAGTACAGTGCTAAGATAGAAAAAGGAATGCAAAGCTTAAGTTCTGTAAAGATTCTGGTAAAGTACAAAAGGCTCCTTAATTTTCTCTGATGGTTTGCCTCTAGACCAGCAGTGTAAATACCAAGCAGACATATAAATACTGCCAGCTAGAGCTTGAAACCAAAGTTTGGCCTCGATAGAATAGCAGCTCTGGTTACGACCCTGACTGTAACTTGTTGTTTATGGTAGGGAAACACTGGGCAGCAAACAAAAGCTGAGATACATTATATTTCAGTACATCAGACAACTAAATTTCACTATGAGCTATACATTACTGTAACATTAGATTAGATGTGTAGACAACAAAACAAATGTGGGGTTGTTTTTTATATATACACAAGGATGAAGACTATATTTGAATCCCGAGCCACTCGAAAAAAAGCATAATACCACAGTAGTGACGTCAAAAAGTGATAATTCCTCTAGAGGAAAATATACTTGAACTTTGACCTATTCGACTCCTCGAGACCATCACTTTCAATTCAAACACAAAATGCCTCATTTTCATTCGACAACATCCACAGTACAGAAATGTTCATTAATGATCAACAACATGAGAATATGTTTTAAAAAAATGATGTAAAACTGATACATTCGTATCTCAGAGAAACTGGAGAGGGACAGGAAATTCAAACAAAATAAAGGCAATTATCCAAATAAAGCTGAAGCACTAACAGATAACATAGAACTTCTGTACATCAATAAAACACTAAGTTAAAAAAAAAACAACTGTACTGCCGAACCTCGTCTTCTTTAATATTAGCAACACAAGGGTATCCATGTATTATAAAAAATAATAGATGGGTCTTTTGTGAGTCTTATGACGTCATAGAAACCCAGATGGAATTATTTTCCATATGTAGACAGAGACAGACAGACAGATAGATAGATAGATATACACTGTACAAAAGTGTACAAAACAACAGAAACACCTATCTAATATTGAGTTGCACTCCTTTTTGCCCTCAGAACAGCCTCATCTTATCCTGCTGAACAAATCCATTAGCAGATGGATACACTGCTGCCATGAAGGGATGCACCTGATATCCTGTGGCATTCAAACGTTGCTCCACTTTTATCAAGGGGCCCAATGTGTGCCATGAAAACACACTCCATACCATCACACCACCACCACCAGCCTGCAATGTTGACACGCGGCACGATGGATGCATGTATTCATGTGGTTTTCTCCATACTCTAGTCTTGTATGTTGTACTGGATTGTCAGTTGACTAACTCTGCATAATTTTCGTGTCAGCCTCCTTTGGCCCTTCATCACGATGCCATTTTTCAAGCACTGGCCTGTTGTGGTGCTGGACTGTCCTGTTGGGGGTGACGCTTTCATCCTTTGATCCATGGGTAAACTGACTGAGTGAAAAAATACACCGCCAGCCGTTGCAGTGCTTGACCGACTCAAAACGGAGCACCTGGCCCAGCCCGTCTGTTGCTCTGCACAATTCGTGTCAGCCTCCTTTGGCCTCTTTCATCAATGAGCCATTTTCGACCACTGGCCTGCTGTTGGCTGGATGTCCTTTGGGTGGTGGACCATCCTTGATACACATGGGAAACTGCTGAGTGTGAAAAACCCAGCAGCGTTGCAGTTCTTGACACACTCAAACCGGCGCACCTGGCACCTACTACCATACCCCGTTCAAAGGCACTTAAATCTTTTGTCTTGCCCATTTACCCTCTGAATGGCACACATACACAATCCATGTCTCAATTGTGTCAAGGCTTAAAAATCCTTATTTAACCTGTCTCCCCTTCATCTACACTGATTGAAGTGGATTTAACAGGTTACATCAATAAGGGATCATAGCTTTCACCTGGATTCACCTTGTCAGTCTATTTCATGGAAAGAGCAGGGGTTCCTAATGTTTTGTACACTCAGTATATATATATATATATATATATTATATCTATATATATATATATATATATATATAAAATATCCTTTAGCTCTTTGCACTCATAGCGTCACACTGCACCCATATTCTGACAAACTTTAACTTTTCTTAAGAAGGTTCTTAGCACAATTGCAGTTTTCAAACAGCATCAGATTACAATCACAAACTTGTGCTAACAAAGCATGTTTAGATGTGCAAGCAGAAATGTGAAGTACACAGCTTTAGCTGAAGAATGCTCTTACAAAGTGTATGCCCAGCAGGGATTAAAAACAGGTTTGGTGTCAGTATTATTTTAACACGGTCCCAAATATTTCTCATTTTAATTTCAATAAACACGGCAGGGATTTTATTAAAAGCTGTTACATACAGTTAGGTTGTTTACTTTTTTACTGTTTGAAAAAAGCACTCTTACTGTATACCACGGTTTAATTATTATTAATTAATTTATTTGCAGACGCCCTTAGTACGATACAGTTAGTACCTACACAGTACGATTTGATATTCGGGCAGTTCAAGAGAAAATAACAGTGTTGATAGTTACATCAAGATTAGATACAAGTGCAGGAGAAATACAAAATGATACAGATTGGATTAAGTGCAGAATTAAATACAGTAAAATAGAGAGCAGATAAATGCAAGTTCACGGGGCATGAGCTGGTGCTGTAAGGATAGGGCAGAAGAAGCAGAAGGGAGCGGTCAGTATGACAAAGTGCCGTTTAGAAAGGACTGGACCTGGGATAGAAGAGCAGGAGAGGCCGTACTCTAGTAGCAGACCAGCGGAGTTGGACATGGAAGCTAGGATGAAAGGTAGTCACTGACTGAGGGCGGCGATGCCGACACAACCCTGGGGCAAAGGACCCAGCAACCGAAAACACATACGAGGGTTATGACTCGGGGAGCCACCCCTCAGGAGGAAGACGGTCCCGGTAGACCGGGACACGAAAGGAGAGAGAGAGAGGTACCCAGCGTCTGTGACTTCTGTAAAGGGGCTCCTATTAGACCCCCCAATTGGCCGAGACTTCACACTGCCTGGGACCTGAAATAAGGACAAGGCATAGAGGTTAGTATGGGACTCGAGCACGGAGTAGCCACATCCCGAATTGGAGGAAGAGTATAGAACAGAGCCTCGAGTGAGGCAAGATAAGCGCAGGAGCTGCGAAAGGACAGTGGCCGGGGGTCTGCTCTGACTCACATGGTGAGAACCCCCCTGAAGGTAAAGTGAGGCTGCTGCCTAGCCCTGAGGTCGGGGAAGTGAGACTCACTTGCCCCCCCCCCCAAAAGGATGGACCCCCGGCTCCTCATGAAATCTCCAACACCGTGAGATGAACAAAAGACAGTAAATGCCAGTACATTAAAACATAAAACAAAAAGACCAGAAGGACAAACAGGAGGATGGCTAGTAATTTAGTAGGATGTGATTATGTGTATACCTGCTGCTCAGTGGAGAGGAAAAACACACTTAAGGCTGATTAGGGGAAAACCTTAGTGGCCCTGGCAGACAGGAAGCCCCAACTCCAGGCATACTAGAAATTTTAGAGGGTACAGCAACTATATCAGAGAAGGATGAATGAATATAGGAATCCACTACAGAGGAGGACCAGCTCCTCCGTATTCGTGATCAGGCTGGGGAGGTGTCGAGGAGGGAGGCCTGCTCAGAGGCGAGGGTGGAGTCGAATGACGATAGGAGTGAGAGCAATCAATGAACAGGGGGTCTGGGGTGGGGGGGGTTCCTGCTGGGGAGATACCTTAAAGGAGGATAGGGGACTTGATACTTGATGGGTGAATGGACCAACCGCGTTGAAATTGATCCATCTAGGAGGTATGCAGCCAAGTGATGGAGTAAGCATCGAAGGTGGCAGAGAGGCAGCTGATCTCCATAGGCAGATCCTTGTAGGGGTAGAAACTACTTTTCCAAAGAGTGGAAATTAGCAAATGGAGAATGTACATTGATATAGTCAGACAGGAAGGTGAGGCAGGGGGAAAGCTCTTAAGAATCCCACAGAGGGTCAGGCGAACTGCTGGTATGGAGAGACTGGAGGGAGATGGAGAGAATCCCTAGCATGGATGATGAGAGCCAGGATCCAGTTTTGATTGAAGGAGGTTACTGAGAGTAGGATTCAGTCAAATAGCATCTGGAGAAGCTGGAGATTCTGGATGGGGGTTGTGGAAGCGGTTGGGACCAGCTGACTGAACTGGGATACCGAAAGTAGAGGCAGAAGGAGAGCTGGAACTGAGGGCTGAGGTGGCAGCTGGACTGAACGAACATATGAATCGTCTGCTGGGGAAGCTCGGCACCTTTACGCCCCATATTCTAGAAACGAGGGCAGAGAGATGAGACGCCGCCATTCTATGTGTTAGTTAATACAGGATCAATCAGCGGTTTGCTGCTATCATGTCTGCTTAAAATGGAAAAGATCAACTCTCTGAATGCAAGTTTGGTTTCGCAACTCCAGTTATTCTCTTAATAGTGGAACTAATTAACTCATAAATCGACAGATTTCCAGTCTCGTATCACGTCTCTCACCAAGTATTAATGCCGTAACACTTGAGAGGATGAGCGAAGATATGACTAGGATTGCTGTGGAAGTGCCCCATATTTTGATTAGATGGGGACTAGCGTTAGCCTTAATTGTGGTAATGCTGCCACGATCTGAGTATTGGAGGAAAGCTGGAGCATTGGATGCTCTGGAGAAGTGCAGTTGCGGATTTAAACAGTAAACTAGAGCAACTTTTGCATGCTGCAGTAGTGAGCAGATCTGAAGAGGGAGTGGAGATCTGCTGTAGTAAGGAGAGATTAACAGTAGACAGTAGACAGTGCTGAACTGAGCAGAGGTTTGAGGAAGAAAACGATGCAGTGCTGTCAGTAGTGTGCAGAGGCCCAGCTGTAGAGAGCAGAGATCTGCAATAGTGAACAGCGGTAGAGTGCGGTGGTCTTGAAGAGAGTAGGGATCTGCTGAATGCGGTAGATATTGGTCTTTCAGTGTTAAGGCAGATTTAGATGGAGCCAGAGATGGGGCTGCTTTTGGGAGAGATGAAGAATGCAGAGATCTGAGACCGCTGCAGAACCCGAGAGGATGAAGAATTTGTTGCTCCGAGGCGCCTGCAAATCCTATCGATTGGTCGGGAGCAGTTCATGAGAGTACTGTCTATTAGGGGTAGAAGGACATTGACTGGAACATTGATAACACTATGTAACACAATTTTTGTTCCTGGGTAGTAAGTGTTATTTCCTAATTGCTTATGCCTCAAAAGTATAGAAAATGGCTATTATTCCCCACAAACTTTGCTTTTGTGACCAGGACAGTGATATTTCAAAATATCACTATTTTCAATGGGAAAATGGGAAAATGTGTGTCTTTTCGTTCACATAAAGTCAGAAAAAAACAACATATGAATCCAAATTAACATGTATTTATACTAAAGTAATACAAAGATGACTACAAAGATTTAGAAGTGAGTAGTTTTTCGAGATTTACAATTATACTGTATATTGTGGGGAATAATAGCCATTTTCTATACTTTTGAGGCATAAGCAATTAGGAAATAACACGTACTACCCAGGAACAAAAAAAAAATAAAATTTTGTTACACAGTGTAATGGTAGGACATGGTTCCGTGACTGACTGGTGGCTCACGTTGATGAAATGATGACTTTGAAAGTTGAATAAGGTGCCTTGATGAAGCTGGTCAGACTGGAGGAGCGGCACCAGATGAGGAAACACGAATAAGTCGCAGGAATGGATGTCTGATGCAGGGAAGCTGGACATTACTGTGATGGTAGATTCTGAGCATCTCAAAAAGCAGCTGAGTAAAGTTGCTTCATGCCCAGGTCCTTGAAGAGGGGAAGAGTTGAAATTGAAGAATGTCAGTTGATATAGGTAGGCAAAAAGTTGAAGAGGAGGGGGAACTCCTGGGAATCCCTTGGAATGACAACGAACTGCAGGAATGTATAGAAAAATTAGAGTATGCAAGCTTCACAGTGATAGCAAACCAGCTTAAAGACTGTATAGAATTTGTGGTTTTACACTGCCATCTAGAGGTTATGATTGGAATTAACCATTGGCTTCAGTGAAGCAGGGTAGAAAATATTTGGTTACTGTGATTGAAATCCTTGTCAATGTAGAACAATTGCATATTCTTTTAGATTTGAATATATTCGTTGCATGTTTTAGGACCGTTAGTCATGTATATGAATACGTTAACACAGTATTTAGATGTCACAATTCGGCGAGTTGAACGAGCATCCGCAGGTTGTGAAAACGCAGCAACAGCAAGCCAGAAGATTGCAGTACTGAGGCACGGAGCTCACAGTGCCGAATGAAGCTGCCTGGTCACCATGGCAACTTACCACTCCCCACAGTCACTCAATGAGGGCGTTGCCGTGGTAGCCATGGACTGAGAGGCGCCGGTGGAAAAGTTGCAGAACAGCTGTGTCGTCGGAGCATGTTGTGACCAGTCGAAACCACAAGCCGCCACAGGTTGAAATGGAGTATGACATGGGCTTTAAAACGTTGAACGCAGCTAATAGAAATCCAGGGCAGGATCTTCTGAAGGAACGGTAAATTGTGCTGGCTCTGGGAGCTGGGGAGGGGCGCTCAATTGCAAGCGAGGAGTAAAGAAAGATTCAGCTGAGAGCTTTGTGGTGGATTTAAAGAGGAGCTATGGCAAGGCAAACGCTGACGACGGGAATGTCGAGGTCTTGTTGAAGGAGCTTTGAAAGTTTTAGTGGAGGGTCAGTCTGTCTAATAAAGACGTGGACAAGTTGAGTAATGAAGCTGCTGTTTGGACGGTGCTGTTGCTGGACTGGAGGCTAGAAAGAGCAGGAAAGACTAACGCTGGAGCTCCTGCAGCCGAATAGAGAAGCTGAACGACGAGAAGAATCACCCCCGAATAGAGAAGCTGAATGATGAGAAGAATCACCGGAACAGGTAGGAAAATAATTGATAATATCTTGACCTCCAGTGAAAGGCAACGAAGTGTTGATTAGCAGTGAAGCACGAAAAGACGGCATCTGAGCGTTTGCTACAAAAACCTAACGCTAGACAGCGAAGGTGCAAGTGATCAGGGCTTAAATAGAGACTAGGCACTAATTGACAGGAAATTGGAAGCCCCCTGCTGCACGCCCCCTGAACTACGCGAACTTAGTATTAAAGTGCATAGTGCTAATCTGTTGATATTGTTATTGATCTGTTTATTTCAGTGAATTTGGTATTATTTACTAAATGACGTTCTGTTAATTGCACAATTTCTGAAAAAATAATGCTCCATGTGTGGTTTTACAAATATGTTTAACATATTTACACTCCAACTCATAATGGTCCGTTTTGACCCCGTTGTGACCCCGTTGTGTCTGCTGATGTGTATGTTCAGTACCACATTGCGTGTCAGTTCAGTCCAGCATCAATTCAATAATGTACATCTCTGTCTGTCTGTCTCTGATCATCTGGAATATAATCCCATCAATAGTTATACACTCACTAGCTGCCAAGGTACTTCTCTGTATAACTGTTACTGTGTGTTCGCTAAATCACCAGACCCCGACAGCTGCTAATTAAATGAAACGCCGAGCAATGATAAAAACAAAATCCAGAATGAATTTAAATTAAATTATTCTTAAATAAAACATTAATCCAAAAATATATTCAATGAGGTCGCCCCCCCAAACCTCAAAAGACATTTGTTTAAAATTGATTACGCGCTGGTTTAGGTCACTTTCAAGTTAAATGAATGAACTGTTCTTGGTCTTGCATACAGTTTTCAAAGGTGCACAACATCTTTACTTAGTTAATCTGATTAGCATTTGTGTCATTTTAGAACCACGTTATGAATTATCGGAACTGCATTGTCTAGGTATAAATCCATTGCGCTGGCACCCCACATAGAGCTATCTGTTAGCGAACAAGACTTAAGCGACTGCCAGTAATACTCATATTCATCCAAATGAACCTTACTTTTTCAGCAGACTTGACTGAAGTCTCGTGTCTGTCAGCTTCCTTGGGGGCTGAAAATCACCGGGTACAACTTTTCTTTTCAGATCCAAAATGTTTTTCGTTGTGTAGTTACAGTGCCTGGTTTTCAATTTCGTGCATCCAGACGGGCTTATTTGTGTTTTTAGTTTCTTTAAAATAATGTGAAACTGCACTTGTATCTCCTACAATCCAGGAACAGGAATTATTTTTAAAAAATGTAAAAAAAAAAAAAAAAAAAAATACTTGCACTGCGCAACTCGTGCAGCGCAAAGATTCTTATGTTATATATACATGCGCAAAATAAAGCCGTAAAGGCGTTTGCGAATACCTATCGAGAACTACGATAACCAGTTTGCCAAGCGGCGAAAAAACGGATATCCGTGTCTCGCTGACGAAAACGAGCCAGTGTTTGTGGGGATTGTAGTCCTTATTGGAATAACTAATTTGGAATATGGTCGTTGTAAATCAATTTGTATTGAACCACCGTTTAGTTAAGACTGTGTACTGTAACATGTGTTTTTAGGAAAGCGGGTTATTTTGTGAAATTCGTTTTGGTAGTATTTAAATTAAATTACAAATCACCGGCATAACAGTGTTTTCCTCCCGTATGTGACGGCCACGGCATTATATTTTTTTACACGATTGGCGGTTGAACCCGGGTGAGTGCTGAGGTTTGAGTGATTGATGCTAGTGCTTGTGACCTCACGTGCAGGGGTCTTTTCTAAGTTTGTACATTGTGGATTTTGTTATGATGACAGTCAATATGATCGAGATAGAACGAGAGCTGATAAAACTTTTTGCAAGCCCTGTCTTGTTTGGAATGTAATTGCCACCTACCCCCTTAGGTTTTGCATGTAAATGGTGTAATTTGTTTTAACAAGTAATAATTGGAGTTGCACAGATTCGATATTTAATGACATACCATGTTAACGATATTCAGAGGAGATTTGGACATGAAATCCGTTATGTTTGCAAAATAAACTGTACTCTCGTATTCAGAGTTACATTAATTTATTTCTGCAAAATTTTTCATTTTAACAGCTCAATTGTAACCTGGTTAAATTTGAGTGAAAAGTCGTTCCCTTTCAATTCGAAGACAACCACCAACGTGTCTATGAGATATCCCTGCCCATTAGGTATTACTGAGCTCTTTATACCAGAGCTGGTGATAGGCCCTTTCCTGGTGTGACACACTCGGTCCCGCCCACCGAGGGATTAAAACCGTCATCCTGAGGAAACCATTTCTCTTTTTCCTTCTCAAGATGGTAAGGTAAGACATCTGTGTCTAGCTGAGTGTATTGATACAAAGAGCTTCTAAGTCATGTTGTATTTCCCTTGCATTCGTGCTGAAAGCCGGCTTGCCGCTTTCCTGGAATCACAGACTGTCTAATTCGAGTCTCTTCTATCTTTCAGCAGCCTCCACACTTGCGTTGTAGGCTGCTCAGTCTTTTACTGTCTGTCGTGTGTGAGTGACTACCTGTGCAGTCACCCCGTGATTGATTGTCTATTTCTTTCTTGGGAGAATACAGTTCCTCCACAGGACTAGGCCTTGCTGCATCCCCGCTGTGGAGTGATTCCCCCAGCCGCCATCTGGCAGCTGAAGTGGGCCTTGTTGTTTAGCTGCTACTAGGGTTCCCAGTGCACTTGGTGCCCGGTACCCTTGGTGCTCACAGCTCTAGCGAGCTAGTCTTGGCAGTGCGCACGGTGCATGGTCACTTGGTACGCACAGAGCCAATTGCGCACAGCACTTCAGTGCTTGATGTGCTTGGGACACATACTGCTCGGTGCACTTGGCGAGCATCAGTCCAATGCACGCACAACATTAACAAGCACCATGTTGAGCATCCAGTGGTTCCACCCCTGCAAATCGTGCAGTGTGAACCTGCCACTCCAAGATAAGCACTCGCTCTGCATTTCGTTGCTTGGGAGTCCGACATGCCCAGGAAGCTATGGGCAGAGAGGATTTTTGCGACCTATGCCCAAAATACATCACCGTGAGTCTCCCATGGCCTAGCCATCAGCAGCACTCGGGGCTCCATCCCCATTCCTTCAGCTCTCGCAGAGCCCCTCGCAGAAGATTCCCTGCACAGGCTCCTGTGCCTAGACCTCACAGCCGCTCCCCCTCCCCCCAAATGAGAATGGTAAAGCATTCAAAACAAGCAAGGGACATTATTTACTTGAAGGAGCAGATGACACAGGTCCTTGAGCTTCAGTCTAGGCAGCAAGGTCCTGCGGTACTAATACAGGTCCCGGCCCAAGTCAAGCCTGAATCGCAACCATTGATGGCGGAGAATGACATGCTATTGTTAGTGGCCTACTTGGATTACTCCTTCCCCCTTGAGAAGGAGGAAGAAGGGGAACCAGCACCATTGACCGTGACAGAACCTAGCTCAGAGGTTGTCTCCGAGTCTAGTTTGCCACAGTTGCCCCAACTCTATGCCAGTTCTGAGGGGGCACGATGCAAGCTTCTTGCAGATTCCCTGGACAACACCGACATAGCCCTGCCAGTCCGTATTCTGGACAGAGGCAGCAGCTACTGTGGTGGAACCCTTCCCACAGTTTCCTGACTTCATGCAGGAAGTACGCTCCTCTTGGGCCCGACCGGCGTTAGCGCCAAGTGTGTTGAAGCAAGCTGCTAGGCTTGCTGAGTTAGAGGACACAGAGAAACGGGCTGGCAAGTTCCCCTCAGTTGACTCCCCCATCGCGACCTTGGTTAAGGCTCTGCCGGTGGGTGGATCGCCCAGAGTGCCCATGTGCCCCAACCCTCAATGTAGGGTTACAGAGAAACACCTAAAGAGGGTTTATGCAGCGGAAATGCAGGCGAATCACCTAGCTAACACGATGAGTATTCTCACCGCTTACCTGGATGGCGTACTCATGGTGACCTTGCTCCCAGAGCCAGGGGCGACGGAGCTCCGACTCATACCTTGTACACTGCTCCAGATGTACAGCCATCAAGGGCAAGCCCTAGGCCGAATCCTGGCAAGCCTGGTGGTAGCTCACAGACAGCTATGGCTGTCGCAAGCTGGGGTACCTGATCCGGATATGGCAGCATTATTAGACGTGCCGATATTCCCTGGGCATACATTTGGTCCAGCTGTGGAGGAGATCCGGCAGCGCAAGGCATCTTGGCAGGTGGCTGCTCTGCTCCCTCCCCGCACATTGGCACGAAATAGGTAGATCCATTGGCAAGCGCCTCGGACGAGAACCATCACAAGAACGGTCCTAGTACCCACTGCTCTGCTGGGTGACCTGAGGCACCGCCTACAGACCTCAGCAGAGGCGGAACACCGAGCCCCTCTACAGACTGCCAGGAACGCAGGCCCCGGTTCGTCCATGAAACAGCATTCCAGGAGGCAATTTCAGGACCATCGCTCTAGGCAGCCGCCTCAGAGAGCTGCGCCCCAGCCTCAGCAGAAGCCCTGAGAGCCTGCGGCCTCAGACCCCCTTTACCGTACAACCGCTGCAATATTGGTGCACTTGCACCTAAGATACCTGGGTGCTCACTACCGTAGACAACGGTTACGTGTTGCAGTTCCGTTTGGGACATTCCCCTCCGAGGAGTCTCGCACACTTCATGTCGAACTGTCTTCAGGTCTCGGTACTCAAAGAGGAAGTGGCATCCTCCCACCTCTGCAGGAATGGCCCAGAATGCTCCTCTATGCATTCCCACCAATATCTTGGCCTTCTCCTAGTGGTCCCTCAGTGGCCCAGGAGAACATGGTTCTTGACTCTTTGCCAGCCCTGGGAGATCCCGCTTTGCCTGGATCGCACCCTCTGGCATCCATAACCTGCCATATTCTAGTTATAGGTCTGACCCCTGAAAGGGTCCGCTGGACAGCCCTAGGGCTATCTGATGCGGTGGTGGCTACTCTGCAGAGCAGTAGGACAGACTCCACTAGGTCACTGTATGAGTAGAAGAGTAAGTATTTCCAGATTTGGTATCTGACTAGACGTCACAATCCGCTTTCCTACCACATGCCGGTTATCTTGCAGTTTTTGCAAGAACTGCTCGATGCTGGAAGATCAGCTTCCACGTTGAAAGTGTGTTTAGCGGCTATCTCTGCGTGCCATACCCCCATAGATTCATAGACTGTCCTCCACGAGTGGAACCTTGTTGTGGGACAAACCTGTGGGATTTACAAATACAGAGTGATACACGCCGCTGTGTTATTTCATCATTATTATTTACAGGTGTTCGCCATAAGGCTCTGGACATTGCTAATTATATCAATAAACACTGTTGCACCTGGAAATCATTGTCTGTCCGTTTTTGTAACCACACTGCACGCATCTGTAAGCACACCACTTTGCCACAGCGAATCAGTGTCCAATTCATCTGTAGGACCTTGATGACAGTACAGTTTGTGTATGCATTTTTTATTTTAAATACCGAAATAAACAAGGGTTCTAAATAATGGCCGTCAGATTGTGAAAAATGTTCTATATTTAGATGTCTTTCGTTTAATATCAGACCCATTCTATAGAAAACTCCATCTGGCCTCAGTATAGCTCTTATGTCTAACCTATATCTGGTACAATGAACTGTAACTGAATAATATTCATGCCATGAGAGGTCAGATTAGCTTCTCATGAATGGGCTTAAAGGCTGAAAATCAGCTTGTATGTTATATTATACAGCACCAGACAGTAGATTTTGTATAATATAAATTAAATAAGAATAGTGACACAATATGCTAACCTTCCCTTATAAAAGTTTACTACAGTAAAAGCAAAGCACAATGTAATAAAGCACAGTGAAAGCATAGTTTAGCAAGTTTATGTATGATAAAGGATACTACAAAATGTGGAAAACCCTAGTAAACTACGGTAATATCATAATATGGCGATGGGAAGAGCACAGGAAAACAGCTACTGTACTCGGGTAAACTTTTATAAGGGTTAATGTGGTATAACTTTCATCAGGTACAAGCTATCAGATACAAAGACATTTTACCTAGTGGTATCACGGTTTACTACATGTTAAATAAATATTGTCACTATTTTTCAGTCACATAAATTCTCTGACGATAGGTGAGAATATAGAACATGTCACATTATTGTAAACAAAACAAATCCATTCATTTTTATTTTCTTTTTGTCTAAAATGTAATTGTAAATACTATTCCAAACACATTGTTTTTCTTTTTTTTAATCCAGAGCAGTTTTGATAGCCAGTATTTTGTAGTGAACATAAATTGTAACCGGCGCTACTAAGAGTTGACATTACAAATGTATTACGGAGATAATTAATTTAACACTAAATGTCAAAACCGCTTATTTCAAACATAGGGAGCAACGTTTGTCATGTGCTTGATTTACAATTCATGTGGTGCATGAAGAATCACAAAAGAGTAATATAACCTAAGAAGAAGAATAACTGATGAGATGTGCTGGGTCTTTTCCACCAAGAAGGCATGACTGTGGCTCCTGGCTAGGTTACAAAATTAAATTTCAGGAAAACTAAATATTTATGTTGATAACTGATAATACCGCATCAAAACTTTGCTTAAAGGCCATTTTGTAGTAAGACTTTCTCCCTATTGACTTCTATATAAAGCCAATATTAAGGCCACCCCTGTATTCAGCTTTAAGGCCTCCATCAGCAGTCCCAATAGTATCAAGCCAAGCACCTCTCTACTAAGACCACCGTACTATAAACTACCTCTGAAACTCTGGAACATGATGTGACTAGTTTGATTTCGATTAGCAAACAAAACACCTGAAAGCAACTGTGCCTTGCCAGAACCACAAATAGAAACTCCAACATAGCTAATGCCTAGATGGCGTTAGATGTTAACTTCTATAAAGACATTGGGCAGAACTTGCTGACATTAAATATATCTGACAACTAGAAGTGAAGAGGAGGGAATGATCTCACATAAAAGCACTTTGAGAGAGGCTTAAAAATAAGAAACAACCCCTTAAAATGACTGAGCACATCAAGCATGGCAAGAGGACAGTACAATACAAGGTACTTACTCTTTAAGTGTGGGAACAGGGTTCAGGGGTGAACCAGGCACCCCCAGGTCTGCGTGTACAGGGGACTAGATGAACAGCCAACAACAGTCTGCTTATTTCTGCAAGACTCAACACATAACTGGTATTTGATTATGATTTTTTTCTTAATGACGTAGATTGCGTGTTTTGAATAGCATACATTCACATGCTCCATTTTGCAATTGTTTACATGGTGATCGGAAAGTTGCCCTTTCTCTCCTCACTTCCAGTTTATAAAACAGACATTATAAGATATTAAACAGTTAAGAAATGAAATATTCTGAAAATGTTGATAGTATAAAGTATGTATTCAAAACCATTCTACATGTACAAAAACTGCCATGTTAGAATAGCCATATAAAGATTTGCTATTTCTATTGTTACATAGGTTAAGCCTATTTATCATGCCAAACACTAACAAACTGAAAAGCACAACAGGTAACATTCTTGAAAATATGTTGTAGCTGCAGCCACTTTAATGAATTGAGGAGATCTCTGAACGTTTGGTAGGAGTCACATCTGAAATCTGTTTTTAATAACCAACACTGTCGGATGGAGATGAGGAGAGTTTAAAAGAGCTGTACAACCTGAAAGATATCGAACAGATTGGAGTTTGTTTTCATGTGGCTGGGCAAGGTCCCTCTTCACATGCTTTGAGGATTAAGGTCAATCTCTTTATGTTCGCTGAGCTGTTTAGGAGCAATTTTCCTTTCTGTTAGCTCTCCGAGTCTCTGGAGATAAGCAGAAGAGGAACCTGCGGATTACCTAAGACTTCACAGGTTGACGAGCTGCAGAAATAGGGATGCACTGCGAGCAGTGTTTAAACAGTGTCTCATACGGTTTGAAACAATACTTCCAATTTGAATCCAGGCATAGCTTTAAACACATTGGCAGAGAGAGAGCAAGGGCACATTTCTGGAATGAAACATTCATATGAAACTAGCAAACTGTAGTTGCAGATTAGTTGAGCAGTTAAGTTATTGATCAGAGCAATTCCTTGCTAGTTTTATATTGCGAAAATGGTTTTATTCCTTGAATAAGCTCAAAGACAGGTACAGGCAAGTTTAGAGAAAATTATAATAAGCCAGGCTGGGTTGTGTTGGAGTAGCATCACCCAGAACCACTCACAATTATTAGCACAGTAAGGGACATTTTAAAAGTTATTCAAATTGTTTTTAAAAGGTACATAGATTAGTAGATTATTCTTCAGTGGCGATTCCTATACCCAGGGTATACTGGAGACATCTGTAAATCTGTCTGTACTTAATGTCTGTTAAATACCCGTGATGAAACTTGTTTAGGATATTCTTTACCACAAAGAATATATAAACGTGCGCTTCTATTGTGGTGAATCAGGTTCTTTTTTTAATACAACAGATGACTCACAAAAATAACACTGACTTCCAACTGAATACAGTCAAAGTCCAAGGTCATCTGAAGAACAGTATATATACTGCATCAAAGATGTGTTTAGGGATACCTTCATCCCTGGGCTGTTAGTGCCGGATACACAAGAAATCTCGCCGGGACAATGAACTTTACCTGGCCTGCACTTGATTGTAATCGGGTATGTGGGCTGCATTTTAATATGTTGTTTGTGGTTGAGATTTTCTGTCAGCAGGTGCAGCCACTGTGTTTGACAGGCACTGCCTCATGTGCTCCATCTAGGCAGCTCTCTGTCTACTGCAAGTAAATTCCTGAAGTGATATTGAAAGCAGTTTAACAAATGGGATTGATCACTATAAAGCAGTTTAACAAATGGGATTGATCACTATAAAGCAGTTTAACAAATGGGATTGATCACTATAAAGTAGTACACAATCGGTATAATTATTAGCTTCAGTTTGCAGACTGTAAAGGTATAAAAGTTTAAAAGGTAATCGAAAACAAAAACCCTAAAGTATTTTATTAAAAGTGAATTAAAAAACCTACTGTTTAATGGGGGCTTTTTAAGGTTTAATCATTCAAAGTATCTTACATGTGTACTTATGCCACATTTACATTGTTACACGTGACTACAATGCGTAGGTTAATGTGATTTATTATTTCATAATAAAAAAGAGCTTTGATTTTGTATTTATAGCCGTGGCAGGGGCTGTATGTTACTAACATGCTTATAAAATATAAAGATGACTAAAAATAGAAAATCAAATGACTTTTCCAATGAAAGTAAGACCAGCTCAACTATATCCCTGTCACCGAGGACTTCATGCCCTGTGGTGATTAATAGTACCACAGCATACAAGAATGCGCTTATCAGGACACTGACAGGCACACAGATTATTAGATTCAGTTTTAGAAACATTTTCATTAACAACACTGGTGTGCTCCGTTTAGAACGGATACACAGGATAATGAAACCAATACTTTAAAAGCAACAAGTCATTTGTGAAAACAATGATCTTTTGGAAATGTTACGTACAGAATAGTAGCTAGAAATTAGATTTCCCTTTTTTTAATGCCCCCTTACTTTCTCATAATGTTTAGAATCGTTCTGAATTGTTGTGTTTTTTTATTTTATTTTACTTTTTGGTATTGTTCTTGTTAAGCTACTGTGACGAAGAGTTCAGAAGCTGCTCTTCAGTGCCAGTTGCCTGCCATGATAGGCTAGATCAGCCATGTAAAATTCAACATGCACCGGGGACACCGTGCTGTGTGCAGATTAGAACAACGGCTGTTATAATTGGACCCTAATCTTTAAACAATATTTTCTTTTCATATTTATCCCATCTCGTAATGCTAAACCACATAGTGAAGACTGACATTGTTTTAAAGATCATATTAAAAGATTTTCTGTCAAATGTAGGCCTACATGGAATATGATACACATGAAAAAAATAAGACTGTGGGATTAGACAAGGCAATGTCTGCAAATATACCCTGTGGTAGTTCCATTACAGGCAAAACACTTTCTATAGCCAATATCATATTTGTGGTCCCCATATTACTGGCCCTTGTCATTTCCACTGAAGAGAAACACTTTTTTTTCTGCATACAAGTCTAGTTGATGTTACAGATTTTTTCCTAGTAAAACTAAAGGATGAACATAATTTGTTGACACAGTAGCTAACTACATCGAGAGTAGAAACTTCCCAGTCTAGAATATTATTACGGAAGGACTGAAGGGCAATGAAAAAGACATTGTTGATTTTTATTCAGATGGAAAATAACCCAAAACACATTTAACTGAAATTTCTGAAATGCAGATTAAATTACTCAGTGACCCAAAACCTTACCTGGAGCACTGTCTACATATAAAATAGTTCATTTCCTGTCTGTTTATACTCTACCCTGTGTATTCCACATCCTTCTCTATTGTTTTCATGTCCTACCTGTTTAATACCCTAGTCTGTGTAATCCATATCATTCTCTGTTGATTTTTCTGCTTAGATCATTATTTAACAACAGGCTTACTAACTATTCCAGTAAAAACATTTCAAACATTGTTTCTGAAAATACTTTTTAGACGTGATGTGGTTTTGTAAAAAATGACAACTAGGCTGTACAGCTGTAATTTCTGTCCCCACATTTTTGTAAGAGATTACCTATCAACTAATACAGCTGCCACAGTTGCAAAGGGAGGCATTGTAGATGCACACTCCTGGTTGTTACTTCTAAAATCATTTCAGGATATTCAGTTAAGCTTTTTCTCTGAAAAACATGGTTGAAAAAAGACATGAGTGAGTAACCCTGGTAAATAAGGGTCTGAGCAGAAACAGAATAAGGAACACCTTAAACCACTTTCTTTAGGTGTGTGGTAGTATTAGGCTTTCCCAAGCAGAGTTATGCCACTGTGCTCTGCAGAATGAGAGGTAATTTCTTCCACATCTGCTCCCCAGCGATGTGTGTAGCTCTCACATTCAAAGAATCATCAAGGAAAACAAAATATATGGGAAAAGAAACAACTCTAAACTCTACAGTCATAAGAACATATATTTTCCAATGTCATTGTAAGTATTTGTTCAGGTTTCCCTGCTCTTTTTATGAAGGTTGCTATCATTCTGCACCAATATCGAGATTAACATTTTTCTTTATATTGGTCTTTACCTGGCTTGAACTGGCTTTGCCTGGAGAATCCTAACTGCCACCAAACAGATAAATCATTCAAGCAAAGTTCGAAATGCTACCGTTCAACTCTGCTGGCCAACCAACTCTACCTATAGAGAGGTGGGACCAGCCATATTATCACAGATAGAGAAAAATGATAATAACTGAAACATAATAAAAAGACAAGGAAAAGGTCATTTATGGTGTCGTGTGGAGGGTGTCACCTATACACGAGATATGACATACAGTTTGGGTGAGAGGATCGCAAAGCAGGTGTCATTAATTCATTTTCAGTCTCTCCTTTGCACCGATTTTTACCCAGTTTTAATGTATCCACTCCTCGAGCTCAGGCACTAATATAGCACCGCTCCCCCCTCCTCAGTTGGTACACTCCACTCACCCGTGTCTGAGCCATAGTGCAGCGTCCCCTTCCTGTCACTGAGTCCCAGCAGCTGAGCAGGGTGGAGAGAAGCTGCTTCAAGAGCCGCCTCCACGGTACAACCTGAAAAGAAAGAAGAAAAGCAAGAAAGTAATATAGACACATTTTAAATCAAAATGCCAGATTTCAGAAGATTCATATTATTCAGCTTCACTTTGTTTCTCACCTGAAGCCTGTAGGAAGTGGCGCACACACCAATGGTATCAATGGTAGTGATGCTCCCGCACGGAGTCTTGGTGCCTGTGGAGAGATAGGAGGCAGTGCATTATTACAAACTCATTTCAACGTCATAGACTCCCCAATACTGCTAGTCTTTGCAGTCTGAATGTAGCATTTACACTCATTCTCTTCTCCCTCACCATTCACAAGCACCAGATTAACATATTTAATACAATATCTTGAGAATGAGAATGGACTCCCTGACCTGCTACGTAGACATTGAGCCCCTCGATCTCGATGACCTGCTGCCCCAGAGTGTGCCTGCCTGGGGGAAGCCCCATCATGGGGGTGGCATCTGTCACTAGAACCAGACCTGGAGCAGGGCACAGACACAAAGCAGTGGCATCACAGTGCTGAAGGACTAAGAGCAACATTCCATTCAAGCAAGCATTTCAGCTGAAGACTGAAGTGTAAGTTTAATTCCACCATTTCTGAATGTTAAGACTTGTTCATTGCGTGAGTTGTTCTCTAAATTTATTCACTGTGAATTTGTAATTAATATTAACTATGGACCAAACCATGGAAAAGTAAATAAACATTCAGAAAGTGTGTGATTAAACTGATTTATTTTTTAAATTATATTTTACCCATTTTTCAAATTCCCAATTTAAATGTTGCCTCAGTGTTGCAACCCCCTTACTGAGATTTTAAGTTAGTATGGCAAATAAGATCATTACCAAAAAAAAAGCAGCAATTTCTGGCACGTTCCCTTAATTGCTTAAATAAGAATGAACAGTAATAAAGAAATACTTAAACAAACTACAATGAAATATCAAATGCTTTCTTCTAGAACGTTTGTCATTCTAACTTCTTTTAGCATTTCCTATTTCAGCATTATTGCATGTTTATCATTATGGCTGTACTGTAATAACATATTTGTTTAAGCTAGTGTTAGTGAATGTGGGAGAGCTGGTTTGTATGTGTGTGTGTGCTTGCTCTGACCTGTGGGATGGGCGCGGTGGGCTATACGAAGGGCTGCAGTGTTGGTGTGGATACCGTCCGCGATCATGCCATAGTACACAGAGTATCCAGGGGGCATCTGATCACTGGTCAGCAGCCCCACAATCCCGGGGTCCCTGTGGTGGAACTTAGGAGTGGACACTGTCGACACAAACCCAACTCCACACAGCATGAGGTGAACCACAGGTAGACGGTAGATGGCATGCACTCACAGGTAGCATGGTGTTGATGAGGTGTGTGATGAAGGCGGCTCCCTGCTGCACAGCTTCCTCAGCTTCGGACAGGTCGGACACAGAGTGCCCTGGTAGCAAGAGAAGGGACAAGCTGGGTCTCAATCCCTCACCCTACATACTGAGCTTTGAATTCCTGTTCCACAGACTTGGATTAGAATGTGTTTAAAACAAATGTAATGATGTTTTCACTGCTGCTGTTTTGCGAGTTCTACACTGAATAAACCTTTAGAGCAGGGGTGTCAAACTCGTTTCGTTTGGCGGGCCTGATCCAATACCTTGGCGCGCGCCGGGTGACAGTTATAAAAATACAATGGCGAACCCAAAACCCAAAACCTTTGCATGAGCAACACAAATTGTCATGTTGCTGTGATTGCTGTCAATCGCCGACCACGTGGTTGACATAGCAGTGCGTCAGCTGGTTTGAGTAGACGACACCAGTGATACCAGAACAAGGTTCTGTGGTGACAAATGTCATTGTGTCTTTATCCGTGAAGAGAAAGGTATAACAAGAGTGCTGTGTGTTTCAAGAGAAATGGGGAATTTCGTATTTCTTTGAGGGCATGAACGGAAAGCCAATGTGCTTTATTTGTAAGCAACATGTGTCTGTTGTGAAATAATAAAATATTAAAAGACACTACGAAGCAAACCATGGCAAGAAATATGATATATATGCAGGGACGGTATGTGAAGATAAATACTCTGAATTAGCACAGTCACTGAAAAAGCAGCGACTTATGTTTACTAATGCTTGTAGCATAAGTGATGCTGCTGTTAAGGCAAGCCTGCTATCTCACAAAATAGCTGCTTCTTCAAAACCATTTTTTGATGGAGAGTTTTTGAAGAAATGCTGCTGAAATAGTGTCTTGAGAAGCAGCAATCGTTCTCCGTCATGAATATCAACAAATCAAAATGTTATTCTCAACTTAACTCGATACTCAAGATATCCTCAGCCCAGTTATTTGATCCAGATGTTGATATGTTGGTTCAAGCAAAGGTTCCAGGTATCAGGAGCAGCAGTAGCAGTCACTACTTTATCTTCTTTGCCTTTATCTGGGACCTGCTGGGACGAACATGAATTTTTAGGTTTGGATATTAGTTAAAGATTTAGATATTTGTTCGGATATTCGGTTTGAAAACGTTATCAAAGCCATTATATGTAGCACTGTATTAAAGTTATAAAATATTCAAGAATTAAGAAATGCCTTACTTTACCCTTGTGAATTAATTACAAAACAAAGAAAGCAATACAGTAGTTAAATCGTGTGTGTACTTCAAGTAAAAACACTTTTTTAAAAATAATCACTGCCTTGTTGTGTCTTGGCAATAAACAAAGTGGTCATAGACGCATTTTTATAAAGTAATAACATTGGTTTTTAACTTGAACAAACACTTCAAATAAAACACACGTTAAAAAGACGGCATTGTACAATATAAACAATATTTACTCACTTTTTAGGATTGCATCATGAAAGAAAATTAAAACGTTGATATACGAGTTTTGCAATTATGACCTTGTCACAAGGACAGTAGAGTGGTGATGTCAGAACAAGGAAGTAATGCAGAGACGACTGGTGATCTGATGAATGCGCTGCTGTGCGTTTATTTAAACAGAAATAAAAGGTTTGTAACAAAAAACACAGACTACAAAACAGGACATGGCACTTGAGCCAAAATAAATATACAAACAAAACGTACTAACACTAAACAGACAGAGAAACAAGTGGATGAACACTAAACAAGTACTGTGCTGGCACTTCCAGCACGCTATATATATAAATTGTTACATTTATATATATATCGCTCCTTTCTCTCTCTCTCACCTGTTCTCCACTCACGAATACACAACCCCGAGTGAATGAAAACATACTGCTTTTATGCAGCTGTACCGAGACTCGATTGCTAATCAATCGTTCAATTGGAGTCGCGGTACAACTGCACGTGAATCAATCTAGTGAATTTCCCGTGCTCACATATTACATTTTACCTGCACGTGAAGTGCTGGGCAATCCTCGTGCCTAAATACAAATATACATTTTAAACCAACTCGTGTTACACAGACCCATTTATATCCTGTGTACCAATGACTATACACCTACATTAACACACTACATGCAACATACAACACAAATAAATAGCCCAGGGGCAGGGCACTTTGCCACACATATCCCCCTCTTGTGCAAAGCACACCTGGCCTCAACAGCCACCTCCCCCCTTAAAACCCCAGCAGTCCAGGTCAAATTCTTGAGCCGGGAAGGGAGGTCTTCACTCGGCCCATGGCTGAAAATGCTGTCAGCTCCCCTGCCGGTGGTGGCATGGCTGACAGCATGGTGTTCCACTCCCACAGCGGAAAAGCTGCTCTGTCCCATTGCACCCCTGGCAGCGGAAAAACTGCCTGGGGCAATGCTGTCGGCTTCTAGACTGACTCATTTAGCCGGGGCAGTCCTGACAGCAGAAAGGCTGCTGGGGTCTCCAGGCCTCCTCCCCCCTCTTTGTGGCCGGCAGCTCCCTCTTGTGGGGCTCCAGCCACAGTACTTCCTGCTGCAAAAATGCTGCCATGAGAGCAGGTCTTGGCGGGCAACCCCAAGCGATGCCGCACTGGCCTCCCCAGGCGAACCAGGACCCTCAGCAACCCTGGAAAACAAAAATGAAACTGCCTCCCCAAGCAATGCGGAGCCACAAGCAACCCCAGGCGATGGCGAGCAGCTGGCCACCCCGGGTGATGCGGAGCAGGATAAGCTGGGGTGCGGGTTTAGGCACTATTCGGGGCCACTGCCACGGCCGGGCGGTTTCTGCCCTGTGCTTCCCTCAGCAACCTATGCAGGGGCTGCTGAGTACCGCCAGCAGCTGGCCACCCCGGTCCATCGGAGCAGGATAAGCTGGGGGAAGCTGGTTTAGGCACTATTCCCCACTTGTGGGCCGAGGTTTCTTCCCTGTGCTTCCCTCAGCAGTACCAGGGGCTGCTGAGTACCAGCAGCCAGCATCACGTCCTTGTCCATTTTCCTCTAGTGGTAGAGGGGGAAGCTGTAGGCAGTCTCCCTCTTGTGGTGGAGGTGGGAGCAGTAAGCAGTCCTCCCACATTGTTGTCTCCTATCTTCCTTTTCTAAAACCCCAGCAGGTATCCTGTGACTCCCTGGTCACCTCGATCTTTTTGCACTCTTTCTAGAGCAGCAATACCTTTTTTATAGCGATCATTTAAGTCTGGTCTTACAAGTGCATTGTACAGTTTAACATGGCTGTTTTTGTTCAAGCACATTTGCCTTCTTTTCTCTGTGTAAAAAGTGTTCAAACCCCACCCCAGAAGCGTCATGTCTCGCAGTTGTGGAGTACTACCCCGCCGGGATCTCACCCTAGGCAGGGAGATTGTGGAGGAGATTTAAATCAAATGTTCCAATTTTCTATCTTGTCTGGCTCTGCTGCAGGCAGAGGTGTCACTGTACATTTTCTTTTTCATTAGGAGGCAGAGGCAAGCTTTTTACACCGTTGGTTGCTATTTTTTGAGGTTTGATCTATTCTGCTTTTTGGCAGTTAACCACTCCCTAATCATTACATGGATCTCAACTGCTTTCAGTTTGAGAATAAATCTTTCTCTTGCGGGACTTTGTCAAAAGCTTTCTGACATTTTGGAAGTCATATGCTTTGCAATTTTCCATTATCTCCTTCCTTATCAATGATCATTGCATGATATGCCTTTTCTAAAAATCCATTTTGACTTGCCCAGGACCCTGTTACCTGAATTCTTATTATAGTTTCCATAAGTTTTATAATAGAAGTCAGGCTTAAACCTGTAGTTACTGGTTCAGTTTTGTTTCTTTTTTTGAGGCTAATACCCCCTGTGTCAAGAGACTGCTGAGATTAGTTTTAGCGGTTTGTAAATTACTTCTTTTCATTGTGTAGTCTCCTGACGACGGAGGCACTGTGAGGCAGCATGTAGTCTCCTAGTGACAGAGGTGGGAGCAGCATGCAGTCTCCTGGCTCTCCCTCACTTGCAAGGGACTGGCGTGGCTCTTCCTCTGGCTCTGGAGGTTGACTTTCTTTTTGGTCCTTTTTACTGCTCTGTAAAGTGCCTTTTCTCGCTGAACCAGAAGGTATTTTTCCCCTGCTGGGGGAGAAGGGGACAGCAGGCATTATTCCTCTGCTGGTGGAGATTTGGACAGTTGTGGTCTGAATTTGCCAGTGGTTATCTCTTGTTATTCTATCTTCGTTATTTGAAAAGACTAAATCAAAGGCATTAGGAATGCCTTCACAAATTTGAATCATTTCCATCTTTCCACCATTTCTATTTCATCCTTCTGCTACCCACCGGGTTTTCCCATTTTATTTGGGGGAAGTTGAAATCCCCCATTAGTATGGCTTCTCCTTTGCTACACACATTTCTAATGTCTCATTGTATAACAATTATTGTGCTCACCGTCTGAATCTGGCTTCTATAGCATGCTCCTATTATTATGCCTTTTTAATTTTTGTCTGTTATTCTGACCCATATTGATTCGGTTTTATTTTCTTTGTCCAGGTTTAACACCTGGGCTTCAAGACTGTTTCTTATGTATAGCGCTACCCCTCCTCCTCGTCTGTCCTGCCTGTCTTTCCTATACAGTGTATACCCACAAATATTATATTCGTCCCCATCACTCTCAGATAACCACGTTTCTGTAACACCTATCACATCATAGTTACCTGTTAGTGCAGTAGCTTCAAGTTCTAGAATTTTGTTTCTGATACTTCTAGCATTTAGATAAATACATTTAATGGTTGTCTTACCTGAGTTGTTGTTCTTGTTTTGATGCGGTCTCCCTTCTGTTTTTTTGTTGATTTCTCCCCCCTTCCTTTCTAGTTTAAATGCTTCCGAACCTGCTCGAGGATCTTTTCTCCAAGTAGACTAGTTCCCTTGTTATTTAAGTGCAGTCCATCCCGTCTATACAGATAGTCCTCGTTGTAGAATGTGGTCCAATGATCAAGATAGGTGAAGCCTTCCCGTGTGCACCACGTCTTCAACCATTGGTTTTGATTTATTATTTCCAGCTGTCCATATGGTCCTTTGCAAGGTGCGGGTAGTATACCAGAAAATACCACAGTTTTGGTTTTCTCTTTTAATTTCCTTCCTAGCTCTCTGAATTTGTTTTGCAGGGATTTTGGTCTGTCTCTTCCAATGTTGTTTGTACCGATGTGGACGACTACTACCGGGTCGTCTCCTGTTCGTTCTAGGAGCCTGTCCACGTTCTCAGTGATGTGCTTGACCGAGGCTCCCGGAAGGCAGCACACTGTTGTAGTAAGGGGGTCCAAACTGCGAACTGAACTTGCTGTGTTTCTCTATATGGAGTCCCCAACAATCATGACCTCCCTTTTTTTTACTGTCTTGTCACCACTGTCAATAGGGTCCTGGATGTTGTTCCTTTCATTCTCTTGTTGTTGGTTCTGCTCATCACAATTCTGTCTTTCAGGTTAGGGGTGATGCGCTGGACACTTGCGGTCCCCCCATCTGGGCGTTAGTTTCCCCTCTTCATACTACGTGGGGCATAGGGCCAATGTGTGCCCATACACCTCACAGCCGGGGCACAACTCCGCCGCGAGGTTCTTTACACAGGCCTCGCAGCCTTCATCCCCGACATCCTCCTGCTGTTGCAGCTTTCCTCTTCCCCTTCTCTTCCAGCAAAAATAAAATAAAAATAGTAAATAAAAAAAAAAACCCTGAAACATAGTCGTTTAACAGGGCAACACAAAACTCCCACTTACGTTAAAATCGCAAACACAGCTAACCCAAGTTTTGAAAATAAACACAGCTCACAATTTAAAATTTCAACGAATCAACTTCAAACCTTCATTCAACTGATGCGTTTGGGTTTCCAATCAATTGAAACTTTTAAGTGTATGTTTTTGGATTTGTTCCATACCTTATGGTAGATGTGAGGTGGAGAGGTTACCAAAGTTGAGCAGAAAGAGGTGACACCATGAGCCCCCACCTTTGACATTGTCTGTTGCTAAGGAGAAGTCTATGCCATAGCCTCCTGGTGACCAATCACACAACAGCAAGAAAATTTCTTGTCATAACTTGGTCATTTATTAACAGGTTTAAAATAATATTTCAATCGATAACCCTCACAAAATTAAATGTTACCCAAAAAGGGGAGTGTGTTAGTATGGTATTTTCTGTGCTTCAAAAATAAAGATATTTGACCTCAATGTACTTTCTTTACCGCAGAGAGATGTTTTCTGACCAGGACTTACCGTTTATCTGCACATCGATAAATCCGAGAGTGATTATACTGCCCTGACAATCAATCCCAGTGTCTGCATACCCTTTCTCATCAAAAAAACAGCTTCTCTGGGTTCAAAATTGTACCTTCCCGCACCCAAAGGTCTTCTCTGCAACACAAGAGGGAAAGAAGGTTAGAAAGTTTTCTCTGTGATACTAGGTAGACAAATAGACTATTCTATACTGTAGGCTTTATTGTGCTACCAGACTTGTAAGAACATTTAAATAATTGTACTCACAGTGAAAAAGCAAGCGCTTCAGTTCTTAAACTTCTTGTACCTGACAGTGCTGCTGAATTATTTTTCTTATATATCAGGGCACCGGTATATACACCGTTATTGAAATAAAAAGTTAAACTGACAAATACAAACATGAATTCCCTATACTGTATTCTCTGCGCACTCCCACCCTAGCCGTGTCTGTGTTATTGGTTAGTCGGGATACAGTCATTTGAAAAAAACAACTTTTTTGGGTCAGCTGATCAGCATCCTGCCATGACTGGAACTGCTAACCAGTGCCCGTCAGGGAAAAGCCTTGATATTTGTTTGAGGACTATCAAAATAAAACATACTGGTAATGTTAAAATCGTTAAATTAGTAACTAGTTTTAAGTAAAATACTAAAAGTATTCCTAGTCATATAGGACTGTCTAATGCACTACGGTGACTGCAGTAAAACTATGACCTACCCTCCTAACATAGGAAACATATCCCTTTATTGATATTTTTATTATGTAAGTCATATGAATTTGATACATATAAAACACATTTAAAGACAGTAGACATTTAGTTGGTAATAAAACATAAAAATAATAAAAAAAATAAGTTTATAAGAGTGATTGCAGGGGGACAGTCTCAGGGACCCAACAATACCAAGCCTAACATTCATTTTCCTTCCAGTGAGAATGAAATACATCTGAATATGTTCTCTGCATTGGCTGAGTTACATATATCTACAAAGCCTACACTCACTTGATGTTTCTGTTCATCAAAGTGGTCTTTTCTCTGACAGAATATGCTGAAACTGGTTTTACTCTGGTTCAAGTGTATTATTTACAATGGCAGATGTTTTTATGTATGAACAGGCATAATGCTTTGCTGCCTCACTGTCTAGAAACATCTTGCAGAACACACTACCTGCATGGTGAGCCACGGAAAATGGCAGTTTGTGCTCAACTAAAAATCATGTAAACAGCACATCAGCTTTGATAACCTTACATACTGATTTGTTCTGGAGAACTGAGAGATTTTGTGTCATGCTGTAACACCTGCAGAGTAAATAATACAATGACATTTTACACTTTACAAAATATGCATGTCCTAACAATAATGTAACTTATTGAAATGAACTCTTCACAGTACAATTATGTAAAAAGAGACTTCCAAACTGGTAGCATAATCTTGTTACTCCTGCTTACAGTAAAGTAAGATACATTATGGATGTAGTCAGGAATTTCCATTAAATACCTTTTATTTTATCCATTACTAACCATTGTATAGAACATTTAAAATACTCTAATCCTGCTGTTTACCAAAAAGTAAAACATTACAGAAGTACAACTAAACAGTGAAGAATTATAATCTAGGCAGTCTTAAATGATATCAGTTCAGGTCTATAACATTAACACAAGTTTCTCTCCTTTAAGGAATGATGGGGCTGAAAGCATCCAGGATCTAAATGTTTTATAAATTAAGCACTTGTTGGTGCTTTGTTTTAATGGTCAAACACACACAGCTGTGTTTTTAGTTTTGAATTAGTTTGATGGCAGAGCAATCCTCTTTCCTACAGTAGCCCGGAAGGGCAATGTGAACATTTAAAGAAAGTGGTATCTTTTTTTATTTCCGGCATACATTTTTTTGTGTTCGCAGAACTTCGCACACTTGTTTTTAAGTTTCACCACCATTCTCGTAAATGCTGCGCACTGCTTTTTTTAAATGTACACCTTGCCCTTCCAGGCCACCATATGCAAGCAGTCAAGTCATGCAAGCAGTCAAGTCATGCAACAGTGGCGGAGCAATACAGCAACAGACAAAGTCGGTCTTCCTGCACCCTGCTACTATTATATTTTATATATATATATATATATATATATATATATATATTATATATATATATATATATATATATATATATATAGGTTTGAAGGAGGTTAAAAAACTTCCAGTGCACAAACGTGAAAGATATAAAGAAAAACTAAAAAAGGTTTTGATTTTTCCATAAAAACCTAAATGATTTTCAAAATTGAAATATCTTTTCAGATCGTTTCAGCAAAAGTCTTCTTCTGTGTAGACGACAAATGTGTTTGTGGGTGCCACACACACGGATATATATATATATATATATATATATAATATATATATATTATATATCTTATATATAATATAGTATATTGCCATATATGTGTGTGTGTGTGTGTCTATACAAACACACACACACACTGGAAAACAATCTTACCTGCAATTCCTTAAAATGCTGGGTGAGAGTGACACCTAGTGGTGATCACAGTGCCTGTCCTTTTTATAATTAGGCTAGTATTACTAAAGCTGGCATATATGACCTATAAACCTGTACTGAAAATAAATCTGTATTGTGTTTCTGAATACGATACATTGATGTTGTAGTTGAGGGGTTTGCATTGGCAATCACATGCATGAAACTCATTTTAAAAAATGCAAAAGGTTGTTTTGGTGAATAAATTAAGATTTGACATACAGAAAAATGTGTTTCTTTATCAACAGTCTATACATAAAAACATAGAATTCCAATGATTAAGCATCAGCAAAGTGATGGCAACCCATACTCTCTGTGCAAAGAAGTATCTACCCTTTGTCCTAAATCTGACTTCCTTTGCAACGGTGTCCTCTGGTCTCTGTGCTGTGGCTGGGTTCATTTTGTCAGCTTCTTTTAGGGTGTCAATCAAGTCTCCCCTAACACTCCTTTGTTCTAGGCTAAATAGATTCAGTTACCTCGGGTTTATCTTTACAACTCATAACGTCTGCCCCTGGGATTAGTCAGGTTGCTCTGCTTGTTTTCATGATAGTCTGTTAAACTGTGTCTGTTTATTGCAGTCTTCCACGGTTGATCCCTCTATAATATATGGATATGCCCAATAATTGAGCCCTAGTCCATAGAGAAAAGCAAGTACTTGATGTGCTACACGCAGTGGTACTCAACTCTGGCCCTCGAGATTAATTCCTGTCCGGTTCTTTATTCCAACCAGGTCCTACATTACTTAATTGCCTCTTGGCAGCTTCAATTAACTACATTAGAACCTGTTTGGAGTAAAATCCTGGACTGGATTAGATCTTGAGGGCCAGAGTTGAGTACCGCTGGGATACAGTATATAATTATACACATCGTAAATCCAACTAGCTGGTTCAGTTTGTTCATAGAATTTTTTAATTTTTTTTATTTATTTAGCTGGAATCACCTTTTTAGCAAAAAAAAAAAAAAAAACATTGCTATAGTATTGTTAATAGACACGTTACAATATATACATTATGTATATACAGTAGTGTGCAAATGTATAAGAACACATTGCCCATTGCATGAGTTGTTTTAATTTGAAGTCAAACTACTAACTGAAAATCTTGGAAATAGGTAAATCAGTAATTGTCTAGTGACTTTATTAGGCCACACGTGCAATTCATCAAAAATTTAATTTCTCACACCCAGAGGTTTTCATGCAGGTAGGTATATAAAGGATATCAATCACAAATCTTGAGGTGTTCTAATACATTTGCACACGACTGCACACTGCCTGGCCACATTATTAGGACCTGTCTATCCGACTGGATTTGGCATCTCCTGAGCGTGAAGCTTGTTCTCCTGGTATGTCTTGGGTGCCTTGATTATTCTGAAAGCCGAGTGTATGCCATAGTTTTAAGCATCTTTGCAGATAAAGACCAACCAACTATGCTGAACCATGATAGCGATGGCTACTTTCAAGACACATCATGCCAGAATTGATTATGAAAGGTTTGAGGAGCACGTCTTCAGGCATCTTCCATGGCCACCACAAGTCCCAGATCTCAATCCGATTGAGCATGTTTGGGATGAACTTGAACGATTGTCCTCACAATCCTCTGCCTTCTCTGCACCAATTGTGTGAGATATTAATGACATTAACAGATTCCCTTGAGACACCTTCCAGCACCTTATGGTATTGTTTAGGTAACCATTGGGTAATTATTAATTTGAATATTGGCACTTGAATACATGTTTTCCCATTTTCTTTTGATAGTGTGTTTTGAAGGTACGGTTTAAGTGAAATGCAACTGTGACCCCTTTAACAGAGTGCTCCTTGTTATAATAATAATAAATTGTTTCCTGTTTGGAGCCTGCGGATCCTCTAATGGAAGTTTAGCTGTGTAATAACCCGAGATCCAAGATGCAAGAGTATAACTATAATCACAGTGTCTTTATTAGAACAATCTCTGTTGAAACCTACACATTAGTGTTCTCTCACTAAGCACGTCCTCGACCCCCACGGTATCATAGGTAGAGGGTAAGTACGTAGGGCGCTACTGACCTCTAGTGGCATAACTTGAATTGCATTATATACATAAGCATTCACATTACTACATTCTGCCCCCCTTAAGATTTCAGCTTCTCTAAATTATAAACAAAATGTAACACTAATACACTAGATGTCTCTGAACTATTGCTGTAACAACAACTACACAAACTAGTCCATCCTTAACTGTACATAAACATTAAATTTCAAACTTTTTTTAAAATTGTTTTTTTTTTTTTTTTACAAGTCAAAGTCCTTCAGGTAACCAGGCTTTTTGACAGTTCTTTGGGAACGACGCACAGCTTGTGCCATGCTTTGATTGTCCCTGCCCACCTTTGGGGAACTCCCAGTTTGTTCCTCTGGTTTAAGAACATAAGAACATAAGAAAGTTTACAAACGAGAGGAGGCCATTCGGCCCATCTTGCTCGTTTGGTTGTTAGTAGCTTATTGATCCCAAAATCTCATCAAGCAGCTTCTTGAAGGATCCCAGGGTGTCAGCTTCAACAACATTACTGGGGAGTTGATTCCAGACCCTCACAATTCTCTGTGTAAAAAAGTGTCTCCTATTTTCTGTTCTGAATGCCCCTTTTTCTAAACTCCATTTGTGACCCCTGGTCCTTGTTTCTTTTTTCAGGCTGAAAAAGTCCCTTGCGTCCACACTGTCAATACCTTTTAGAATTTTGAATGCTTGAATTAGGTCGCCACGTAGTCTTCTTTGTTCAAGACTGAACAGATTCAATTCTTTTAGCCTGTCTGCATATGACATGCCTTTTAAGCCCGGAATAATTCTGGTCGCTCTTCTTTGCACTCTTTCTAGAGCAGCAATATCTTTTTTATAGCGAGGTGACCAGAACTGCACACAATATTCAAGATGAGGTCTTACAAGTGCATTGTACAGTTTTAACATTACTTCCCTTGATTTAAATTCAACACTTTTCACAATGTATCCGAGTATCTTGTTAGCCTTTTTTATAGCTTCCCCACATTGCCTAGATGAAGACATTTCTGAGTCAACAAAAACTCCTAGGTCTTTTTCATAGATTCCTTCTCCAATTTCAATATCTCCCATATGATATTTATAATGTACATTTTTATTTCCTGCGTGCAGTACCTTACACTTTTCTCTATTAAATGTCATTTGCCATGTATCTGCCCAGTTCTGAATCTTGTCTAGATCATTTTGAATGACCTTTGCTGCTGCAACAGTGTTTGCCACTCCTCCTACTTTTGTGTCGTCTGCAAATTTAACAAGTTTGCTTACTATACCAGAATCTAAATCATTAATGTAGATTAGGAATAGCAGAGGACCTAATACTGATCCCTGTGGTACACCGCTGGTTACCACACTCCATTCTGAGGTTTTTCCTCTAATCAGTACTTTCTGTTTTCTACATGTTAACCACTCCCTAATCCATGTACATGTGTTTCCTTGAATCCCAACTGCGTTCAGTTTGAGAATTAATCTTTTGTGCGGGACTTTGTCAAAAGCTTTCTGGAAATCTAAATAAACCATGTCATATGCTTTGCAATTATCCATTATCGATGTTGCATCCTCAAAAAAATCAAGCAAGTTAGTTAGGCACGATCTCCCTTTCCTAAAACCATGTTGACTGTCTCCCAGTACTCTGTTACCATATAGGTAATTTTCCATTTTGGCTCTTATTATAGTTTCCATAAGTTTGCATATAATAGAAGTCAGAGCAAGCTGCTCTGAGACAGTGTCCGCATTGTTTGGAACAAGTTCATCTGGCATGGTTACTCTAGCTGGTGGTTGTAGAACCTCTGCAGGTGTGTCCTGCACAATATCCTCTGACCCAATGGTATTGTCCTGTTGTCTAGACAGGATCTGATCTATGTGTCTGTGTACTATCCTGCCATCTCCCAGCATTACCTTGAAAGATACAGGACCAGTCACTGTTGCAATGACTCCTGGTATCCACTTGGGACCATAACTGAAGTTTCTTGTCATCACAGAGTCTCCGTCTCCAAAACTCCTCCCCTTTGTGTGCTTGTCGTGGTGTTCCTTTTGTTTATTCTGCTTAAGTTCCACTTTTCTCTTTAAATCGGGATGCACTAAATCAAGCATAGACCGAAGTTTCCTCCCTAGAACATCTCTGCTGGAGAGAGTCCTGTGGTAGTTTGAGGTGTTAACCTATAGTTGAATAGTACCCTTGACACTTTAGTTGACATACTTCCTTCTCCTGCTTTCTTCATCATCGTCTTGAATATATGAACGGCTCGTTCTGCGAGACCGTTGGAAGACGCATGAAACGGGGCTGATGTAACATGGACAATGCCATTTTTGTTCATGAATTCCTTGAACTCTGAGCTGACAAAACAGGTGCCGTTATCAGAAACTACCATTTCTGGTAATCCCTGATTGCTAAAACATTTTCGCAAACAGTCAATTGTAACAGCTGATGTTGCTGAAGTTACCAGGTAAACATCCATCCATTTGGAATGAGCATCTATGAGTATCAAAAACATCTGCCCCATAAATGGTCCTGCATAATCTAGGTGTAATCGCTTCCAGGGATGTAGCGGGGCTGTGGCTGGTGCTTTCCGGTGTTCCTGACACTTGCTACATGCCTTTACCCGTGTCTCTATCTCCTCATCTAGTTTGGGCCACCAGAAATAACTTCTGGCGAGAGCCTTCATGCGCAAAACCCCCGGATGGCACTGATGCAGCTGTTCCAACACAGCCTGTCGTCCTCGCTGTGGGATGATGACACGTGCCCCCTACAAGACACAACCATCTTGCACACTCAATTCTGTCTTCCTAGCAGAATAAGGTGTAAAATCTGTTGCTTCCCCCTGCTGTGGCCACCCCCTTAAAACGTACTCTCTCACCCTAGACAGTATGGAATCTTTACCTGTCCACACTCTCACCTCCTCTGTGGTCACCATCGCTATGTCTTCCATCATCAGCACCTTGTCTTCCAGACCTGTGGATTGGGAAGTGTCCGGCAGTGGCACACGACTCAATGCGTCTGCGTTGCCGTGGTCCTTACCAGCCTTGTAGACTGTCATGTACCACAGTGTCACAGCCCACCTCTGGATCCTCGGTGACACCATCTGTGGAACAGCCTTCATTTCGTTGAAGAGTGAAAGAAGCGGTTTATGATCTGTGCATATGGTGAACTTTATACCATAGAGATACTTGTGAAACCGTTGCACCCCGAAAATCACAGCCAGTCCCTCTTTATCAAGCTGAGAGTAATTTCGTTCAGCTGATGTGAGTGTTCTTGACATAAAACCTATGGGTCTCTCCCACCCATCCAGCATGAGGTGTGAAAGTACTGCGCCTATTCCGTAGGGGGAGGCATCACAAGACAGAATCAGCTCTTTCTCACTGTCGTAATGCACAAGTATATCTGTGGATTGCATGAGCTTTTTAGATTTCTCAAAAGCAGCCTCCTGCTCTTTTTTCCATTGCCATTTTGTGTCTTTTCTCAACAATTTGTGCAGTGGAGCCAACAGTGTTGACAGGTTAGGTAAAAACCTGTCGTAATAGTTCAACAGTCATAAGTAAGCCTTAAGCTCTGTTATGTTGGTAGGTGCAGGTGCATTTTGGATAGCTTGTACCTTGTTCTTAAGTGGGTGTCATCCACTTTGTGACCCAGAAACTCACTTCCCAGAAAGGTACACTTACTCTCTTTAGCCGTAGGCCTGCCTCCTCCACTCTCTGAAGTACCTCGCTTAGCATCTACAGGTGCTCCTGATCATTCTTGTCCGTCACCATGATGTCGTCCAGGTAAATGGCTACATGGGAAATTCCCTGCAGCAAACCCTCCATAATTCTCTGAAAGATAGCTGGACTGGATGAAACCCCGAATGGAAGACGGTTTACAGTAAATAACGCTTTGTGTGTGTTTATAGTTACATACTTTTTTGATTCCTCATCCAATATTACCTGTTGATAGGCATGACTCATTCAGTTCAATTATTTTGTCTCTCAAGAGGCAGTCCAGCTCAGCCTCCACCTTCGGTTTCATAGCATAAGGCACAGGTCTTGGCATAAAGAACCTTGGTGTTGCCTCTTTGTCAACATATATTTTAGCCGGTGGGCCTCACAATGTCCCCAATTCCTCTTTGAATACATTCTCATGTTTCTTCAACACACCCTGGAGTGTTGTTTTGTCTCTACCTATCTGGTTTACAGTGCCCCAGTTTAATTCCAACTCCTTAATCCAACCGCGGCCCAGTAGGTTTGGTCCTTTGCCAGACACTACAACTACTGGCAGCTGTTTAACAGTCTCTCTGTACAGTTAAGTTTGCAGTACCCAATGTTTTCACTCTTTTGCCTGTATAGATTCTGAGATGCAGGGAACATGTCTTAAGCTCAGGTACTTTTGCCCCATTCCTTGGTTTTGAGTACTCTGTTTCATTCATAATTGTAACACTGGACCCTGTGTCAACCTCAAATTGCACATCCGACTTGTTGACTTTTAACTGTAATGTGATAGGCGCTACCTTGGGCATGCTTGTCTCTGTTATGTTATTCATAGTGAACACGTCTTCACCGTCACTTGCATCTGTTTCAGGATTTTCGCTAATGTGATGAGCCCCATGTTTTTGTTCCACTTTTCCCTGCTTTTGTTTTCCTCCCCCTGTAGGTTTGGTTTTCTCCACAGGTGAGTTCGCCCTGCACGCTTTCCTGATGTGCCCCTTTTTTCCGCATCTGTGACACGTTTCCTTAAGAAAACGACAGTCATTTGCCATGTGCTCACCACCGCATCTATAACATGCCCTCATAGTTCCGCCAGTTCGTGGTTCCCTCCACATTTTTAGCTTTTGCACTGTAGCCTGGCTAGCATGTTTCCAGTTAGCACCATTGCTTCCTTTGCTTTGCCATTGTAAATCCTGAACGTCTTTGTTCGCTGTCTCCAATGCCTGAGCAAGCTTCAGTGCTTTTTCAAATGTTAACTCAGTTTCTGCTAACAGCCTGCGTTGAATATGATCATCGTCTATACCACAGACTAGCCTGTCCCGTAACATTTCCTTGCCAGTTCTCGTAGCACTGCCACATATTCAGTCACAATCTCATTTGCTTGTTTGTTTCTCGAGTTAAATTTAAAGCGTTGAAGTATTTCGCTGGGCTTTGGGTTGTAGTGCGTTTTCAAAAGTTCAACTAAATCGTCAAACGATTTGTCCCCTGGCTTATCTGCGCTTAACACATTTCTCCTCAGACTATATGTTTGGCTTCCCACCGAACTTAAGAGAATCGCTCTTTTTTTATTGCCGTTGTCAATCTCATTTGCTTCAAAAAAATGCGACAGCACTTTGCAATATTCCTCCCATGTCTGTAGTTGACTATCAAACGGCGCGGTTGTTCCTACCATGGCAGCCATGTTCCGTTGTCTGTGAGCGCTCTTGCTAACGTTAGCAGGTTGGGCCGAAGCTATGCAGCTAAATTTGTCTCTTCTCCTTCCTTGTCTCCGTTTTCAACGACCTAAGACAAGTTGCCCGATTTCCTCGTCGCCATATGTAATAACCCGAGATCCAAGATGCAAGAGTATAACTTTAATCACAGTGTCTTTATTAAAACAATCTCTGTTGAAACCTACACATTAGTGTTCTCTCACACTAAGCACATCCTCGACCCCCCACGGTATCCTAGGTAGAGAGTAAGTACGTAGGGCGCTACTGACCTCTAGTGGCATAACTTGAATTGCATTATATACATAAGCATTCACATTACTACAAGCTGCCAAAACAAGGGGTGATTCAGCCTTATTCTTACTCCTCACAGGTGCACATCCCCTCTGGCAAGTTGCTTGCTTTTTGTAATTCTCAGTTCCTTTCAGTAAAGAGTGAATGTTTCTTTCCTCAGTTGGAAAGATTTCAGAAATGTTAATTCTCACTCTCTGCTGTTTGTTTCTGTTTACCATCTGGGAAACCTGTAGCTAACCTTGGCTCCAGAATTACACTGCTGTGCGTTAGTGAAGTACTAAGTGTACTTCAGACTAGTGTCATTAAACCAGAAAGATTTTCATGAGCACGGATTGTTAAAGGAATGAACCAAGGCTTTTAAATCCATGTCCTTGTGATTGTAGCTAACAAAATAATTCCATAAATTCCACTATACATTTCTCTATGTTTTAGCAAACATGTATTTTCATTTTAAAACATGATATCTGGTACTATACAAGGTTAAAGACAACTATGTTTGCAAGTTGTGCTTTCAGTTGTCTTGCACTTTCCTGGTCATTTTACCCTGAGAAATTGTTCCAACTCCTTAAGGCCTTCTTTCCTGTCAGTAACCAACCAGCTGTGGCTTCTAATGATTGACATACTTTGCAACCAATAAGATGCTTGACCCCGAGGCAAGAGAAGCAAACTTTATTTTACCTTGTCATGTTTTAAAATGAGTATACATGTTTGTTATCACATGTTTTGTTCTGAACTGCCCACTGGGTTTAAAATAATTCCCCAGTTCATCTCAGTCCATGCAAGTAGGTTTTTTAAAGTCTCCCACAAGGATCTGTTCTCACACCCACTCTCTTCAATGTGTATGTCTCGGACCTTCCTCGTACAAGATCCAGCAAGTTCATGTATGCGGACTACATCTGCTGTGCCACTCAAGCCCAAGCTTTCAAAGAACTTGAAGAGCGTCTCAACATCGATATGGCAATCTTATCAGACTACTGCAAAAAGTGGCGACTCCAACCAGGCGTCACAAAAACTGTCTCAGCAGTTTTTCACCTGCACAATGCAAGTGCTTCATGGGAACTGAATGTAGTCCTAGATGGTAAACGGCTTAAGCGCGACCACAGCCCAATTTACCTCGGTGTTACCCTGGATCGTTCACTGACATTCCAGACCACCTGATAAAGACAGCCGTGAAAGTCCGCACATGAAACAACTTGCTGAGTATGTTAGCCGGCATATCGTGGAGAGCACGAACACCGGTCCTCCGGTCCACAGCCCTTGCTCTCTGCTACTCAACAGCTGAGTACTGTGCCCCAGTCTGGTGTCACAGTTCACATGCAAAGAAAATTGACACTCAGCTGAACTCTGCAATGCGGACCATCTCCGGCACTTTTCGCTCAGTTCCAGTCCGGTGGCTACCGGTGATGAGCAACATCACACCTCCACACATTCGGCACAAGGAAGCAGTGGTCAAAATCATCAACAAGATCCAGGATAGCCCGGCACTACCATTGAATGACTTTTTCCTCCATCCACCAAAGGTGCATCTGGAATCTAGATGCCCAGTCTGGCTGTCACTTCCTGACCCTGATTGGTCATCAATAACCCAGTGGCAAGAGGAGTGGTTCCAGAGCGACACTCGCAACCAATTCCTCATTGCTGACCCAACAGACTGCCCGCCCGGCTTTGACCTGCTACGACAAGATTGGACTTTACTCAATCGCTACCGTACTGGTCACGTCAGTGTGCAGCATGTCTTTATGACTGGGGCCTCGTAGACAGCCCACTCTGCTCATGTGGGCAGAAACAGACAATGCTTCAAGTTGTGGAGGACTGCCCATTGACGGAGAAGAACGAGCGAGATAAAAACGTAACTGATTAAAGAAAGAAGATAATATTTTTGCAATGGGGAAAAACTTGGCAGACCCTGATTATTGTTTAGGGTAGAAAAGGAACGCCTGAGCATAGAACGGAGACCCTGGCCGTACGAGTAGCGGCGGTCGTGGTGAATGCTGCAGAGTGCAGCACCTTTGTTTTGTAGTTTTATTACTGTGTTTTTTTTTCCCTTTTTCTTTCGCCTTTTGTCCTTTATGATTTATTATTTCCAGAGCACCTGCAAGTGCACCTACAGTGGACTGTGTACCTGGACTAGTATAACCGTGGTCTTGTTTACCGTTGCCAGTATGCAAGCCACGGACAATCGCGCCCTCTGCAGGCTGAAATAAATCAGTGCGCCTGAGCGGCTTTACAATTAAAAGTTCTGTCTCCTTGTCAGTCAGTTGCCCACCACCCTTCCACAGGGTTGTAGAACATAATTGTATCACTGTGGACTTTAGATGTCTCTGCTGCCAGCTCTCTTTCTCCATGGCAACAGGCAGCTTTTCTTTCTTTTTCTTCGTTTTGTTTCTCACTGTATATACTGTGTATCACCAGGATATTCCACTGCTCCGGCCAGAGCTTCCACTCGACTATATCCTGCAAGGGCTGACCAAAGGAATAGGAGAGCATTCATTTTTTGAGGTCGACCGACCTGCCCCCCCCCGAGGTAATTGTGTCATCGCCATGACTGACAGGCAAATCAAACAGGGCTTCCGACCCCCCCCCCCCCAATTGTGACCCCCTGTCACAATACCACAATACTGTATTTGCTTCTTCAACAAGGAGAACAGGAAAAAGAAGAAAAATAAGAAGAATATTTGCTTCCACTTTTTGAGTGCTTTTGTTTCCACTTTTTGAGTACTGACAGGCATCACACACCCCCTGGATTAAATAGCATCCAAAGTTGTTTTGAAGTCAAACTTTGCACAGTCCTCCGTTAAATTCATTTCTACCTGTTTTACTCTGCCTGCCCAAACTTGAAGAGAGCAGACAGAGAGAGGGGTCTGGAGGTCACACAAGCACCCTACTCCAGCCAGTTGGGATTTGATACCTCTCCTTTTTTGGAGAAATTACTAACACAACAACCGTTTACCATAAGTATCACCCAGGCAGCTAAGCTGCTTACTGGTTAAAAAACAAACTCAAACAAATCTCCCTGAACTACATTTCTTATCTCAGTGGTCAGAAAGGGTATATGCTTCTTTCCAGGCATGGCCCTATGTACCTGCCCTCCATCACTTTACCCCACACTTATCATATATCCTTCCCCCCAGCTCAGGCTCCTCGGAGCGAGCGACCTTAGAGAATAGCGGGTATATGCGGGACAGACCTTCTGCATTCCCGTGATCTTTTCCCGCCATGTGTTCAATTGAAAAGTTAAAGCCCTGTAAACTTAAAAACCGTCTAGTCACCCTAGCGTTTTTTCCTTGTTATGATGCATCCAGTTTAATGGAGCATGGTTAGTGACCAATGTAAAGTGTCTCCCAAGTAGATAGTACGTAAGAGAGTCTAATGCCCATTTACTGGAGAGACACTCTTTCTCCACTATGGCATTTTTTTTTTTCTGAGGAAGTAAGTTTCCAACTAAGGAATAAAACAAGGTGTTCTTCTCTGATCTTTTGGGACAACACTGCTCCTAACCCCACCTCTAAAGTCTGGGGTGACTAACACTGGGTGCTCACAGAGAGCGTCTTTAAGTGCCTGAAACGTCCCCTCTGTCTCTGGGGTCCATTTCACCATTAGTGGATCTGGTTAGATCAGTTAGAGGGGCAGCAACCATAGCACAATTAGAAATGAACCAGCTGTAATATCCTGTTAACCCAAGAAAAGCCTGTACTTTTCTCTTATTTACTGGCCTCGGCCATTTCTGAATAGCCTCTATTTTTCCTATTTGAGGTTTTATTAAACCCCAACCAATGGTGCAACCGAGATATTTTGCTTCTTCTCATCCAATTGAGTACTTCGCCGGGTTTGTCGTTAACCCTGCTACATGCAAAGAGTCCAGTACAGCCTGTACCCTAACTAACTAATTGTGTGGCCCAGTCTGTGGTGTGGATTACCACGTCATCTAGGTATGTGGCCACATATTTACTGTGTGGTTTTAGGATTTTATCCATCATTCTTTGAAATGTGGCAGGGGCCCCATGTAGCCCAAAAAGCATGACGGAATATTGAAACATGCCCTGTGAAGTACAAAAAGCGTTTTTATCTCTAGCCTGCGGGGATAGGGGAACCTGCCAATATCCCTTAGTTAAGTCTAAAGTGGTTAAAAACTTGGCCGTACCTAATCGATCCATCAGTTCATCAACTCTTCACATGGGATAGGCATCAAACTTCGAAACACTGTTCAGTTTTCTGTAATCATTGCAGAATCTAATTGACCCATCGAGCTAGCCCATTTGCTGTTTGATTAATGACAGGTAATTCAGGTACCTGATAAGGCTTTACATTAACTCTTTGACCTGACTCGGTTATAATGTCATGTTGAATTACATCTTTTTGTCCTGGTAGTTCCGAAAACACCATTGTGTTCTTCACTATACATTGCTGGACCTCCTGCTGCTGTTCAACTGACAGTGTTTCATCTAGTTTGACAGCTGGCTCTGCTGAATTACTGTTAGAGAGGGTAGCTGTTCTCATGGCATCCAGTGCTTCTCTGTCCCTCCACGCTTTCAAAAGATTTACATGATAAATCTGCTCAGGTTCCTTCTACCTGACTGACTAACTTTGTAATTTACTGGTCCTCCTTGTTCCATAATCTCATACGGCCCATGACACTTAGCCAGGAAGTTACTATCTACTGTAGGGAACCAGGATCAACACATGATCCCCTGTTTGAAAAACTCTAGTTTTTGCATTTCTGTTGTATGTGTTTCTCTGGGTTTCCTGGGCCTCCCTCGTGGGTTGTTTAACAATGGGCATGACCACCAAGATGCAATTCTGCATTTGAGAAATGTGCTCAATTACGCTCTGATAGGAAGTTGGTTCTTGTTTCCAGGTCAGTTCAAACAGCGAGAAACCCAAATAAGCTTGTGGAACCTCGCGTATGGTAAACATTAAATAAGGTAGCAGACAATCCCAATTTTTCTATCTTTGCCAACTGTTTTTTTGATCAAGTTTGGTTAAAACGTTCCATGAGTCCATTCATTTGCGGACAGTACACTAACGTTCTTAAGTATTTTATTTTTAATAATTTACACAGCTCTTTGATGACACGTTACATGAATGGGGTGCCCTGGTATGTTAATATTTCTTTGGGAATTCTGACCCTACTGGACATTTGCATGAACTCTTTAGCAATATTTTTCGCTGCAGTGTTGCGAAGTGGGACAGCCTCAGGATATCGAGTGGCATAATTGAGAATCACCAGTATGTGTTGGTGCCCTCTAGCGGACTTGTCCAGGGGTCCCACTAAGTCCATCGTGATCTGCTCAAACGACGTTTTAATAATAGGTAGTGGAATTAGTGGGCTTCTAAGCCTTTTCACTGGTGCTCATTCCTGACAAACTGGACCCTGTTGCAGTGCTTTTCAATCTCAGCATGAAGGCCTGGCCAGTAAAGCCTAGCCGTGACCATATCCTTTGTTTTCTCAATGCCCAAGACATGATCTTGCATTAAATCCAATATTGTCCTTTTAAAGTTTCCAGGCATGGCCCTATGTACCTGCCCTCCATCACTTTACCCAACACTTTATCACTATATATATATATATATATATATATATATATATATATATATATATATATAGTATATAGATATATATATAGGTAATCCATCACATATCTGAATGCGGTGGGACCAGAGTAAGGGCAGATATGTAAAAGGATGGATAAATTAATCCCTTCTTTGGAAAAATATAGGGTATTAATACTTGGGATAGAGTAATTATCTACCATCTGGGTGTGTGCATTCACTGCTGAGTGACAGGCAGGAGATCGAGACGGAGGTTGAAGTTGATGTGCGCCGCAAGTAAACAGGATTTATTTACATATCAACACATTGAACAGCTCACGTGACACTACCAGCAATGATAGCGCACAGAGCACATACAACACAGTGTATATTGGTAGGCTCTACAGTCTCTGAACTAATCTTCTCTGTTCAATAATAAAGTAACATTACTGAAGAGGTTGATCATGGTGGATAAACGGTTAGGGCGGCTATGTGACGGATGTATACAGATTATATACAGTGACTACATCAGTCAAAGTGTCTTTATCAAAGTAAAAGCCTTGGCTAATCTATAGCAGGCAACTGAAATGAAGAGCAACTCCAAACACAGACTTAATAGTAACCAGCCTGAATGATTATGAACATCATAAAAAAGGTAAGGCAATAGTAATGTGAAGATAATAACACTGAAATGGATCGATTATGCCACATAATACAGTGTGATAGTTTACTTCTCATCAAGTTCTCTCCTGATCTCCCCGTACTTGATTTGTAGTTGCATATTAATTATCTCTGGAATGCAGTTACAAGGTGCTTTTGGAATTGAAGACACATGGCTTTTGGCTTGCTTGTATAGCAAATACTCACTGTCTCAACAAATACAAATGGCAAACATATTGTGTTCATATACTGTTCACCTGTGAAGAATGAATGCTCAACCAAGAAAGCCCCCAATCCTAAAGCAACACACAGCTAACAAATAAGTCAATGACATACATCCCCTGCCACAGCTGGACATTCCAAATTAGAGCTCTCTGTGTAATGAAAAGGCTGACCATGGAGCAGATCAACTGCATCTACAGAAAAGTATAGAAGAAATGGAATTAAATAGTTCAATGAAAATGAAGTCATTGGTATTTAAGAACTACATGTCATTAAGTATTTAAATGAGGTGTTAGTATCATAGTAAAGCATATTAAAGTAACGATTTACAGTATGTGGAGTATGCTAAAAAATATTCATAGCAAGGCATCACAACTGGATAAGTGATTTTCGATAAAGGTAAATGTGGCATACAGGTGGAAAAAGTGTACTGACAGACAGACACCCCCATCCCCAGAAACTCTAATGCTGATACTAAGTTTCATCCCAATTGGATAACCTTGTGGTGGATAACAAGAAGAACAAAGGAGCTAAGGGGATGAGTCAGGCCTGGGTTCAGTGGTCTCAGCATAGCCCCAGGCCAGTGGACATCAGTGTAACCCACTTCACAAAACAAACACAGTACAAATGTCAATATGAGAAGCAGACTGGTAGTGTTCAGGTCAGCCCTGAGGTTCTCTCTCTCTCTCTCTCTCTCTCTCTCTCTCTCTCTCTCTCGTTGCAGAGCTGTGAGCTCCCACCTCGCCTCTCAGCCTGGCAGCACTGTGTCTCATACTGTCATTTCATGAGCACATAAACAATAAAACTAAACATAAAATCCAAAGATAAGAAGAGGAGCATTACTACAAGATCAAAATCACACAATAAACACCCAGCATAAAGAGTCAGTCTACAAGCACAGCAACAGCAGCCTGCCACCGAGTGGAGGCGGCATCTGACTCCATTTTTTTAATGAATATAACTAAATAACACTTGGGTAGCTCTTTTGGTTACAGATTTGAAATTAATACACTAAAGCTTTTTGGCAGGTGCATGTCAACAAGGAAATGAAGCACTGCAGTAAATATTGTGTGTGTCTGATAGTGGTGGTGGTGGGGGGGGGGGGGTCCTGAAAGAAGTTCTCCTATATAGAGTGGTGGTAAGTTTGTGAATGCTGGTAAGCAAACAGGAGGTAATACATTTTTATTTTAACAACGGGTTTGCTTCTTATCAGGAAAAGCCTGAACACGATAATTGCACCAGTCATCTTCATCATATACATGGAATTCCTTTCAGAATTATGAATTGGGATTAAGGTTGGATCCTTTCAGTTTGACAGCTCGCGCAACATCGTGCTCTGTTGCTGGTGTTAATTAGAGCATGTTTTCTGTATCAGCTGACTGTATTACGTTAACGGCAATATCAACTGGATGAGACCATTGAAAACATTTCTCATCAGTTATAGTCGTATTATCTACTGTTGTAAGATTGTATAAGTATTTTTATTACGCAGATGTCAAATGGCCATCTTAACTGACTTTATCAGAGCACCCAAACTGACAGAAGACAGAAGTGTTCATTTAAAATCAGAAAAATGCTGTCAGAAGAAAAAGACACTGAGTGATGTATTAAAAGCGTACCTGGGACCATGGCCGGATTAACCTATACACAAATTATGATAGCGTAGCCCACACACACACAGGAAGAGGGGTGCACAGTAACTTACAGTCTAGGCTGGAAATTAAAATACTACACACTGTAAAGAAAATGGATTTCTCTAAAAATGTGTCTGCAGCAGTATCCAGTATCCTGTAAAGCAGCATCCAGGAGGAGTTTTACACAGCAATGGAGGTAAGGTCTTCTGTACGTCCTTGTGGCAAAGTGCTTTGCAGTGCGCAGGTGTAGAGGTAATGCAGTGCTCAGGAATAATTTGAAACAACACCAATGTGTATTGCTCAGTTAAACCAAGGGGTTCAGTCCGGAAATAATAATGCAGTAATAATAACACACAACACAGCCACGATCACTTATCTAAACAGTGAGTGCTCTTTGTGCAGGAGCTGCTATACAACAACTATGAAGCATCCCCTGGGTGAAGCATACCCTCAGTCGTGCCCCCATCAGTATCGAGTGCAATCACGATGTAATGCTATTATTTATTCATTATATATTTTTTTTCTCTCTGGTCTGGATTTCAGCCGCTGACCCTCAGCATTGGGGGCAGACACGCTACAGTTTCACTGAGGGAGAATCCCCCCTAGTGGGGTTTGTAGTCATGTCTTATGGACACATACAATGTGCCTATTCGGCCAGTAGAGTCCTTCATTACAACGTGTCCTCCAATCCATGACTGACACATCGCCTGCTGCATTAAGGCAATGACTTCTGGTATTGTGACTCCGTCAACTTCCAGCTCACCTGGCATGAACTGTCAAACCATCCAGTCCGGGGCACACTTTTCCTGTTATACAGCATCCTCACAGGTCAGGAGGGAGATTGTTGACTCAGATTCATTCGATCTCTGTCACAATCCTGCAACGTTACTGTAAATCACTGCAGTTAGAATCAAGTATTCATCAAAAGAGAAAGGCAGAAATCTAGAGCAGTTCCACGACTGCTTTGCAAAGAAACACAAAATGGTGACTTCCATGTTCCAAAAGTCCACTGAAAACCGTGAAGCGCGAAACATATTACATTTTGACCTGACAGAGGTGTTTGTTTGCTCAAATACCCCTCTTGAAAAATTGGACAACTAAAAAGTTAATTCTTCAGACTGAGTGTAGCAAATGGTGGAGCGATTCCTTTATCAGCCCAGCTGAGACATGAATACTTATCTAAAGTTATCGAGTCGCACAAGCAGGAGATTATGGAATTGGTAAAACAGTCTGATTGCTTGTCAGAGGTCACTGACGAGTCGACTGATGCCCAAGATCAGTATGTGTGTGACAGAAATACAACCTGTGAGGGCGCAAAGTACAGGGAACAGCGTACACTGGACCAAGTGGCCTGACACTTCATTCCCAGGATTAAAAGGAAGTCGGTCATCTAGAGAGGGGTCTGAACTCAATGTGGCAGCCAATGATTGGAGGAGCGACTGCAATTGTTTACCAAGGGGTCATGCGTGACGGTACAAATACGGGACGGAGCAATGTGATCTGTTCCTTCGTTTATGGTTAAGGAAACAACCCTGAAGGACTTGTGTTAAAAATATCGTACGTGAGTGTTTTGTTTGTTTTGTCTCATCTCTAATTGTTACCTCTTGTTATTAGTAGATGGCTAACACATTCCAGAGCTGTCGCCAGAGGCCAGCACGAACCCAGACATCACTACACCTGTGTCATGATAATAATTGTATTAGCATCACAAGCACCGCAGCCATGCACCCAGGACTGGTGACCGTGTTTGCATATTGTGTGTGTAACTAGACTGTGTTTATTATTTGGAACTACAAACCCTTTATTTTGAACAGTGCAATACACATTGCTTTGCATTGCCTAGGATTATTGTTTGAGGACACCAGACCTGGATTACAATATTAACCTTTTGTGGTCCAATTACTAGGTATAATTTACCAGGTATAATTTATTTTCACACAAGCTGTTTATTTTGCACACGCTGTTTAAAAGTAATTTTATTCAAAAGGATATTCAGTACTGCATCTCCAACCCTACCCCGCTCCTTGCTCGCTGTATTTGTCTTCACAAAAACAAATGAAAGTTTAGTGACAAAAAAAAAGCATTAAAATAAAAGGCAAGGAAATTGTCATATCTATGCTACCTTTTCAAGCTATTGTAAACTGCTACATCTAATTATAACTAATAAAGTACACCAAAGTGTGCAATAAAAAGGCCGTAAGTATCTCGGCCTTCTTCTGGTGACATGGTGGATACTCGATTTTCGATCTTGCCTCCTGAAGCCCTTGATACAATTACAGTCTTACTATTAAGCACATTTTGGTGTAGTTTATTCCTTTTATTATTATTATTATTATTATTATTATTATTATTATTATTATAGCCAATTTATAGGAAGTTATTTCAAGGAACAATGCACCCTATGCGCACGTTCCAATAACATGCCTCAGTTGAATGTCCCATAAACACTCAAAGCTACCTGTAGCTTGATGCATATTCATTTCTTCCCCCCCATGTACTCGCTTCTCGAAGAGTGGGGAAAACAAGAAAAGTTTGTTGGTGCAACCACGTAAATAGAGATGATGAATCTCCTCTACCTACAGGAGATGGAAATACACATATATATAGATATATATATATATTATATATATATATATAGTATATATATATATATATATATGTATGTGTTTGAGTTAATGGGGGGGGTTTTTCAAATACGAAAAATAATAAAAATGATGTTTGGGCGTTTGCAGAAGTATTCATCCCCAACCAATAATGTCACATTTTGTTGAATTACAAATAATCTATGCACAGTTTTTCAAACAAACTTTTTTTTATTCAAAGCTGTAGTGGTTAAACTTAACACTGTAATATGAGGAGAAGGTTAAATGTCAGCGAAACTTGCAAAGAAAATGTACAAAATGAAATCTACTGGTTGCATAAGTATTCAGCCCCTTAAGTCAGTACTTGGTAGAAGCACCTTTTGCAGCAATTACTGCTATTGGTCTTATTGGATAGGTCTCTACTAGCTTTACACAGTAGGGTGGTGAAATGTTTGCCCATTCATCATGGGAAAATTGCTCCAGTTTGTTGGGGATCGTCGATGGACTGCAATCTTCAAGTCTTGCCATAAATTTTTGATTGGATTCGTCAGGACTTTGACTTTGGCCACTGGACCACTCAAGAACAGTAATTTTCTTCTTGTTCAACCACTCCAGTGTGGCTTTGGCTTTGTGCTTCGGGTCGTTGTCCTGCTAAAATGTAAATTTCCTCCCCAGTTTCAAAGTCTTAGCTGACTGTGGCAAAGTGCCCCACCCCTGTGTGTATTTTGTGTTGTATGTTGTGTGTTAATGTTGGTGTATAGTCATTGGTACGCGGGATATAAATGTGTCTGTGTAACACAAGTGTTTAAAACGTTTTTTTTTTTATTTAGGTACAAGGATTGCACAGCACTTCATGTGCAAGTAAAAAGTAATAATATATGAGCACAGGGAATTGCACTTTATTAATTTACGTGCAGTTGTACCGCGACTCCAATTGAACGGAGGAAGGTGTGGAGTTGGTCCTCTGATACCTGGAGGCAGCTGTAAACAGAACAGCAGCCCAGGTAGCGGGGTCTCCAGAGCCCAGGCGGGGGGACCGCGAGAGTCCAGCACCCAGACGGGGGGACCGCGAGAGTCCAGTGCCCAGACGGGGGGACCGCGGGAATCCAAAGCCCGAGATGGAGCTGTTCCCACTTCCCACCAGCAGAGGAAGAATGCCTGCTGACCCCTTCTCCACCAGCAGAGGAACAATGCCTGCTGACTCCATCTCCACCAGCAGGGGAAGAATGCCTGCTGACCCCATATCCACCAGCAGAGGAAGAATGCCTGCTGACTCCATCTCCACCAGCAGAGGAAGAATGCCTGCTGTCCCCATCTCCACCAGCAGAGGGTGAGTGCCTGCTGGTATCACTTCCCCCGCTGTCACCACCTGGAGGAGAGGAGCAGGTGCTGCCTTTGCCTCAATCACCTTCCCCTGCCAGTGAGGGAGAGCCGCACCAGTCCCCTGCAAGTGAGGGAGAGCCGCAACAGTCCCCTGTAATAAGGGTAGACTACACATCGCTCCAGCTTCTGTTGCCAGGAGACTAAACGCCTCTCTCACCTCTGCCACCAGAAGACTACACGCCTCCGCCACCTACATCGACAGGAGCAGAGCAGCAGGAGCTGCCTCTGCCTCTGCCACCTCCACCAGCAGAGGGTGAATACCTGCTGGGTCCTTGTCCAAAAGCAGAGGGTGAATGCCTGCTGGGTCCCTTTCCACCAGCAGAGGATTAATGCCTGCAGGTATCACTTCCCCCACCAGCAGAGGATGAATGCCTGCTGGTATCACTTCCCCCACCATCACGAGAAGAGGAGCTGGAGCTGTGTCACAAAGACGGCTGCAGTGGGTGACGTCAGACCACTAACCAGGAACCAGGAAATAAAGAACAGAGGTGGAGTTTGGTGAAGCTGAGCGAATGGTCTCGCTCAGCATTTAATATTGAACAGACCGACAGAAAATAAAAGGCTGTAAGACTAACAAGACACAGGACACGACACTGGTAACCAAAACAAAGAGACTAACACTAAACAAACACGGTAAGCTGATATTTCAACTACTATTATTATTATTATTATTATTATTATTATTATTATTATTACCTCCGTCTCCAATCCCGTTCTCCACTCACCGAACACACAACCCCGAGTGAGTGAAAACATGCTGCTTTTATGCAGCTGTACCGAGACTTGATTGCTAATCAATCATTCAATTGGAGTCACGGTACAACAGCACGTGAATTAATAAAGTGCAATTCCCTGTGTTCACATATTATTACTTTTTACTTGCTCATGAAGTGCTGTGCAATCCTCGTGTCTAAATACACTGTTGTTACACAGACCCGTTTATATCCCATGTACCTATGACTATACACCAACACTAACACACAACATACAACACAAAATACACACAGGGGTGGGCACTTTGCCACAAGCTGCCTCTGCCTCCATCACCATCAGGGGGGAGGAGCAGGAGCTGCCTCTCCCTTCAACAGAAGGACCAGGACTAGATGCTTGCGGTCCTCAGCAGCCCATGCATAGGCTGCTGAGGGAAGCACTAGGAAGAACCACCAGGCCTCAGTGGTCGAGAAGTGGGCTAAAACCTGCACCCCAGCTTCTCTTGACTCCCCACACATCTTCACCCAAGGATGCCTGCCTCGCTTCACCCAAGGATGCCTGCCTTGCTTCTCCCAAGGATGCCTGCCTAGCTTCGCCCAAGGACGCCTGCCTGGCATCGCCTGGGGTTGCCTGTTGCTCTGCATCGCCTGGGGCTGCCAGTTGCTTGGCATCGCCTGGGGTTGTCAGTTGCTTGGCATCGCTTGGGGTTGCCTGTTACTCTGGCATCGCCTGAGGTTGCCAGCCGTTTCGCATCACCTGGGGTTGCCAGCCGCTCCACATTGCCTGGGGTCACTGGAACTGCTTCACCAGGGGTCGCCGTCAGCTCTGCTTGGCTGCAGGGGTCAGTGTGGCCGGAACCCCACCAGAGGTAGCTGCCGGCTATGAAAAAGAGGGGAGAGGTCAGGAGACCACCTTTCCCTGCAGCAATTTTGTTTGTCTTTTTGTTTTGGCTACAAGTGCCGTGTCCTGTGTTTTGTTTGTCTTGCAACCTTTTATTTTCTGCTTGTTTAATTATTAAATGCTGAGCGGTACCAATCGCTCAGCTTCACCAAACTCCACCGATCTGTTGTATATTTCCTGGTTCCTGGTTTCTGGTCTGACATCACCCACTGCAGCCGTCTTTGTGACACTGACTTAAACAGGTTTTCCTCAAGGATCTGCCTTTACTTTGCACCATCCATTCACCCCTCTATCCTGACAAGCTTCCCAGTCCTTGTTGCCACCACCATGCTTGACAGTTGGGATGGTGTTGGCTGGGTGATGTGCAGTGTTGGGCTTGCGCCAGACGTAACTCATGGAATTTAAACCGAAAAGTTCAATTTTTGTCTCGTCTGACCATAAAACCTTTTTCCACATGTCTGCAGTATCATCTACATGCTTTTTCTCAAACTCCATACATTCTTTAAGATGAGGCTTTTTGAGTAATGGCTTCTTTCTTTGCCACCCATCCATATAGACCAGCTTGGTGTAGGGACCGACTTATTGTTGATGTGTGAACATTGACTCCCATCTCAGACACAGAACTTTGCAGATCTCTCAAGGTCATTGTTGGCTTCAGAGTGACATCCTCCTGCTTGCCCGACTGCTCAGTTTGGAGGGTGACCTGATCTGGGTAGTGTCTGAGTGGTATAATGCATCTTCAACTTCTCAATGATGGACTTCACTGTGTTGAGAGGAATAATCCTCTGAAATGTTCTTGTACCCTTATGCTCTGTTCCTCTCTACAACTTTATCCCTGACTTGTTTCAAAAGCTCCTTGGTCTTCATGGTTGCATTGTTGGATCACTATGTGAGTTGCAGCTTGAAAGTCTTTTTATACCTGAGGGAAATTATCTACAAGTTAAACCACTTTGAGTACACACAGGCTGAAACCATTTCACTAATTTTGTGACCTTTCAAAAAAATAATTTGCACCTGAGCTGATTTAGGGCTGCAGTGGCAAAGGGGTTGAATAATTATGCAACTGAGATTAATTTGTTTTTCTCTGTAAATCTTATTTATTTATATTCTATATGCATTTTTAACTTTATCAACATGGAGAAGTTTGTGTAGATTCTACATATAAATTTATTTGAAAATGTGGTGGAGAACGCTCAGGTGCCAACATAATGTGAAAACTTTGCAGGGGGGTGAATACTTCTGTTAACCACTGTATACAGATGTGTGCCTTAACTGGAAAAAACTTCACTCACTGACATTCAAACTGAGGCATGTATCCAAAATCTAATTGTTTTGACATGTGTTATGCAGATTTCTGTTCCTCACAGAATTCTTAATCCCCACATGATTCCTTGCCTGTGCAGATACAGTTTTCCAAAGATCGCTGGACATGCACGCACAATATTTTGGTGCCTCTGCTCTGCTGTGCTCTCAAGCATTGCTTTAGATTTTTGCTGCAGCTTCCAACAAATATTGTAAATAAGTCAAAACTGATTCTGTGGCAAAATAAAATAGCACTTTTAACACCACTGGTTTTCTAGATATACAGTACATTCAGCCTCCTGCGTTGTTAAATACACAAAACCTGTGATTAAAACCTTATAACCCTTTGTCTTTCTTTTAAAACACATTTTCATGTTATTACATGTAGGGAAGACCGGGGTTGGTTGTCACAGTGATCACAGCTATGAAAGTAGATGGCGCAGGCAGGTGATACTAACACTGAAATGTGTGTTCTGTTGTCTGGAAGTCAACCAGCTTGTAATCTGAGGTCAATTCCATCTAACATAAAGGTTAGCACATATTTCTTTTTTTCATACCCAAAGTAAAAAATGCATATCTTGTTATTTATGTTATAACTCTTAGTAGTATTGGAGTTTGTTTGAACTGGTGGCTATGTTAAATAGAACCAGATACTGTCTAACTTTTGGTGTAAAAACGAAACCAGTAGGTTCTCCCAGTAGTACTGAGAGAATTAAATTATCATGTAAAGTTTGGTTGGGGCAGGTTGTCACATAGTTTTGGGGGTTGGTTGTCACCTGTAAACCCTATAGGAAGAAGTCTTATATTTTTTCTTTCTACTTTTTTACACCAAAATGTGGGATATGTCAGCATATAATGCTTATTTAAATTATTTACTGTTTGTCCTCTGGTTCTGTGGAGGCTGTGGTATTATTTTGTAACATGGGTCAACATTTCAAATTTATATAGGTCTGTATTTTTTATGTTCACATAAAAAGTAAAAATACAACTTTTTCTGTCATTGTACACAATTTTTATTAAAAAAAAAAAAAAAAAAAAAAAAAAAAAAAAAAGTTGCATTATTGTCTACTGTAAAAGCAAGAACATAGGCTGTGACAACCAAACCCAGTATGGGGCAGATTGTCACAGGTGACCGGCGCATTTTCAACCGTCTAAATATGATATTTGAAATAAAGTTAGGCTGAAATAAAAAAAAAACATCAATTTGTATGTGGAGTTGTTACTCTTCAATATAACGAGGAACAGAACCTTGCAGCATGTCAAAATAATAAAGAGTAAAAAGCGTGACAACCAGCTCCGGTCTCCCCTACATACCGTTCAGAAACGTCAAGCGTTCACGTCTAGCGATCTTTACAAAAATGCAGCTGTGTCGGCGTGGAATCATTAAGGGTACAGAATTCTATAGGGTACAGAAATCTACCATATGTAACACCCGAACTTACTTCTATGCCTTTGACGATTTCTCTGTTCTGGAGAAAAAAAAAGTATTTTATTTAATGAAGCAAGTCAAACCCGACCCGATCAAATAATAATAATAATAATAATAATAATAATAATAATAATAATAATAATAATAATAAATAATAATAAAAAAAAGAAACATTATTGCCGATTTTGCGTGTTGTAAATTGTAACGTATTTGACTACACACATTTAATATTTATTTTCGTGGACTATTGTGGAGCTACCGTTACTGAACATAAGTTTGAGCCCCCTTCTCTACAGTACATTTCATGTGAGGTTCCTTGTTTGTTTGAACTGCTGCCGTTTTATTCAGTGAACCAGGAAAAGTCTTTGTCGAGCTGTGCTACAGGATTTAACGCAGGATTCTGTTTTTTCCAGTTTTATTCTGAAATTTATTTAGCTATCCCCTACAGTTAGATTTTGTGTCAGATTCATTCAGTCGTTCATAGTAACTTCAAACTGAGAATTGTAGCTGTTGTAAAAGGACGGAGCGCTAGTTTTAAAGGCTATAATGTATATAGAGGTGTGTGTATATGTATATGTTTGTCTGCATGTGTGTGTGTGTGGCTATTAGTTCAGGGGTAGGGGGCCCGCAAGTGTATGCTTGCCTTCCGATTCTAATGCCTGCATCGAGTTTAGAGAATCTGTAAAAAATACAATTTCCTTTTCTTTAAATGTATCTTTTTGTCTGTGGCCATAAGAATTGAGACCAACTCTGCAGTAGATACTGATAAATGATTTGATTCTTCGCTCATCTTTCCTTCGACCCGAGAAGCATACGAAGGCGTGATGTGCAATGACTAGGCGGGGTTGCGTGACTTGTCAAACACTGACTACAAGCGCGGGCTGTGATAATGAATGGGGCAGGCTGGGGGGAGGATTACGTTGTTATTTCCCAAGTAGTTTTGCTCGGGCTGTTAGTTACTGCTCAACTGTGGATCTCACTGTATCATTATGGAGCACCGATGCGGCTTTGCTTCCACACTCACGGAACACTAGTACCTTCAGCAGCTTTAAGTTCTTTGTGGAGGTAAGAAACAGAGTTAAAATAAATGTTTTGTTTTGCTTGTGGATTTCCTTAAAGTAATTCAGTTGGAGAGAGTAGGGACGCTGCAGTGTTTGTATCGACAGCTATAGTTGTGGTGTAGTTTAAAACTATAACGCCGGATAACATTTCAATGCATTTTGAGATGACGTTTGACTTAAACAAATTTGAAAATGTGCTCAAGACTACCTCAGTTCATCTATGTAAATCTACATGAACACAGTATCATTTTTGACGCATTTTTTTAAAGAATCTTGTTCGATAGCCTGCTGTTGTAATGTGTCTGTGAGAACAACACGCCAGACACGAAGGGTCACATGCAAAGTTGCTGCGTTAACAATGGGCATTGCTTTTAAATGCTCTAAAACACCGTACGTGTGTGAAGTTTGAACTATAGAAAACTTCTTTCAGTTTGGGCAAGATGTCTTTACAGCATAACAGAGGTATGGACATTAATGTTTATGTCTAGGTGTGTCTACCCGTGCATCACACGTCATTATGGTGTAAACACGTTACTGTCTGAAGAAGATACATAACACCACGACAAAGCATTTCTTCGATTGGTGGCCTGTTTTTTTTTTTTGGGTGGGGGGGAGAAGCGTAGACTGTACAAGTAATATGATGTTTTAAAGCATATCAACAGTGTGTATGCTTTGAGCATTCCAATTCTTTTCATACAGTTCATTATCATCTGCATACTACTATACTGTACATTAGCATATTTGCTAATATTTCTTCACAACAATATTTAAAATTGAATGTTACAGATATGTGCCAAATTATATGCAATTAATGTTTTTTTTTTTTTTTTTTTGGTTTGTGCTAGGTGTGTTGATGTAAAGGTCTATTTTTTGAAACATCTCGAAAAAATATGAAACTTCACTTCCAAACTATTGATTTATTAATTCTGGAAAATATTCCAAATTTTAATTGCTAATATTGGATACCAAATTCTGCTGTTTGTCGTTTATAATGACATTTTGCACACACAATTTGTTGAAGTTTTAAAAAATGTAGTATTTCTAGAGGGAGGACTCTTTGCTGTGTTCCTGGCTAGTTGAACACTTTGGCATGCCGCATGCCCAACAGAGAGAAAGAAATCTCCGTTTAGACAACGCAGGCCTGTGTAATATTAAGAGAGGCGCATGCCAAAGAAAAAGAAAACAGCGAGGATGTTCTACTTCCTCTGGTTCACCATGGATGAATTAGAGCTTTTGTTTTGGGAGAATGCAAATTCCGTTAACCTTTGTAGCTGCGTGTGTTGAAGTGCAATTATATATTGAATAAGGCTGCACCTGGCCATCCTATCTTTTTAGTCTGCTTTAAAAATAAAAACGTAGCCTACAATGTAAACCGGCAAGGTTTTACACAGTGAGAGATTAAGTACAGCAGTGTGCAAATTTATTAGAACATCACACATTTGTCATTTCTAGCCTGTATATCTGCATGAAAACGTGGGTGTAATCAGTAGAAACTTTGTGCTTTTAATTAGGCAATCTTAAACAACTTCTCTGAAATCTCCTGCATTTTACTATATGTGGCTATGTGTTCCCTTTCTCTTAGTCTTTTAAATGAATTTCCGGTGTGACCTATTAAAGTAATCAATTAAATTAGACCATCACTATTTTGTCTTTTACAAAAATACAGAAACATTGAGGTGTTCTACTGAAGCTTCAGATTAATTGTAATTGCCTTTTTATATTTCCCTTAGGAGGGTGTGTGCAATCATTTTGAGTGGTTCTGAGTTCTGTTACTTCCATATTGTTATCATTTTAAATCTGCTTTCACCTCCCTTTTGAGCTTGTCTGGAGAATTCCAGACTGAACCTCCGCATTCAATTTAATTCATGTGACAGTGTGATCTATTCAATTCATCCAGCCCGCTCTCTCTCTCTCTCTCTCTCTCTCTCTCTCTCTCTCTCTCTACTACAGAGTAGATAAGGTTGGCAGAGTTGAAAGGTTATCGCATGATTTGAATGGAACGAGGAAGGCTGTTCAGAACCGACACATGCGGTTCTCTAGATAAGCTCAAAGCTATGTAAATCTCTTCCTAGGCAATAATGAATTGTGAACAATTCTATGAAAACAAAGATTTAAATCCTTAAACTCATGTGTAATTAGCTTTCATGTCACACGTCTCATTTATTGGGAATTTCAACTAGTAAGATATTCGAAAATATCATGAATAAGAGTACCGGAATACTCCAACTAATTACGCATAACAGTGACAGGTCCTTAGCATGTGTTAGCAGCAACCACGCATAGGGATGCATAAATAAATACATCAACAGTAACAGAACAATCATGTAAGGCATGTAAGGCATCTAATATATTTTAAGTAAGAAATGATTTATAAAAAGGACCTTCAGAACTTTTAACTACATTTAACACCCTTTGACGACTCGTATAAAACGCACAATATGACTGCTTACCAGCAAAACACAACAAAATATGTTTGCTCAATAACATCTATGCTGTAATACCTTATTGCTGATTCCATAATATAAAAATCATTTTAAAAAAAACGGCTGAACATCACCCGAGTAGCTTGCAGTCAAAATCCAAATTAAAATGTAACTTTTAACAAAAAACAAACAAAAAAAAAGGCTTTTTTTCCAGCCCGAGACGCGTATCACGAGACGTCCACTGCGCACAGTAAAAGATGCAATGCTTTGTTTGTTTTTTGTCACATTTGCTTTCTTCCAATGTGGCAGATGGGTGCTTCCATTGTAGGTGATTAAGCATTTAACTCTGATTTACAATACAAAATACTTGTGCTGCAGAGATTACATTGCACAGTGGTCTCATTTTAACTTTTTTTCAAAATACTTCCCTGTGTTGCTTATTATTATTATTATTATTATTATTATTATTATTATTATTATTATTATTATTATTATTATTAAGATGCCATTTTCACTGCTCATGTAGCCTTAGCCAATAGCAGAGCTAGGTAGTGAAGGGCGCCCGCCACCCTGTCAATTATCAGTAAGGTGACAGTTGTAGTGGCTGAGCACTTTTAACTTCCTCCTCTCAAAAAAGTGTGCCAAGTTTGCACACTCTTTCCATATGTTTTAGAAATGAACGAGTAATAATTTTATTTCGAATACTTGATTACTTGAATATTCGGAGTCGCCCCTAGCATTTACTCCTGATTTTGTGATGTACAGGGTCTCATTATCTATGTGTAGTATTTAACTATATAATCCCTTTCCCAGGCTTCTTTTAAATAATGATTTGGTGGTTACAGGATTGTTGGTTGGTATCCAATTATAATCGTAAGAGCATCTTCTAGATATACAGTGCCGAGAAAGTTTGTAAACCCCAGTGATAATTATGGAAATTCCATAGTTTTACCATGATAACCTTCTTGAATCAAAACCTTAAATATTCAATAGGGTTTATATTAACCAATTCCATGTCTTTTGAAACAAAATTATGTATGACTTAGGAATTATGTAGACAAACAATGAGTAATTAAGATTCAGGGTATGTGAAAAAGTAAGTGAACCCCTGGTTTTATAAGCTCAGTTAAGGGGATAATTAGAATCTGGTGTTTTAAATAATTAGGTAGATCTTCACTGGTGAGTTTGGGAGGCTCCACCCTATATAAAGACCAGAACCTTTGTGAGTTTGTGAGAAACACGTCATGCCACGATAAAAAGAAATCTCTAAGGACCTCCGAAAAACAGTTATTGATGCTCCTCAGTCTAGAAAGTTTTACAAAACCATTTCTAAGGGTTTGGGGCTCCACCAATCCACTGTCAGACAGATGGTCTACAAGTGGACAAATTTCAAGACCACAGTCATTCTACCCAGCAGCGGCCGTCCTACCAAAATCTCTCCAATAAAACAAACCGAAAAATCATCAAGGAAGTCACAAAGAACCCCAGAGTAACACCCAAGGATCTGCAGGCTACTCTCGTTTTGGCTAATGTGAGTGCTCATGACTCAACTATCAGAAAAAGACTGAAGAAGAATGGTGTTCATGGAAGGATAGCCAGGAGGAAACCACTGCTGTCTAAAAAGAACATTGCTGCCCATCTGAAGTTCGCCAAAGAGCGTATAGATGATCCACAGGACTTGTGGAACAATGTTCTCTGGACAGACGAATCAAAAGTAGAACTTTTTAGCCTCAATGAGAAACGTTATGTTTGGCGAAAACCAAACACTGCGTTCGAACATAAGAACCTCATCCCAGCCGTCAAGCATAGTGGTGGGAGTGTGATGGTTTGGGGCTGCTTTGCTGCCTCAGGCTTTGTAGCAGAAGATTCTAGAAGATAATGTCAGGCTGTCTTGTCTGTGAGCTGAAGCATGCAGCAAGACAGTGATCCTGAACAAACATAGAAGCAGATCTACAAAAGAATGGCTGCATGTCACAAAGATGGCTGCAGTGGGTAACGTCAGACCAGAAATAGGAACCAACACAGAAGACACGCAGAGAGGTGGAGTTTTGGTGAAGCTGAGCGCTTGTTTGCGCTCAGCATTTAATAATTAAACAGAGCAGAAAATAAAAGGTTGCTAGACAAACAAAACACAGGACACGGCACTTTAGCCAAAATAAATATACAAACAAAACATACTAACACTAAACAGACAAACACGGTGAGTTAAATTAATTTACGTTTTTACTTTTCTCCTCTCCACACCCGTTCTCCACTCACTGAACACACAACCCCGAATGAGTGAAAACATGCTGTTTTTATGCAGCTGTACCGAGACTCGATTGCTAATAAATCATTCAGTTGGAGTCTCGGTACAGCTGCACATGAATTTACTTAGTGCAAAAGAAAAAATTCTGCATTTTAGAATGACCTAGTCATTTATAATGGCCAAGTTTGGACCTAAACCCCATCGAAATGTTGTGGCAAGACCTGAAGCGAGACGTCCATGCAAGGAATCCCTCAAATGTCAAGGAGTTGAAGCAATTCTGTAAGGAGGAATGGACCAAAATTCCTCAAAACTGATGTGAGAGACTGACCAACAGTTACAGGAAACGCTTGGTTAAAGTCATTGCTGCTCAAGGGGGTGCCACCAGTTACTGAATCTAAAGGTTCACATACTTTTCCACACATGGATATTGAATGTTGAATCATTTGTGGATAAATAAATGTTGAAAAAGTATCATGGTTTTTGTGTTAATCAGGTTATCTTTATCTGTTATTAGACTTAGATTAAGATTTAAGTTCTAGGTGTGAAATTTTAGGTTAAGGGGTTCACAAACTTCCTTGGCACTGTACATGCTTTTTTTATTTCATATGTCTTATTTTGATAGACCACTGAGATTTGGCTATAGACTTACAGTAGAATGCATAGGCTAACTGATGGTAAGAGACTAAAGTGTGATTTAAAGAGATTATTGAGTTATTAAAAGAGGAGCAGGAATGGTGTCAATGCCGTAATATACCTAAACCGCCAAACCAGTATACTGGCTCATCCCTAAATGTAGTGTAATATCTTGAAGTGTATCTTTTTTCGTTTATGCTGACATGGATTGGACTGAAGGTTTGACTGCTTGTCCTTGAATAACTTGCAGTTAAACAGGTGTTTTTGTTGCTGTAGTTTTGTTTTTAATCCAAGCCTTATGTGACTTTCAAATATCCAAAACAAATAACAGATTTGAAGAGAGCAGGAACTAGATTCGAACATCGAACAGTTTCCTGTTCTAAGGCAATTTTATATGTTGGCTTTTTCTTAACTTAAACCCCAGGATTGCGTTTTATAGAAGAAACATTGAGATTTCAAGCATCGAGTAACTTTTGCACATTTGGTGAATATTTTTCTTACTGGAGATCTCGTTTTGTAATCTGTCTTCCATTCATTCAGATCCAATGACAGAATGACCTGGTAAGTCCCAGTGTTCCAAATTATGCTGCTTTGCTAAGCGGAGCTTGATCCAGCGAAAGTCATTTTCTGACATCAGCTGTTACATATTTTATTTTTTTAAACATTGTGTCTGTTCTATAAGAAGAATCATCCATGAACGTTGATAGAGTGCAGTGAATATTTCATTCCTGAGGATAGCTGGAAACAACCCCACATGGATAGAGGCAGGCCCAATTTGCGGAAAAAGGAAGTCCTTGGAAATTCAGTCTTCCACAGATTCGATGTATTGTGCAGCTATGTAATGATCATAAACTTAAGGCTTTGAAAATGTGGCCCAATAAAAGTCTTATGTGATGCAATGTTTGTGTTGTTATCTTAAATTCACGTAACGCGATTTTCCTGTTAATTAAACGGATTGCCCTAGTTTGAACAGCTCTGTGTAAAGGATATTGGGAAATGTATTAACTTGCATCCAGATTAGCGCCTCTTTACTGTGTTTTAGTGCTGTTTTGGGACCGTTAATTCTTGTTGCATTTTGATACACAGTTTTCGAGTTGCCATAGTGCACATGTGTCATTGCCATTTCTAAGAAGCAGTGTATTGTCCTTACAGGCGAAAGCAGAGGTGTTGAAAGAGGTGGATAATGCACCACTGTACAAGAAAAAGAAAGATGATGCTGCAGATTTGAACGTTTCTGCTTCGTCGACCACTTTGAAAAACTGGGATACAGTATACAGGCCTATAAACAGCAAAACTGTTGATCCCTAATAATAAAATAATAAAATGCAGAGTAATTTTAAATGTGTAATACTTTTCATTGTACTGTCATTTAAATTTGATTGTAGTAATAGTATGCAGTAGACTCTTGATAATAAAAATTACTGAGAAGACCAATTCTTTTTTCTTGGTCCCTTTATAGTCGTACTGAGAGTTGTCTGAGCTTTTTTTTTTTTTTTTTTTAATAATATATGGTTATATAAGAATAATTAAACAGAATAGCTATTTTTATAGTCATTTCCACATGATCCAATGGCTGTTTCATATCAATATCAGGGACTACTGTGTACTTTTTAATATACTCAGGCTGGACTATCTGTTCTTTTCACACTAAATGAATGTCTAGCCTGTGATATACTGTACACCTGACTGCCATAGTTTTCAATGCCAGGATTAAAGTTTAATTTTGTTAAAATTAAAACCAGACGTCACTATAAAAACAGTGTGGGGTTGTACCCCTTTGTGCAGGTGAGTAATTTCCTGCTGAAGGGATCAGCGCCGTCAGGAAAGATACATAGCATATGCGGCAAGTTTCACAGCTGACTCGATGACAGCTCCACAATGGAAGCAGGAAAAGGCTGAGAACAAGAGGGGGTGGGGGTTTACAAATGTAGGTCAAGAGAAAATGGGATTCGGTACAGTTTGCTTTGTTTTACTTGGCCTTTGCCATTGAAGAAATCCATTCTGTTTCCCTGACCAGGCCTTCTATATAGGTAAAAAAGGATAACATTTAGGGTATTGTTCATTTCAATCTGTGCTTCAATACCAAGTTACCCTGTATGCTTCTAGCGCTGAAAAACTGCACAGATGCACAGTATGTTCTATACCTCCTATAAGGAGGCTGTGTGGTTCAGTGGTTAAAGAAATGTGATTCACTATGTGACCTTGAACAAGTCACTTAACCTCCTTGTGCTCTGTCTATCGGGCAAAACGTTATCTGTAGCTGATGCACAGTTCACAGTTCCTAGTCTCTAAGTTGCCTTGGATAAAGGCATCTGCTAAATAAACAATCCTATAAAATACATTTAAACTGCATTGTGAAAAAGCGAAGTGAACACAGCTAGTAGACTGGTGTTCTTTCAGTGTTCATAAAAAAATTAAAAAATGTCATATTTTTTGGTATTTCATCACCATTTGTTGGTTACTAATCACTTCTTGGTAGAAAAATAAAAACATGTTGTATATCCTCCTGTATATTACAATCTTAGCAGAAACATCATGGATGTACAAAAACAGACAGATTTTGTTTTCTAAATTTACCAGCTATACAGTATTGTCTTTGACTTAATAGAACATGCACTAGAACTACATATGTGTGTACTTGCCTGCTTTTAGATTTTGTTCTCTCTCTCTCTGTCTCTATGAAGTTCCCAGTGATTGCTCAGTTACCTGTAGACACATGTCTAATTAACTTTGCCCCCACTCTGGAATGCAGCAATCCAATTTAAAGAGACCTGGGGAAATGGTAATAAACTGCTTGTTTTTGGAGGTGGGGGGGATCATCAAATAAATGATTAATCTGTTGTGAACTTAGTGATTTAACTTCTAGGCAAGCGGTGTCCTGAACTTGGAGAGCATGCTGTTGGAACTTTTTAGTCTGGAATTGTGAAGTACAGACCCCTCAGACACCGAAATACTTTAAAATATAGAAAAAACTGGTCTTAGGTTTGTCATCTTACTGTATATCGAAAGTAAATATGTTTGAAGGGAATATATTGCAGTAAAACCTTGATTATGCAAACTTTGTTTGTAGTGTTGCCATAAAGAATGTGCTATTCAGACCTTAATCTGGTATTTACAGATAATAGTACTGTACTGTATATATTTAAAGGTAAAGGGGCAGATTAAATATCTTTTTTTTTAAATCATGCTGGCAATTGTGTGAGGTTCAAGCTTCAAAATGTTGGCCGGCTCATACTCTTGTATGTGGAGAACTGGAAAACATCGACCTGGGAATCCTTGGATCATAGCGGACTGAACCTATACTGAGTTGCGCCCCTTTCATGCGACTGCCTGTGTGCGGTTGCTTGTTTTGCAGAAGTTCATTTCATGCTTTCTTGATGACTGATTCCAAAGCATAAATAATTGTGTTTTGAAAGATGTTAGCAGCTGATGACAGAAATGTTAGAAATGATAGAAATGTTTTTTTTTTTTCACTGTCTATTTATCTGTACTATAGTAATACTACTCAGTTTAAGGGTCTACTGGTTGCTTATCAATTCTTGGCAGAATTAATGGTAGTTCTGACATTGTGTACAAGTAGTTTTTTTTTCCAAAAGGACCGTAGCTATAAAGTAAAAGATAGAAATGCGGTCATTTAAAACTACTAGCCGATCGTATTAAATATGTTTTAAAAAGTGAGCTCCCCTCTTGTTACATTTCATATTAATTCTGTTGATGCAGTTAAGAAATGTAACAAAAGCAGGACTTCACTTACTACTTTCCTACAGCATGGTAAGTAGAGCACGCATAGTTTGCAATATTGAATAAGCAAGTTAAGCCCCTTTCACACTGGCACCTACCGAGGGCCAGACCTGGATTTTGGCTACCCGGGTCACAACCCCGCGTTATGTGAAACCGTGCACCTGGTTCATACCCGGGACCCAGTGACCAATCTCAGGATGTGGGTTGACACACTTTGACCCGGGTTGAATGAGACAAAATGCATGACAGCGGTTTGTAGCATCTTTTGCCATGTCTTTTTGTTCTTCGTTCTTTTAGATAGAAAACAAATTCTGTTTGTGGCTTTTAGTGTTTTTTTTCTTATTGTTAAAAATGTTTAAAACTTTAATAAATGAACAAACAGTGTACCATAAAATTAAGACTTAGTACTTAGACTTAGTTTCCCCAACATTTCCTCTGGGACCTTCAGTTTTTGTAGTTGAGACTCCTGGACCCTCAAAGGGTAAACATTTTGGGGAGCCCCACCTTAAGTATTGAATTAACAATTCATTGCAAAAAAATTTTCATGAGTAGCATGTAAGTGTTGACTTTGATTGAATGTTATAATTGGGGTGGAAAAATCTGTGCTTTTTGGTCTAGTTTTGAATCCAATTGAGCATTGCTGAATTGAGATGAAGACATTGCTTGCTTTGATTTCTTTTAAAACATTCTTCTCAGCTGTGAGCTCTGAAGGAAGTGTGACTGCCCATGTGAACTAGCAGCTGATGTTTGAGGAGATCATTTTATAATGCTATAAATACAGTGTACACACACTGGAGACCTTTTGCACCATTTGAATATACAAACTAGAGTCCTTTTGATTTCCCTGGAAGGTGGATAAACATCCTGTGTGTACCTGAGCATTGCTGCTGATCAAGTCCACCGCACAGTGCCTGTCCGCACTGTTCCCAATCCAATTGTACGTCTGTGCAATGAACCCGAATGTCACATTCATTGTCGCAGTCCTCTCCCTTCCTTATGCCTTCCAAGTTGCACCCCTGGAGGTATGGGCCGCAAGATGGCATCAGGCGTCTTTGCCATGGCAACTCCAGGCTGATATTGTAGGCAACTTGGTATTGGTTTGTCAAAATTTGCTTAACTCATGTATTCTTCTTTTATATCATTGTTTCCCTCCTCACATGCTGACTGTATAAGCACCACCTGTGTCCTCTGTAGAGTTCTCAAACATGTCTTCTCTCCAAGTACAGCTGCAACACCCTGAAAGAAATATTACATAGGAACAATGGCCATGTTTTTACAGTCCCCTGGGAGCATGCAGGGGCCAGGTTACGGGTTACGCATTATTGTACCAGCTGTACATGGAGAGGAGACAAGTTTGAGAGCTCTATAGAGGCCACAGGTGCTGTTGAGTTGTAAATGGTCACCAGGACAGGATGACTGAAACAGAAAATAATGTACTGTACAAAGTTATCTAAACAAAGAAGGATACAGCAGTTTAAAAAAAAAAAAAAAAAAAAAAAAAAAAAAAAAAACCCTGAAACCCTGGTAGTTTCTTCATACTGGCAATTTAGCAGAAGGAGAACAGCCATGTAATAAATGAGCAATATGCAACACAATATAATTGCTAAATAAAGAAGGGACTGTTGTTAAAGCAGTTTGATATCCCTTTTTTTCATTTTTATATAGTGGAAATGTATTAGAACACCCTGTTACTTCTGTTTTGATTTAAAGTGCATATGAAATCAAACCACTGGAACTGAAAACTTTGGAAAATTGTCAAAATAGGCTAATTAGCGATTGACTAATTTGAAGTTGTTTAAAATGCCCAATTAAAGCACAACATGGTCTGACATTTTCACACGAGTGCATATAGCTTTTAGATCACTGATTTAGTGGTGGAAAATTGAAATTCTCACGATATAAGTGACCAATTCTGAAGTGTTTTTAATAAATGTGCACACTACTGTATGTAGTTTAGTTTTCCAGATGTTATCGCGATGACTCTTGTGAGAGTATTTAATTTGTAGACTAGTTTAAAACTGAATCTGAAATCTTTAAAAGGTAACATGACCTTTAGTAAATGTCCGGTCCATTCCGTCGTTGACCTCTGTTCACAAAGTTGAGCAGTAAATGAGAAATACATTTGAGCTACACAAGTGAAACAAACAAGACACAATATTTTATAAAATAAAGAACACCAAGTGGTCCCCCGAGTGGCTCACCTGGTCATACAGCACAGGCTCGTGTCCTGGCTATGCAAAGTATGCCGTCTTCACTGGGGACTCGGAAGGTAGTGTCGCATTGGCTTAGTTGTGCCTCATCGCTCTACAGTTTATTCATCGTAATCTATTACACTGCAGCAAAATTACTGTAAAATACTTTCTTGTTTTAAAAAAAAAAAAAAAAAACTGTTCTGAAATATAACAGCCTTGATTAATGTACTCTCCAGTCCTGTAGATGGCAGAAATAAGCTCTATTCAGACGTTTCTTGTGCCAGACCAGTGTCTTTGACATTATGGTGAAGCATTTGTCAATCTGAAGTTTTTTTGCTAAGCAGTCAGTATCTTCTGACTGTACAAGTACAGTAGTCTTCGCGGAACACCCCCTAAGAGAACATTTCACCTAACGAAACACACTTTGGGTGAAATTGAGTTTTCCCATTGTAAATGCTCTAACTAAAGGAACAGGTACTTTGCTTAAAAGAACACCTTCTTGGCACCTATAGTGATTTGTTAACAACGGGTACAGTACTGTTGTGTAACTGGATAACACATTTATCATCAAAAATAAATTTTAAATGGTTTATTCAGTCTTTTCAAAAGCAGCTTGTCATCGCGAGAGTGTTTTGAGGCACACTGATTTGGTTTATTTAATCTTTCCAGAACCGGCATCATATCATTGACTCGTTTAGTATTTTCATATCCACAAGTGCACCTCATTGCTACAAAACAGCGAAATGCGCCGCTGTTTGTCTTGCTATAAAAAGTTGGAAATTGTTTGAGCTCTTGAAAAAAACCTGAAGTGAGACACAAGTTGCAGAGCAATTTAATGTTTCTCGTTCTGGTGAGTTGCTTCACCATTCTGTTAAATAATGTCATGTCTTAATATACTGCTGCTGCATTTCATTTAACGTGTGTTGGGGTGGTGTGTCAATTTAGTTTGACTGTTTATTTAGTTTATTAATGTTAGTTTGTCTGTTACTTTTGTTATTATAATTTATTAACACACACACACATACTTATCCAGTTCATTTCATATGTTGATACACTTGCATCATGACAAGTAGTACCTAGTTATTTATTGATTCATATTGTGTCTGGTGGTCAACTCCATCTTTAGAGAACACTTTGCTTGCTTCTCGAGGCGGGATCACTTAGCTGGAGACTATTTGTACTGCAGTGATAAAAAGCAGTAGTAATGCAGAAAAATGCAAATGAAAAATACATTCTTATAAATATATACAAGATGGCAAGATGTACTGTAGTGTGTGTATGTGAAAAAGCTGCTGGACAGAAAAAATGCATATACATGCAGATGCACAGATTTTTAAGAACCCGTGCTTAAAATACACAGACACGGCGATGCTGTTATTGGAGAGAAAGATGATGATGAAGATGAAGGCAATAAGCACTGCTTAGACGCCCGTCTCGTTGTGATGGGAACGGTCTACTGTTAGTATAGCATAAACAATACAGTGTGTCTGTATTGTGGTTTGATTTTCTACTGTGCGCTGTATAGTGTTTTGAGATACTATTGTATAAAAAGCGCTATAAAAATGCGAATTAAAAAAATACCAGGCCAGAATTTCTAAGGAGATATATACATAAAATATACAGTTCCTGTAGAAAGTCTACACCCCCTTGAACTTTTTTCACATTTTGTTATGTCAGTGCCTCAGAGTTTCGTGCATTTAAATGTTGTTCGTTCGCTAGCTAGCTACCGTTATGCGGTATATATCTTCTTGTGTGTATGTGAGTTTTGTTTACCGTCTTTTGGTTTGTGTGTAGCCAACATGGGGAAGTGCAAATTTAACGATAAGTGGTTGAGGGAAATCCATCCAAAGCCTGCTGCATAGTTTTCAAGAACATTTTTAAACTTGGCACAATGGGAATTAAAGCTGTGGAATCACATATGCAGTGTGAGAGACACAAACGCTTTATTGAATGGCGCAGTCAAATGCACTTCGCTCAGTATTGTTCCACCGTCTCTGCTCCGCATCTGGTACAGCAGACGGGCCCAGCAATTGCGGCTGGCAGTAGTACTAGTAGTAGTGCAACGACATCATCAGCAACAGCAACTGATTTCTGGTCAACATTTGGCTCTACGCCGACACTGAAAGCAGAGGTGCGGTGGACTTTTCAGACAGTGGTGAGTCACCAGTCTTACAATGGCAATGAGGGAATTGTTGAGCTGTTCAAAATGTTTCCTGACTCGGAAATAGCCAGGACCTTTGCATGCGGGAAGGACAAGACTGCCTACATGACTCTATTTGAATTGGCCCTGTACATCAAGAAGGAGCTCATCTCCAATGTAAACAAAGAAGGCACGTTTGTTTTGATGTTTGACGAGAGTCTAAACAAAACTACATAAACAAAACAGCTGGACCTGCATGTACGATTTTGGGTGGATGATCATGTTCAGTCTAGGTACCTGGGGTCTCAGTTCATGGGGCATCCGACAGCTGTGGATTTACTGCAACATTTCAAAGTAAGTCAAAAATAAAATAAGTCAGCTGTGTCCTTATACCTGAGTGTGAAATTACCAGGTGACTGGCATGAAAAGCAAAGGGAGCCTTTGGAGAATGCAACTACAGAGATATTTTATGGATTAAGCCCTTGGGCACTGCAGCCCTGTGCCAGTGTTGCTGAGGATAGGGCACTTTGCTAAATGCATGCAATGGAAACATTCTGCACATTGCAAGCCTGTCACACTTATTGCAAAACTTAGCTATTTTCATTTAAATTTGGCCTTTGGAGCAGTTCAAATAATTTTGTGCTTAAGCATATGAAATTTACGCACATGCATAAATTTGTATCTAATGTTTATCGTTATCAAAGGCATGAGCATGGCTAATAAGCGAAATATTTAGAGAGCCATCACACATTCTATGAAATTCAAAGAGATGTATCTATGCTGTGCTGTTTGCGGGGAAGTGAGTTCATGATTTCTCTACTTCTATCTCTATAATTTTGACAGATGTCACACAAATATGAGTACGTATTACCTAGTCTAATTAATTTACATTTTTTGACTTTCTTGTTTTCTGTGACAGTACCATCCGTTTATTTATTTCTTCTTTCTCCATATTACCTGTGATTCCGCTTATCAAGCCCTATTGCTCTGTGTCTGGACTCATCTGGTTTTTGGAATTATTATTTTTTTTTGTAAGAACTGCAGGTCTCCCTGGATAAGGGTAATGTCTTATTCATTACCAACAACAACAATAATTAATAATCCAGCTGGGATCACCTGTTTTTTTTTTTTTATAGCCTATATGTAGGGCTTCTGTTTTTCGGGTTTTATTAATTGTATTTTTCAGTGCTTATTTTGAGTTATTTTCCAGTTATGTAAATGCTTTTTTTTCGGGGCTTTTGTTTTTTATATACTATATGAAATGAGTCGGTTACTTTCCAAAATGCTTGAGCGTTTTTTTGTGTCATAGTATGTACAGTAACTCGACAGTACTTGCACACTTATGTTGTGCCTTCTTTCCTTTCCTTTTTCTTCCACAGCGAAGTCTCTATGGGCCCATTCTTCTGGGGTTTTTGTGTGTAGGCATTTTTGTACATTTCGCCACAATTCTGTTTTAAATCCTCTCTACCTTAACTGTAATACAGCTATAAATCCCACTAAGAGGCCTCCATTCCTGATTGTAACCTCGTTTCAGATCTCACAAGCGGAGTCTCCAGTAGAAATGTAGGAATGTGCTGTCACTCAGAACGTATTCAGTATGCAGTAAGTTTCCTTGGCCGACCACTGCGTCTACGGTCCTCAACGTTGCCCGTTTCTTTGTGCTTCTTCAAAAGAGCTTGGACAGCACATCTGGAAACCCCTGTCTGCCTTGACATTTCTGCCTGGGAGAGACCTTGCTGATGCAGTTTAACTACCTTGTGTCTTGTTGCTATGTTCAGTCTTGCCATGGTGTATGACTTTTGACAGTAAACTGTCTTCAGCAACCTCACCTTGTTAGCTGAGTTTGGCTGTTCCTCACCCAGTTTTATTCCTCCTACACAGCTGTTTCTGTTTCAGTTAATGGTTGTGTTTCAACCTATGTATTGAATTGATGATCGTTAGCACCTGTTTGGTATAATTGTTTAATCATACACCTGACTATATGCCTACAAAATCCCTGACTGTGTGCAGGTGTACCTAGAAGAATTGATGCTGTTTTGAAGGCAAAGGGTGGTCACACCAAATATGGATTTGATTTAGATTTTTCTTCTGTTCACTCACTTTGCATTTAGTTAATTGATAAATATAATCTATTAACATGTCTATTTTTGAAAGCATTCTTACTTTACAGCATTTTTTCACACCTGCCTGTACTGTGTGTGTGTGTGTGTGTGTGTGTGTGTGTGTGTGTGTGTGTGTGTGTGTGTGTGTGTGTGTACAATTATAAAAACATACTTGACAAACCTGGGGGGTAATTAAACTGAAATAAAATGGGCTGAACTGGCAGTGGAATAAGAAAGGATCACCTTTTGTGCATTAACGTTACATTCAAAACACTGACAATTTACCAATACAGTAATCAGTAGCCTAGCCTACTACTGTGTAAGCAGTGTCTTTGATATTGAAATCTATGTGAATGCAAGGTAAGGAGGTGCAAACTGTTGCTTGATCGTTCTAGGGTATACTGCTGTATGTGTCTGTTATAGTAAAGCGTTCCTACATTATACAGGTAGTTGTTTAGTATTTACCGGCTCGGTCCAAGTTACATACCAACGGCATGTACTGTGATACCGTGCTGTACTCTTGATTCTGTTTGGGGAGTTATTCTTTCAGCACCAAGAAAGCGTGCTTGGGAAAGTGATTAGTTTTCTTTCGGTCTGAAAACATTCATGATTGCAGCTTCCTTGTTTATTTTTTAAACATATATTAGCACTAGTGATGCTGTTATCACAATCTTTTGTGCTGGAGTGATGTGCGCGGAGTTAAGGCTTGTTTTTTAAAAATGTTATTTTTGTGCCTCTCAAAACTGGTTTTGTGCTTGGCGCATCGTTTCGAACATGGCAGGATCTCGCAAATTGTCGGCCATTCCCACCAAATTGCGCTGTGCAGACATTATATTTGTGGACAGCACAAAACGGATTGTGGCACGCGTTTAGAATGTGGCGCATAATGGCCATTTGCAACGCGCATAACCCTCGGCGCAGCGCGAAAAACCTTTCAAATATCTTGGCCATAGTGTTCAAAATTAAGAAATACAATGTTTGTGTATATTCCGTAATGGAACACATTACTGTGTTAAAGTGAAATGTTACAGTGTAGATGAATCAATCAGGCTAGTCTAGTTTAGCATTTATAATCTGCGTTTACTTGTTTTACTTTCTAAAAGGATTTATACAGTATAGATTCATGGAGGTATTATGCTGTATGTGAGTTTAAGAATGTAAGAAATGTTACAAACAAGGAGGTTGTCCATTTGACCCATCTTGTTCATTTGGTTGTTTATTGATCCAAGCAAGAACCTTGAAGTAACTGTGTAAATCAGCTTCCACAACAGTGTTTCATTTCTTCATTCCTTGCTCACATTTTTAGAGCACTTCTAAGATACCCCTGTATGTAAAACATCTAGCCTAGTTCGTAAAATGCTTCAAGGAAAGTATTTCTGTGTTATTTTGTCATATATAAGATTTAGAGATTCCTTGTAATTGGAGTATTTAAAGCTGTCCGAAACACCATATATATAATTCATTTTTTGTCTGCTGAAAACAAGTTCTGGTGTCTGTGCCACCAACTATAAAATCAAAATAAAACTGGTAAGAAAGCGTAACGCAGTATAAAATACAAAATTCTTTATTTCTTACATATAAAAAAAGAGAAGTCTGGTGTTTTGGACAGCTTTAAATACTCCAATTACAAGGAATCTCTAAATCTTATATATGACAAAATAACACTGAAATACTTTCCTTGAAGCATTTTACGAACTAGGCTAGATGTTTTACATACAGGGGTATCTTAGAAGTGCTCTAAAAATGTGAGCAAGGAATGAAGAAATGAAACACTGTTGTGGAAGCTGATTTACACATATATATATATATATATATATATATATATATATATATATATATATATATATATAACGTACGCCTGTAAGTGAATGGTGGTCATGAAGACGGTAAAATAACTATACAAACAATGTATCCAGACAAAGGTGAGGCAGATTTACTAGGAACATTTTAGTTTTAAACACAGCTCTTTTTTTTGTCGAAGGAGGCTGAATGACTGAGCAAGCTGCATGTTTGCCTTTTGTTTTGAAATAAATTACAAACAAGTGCTACATTAACCCATGTTTTCATGGATGTTTAAATCTGTGTTTTTGCTACAGTTACTCATTTTTTCAATAATAAATAATAGCAGTTGAAATATTGCCAGCTAACGGGTCAAACAGAATAATTTACTGAGGACAGTGGCGGAAATTTTTTTGAAATATTGCTCTAACGATAGTCCTTGATTTGCATGTGTCTAGTGGTTTGGGAATATGCAAATAGTTGATTGGTTTTCCCAATGGATTTGAATCCCTTGTCACCGTGCTGTTATTGATTGGGGAATCTTGTTTGCCTCACGGTTTTACAGCTGGTATCACAGACCCCAATCAGCACTTGTCTTCTCTTTCTTACCTTTACGTAAAGTAGCCCAGGATTTGTGCTGGTCAGGGTCTGTGTCATTGTGGGAGCTGCATTGTTGCCACTGTCAAGTTATTGCTGAAACTAGTATTTGAGTATTAGTATTTGTGACCGATGTGTACAGTTTTACAATGGTTATTCGCTGCATGTTCTATTTAAACACTGAAGCAGAAAATATAGCAGTATTTAGATCTTCGCTAGGGTTGTAATTTTCTGTTAAATTATTGATTTTTATGCAAATGTATCAGGCTTTCATGTATGGACTTTTCAAGTTCAGTCCCCTTGATTGACATCACAAGTCCCCTGTAGCATCCAATGCTAACTCAACCCACTTGTTCTCTCTGCTTGATGGACATCCAAAATAATCCAATAGCAAAGCAAGCCCAGCATTTCCACTCTGAGAAACAGCTGCTCATCACAGTGACATACACATACATGTAGTTATGGATATAAAACAGGCTCATGTTAAACAAACAAAAAACAATAATTTCCTTTCACTTAACAGCCTTATTTTTTTAGTTAGGCAGAAAATGAAAAAAATAAATAGTTTAACTATTTGTTTTCAAAAGCTTCTGATTTTTTTACATTCATGTTTCACTTCATAATTTCAAATTTAAACATTTTACACTAGTTCTTAAAGTAACTGAAAACAACATATAATATTAGCGTTAATGTAAAGCATTTTGTACTGGAAAGATAGCAGGGTGTACAGAAGATGTACAGAAGACTAGACTGACAGATCAAGACTAAAGAGAATATGTAAAAAACATACAAAAAATAAAAAAATTAACTGCTTTCAAGGAACACATGAGGCACAGTCAAGCAGAATCATGGATGAAAATAAAGTAAAGAAATCCTCAACTGCACTCCAGCATGGATTGAATGGGCCTGGCGTTGACTTGCTTTGTTAAAAAGACAGGAAACGAATCACTCACTCACATGTTACAACTGAACTGAGGACTCACTCGCTCACATGTTACAACTGAACTGAGGAATCACTCACTCACATGTTACAACTGAACCACTCACTCACTGAATCCACTCACTTCTTTTTTTTTTTTTTTTAATAATAATTTTTGTCTTTTCAAATTTTTTTTACCCTGGTTTTCTTCCCAATTTAGTGCGCCCAATTATTACCTGTATCCTTGACTCACCGCTCGCAACCCCCCTTTTGCTGCCAGTCAAACTGATGTCCGGCTTCAGTCTGTGCCCATCAGCTAGCTTTTGAAACCGTCTCTGACCAATATTTACCAGTTAATGGAAACGCTGAAGCCACAGGGATTCAGTTTAGCAACTCAATGTATCTCTGTGAATATCTGGAATCTAGTGCCCAAGTCAGGGACTAAGCTGCATGTTTCTAGGCCCGCACTCATTTTACAGTACTGAAAAAATCTAGATCGGTTTCATCTCTATTCATTAGTTCTGAAAACTTCAAAATACTTTTTGTTGTAGTATGTCCTTGGAATGATTGCCATGGGATCTCTGTGAAAATATGCATGAATTATACTGGCTGCCTTGGAGGGCTCCAATAAAACAATATGATTAGCATCAGCTGCCCATGTAGAAGAGAAGGGGTGGGCGAGCTACAACAGGACAGAGATGGGGTTTGTTTTGAGGTGATTAAGCAAATCAGTTTGGTTCATTTCCACACACAAGCTGGGATGTCGTAAGGTTTGGCTGGTGAACAGAAAAAAACAGGAAGAATGAGCCCTCTCCGCTGTCTGCAAGGAGTGAACAACCTGAGACGACAAGATAGCCAGGCTATCTAAACACTTCTCAAACACACACAGAGAATGCTGACAGGATTTAAAGAAAGATGTTTTACTGTACACAAGCTTTGGATACAAGAAAGCCTCTCGAAGAAAAGAAACCCTGGGAAATAATTAATTTATTACCTCGTTTTGATGATAAGAAAGGCTCGAACGAGATGCCATTTGGCCCATTCATGCTCGCCTAGTTCTTAGTAGCTGATTGATGTCTAGTTGGCTCTTAAAGCAGTTGTAGATAACATAATAAGCAAACAGATTTATGTTAAATATTCCTGGTATTGTACTACACTAGCATTAACAGATTTCTACTGTGCTGGAAGTCGAAGTATGACACAGACCCAGTTTTTGGGATAGAACCACATTAGTCTTGCATTTTGATTGGCCCTGGTCTGTCGGATGAATGTGACACGAGAGGGGAAAGCTTAGAGGCATTTTAACATTGTGATCGGAGTGAGAGAGAGACCTGCTTTCCAGAGCCTTTCAATTAAAATATATAATATGGTATTTTGCTGTACTAATATAACTATGAGAGACTATTACATTATATAAATTATCGTGTTATGCACGAATTTAAGACTTGGCTGTCTGTGGTGATGTACTTTTTTTCTTTCAAATAGCATACATCTATAATCTTTTGCATGATCTATTTTAATTCCAAATATATATCTTGCCCACTATTACAGTTTTGTTACAGGATACATTAGTTTATCTCCAAGGTAATTTAATCACAATTTGACATATAGACTGCCCTGTTCTCAGGCTACGTCCCAAATTCTGGGCTGCTTTTTTAGATGATGTCCTAGTTTCTGAGCCAATCTGCTTCTCTGAATTCAGCCCAATTTCTAGGTCGTGTTCAGTTTACCGTAAAAATGTGCACCGGAAATGGATCATGAATTCATTTAAGAGTAACCCTTAGTACATGAATCAAAGTTAATGAATTTTTTTACTCTTCCCCAGAAAACCATATACTCAAATTCTTCAGTTTATTAGCACAAGTCAATAAACAATTAAGGACCACGCCAAATCAAAACAATATCTCTCTGTGCTAAATTCAAGTCTACACTCGCTCTCACTCAGACAGCCTCTGTCACTCACTTGCACAACTGAGCTCAGGCATGCACTCCTATTTATCTCTTTAAACTGTGCCCTCAGTCCGCCTTCACCAATCCCGGGCATGCCATTTGGACCCCAATCTCCTGCCAGCATTCTAGTATTGGTGAACACTGACAGATTGGCAACCCCCTCTCTATCTAGTGGCATAACACAGCAAAACATTATGCAATACAGACACATAAAAGACAAACAAACAGGACAGTCAGTAAGTCCTGCAACAGTGGAAATCACCAGGTTGTTACAATATTGTAACGTTGAGTGTGCTGTAGGTTCTACCAGGATACAGTGCAGTTGGGACAATGGCAAAGGTACAACATTGAAATAAGCCACTAATCTTTAATAAAGTTATAATATATATTTTTAAGATGGATGCACTATTACAATCACTATTCGTAATTGTGTTAAAATCAATACAGTCACTTATTCTCATCATTTAAATTAGAAAGTAAGGACGTGGAGGATTTAAAAGCCCGTTTAATTGTTTCACAGCCAAGCCCTGTAAATTTAAACTGCTTGAACTGTTATTACAGTGTTGTTAATACACAGTATACCTCTTTGTTTCAATCAGTCTGGTTTTGGTAGTAGTAAATAGTTTTACTACTAGTGTCAATTTGTTTATGCTTGTGAAATCAGGTATAGTGTATTAACAATACTACAATAACAATAGTAATACAATCGGTTTGACAGTTTTTTTGCTGTGAAACAACTAAATGAGCTTTTAAGTCCTAAAAGGAGAACGAGAAAACGCGGGTGCAACATTTTAATAGGTATCAAGGCTTTATTCATGTTAATGCAATTACAAATAGTAATTGCAGCATTTATCCAGCTTAATTTTTTTAACATAACTTTGTAAAATATTTATTTAATAAAATGTTGCACCCTCGTTTTTCTACAATCTGCACGCAATAAAACCTGTAAATTAAATCTGAATGCTAAGACCCCTTCTATTTATAAACTGCAGATGTAGAGAGACCCAGAATCTCATGAGACTGAAATGCCTTGCTTAAACAATACCCAACTTCCTGAAAATGCTGTGTAGTTATATATATATATGTATGTAAGGTCTTGCTGTAAAAGTAAAGGCACACATAGGGGCCTCGCCCCCTGGCCCTGCTGCTGTGCTGGCTCTGCCTGTGATCAGCACAATAGAATGGCTTTTATTACTTTTTGAAAAACGAATGAATATCTGAATGAATTCCAAAATTATGAGCAGATATCCGAAAATGAAAAACAGAAGAGACACAGGACTGAACACCTCCAAGTTGCTGCCATTTTTTAGTTGTTTTCTGGCACTTGTCATTCTTTATTTTGTGTTTTGTTGAAAAAACATTTAACTGTATTTGATAATTTTGTTTTGTGTCATTCGGAATATTAATAGGAATTATAAACAGTTTAAGCTGACAGGTTTCTCTCCCAAGTGGTGCTTGCACCTTTCATACCCGTGCACAAGCGCACACAGTAGTGAGCAGCATGCTCCTTATAGGGAGCCCGCCATATCTGACAGAGATGGAGGACTGCTCTTTCCGGTATCGAGATGAGTGCAAACAGACTTATCATTGACCTAACTCAAAGTCCCTGATCACGTGACACCTTTCGTCAAATTCTCTGAAGATGACCAAAAGCTGCTATTGCTGAGGTTCCCTGGAGAAGGTGATCCAGTGAATATACGCCTGTACCATCGTCAAGTTTTTCTTGATAAGTATCAGCATTTCATAGTTCCAAAGTGGTGTGCTGATCCCACTAAAAGCCACAAGACACAGATCGCTTAAAGGCATCAAAGTTATTACTCTGAAACAGGCTGAAGACCTCCCAGTGTTTTAAACTAAGTTTGGGACAAAAGCTCTGTCCTCTGTGTTATTCGGATAAACAATCCCAAAGTGCAAAACAAGTTTAAGGAAAGCAAGCAGAAGTAGCCTGAGCAAGTACAAAGCACATCTGGTGAAGAAAGCTTGGCTTCAAGAGACTACACAAGTCTCTTGTCAGCGTTGGACAGTCTCCAGTGAAACTCAGAGTTGTGAGGCTTATGGTAAATGTAAGTTAAAGAAGATTTCTTCTACATTAGCAGCTAAGGTTTTAAAAGTTTTTTGGGTGTTGGAGTAGTCCCCTCGACTAGTACATCCAATCCAGCATATGTTCCAAGTGTGCCAGGCCGTGATGTGCTTCAGAACCTCAAAGACACCTTTTCTTTGACTACCTCGAAGGAACTACAGACCCAGAAAAAAACGGTGCCTATTTTTTCGACTTCAGTTCATCAAGTCAGGCTGGCATGTAAGATAAAAAAGAAAAAAAGGGTTAATGGCGAAGCCTGACCCAAAAAGTGGTTGGACTTGAAAGACTGCGTACAAGTCTTCTATGAAGAGCAAAAAGTATGTTGCGTATGTCCAGGGGCAAAAACGGTGGTAATCGTGCATATCAATGGAGAGAAAGTGAAGCAGCTGAAGCACTTCATGCTTGTTTATCTTCATGAGGCCCATCGTGCCTTCTAAGAGGGATACTAGGCCTGAGGTGAAATTAATTTAAGCAACCTAGTAACCCTTATAAGAGGAACAAAAAAAAAATAAATGTCACGACACTATAATAGAATAACGGCTTTCTTCGTAGAAACTGTTTATTAAGAATACACACTGCTTTTGTTCAGAACACATTCACAATTTTAAAATGTGTTTTTTTAATTTACAACATAATTCTATCTTTTAAGATTGTCATCCTATTTTTAAGCATTTTGTAAAAAGAAAAGTAGCCTCCTCCATCAAGTCCAGGCCCTTGATTTAAAAACATTGTTTAAAACAATACGGCATTACTATCTTTATGAACTCAATTCTGTAAAAAGCTTTATTAAAACAGTACTGTGCTATTCAGGCATACAAAACTATTTTATCCACCCATCTAAAACTAATAGTGATTTGCATAGTAGATACAAGACATCTATTTTTCATGCAGAGAATTTTGCTTACTACTTTCTTTTGAGGAATAATTCATTCAGAGCAGGCAGGTGATGTCAAATGAATTTTCAGGCAGTTTCTGATTTCAGGATTCAACTGCAAAGGCTGGGTTCATCAAATCTCAAGCACAGGTTGAGATCGGTGATCTGGAACGGATCGGAGAGTCTGACTCCAGTATTTATTTCTTCATGAAAGCTGTCACTTGTTCTAGTTGATGTTGTTGCATACTATCATACTATATGGTTGCAGTATGTTGAATGCTAATATATCAACAATGCATTACTGAAATCAGTATTAAAAAAAAAAAAAAACATATTTCTTTTAAATAAAAATGCATATCCTACGTTAGGTAAAAATTAATATAATGCATTGCAATCCGCTTGCAATTATATAGTTATGACACTCCAGAAAATCGCACACATCTCTTCAAAAGACAGCAATTTTAAGCTATTTGTCAGCATTCGGCCAGCTGTCTTAACTCTGTTCGAGCCTTTTTACTAAACTAAACTCTTGAATGTGTGTACATATTTATTTTGCTATGTTGACTGCCGCACTACTACTAACTTTAAAAATGAACATTTAAAATAAATGCCTGGGACTTTTCAACACATTTTCAAAGATCACGCCAACTGCATAGCAAGCTGTCAGTCAAACATGGCTTGCACATGATTAGTTGTGTGAGAGGAAGATCTGACTCAAATATTGCATCACAATTACTACTTTGATTTAATTTGCTAAAGCCTGCGGCATTTGAAAAAATAGCCTAATTGACCTAAACTTAAGCACCCGCCTTTGTGGCGCATAGTTGATGTTTATTTTGTATTTTTTTTTTATAAATGTGCTTAAACTTGGCATTCACCTAGGGACAGATTTGGGTGGGGCTGTGTGCAAACTGGGTGGACTAGTTCACCCAACACTGTTGCAACTTAAAATAGCAACTTTTACGACGATATTGCTCCCATTCACCATGCTGGAACTGTGCGTAACTGGTTTGAGGTGCGTGATGCAGAACTTTAGGCCATAGCTGTATATACAAATAAAAAATGTGGGGAAAATAAATGTTTTTTTACTAACAGTATACAGTGGCAACAGGTCATATATTATCTCACGACTAAAAACAAACCAAGTTGCTAACTCTCATACTGTTCATCTTTTCCCAGAATGTTTTCAGTTTGACTAGTTTGAAGCACACAGCATGATTATATAAAAGTACTTCCTCTGTTATGGGTATTAATACCCCACTTGACCCCACATGGTTTTCTTATGTGCAGCATATAACACAAAGTTCATGTGGTAGTCTAATACCTGTTACACAGGATGAAAGTAGCAGGAAAAATTAGCTTCACTTTTATCTTACCCAATTATATAATTAACCCTTAGCGGTCCAATTATTCAGCGCCTATCAGGTCCAATTTATTTTCACATGTGCTGTTTATTTTACACACGCTGTTTAAAAGTAATTTTTCCACAGTAAAACACTGCATATCAACAGGGCTCTCAGTACTGCATTACCAACCAAGCCCCATCCCTTGTTTGCTGTATTTATCACACAACTCTTCATAGTAGTACATATCGATAAATCCCCCACTTGATCACTGGTTTTAGCACCAAACTCCTCAATAATGTGGTCCGACATAGGACCACTTAGGGTTAGTACTGGAAAAACAAACATATGAAGACTTTTTTTGAAGCCAGATTAATTTAATTTCACAAAAGCCTTGATTGATGACTTCCTTGAGTTTCCGTCAAGCTGCTGTTACCAGTGCTTTTTTCACCGCAGTACATTAAATACATCCAGTGTTGGTGCAGTGTGTAAAATGATTGGCAAACCCTGGTGATTTCTTCTGAAACGAACAAGAGTTGAAGTGAATGAGTGAATGATGTAATGCAATCTCTTTCTTCTGCTGGCAGGGAACGGCAGCACAATCACAGGCACCACGGACCCAGTGGAAACTCATCGTGACAAGGGGACACAGCAGGGAATCTGAAGGAGTCAGCATGGAACTGTTTTTAGGGTAGGACACCATTTTGTCCGTAAATATGAAAGACACAGTTGTGTTCAAGGGTTGAAATTCTCAACAAAAAAGTGCAGGTACTCGTATGTAAACATAAAAAAAAAATAATAATAATTAGACAATTTGAGCGCCAATGAATAAATACTTATATATATATATATATATATATATATATATATACACACTACATTGTTTAATACAAAATTAGCCTTAACAAAAAACTGCTAAAATATAAACAATTCACCGGAAGCAGAAAATACGGAAAGCTTTGTGCCCTCTACATGTATCACTATTATGTACTGTAATATAACACTAAGTTAAACCTGAAATGGCAATTACGAAGAAGTATTACACTATACAGTAACTGCCATAGAGAGGGAGTTTTTTTTCAAGCTATCCTAAAATAGAGGTGATATTATAAAAAAAACAAACTAAAAACTGAAAAAAGTCTAAGTCAAACAATGCACAATAGGGGTTAAAATACCCCTCAAATTTGTGATGTAACAGGCACTACTCCTTAACGAAATAGAACACAGAGCTCTTATTTCTTTTTTCTTTTATTTATACAGTGATAAATTCTGTGGGCTCCTCTGTTGCATTTCTGTCTTGATTTAATTACCATTAACTATTCCAGAAAAAAAAGCTTATGAAAAGTCGTCTCAAAGCTAAAGAGAACGTGTGATAGAATGATGTCAGTGTTACACATACTATACATTTGGTTGGAGAAGTGAAATCAAGATTTACTGTAATTGAGTGCTTTCAGATACAAACTGAAATACATTTTAAAATGTTACACTGATCCACAATGGTGATTACTGTTTAACAGCTGCTCGTAATTTGTAAAATATTTCACGCTTTTTTTTTTTCTCGCTGAATGGCCAATCAACTTCTGACTGACTCATTAACTAACCGTATTTATGAAGAGTTTAATTTAACACAACTAAACTTTACGTAGCTAACATGGACACGGGCATGACTTTAATTTGTATCTTCATGGGAGTAACATTAAAAAAGTCAGTAACTTAGTATATGAATTCATTATGTACATTAAGAATACCATTATATATTAGTTTTCTCTGTAGAGATCTTCCCAGAATGCATTTACTTTTTAAAATTGATTTTATTTCACATGCCCCAGAAAACGGCTGTATTTAAAACATTCCGTCATTTTCATTGTTTTTGAAGGTTTAATGAAGGTTTAATTATAGATATATATATATATATATATATATATATTATATATATATATATATATATATATACACACACACACACACACACACACACACACACACACACACACACATATATATATATATATATATATATATATATATATACAGTTTCTCTGGTTTTACTGCTTATAGGTATGTGTTTGGGTAAAATTAAAATTTTTGTTTTATTCTATAAACTACTGACAACATTTCTCCCAAATTCCAAATAAAAATATTGTCATTTAGAGCATGTATTTGCAGAAAATGACAACTGGTCAAAATAACAAAAAAGACGCAGTGTTGTTAGACCACGAATAATGCAAAGAAAATAAGTTCAGATTCATTTTTAAACAACACAATACTAATGTTTTAACTTAGGAAGAGTTCAGAAATCAATATTTGGTGGAATAACCCTGATTTTTTCAAGCACAGCTTTCATGCGTCTTGGCATACTCTCCACCAGTCTTTCACATTGATGTTGGGTGACTTTATGCCACTCCCGGCGCAAAAATTTAAGCAGCTCGGCTTTGTTTGATGGCTTGTGACCATCCATCTTCCTCTTGATCACGTTCCAGAGGTTTTCAATGGGGTTCAGGTCTGGAGATTGGGCTGGCCATGACAGGGTCTTGATCTGGTGGTCCTCCATCCACACATTGATTGACCTGGCTGTGTGACATGGAGCATTGTCCTGCTGGAAAAACCAATCCTCAGAGTTGGGGAACATTATCAGAGCAGAAGGAAGCAAGTTTTCTTCCAGGACAACCTTGTACTTGGCTATAAATAGTAAAACCAGAGAAACTGATAATTTTGCAGTGGTCTCTTAATTTTTTCCAGAGCTATATATATATATATAGTTTCAAATTAAACTTCTTATGAAAAACCGCCATTTACTTTTCATCCAGCAAAGAATTAGATGCTGGTGTAATCTGCACATTATTTTGAGAATGTTATTGACCAATCATATAAATCCATAGGCGGATGAGACTGATTGATTTGGTTTAATAATGGAATGCAGGCATGTTGGATGAAAAGCAGATATAGTGAGTCCTGGTATGAGTACCGGTGAGCACTGGCAGAATTTCACCCCTGGTTCTGTGGAAGCGCTCATAGAATCTAGTTTTACATATCTACAGAACCACTTCTCCAATTGCAATGTGGTAGGACGTTCTTTAGCTGTTGAGAACATCAGAATATGGGTCTCTGAGGAGATGTCTTACTTCTGTCTGTATTTTTACTTCTGTCTAGAAAAAACGCTTATCCAGTTGTTATAAAACTTGGATTTACTGTGACTGTCAGGATCTGCTGTGGAAACAGTCTGTTTTTTTCATTGTGTCTATTCTGTGATAGTTTTTTATTTATTAACATGTTACATTAAAGCCTTAGGAATTCTAACCGAATGTCCAAAATCTCCTGGGCATAGACTACAAACCTGTTCTGAATACTTTAAACCTGCCCCAACTACTGAGTGACAGCACATTCCTACAGTTCTATTGGAGACTGCACTTACGAGATTTAAAACGAAATTACAATCAGGATGGAGGCTTATTAGTGGGATTTAAAGCTGTATTGCAGTTAAGGTACAGAGGATTTAAAACAGAATTGTGGTGAAATGTACAAAATGTCTACACACAAAAACCCCAGAAGAATGTGCCCATGACCAGATTTCATTGTGGAAGCCAGCAAAGGAAAAAAGTACAGCTTAAGTGTGCAAGTACTGTCCAGTTGCTGTACATATTTTGACACACACAAAAAAAAACGCTCAAGCATTTTGGAAAGTAACTACAAACACTAATTTTATACAGTATATCAAAAACGAAAGCCCTGGGGGAAAAAAAAAAAGATTTACATAACTAGCTAAAAATAAACACCGAAAAATACAATTAATAAAACCCCCAAAACAGAAGCCCTAAATATAATTAACAGAACTCGCACATTTACAGTATTATAATATTTACAAGTTTATTTTTAGTTAAAAATGTCCTTATGAAAACAGTTGAAAGAACTGCAGTGAATGAATCAATTACAGTCCGTATACAGTACTGTACAAACTCGGTACAACTCGTATAGTTCTATTAAATTTTAAGAATTCATAAAATAACTACAGCGTTATTTTTAAGAAAGCAATCCAACCACACACTGTGCACAAACTGTTGACTATACTTTTAGGTATTGGCTGCGCTGTTTAATTTGACAGCTTAAATAGCAAAAGTTTATGTAAATTGCACCCAGTCTACCTGTCAGAAAATAGCAGGAAAGTGTTTTATTTTTTGATGGAGTCAACGTTGGAGGTAAGAGCTGCTGTGGGGATTGCTGCAGTGAGGGAACATTTTAAATTGGGGAGGCGAAAGCTGATTTTACTTTTGATGAAAGCTATTGCTTTTTCTGAAGATGTAGTTATAGAAAACAATTTCTAAATCTAGGAACGCAATTTTTTATTTCAGTGGAGTTTTGCCTAAACAATTACCAGTACTGTTGTACAAATGGTTGCCATGGTTACCCCATGAGCTGCGGAAGCAATTATACTGTCGAGGTGTTGCACAAATACGGTTCTGGCTGTGTGATGATAATTTGATAAAGTAAGGTTTTTACGTCTATTGACTTCTTACTAGCACGAGCAATATTAACACTGGTCCCCATTTTATTCTGTTGAAGATGTTTTTGGTTCATTGCATGTATTTTAATGTGAAATAGTTTTTTGGTCTTCACAAAACCGCAGTACTTTCCTCCGACTTCAATGAAAAACATGCCAAAATAAACTCCTGTCTTAACTCATTACATAAACTGCCTGTTCGTATAAAATGCTCTTGAGGGCTAAACCACTTCAGATGGTAAATGCTTTAAATTGGTGAGCGATTTGTAAGATTGATGATCCGTGACAGATTTCCATGTCTATAAAATGCTATTGAGTGCTATTAATGTGTGACCGTCCAGTTAGAAAGAGAGCGTTCTAATGGGTGGGTTATATCATAAGCAGACAAAAAACGATCTCCATGCATCTGATCAGATACAAAGGAGGACTTTGACTAAATTCAAGCACTCCGTCTGTACCTCCCGAACTTCTGGCATTTTGAACTTCTTGTTTGAAAATCTTATGAAGCAAGGCTTTGCTGTGACTGTGACTTCTTTTTATGTTTGTTCTCTCTCCTTCTCTAGTGTTTGTGCTTCGATTATTATTTACCAGGATTCAAAACTTTGACAGCAAAAGGACAAGGGTATAAATAGGGGAATTTTGCCTGCAACCCTTTCCCACAGTAAAAGCAAAGCAACATGTGGTAAAGTACAGTGAAAGCATGGCAAGCATTGTAAACATGACAGACCAGGGTAAACTATGGAAAAAGCATGGTAAAACTGCACAAATATCGTGGTAAACTTTTATAAGGAAATATTAAGTAATAAGTTTTCATGTGATATAGTTGCATAAAACATTTTTATTTGCATATCCAATGTAGACCCAATTTGCTAATTTTAAGGTCGTCTTTCCTACGTAGCGTTTGCATCATCTCTTTATGCTAAACAACATATCAAACACTGAAGTTGTTTAAAGACCAAACTCACATTAAAAAATGATGCAAAGTTGTAAATTTGTAAATAGACCCTTAAAATAGCATTCAAGACACATGGGGGGTGGAGTGGTGGAGCTGGATAATTTTCTGAAATCGTATCGTATGGTAGCCCCATTTTAAAGGTGAAACAACTCCCAAATTCATATTTTGGGAGTCTTTTCAGTAGCTTCCCCTGGGGTTGATAAATCAGTAAGTTGACATTAGTTGGCAAGCCCAGACCACTGAGGTGGTGAAGTCTGTCTGTCTGTCTCCAACACTCCAACTTCTCCAGTTGTGATGAAAATTGTAAAGTATTTAAACACAGGTTATAGTATCAACAGCTTTCCAAAACCAACCATACATTTATTCTTGTGAGACACAAGATGGCGCTACTGTACCTTGCATTGCAGCTTGCTGTACAGGTAAGGTGGTAAGCGTTCAGAAACCCCTTTCATACTTTCCATGGACAACTGACAGGTCTAATTTGATCAGTCTGCATCACCAGTTATTGCCAATTATGTAATGCTAGCTAAAGATCTGGGAAGAGGCTTAATGGTGGTCAACTCAGTCATTGCAAACATCATAAAAAACAAAGCAGTTTTAATTTGAAGTTACTCACTCTACTTTCTCGTGATCTTTCTTGATATTGATAAGAAATCAATAGCCATGTTTTTTGCAGAAACAAAAAAGATACTGGAAAATGAATAAGATGGTTGGAAGACCCCCAGGTGCTAAATAGGGGGATACCGTAAAACTTGAAAATTGCTGGGTCTGAAATAATCTCCTATCTCCAATACGTGCCGGGGCTGCTGACAAATATTGTAACTAAACGCCAGAGACGTTTATTTGAAGTTTTACAGTTATATATTGCAATGGTAACTGACACATAACAAATGTACAGTGCATTTATGGATCTGATATTGTATGATGCAGTGCACAATGCAGAGGAATCATAATCAAGTATTTAAAAAGAACTATCAAAACTACAAAACATAATAACATGCAAAAATGTGCATGTATACGTTCTTCTTTCATGTCGCAAATCTGCAAAACAAAACTCTTCCCTAATTCGCAATGAACACATTAGTGGGTACCAATCGATGATAATCAGACAGGCAGTGTCTTCTGACAATTTTGTAATGTGTTGTTTGTGTTTAGGTTCACGTTGTATTTTGTGTTTCAGTCATCATATCCTGGTGTCTTTAAAACCCGAGGGTGAGCCCTGAGTCTGTGTTTTTTTTTTTTTTTTTTTTTTTATTTTCGGAGCCCACTTTAATAACCAAGTGTAAAAAAAAAAAAAAATAAACTGTTACAAGGTAGTATTGGTGGACTGTCAATCAAAACACAAATCTGCAAATCAGAGCTATCAGTCTTACATCAGGGTCCAGTAAATCCTAGCGCTGGCACTGGTCTGGGGTTTCTTGGGGCAGATAATTCCTCATACAAGTGAGTGAGCCAATACTGTACCTGGAGCCTTGACTGCCCCCCCCCCCCCCCTGGCAGCTCTTGTCTAACAGATTTCACAGTACACCTCGAGGGGCCTGTGATAGCGTCTCTCACCGGTGTAAACTACTAGCCTGATCTGGCTGCTGACATCCTCTCGTCAAACTGTGAATTCTCCCGGAGGTGCCTGAGCAGGCCTGCTTCCCAGCACTGAGACTACAAGAGCATCCCTGGCTTGTGAGCCACACTGCTCGCGGCACACAGTAACATACAGCATGCAAGCGCTACGTATTAAAGGGCTAATGACCAGGGGGCTCCCGAGTGGCACATCCAGCAAAGGCGCTCCACGCGGATGTGCCCTATAGCCTGAGGATTACAGGTTGGAGTCCAGGCTATGTCACAGCCGACCATGACCGGGATCTCCTAGGAGGTGACACACAACTGGCTGAGCACTGCCCAGGCAGGGAGGGCTTAGGTCGGCAGGGGAATCCACGACTCACTGCACATCAGCGACTTCTTTGGCCGATAGTGCGCCTGTAGTTCTGCAGTGGAGCCTCCAAATCGGTGTTGTCCGCAGGCACTATAGGTCTGGGGGCCTCGCTGTGGAAGATGATGGCTTGGCAGGAGCGTGTTTCGGAGGATGCGCGCTCCAGCCTCTGTTCCCTGAGTCGGCGGAGGGGTTGCTTGCGGTGGACGAGATACAGATAATAATTGGGCACACTAAATTGGGGAGAAAACCGGGGTAAAAAAAATTGGAGACGACTAAATTTATATATAAAAAAAATAAATAAAAATTAAATAAAGGCTAATAACCAAGGGTTTACAAAAACATGTTCTACTGCATAACAACAACTACGACTGCTTGGGGACAATGCAAAAATTGCTGTTCAGCCACCCCTTATTTAACCACTGCCTTTCAATACATAAACTAATGAATTGTAAATTATATATTTAATTAGCACTACTATCAACTGCCCCATGAGAAAATAAGAACATATATGAATGAGAGGAAGCCTTTCGGCTCCTTCAGTGCTCACCCAGTTCTAAGTAGCTGGTTGATCCCACAACTTTGTCAAGTAGGGTCTTAAAGGATCCCAATGATTTCAGCATCAGTAACACGGCAAGGTAACCCATTCTATATTGTCACCAATGCGTCCCTTAGTCTTAGATTCTGTGCTGCCCCTAAAGGATTGGTTAGGGTTAACTGTGTCTATTTCAGATTAGTTCATTCCTTTAAGCCCTGGGATAAGTCTGGTTGCTGTTCACAGGACTCGCTGTCCTTTTTGTGTTGAGACCAGAATTGAACACAGTATTCTATGTGTGGCCTCACCCCATCATTATACAGCCATTATATACTCCATTAGTTTGACTTCTTTAGGATAAAGGTTATACCAAATTATTTAAACCTAAACATAGCTGAGCCTTCAGACCCAGAGAACAGAACTGACCTTGACAAAGACCTCCACTTTAAAAACAGGCAAGAAATGTAATCAAATGAAATCCTTGTTTTTTGTCAGCGAATCTAGACAGTGGAGAGAGATGCACTTTATTACTATATTGTCCAGTCTCCCATCTGTAAAACGGCATATATCTTTAAAAAATATACAGCTGTGGCTATAATGCAATACAGGGCTCAAGAAGTCCTTAATCTTTAGATTTGGAATGAATGGGTGACATTTAGGAGCTCTGTGTTTGTACCGCTGTCTGTTGTGGGAAATAGATTCACAGCCTCTGTGACTCTCTCCTGGAAAAATAAAATGAATCCGTTCCGTGTCTGCATTGTTCAAACTGTCCTGAGGATGCAGGCAAATTACAAACCTCAGCACTCAAAACACATAGAGCCCAGAGTGCACCTAACATTACTTTTGGGGTTAAGATGAATTAATCCTGAAGTAGCGTGTAGGCAAATGCAGCACACTGTCTTTGTTGTTCACATTCTTTTCATGTTGCTAAATTTCTGTATAAGTATCTGGGGTGTGCCACTTACTTCAGTCCTGGCCTACTGTGCCATTCACACGAAGGAGTGTACTTTTCTAGTAGTATATATTCACTGCCTAGACACTGTATTAGGACATGTACCTAATGCTGGGTTGGGCCCTCATTTGCCCCCTGATCACAGCCTTGAAACTACATTGTACAGACGCTGTGTGGGTCTACCAGGAGAACATGCCTCACACCAGGGCTCTACCAAATCCTAAAAGGAACTTGCACACACATTTTGACTAGAAGTCTAAGTATTTCTCAGTGTCTTTTAAATTCTCAAACATTTCAACATTGATTTACAAAACTTTGGCAAATCATTTTCTTCTAGTATCACTATTAAAATAAAGTCTAGGAAACTAACAGATGAACTGCAAAACATAAGGGAAATATTGTTATGCTGAAAATTTACTTTAAAGGATTGATTGCTACACCTTTAAGCATCACCATGAAGGCTTGCACTCCATTTCACCTCCTTCTGAAAAAGCCTGGGTGGTGAAATTGCCTGTGAAAGTCTTGACAGTGAATTGGCTTCCAACCTGAATAGGAGGTCTGCTCCCATGTGCAATCTGCGTCGCGGAGTCATTCTTCTTTAAAGCAGTAAACAGTTTAGCCTGAAGAAATTGGCCATGTGAATCACATCTGGACAATGTTAGAAGATGTGTTTGTCTATGCTGACAAGCCCCACTTCAGCTGAAGCAATGCTAAAAATAACTCGATAAAAGAAACTGGGACAGTTAGCTAAAAAAGGAACAAACCGGATCATTTTAGAAACGACTGGGGCAATAATAAGAATGAATTGTGGGTATGGCTCTTCAGAGGCTCTCCTTGTAAAAGCACTTATTGTGAGTCATATGAGTGTGGTTTCAATCCTGTTTACGGCAAGTTGTTGCATTGGCCTTTGCACATTTTTGCAATCCCTATGGTAAGTGGCTAGCCATACTGGGGTCCAGAGTTTAGTTGCCAACAACATGATCTGATTGTCTTGACAGTGGGAATGGAGGTCGCTTGTTGACCTTCAGCCTTTCAGATCGGTACGTGGGCTTGTGGGGCAAAAATCGGGTAGAAAAGCAAGGGGTTAAAAATTGATAAAGGCACCAGAGGGGGTTATCTAAAACATTACTAACTAGACAATGCAGCTGTCCAGTTTACCTGAAGATGGCGCTGTGGGTGCGCACCTAGGGTCTCCCAGGAGTCACTCGCATGTAGCCCCCCCATAGCCCATAATTTTTCGGTCCACAAGCAGAAATCATACAAATGAACATATTTTACAATTCTGTATGTGAGACAGACAGCTCTCCAAGCCCCAGTCGAGTGTCAATCAATACAAAGAGTGAGAGACAATTACAGATCTTGTCTGTTGGAGATGAGAGTTCAAAAATTTCATTTACAAAGAGAGCAGCGTGGCAGTGCTCACTGGAACTCCTCAACCCATGCAGATTGATTTTGTTTCTTTCTGATGTCTTTGCAAGAACAAAAGCAAAACACCTAGTGTAGGTTTTAAAGACCATGTATTCTTTTTCAAATCCAAAGTAACAGAATCACTCATGCTGTAGTGATTTGTAGCTTAATGTAAAAAGTTAAACAAGACCCAATTGAGTTTTTATTGTTCCTCAAAGTCTGCCAAGTTTATGAATGGAAAGGGGGATTTATTAAGATAACATTATAAAATACCATTCCTCAGTGAGTGTGTAAGTAATCCCATTTATCCATGCTTCCACCACTTCTTGAAGTGTCAAAAGCCCTGAAGTTTTCTGAATCAATAGACTCAAAAGCCAGTTAAAAGCAACTGATGCAAGCCATTTCTTGGAGTGTGTTGTGTTTAGTTCATTTTGTGTCCAAAAAAAAAAAAAGTCCCATCCAGTTGTTCTGCTTTGGTAGTGAACAGCAGTGCCATTTAATGTCTTGCTAGGAAAGGGTAAAATAAAAATTGTATTGAACACTATAGGTTTTGAAAGAAACATTTCTCATGATTTGTCATTTTCCCAATTCAAAATGGCATCTAGTGCTCCAGATTATTAATGAATTTAGTAAAAGATCCAGTATAAAGTCGTTATTAATCTTTTATAAAAAAAAAATGAGTTACTCTACACTGTAGGTGTCGGAGACTTTTCAAAATTGGTGTATGTAGAAAAGACGAACCTTATTTTAATGGGTTTTACATAGTATAGTAACATCTTGGAATTATTTTATTGTTGTGTTGTTATAGTTTATTGAGTGTGGACTATTTAGGTCTCTCTTTGAATTAACGCTCGCACTATTGAGATGTACCTCTGCTGGACCTGTGGCCACAAAGTGAAAAAACTAAACTACATACTGATGTACTTTCAACACCACACATCCAACCTCATTGAAAAGAGGGAACCTGCTTAAAAAGATCAGTCCTGAGGGAATGCTTGGAATTCAGTCCAATCAGTGACATCTCTTTCAGCCATTACCATATCATATAATGGTATTCTCTACATCAATGCCCCCTTATTTTCAATGAAAATCACAGTGGACTAAATAAATACAATAAAGGTTGCTCATGAATATGAACATATGATTTTTTTCAACTTGTTTATTAACAGTGATGGAATGCAAGCATTTGGTTTATAGCTGCACTCCTAGTGTGTAAACAACAGACTTTGGCCCATTCTAGTCACACTGACCCTAGCTGTGCTATAACCATATAGAAAACATTGAAATGCTTTCTTTATTTAAGTCCATCCATTTTGAGCTCACAAATGTTTATATTTTGTGCAGGTAGTACAAGCCATACTTTAACCCCCCCCCCCCCCCCCCCGTTTGTACTCCTATGCCCCCAAACAAAACCACAGCCTCCACTGAGACCATGAACTAGATCTCATCATCCAGTGCTATTCTTACCTTCAGCGGAGAGTAACCCAAGGTAACCGCAGAGCTCTGCTAATAGCTTTTCAGCTTCAAATAGATCCGGGGGAAATACAAAAAAAAAAAACCAAAAAAACAAATGGCCTACTTTTTAAATAACATCTTGAACTATTTATGTGCCCTGAATCCCTCTTTGAAACTTTAAAGAGCCCAAAGTTTACTCATTACTGATGACTACATCAACACTTGCTGTGTTCTGCTCGACTTCAGTAAATCAACTGTGCTAATAGGTGTCAATTAGGAGCTTTTGTCTAATGTTGTTTCATTGTATAACCCTATAACCGAAGCGTATAAAACGTGTTACAGTACACCTGAGTGTTTATTGTAACATGTTTAATAGTAAAAATAAAAATTATAGTAAATACATAGAGTAATACTTAAATATTGGAAATAAAAACAGTGGAAAATATATATGATTAACTTTGTTAAAACTGAACAACTTCTGTAAGAGGATAGAGGAAAGCTAAATTGCTATACTAAAATGTGGAAACAATTCATTATTTAAATAAAAAGTATATTGCATAATTGTCAATTTAGGCTATATAATGTGATATATGAAAGTATATATGCATGGATAATTGATGTGCGAATACGTCCTATAACTGTTATTTATCGAGAGAGGAATCAACATATCTATTTTATTCATAATATATGTTTGTGTCTCTCTTATAAAACTATTTTTTACACTTTTGCGTCATCCTCGTTCCCGCCTGCCTAGACCAGTATTTGGCCAATGACTTTTTAAATGTTATCATTAAAAGACTTGCTGAAAAACAGAATTGGTTTAATCTCTAAACCCCCTCATTTCAGAAATTCAGCTTTTAGGACTCTTTTCAGAATCATGGGATTTCTGATTTTAGTATGCATGGTAAGTAATGATGAATGCACGTAACAGGAAACAACAACATATGAAAACGGAGATGAAGTTAAAAATACCTGTAACTTGTGCTGCTGCTGCTTTTCCACATCGATCTCTCTGCAGTGGCAAGCTGCTGCTTCAATGGCACAGGCACAGTGTCTCCAGCCTCTGGGTGGGGAATGGCTCTGAGGGGTTTGCGCTGAACCCAGGGGGATACTGAAATCTATTTCTTGCAGAGAACCTGTCCTCCTAATTCAAATATAGCCATCCTCTTGGGTGCAGCAGTTATTCAGAGCAGCGATTTAAAGGGATATACTGTATGTGCAGTTGTGAGAAGTTCAAAACCTAGAGGGTGTTACTGCAAACCAGTTTGTTGTTTCTTTACAAATGTTGAGAATGCTAGCTTTAGAAGTGTTTCTGATTAAAATGCTGCAATTTTCTGTGCCAGCCCTACCTAGGTAGGTGGGGCCAGCTAAAAGGGGCACACATTGTAACAGGATTTGAATGTAATGAGGGATGCTGTTCAGTAATCCGATGCTGAAATTTAAAGGCAGATTGAGAGAAAAACAGTATATAGTTGTGTGAGGGATAACAATTGTTATCATTATACTTTGCCCGCTGGACAAACAGGGTTAATTTAGGCAAAATTTAGTCCACAGTTTGCCTTTTAAACTGTGTTAATTGCCTTTAAACTGGATTAAAAGTGCAAAATACGGCACGTAAACATTACAAATATAGTACTATGAACATGTGGAAGGGTGGTGGGTAATTCACTGACACAGGAGACAGACGGGTGGATTTGGCAACACCGCACAGGTGCCCAGTTTTATTTCGGGGTGCTCTTTTTCTTTTCGCCCGCAGATGGCACTGTGGGTCCGTGGTCCGCTTACCAACGATGGTAAACAGAGCCACGGGAATACCAAGGGATGGTACACAATCCCGGGGCACCCTTGCAGGTGCCTCGAAACAATAATTTAAAACAGAAGGCACAAAGAAACAGGGAAAATAAAACAGTAACAAAACTACAAAGAAAAAAGGCGCTGCACTTGACAGCTATATCCCAGTCGCCGCTACCCGTGCGACCCAGATCACCGTCCTACACTGCCGGCTAACTAGCCTGCTCTTTTACAATACGCCGGGGTCTGCCCAAGGGTTCCCCGCTCTCACTGTCTCGCTGTGAGACTCTTTCTTTTTCTTTTTCTCCCGGTTGATTCCCGGTCCTGGATCAGAGCTTCCTCACTCTCTGCGCGTCTAAGTGGGCAGACCTGAGGAAACAGTGGAGCATTATTTTATAGGGCCAACAATCTCCCAAGACTCGCCTCTCAGCCATTCAGAGAGGGGGAAAGTCCACACACCCACTTTCCCACCTCCCCGTGTCACTGCCATGACTCACAGGCGGTTGTTGGACGACTGCTGCCCTCTTCCTGCAGCCCGTGAACACGCCAGCAGAGTCAGCACAGATCGTCCCCTGCTACAGAACATAATTTATTTAACATATTGTAATCAAAGAAACTACAGAATGATCTCGCAAAAGTCTACCGGGATAATAGTAGTACAGTATTTTGTTTTAGATTTTGAAATTGTTTTTTGTTAAATATATGGAAGACTACAAAGTGATAGGTGATTTTATATATTAATGTAACATTATTTAGCTGGTTTCATTTGACTTTATGCCATAGCTGCCATACCCATTATCGGTCTAACTTGTGCCGATCAGTTAAACCAGTTACTGGGATCATCTGCTTGGCATGCAGCAATCAGGATTAAGTTCTACAGATTTGCAGGATTTTAGTTCACTTGATGTGACTAAAGCGCTGGTACTCTGCAATTGACCCATAGCTTTCATTTTCTTTATTTTTCCTGTGTTGGTTCTGTTGCTAGAGAAACACTCAGGGTATGTTTCAGAGAGCCATGCAAGATTCTGAAAACTGAATTGTGGAAGTCTAGCATCTACACGCAGACATTTTAAAAGGGGTTTACATCCTACCCCTATCACTTCTGATTGGCTAGCTGTGGAAAAAGCTAATCTTCTGTTGGTTACAAGAAACACAGAAATGGCTGCCAAGAGAACCTCTGGCAAGGCACAGATTCATATTTTAAATTAGAGGTATTATTTATGTTTTTTGTAAATTAGCAAGTTATATTGCTTTCTTAATACATGAACCTGACATTTTTTAAAAGCAGAAATCTAGAGAAGTTTTAAAAAACAGTCACTAAAGTACTGGCGGATTAGAAAAGAATATTAAAGGTAGTTAAAGAAAGCAGCCAGTCCCTTCAGGCCTGCTGCTGTGTGAAGGAGGCCGATTTTTGAAGGTGTGCTCAATCATAATACTCATAATACAAAAGGTACTGTGTGTTTTATTTTTTTAACAGGTAAACAGCCTAGCTGTCCTGTGTATTAGATAGGTCCCTGACAGGTGTGTAGTCAGTGCTTCAAAGGAGATAAGAATTTGTTTTGTTATGTTCCTTTTGTTTATTAAAAATAGCGCATCATCGCTTTAAAACCTCCAATTTTAAAGGGTGCTGGGTCATTTTTAAAGGGGCAATGAACGATTTCCAATATATATTAGGGATGTAATGAGTCATAGAATCGTGATCGTGATGCATTGTGATCTTGTATAAAACGATCTGATCTATGATCCATGGATTATGTATCGTGATACGGCAATAAACATGCCAAATTATGATCAGCAAATAAAAAGAAAGGGGTCAGTTCCATTATCCATTGTAATGGAATTGTAAGGGGAGGAACTGAACTTGTTGCCTGCATGTTTCTGAGAGTGGAGACATTTTCAGGAAGCACACGGTAACACAACACATGACACAGTAACTTGTTTACAGCTTAGAAACAAAATTGGGGAAACACTGTAAATTTGATGTATTTGACTTATAGTTGTATTAGAACATTTATTCTGTCTGTGTTTTAATATATATGTTTTTGCAACATTTATAAATATCAAAAAACAAGTCTATTGCAGATACTACTTCATGAACTTAATGTATGGTATATTTTATTTTCCTTATTACAGTGCTGATAACTATTTACAAATTCTACAAATGACTACAAAAGATTTAGATACAGAAAGATTTTAAATATAGTATAATCGTAAATCTCGAAAAACTACTCACTTCTAATTCTTTTGTAGTCATTTTTGTATTACTTTAGTATAAATACATGTTAATTTGGATTCATATGTTGTTTTTTTCTGACTTTAATGGAAATGAAAAGACACACATTTGCCCGTTTTCCCATTGGAAATAGTGATATTTTGAAATATCACTGTCCTGGTCACAAAAGCAAAGTTTGTGGGGAATAATAGCCAATTTATATAGTTTTGAGGCATAAGCAATTATGAAATAACACTTACTACCCAGGAACAAAAAAAATAAAAAATTGTTACACGGTGTAATGCAGAACCTAATTCTAGAAAAGTCTAGAATATGCTGGATTGTAGGTGAACATTTTTAGAGCGTATAAAAGGGTTAGGCATAGGATGATTGCTTTTATTACCAATAAGTCAGTATAGGAAAAAGAGCTATCTTTGTCATAAAGCTGGAGAAGGATACAAGAACATTTCCAAGCATTTAAGTATCCCAATTTCAACTATTGTTTCTATTGTCAAGAAGTACAAGACTCATGGTACTGTCACAATGCTCCCTCGGTCTGGAAGAAAGGCTAAGTACGCAAGCAGCCATCTTCACTGATGCAGACACAAACTAGCTTCTGCCAGTGTCTGATAAGAATTATCAGCTCACTTGAATAAAAACCAGAGAGAGCAATAGAGCATAAGAGAATAGGAAAAGGACAGATAAGAAGCTAAATAAGAGCGAAGGCAATGCAAAAGCAGTACTAACCAAGGTACTAACATTTTCACTGGCCTCCTTTTTCAATTGCTGAATAGAAAGAGGGAGAAGAGGGTGAAATGTGAAAGGAGGTAGGCAAGAAATGGGTTAAGGCAGGAAAGGTGAAAGGAAGAGAGAAAGACGAGAGCTTAAGAGGTAGAGTGGGATAGGAGAAGGTGTGGGGTAGAGGTTAGTAGGGCTGGGATAGCAGAAGGAGTAGTGATAGGGGTAAGCAGGTGGCAGAAGGGAAGAGGGAAGGAAAGAAATAGAAGTGGTGAGGATAAGAAGAGAGTTGTTCAGTGTGTTTTGTTTGCTGCACTGCTAAGATAATATTAACAAATTCCATTCAACTCCAAGAAGTGTTCTTTGCTGAAAGATAATAGGGGTCTCGCCACTAGAGGGACGCTCGCCATGAGTCTTTGAGAAATACAGATCAGACAAGTCTTTAAAATCCAGTAGTTCAGACTCAGTCCTGCATTTCTATTTCCTCTCTTTGAATTACAAGATGTTTTGGGAAAAGCAATACCCAAGAGGGAGATTTTTTGAAAACAATTATGCAATTCTGAGCTGATGGAGGTGCTTTTGTTATTTTCCTGGTTTAACAGAGTTGTTCTGACAGATTTTCTTTTCACCATAAAATACCCATTACAGAGTGTGCACTGATAGCAAGTCCATCATTTAAAATCTTGATTGATTGATAGCAATAAAAAAAAAATCTTAAAGACTTTTATTCATTTTCTCTTTATTAGGACATTTAAAGGGAATGTGGCGAGGTACCCCCACCCCTGTGTGTATTTTGTGCTATGTGGTGTGTTATTGTGTATCTGTGTATTTTGTAGTTCACGTGCAGACTGTGTCTGGACATAAAAGAAGCGCGGTTTTCGCACTTGGGGTTAGTGTGTTCAGAGGAGGACTGAGAATCGGGAAGTAAAGCAAAAAAACACTTTAAGGACCTCATTTCTGTGTGTGCTGGGTATACACCAGCACAATATTGTTTGTTTTGCTCTGTGTCTGTTTATTTTGGGCACTGTGCCTTTTTGTTTGTGCAAGTGTTTTGTGTTTGTTTTAACAACTTAATGGATCGGTATCACTTTCAGTTGACATTGGGGGGGGAATTATAATAAGTGTTCACGGCTGCTAGTCATGCAAAGGTACAGTAAGGCACTTCTTGTTTGAAAGAAATTGTACAAAAACATGTTATGAATAATATGTTGTTTTCTATCTAATTCAAGTCCACGGTTCTCTGTGTTCTTTTTGAATAACAAAATGTATCAATTAAAAGATCAGATGGTGATAGGCTTAGTTGAAGGCTGCAGCCCGGCTGCAAGATCTTGGTAATAAATTGTCTCGTCTTTGTGATCACAGAGCTCACTTCCCTCTATTAGTTTTTCTGGCTCCATGATCACAATGCTGCCTTCATCACATTTCATTTGCTGTTTGTAGACCCCAGGACTGCATCCTCTATATTGAATTCCCTGGTCCGCTGGTGCTGAGAAGTGATTTCTTTAGTAATGAATTCTTAGTGTGGGTTTGGCCAGCTCTAAGATGCTCACTGTTGGTGTTGGTATGTGTATTATGCTGAATTTTGGTCAGTTTTCTTTGCTTTTAAATTATTTCTAGTCCTAAGTGATGGGGAGACCGTCTTAACAGCAACTTGCCAAAGAATATAGAAGTACCACCCAAATTAAAAGGGTACTACTTGTATATTTCTGAATATTTATTGCCTGTTTAAAGTCATATGTCATGCTGGAATGAACACAGGATTTCCATGTTCAGATATTTGCTCGGAATTAAAATATTTGTTCGAATATTTAATTTAATTTAGTTTGTTTTCAAAAATGAATAAAAGCCATTACATTGCTCAGAACGCAGACACAAACAGTACAGCAGGGGGCATGGCCCCTGTCTGTGTGTGCCTTTATTTTACAGCAAGATGTTACTGTAACAGGATGGCGTGTAACAGGATGGCGTGTGTGGGGACGTCAGACCAGAAATGAACAAACACAGCACTGCAAGGGGACATGGCGAGTGAAATGAATGTGGTGCTGCGCGGTTTATTATTAAAAGTACAGAAAATAAAAGGTTGAACAAAACACAAACACACTTACAAAATAAATGGCGCGTTGGCCAAAACAAATAGACAGAAAAACGGTGGATGAACAGAACGCAAGCACCGTGCTGGCACTTCCAGCACACAATAGCAGTTGTAATATAAATCTCCTCTCTCTCACCCGATCTCCACACACCGAACACTCAACCCCCTAGTGTGTGAAAACATGCTGCTTTTATGCAGCTGTACCGAGACTCGATTGCTAAACAACTGCACGTGAATTAATGAAGTGCAATTTCCCGTGCTCACGTATTATTACATTTTACCTGCATGTGAAGTGCTGTGCAATCCTCGTGCCTAAATACAAATATACATTTTAAACACTTTTGTGCATAACCCATATTATATCCCGTGTACCAACTACAATACACCAACATTAACACACCACACGCAACATAACGCAGAAGTACACACAGGGGCGGGGCAACATTGCCACAGTAACATGTTAAAGTAGAAAAATATCCCAGGAGTCAAGAATACATTGTGTAGGCCTTACTTTATCCTAGTGAATTAACTACAAAACAAAGGATGCCAAATAGCAGTTAAAGTTAAACGTTGTTTTGCTTGTTCCAGAAATAAATAGTACATAAAGTTGATGCCGCTTTTTTTTTTTTTCTCATCCCTCGCCATTGCTGTTTCGATTATAATCTGGTTTGTTTACTTTTTGTTACCTAAAACTTTTAAATATAGGCTCAAGAGCTGCTGTGTTGATCATGTTTTTTTTTTTTTTTTTTTTTTATATATTAAAATCTCACATTTCACACCGAGTTCTTTTTCATTTGCCATTTTTTAAACTGTCATGTACCATCTGGTGAGGTGGTAAATAAGTGCAAGGTATTTTTGTCATTTCTAGTGAATATGATTTCTGTATCCAAAGACATGTCAAAACATCTTCAGATATTTGTCCCAGCACTAATATTATGTGTGTTCTCTACCACGGTCTACTGCTTTTGTTTGCTTGTTATTTACCCTGATGTCCTCTCTAAGTTTAACATCTGAATTTCTGAAGTGATGTGGTTTTTGATAATGAGCCCCAGCACTGTGCAACTATAATGTTTGTCCCCTCTGATTTTTGTGAAGTGATTTTTCCATTTACTAACACAGTCACCACAGTTACAAAACACAAACTGGTAGGCTGATTTAAGATGCGAACGAATGATACTGCGTGGAGAAGAATGGGATAAATACAGGGGAACTTTGACTTTTTGGTGTAGTGTCTGGTTGCAAATTGGATTGTTGATGGCAGATACTGGAACAAGATGAGATTGGGTTTTATGGTGCAGATGGAAATGAGGCATACAAGGATTATGATAATTGAGCTGCTGCGGTCACAGCCATCACACAATTCACCACAATTGGTTGAGAGAGGCTTAGGATAGAGTGACAGGCAGGGGTACTCGGCTCAGGATTTCGATGCTGATGCAAGGATTCTCAGGAGTTCTGCACACTGCATTTGCTGCATCTCCCATTCCCTCGAGTTCACAGGATAGCACTCATTTAAAGGACAGATCTAGAATGTGGGAATGCTGTGACAGCCAGCAATGAATAATTTACTACAGAAGTTGTTGCACCCAAGGCACCTCCCCCTAACGCTAATTGGCTGCATTTTCACATGCATTATGGCATCAGTTGTCTGCTAAAGCCACTTAGCTGTTACAGAATGCCATAATGCATGTGAAAATGCAGCCAATTACCATTCGTGGGAGGTGTCATTAGCAATGAGTTTGAACAACACCTCCAGTTCAATTTATAGTAAGCCACTTTTGCCACAACCTGAGATTTTGTGGCGATTTGCTTAATTAGACCTTTTTAATTGTTCTCAGCTCCTAAAACATTGCAGTGCTCAGTTTACTTATAAAATGTTATAGCTAACCTAAAATCTGCAACTGTTTAAGAGCTGAAAACAAGTAAAGGGGTCTAATTAAGCAAATTATTAGTTCAATTAAGTAATTGAGAGCTCAGTTGGAATGAAAACCAGAAGACACCCAGGACCAGGGTTGAGAAGCCCTGTTGTAGGCCCTTGCCCTTTATCTTTTTAAAGTTTTTTTTTGTACGTATGTATGAATATATTTATTATAACAATTCAGGCTCAAAGTTCCCAGTGTCCAAATGCCAGCACTACTCAGAATGGAAATCACAAAAGAATATTCCACAGCATTGCACTCGCAGCTGGAGAAAATCCGATAGATCTTGCTCCCAGTTTCCAAGAGGGGAGCTGTAGAAACAGCAGCACCTCAATCCCCCCTCCCCCCCTCTCTCTCTTCCTCCTCCTCTCCATTCTTTTTTTTTTTTTTTTTAATTAGTCTGTCATTCTGGCATGAAATCTCAGGGATGTGACAGAGTGCAGAGCAGAGAGAGGGAGAGGGAGGGAGGGAGCTGTGGAGATATGAAACTGCACTGTATCACAGATACCTTCGTTCCAGCGCCGCAATGAAAAAAGCTCTCATTTTCTCTAGGTAGCTGCAGAGCGAGTCAGGTGATTTGGTTTGAGAACTTGAATTTTTCTGACCGCATCCTATGCACCTCTGCAGACTTGTGTCTGCAAAACAGTAAGGTAATAGGTGCTTGAGAATGGGAAACTAGATGTCTAGAAGCATCCTGGATATGTTTTTTCTGCAGGTAGAGTTCAGTAACAGATAGAGAGAGGAAGGTATTGAAGAGATGTCTAGCTTTGGGAAACTTACCGATTACTTTAACCGTCGCAAATCAAGGGAGGAGCTTTGCGCTGGGAGGAGTGGCCAGCGAAGAAGCGGTAGTTACTGCTGTACCATCTCAGAAGCCAGGTACGAAGGCAATGTTCATATTATTATTATTATTATTATTATTATTATTATTATTATTATTATTATTATTATTATTATTATTGTTGTTGTTGTTTTGTAGTATTATTAAGCCAGCAAATTCAGTTATTTCACTGTTTCTAAATTTGGGCCATGTTAGCAATAAATACTTTTGCTTGTGTGTAATTCAGATAGTAATAAAAGGTGGGGAATTTTATACAATATATTAATTCCAAACTGAGGATATTGAAGGAAATACATAAATATAAGAACAGACTAAACTATGTTCTTTGTACTGATAGTTTTTGCAAATTTCTCATTCTCCTGTGGTCATGCAAAAAAGTAATGCTTATGAAATGCTATTTGTGACATAGGTGTATACTGGTAGTATATCATGGCAGCATCGAGTGTGTACGCGCAGGTATCCACTGAAGAGCATTGGGTTAGGGTTAGGGTTGTTTGTGTATAATGTGAACTCTACAGCTATGCAAAGTTTTACATCACCTAGAATTTTAGGATTGAGACATTATTTAAAAAAAAAAAAAAAAACAACAAAAAACTATAAACATAATTTGGGTCTTTTATTTAACCTCATGTAGTCAAAGAAATTACTAAATGATATTGCAAAAGTCTACCGGAAGCCATAATATTATTGTAAGTTTTTCCTTAAGTAAATGGAAAACTACACAGCGGTATGTAATTCAATACGTTACATTACATTATTCAGCAGGTATCATTCGACTTTATGAAGCAAAATGAGTTCATTCTGTAGAGTGATGCAAACTTTTGGCCATAGCTTTGTCGATATTACACAGTACATCTTTGCCTTTTAGTTTTGTCATTTTCTTTGTCCCTGTTGTTTACATGTACTGTACATTTCTTCAAAATTTCAATACACCCAGTCATGCATAATTTATGCACTAGATTCTATCCAAATGTTTTATATCTGAACCTACTGTTTCCTAACTTGTAACACACCCACTATGGTATGAAATTCAATAGTCTTAGAGTAGACTTTTGAAAAATATACCCTGCCTGGACCCGTACATAATATTGGGGTGGGCCACCTTTTGCCCTGATCACAGCCTTGACACAATGTGGCATAGACTCCACAAGGTGCTGGAAAATATTTTGAGGGATCTTTTCAGTAAATAATATTTCATGCAGTTGGTGCAGAGAGGTAGACGGCGGATCGTGATGACAATTGTTCAAGTTCATCCCAAACATGCTCAAATTAGATTTGAGATCCAGGGATTGTACACACCATGGAAGATGCCTAAAGTCTCTGTTATGCATCTCAAACCATTCACACTTTTGGTTGAAACCCTTTATCCTTTCAAGCGACTGATATCCAATGACAACTTCATTACTAAACTGTAAATAGAGCATAGTGCCGTGGCTCAAACAACAGCGCTGTTGTTGCGTAGCTGGTGGGTGATGAGGTCATTGACGAGGCAGGTGGATTTGGGGAGGTATAGAATAAGGCTGTAAACCCAGATTTGAATCGTGCTGACACCTTTTCATGTTTGTTATTATATCATGCTGAAAGCAGTTCAGACATTTGTGTTGCTGTATTTACCTAATAATGAATGCTGCCAGTAGTGCACCAGACCATGTATACAACATAGTGTGTTCTAAGCATGATATAATTATATTGGGTTCATATCCCTTGCAGTATTGGTGAAGATTCCTGTACGAATGCCCATCTGCACATCAAGCTTTTTTTACTTACAGGGTGATGGATAAACAACACACAAGATGCCCCAGTGACCTGCCATATGTTAATCTTTGATTCCAGTTTACTAGGACAGAATGCTTGGTGTAATATTTGTGCGTTTTGACCGGCCAGTGTTTATGGCTTTTTGCCTGAAATCTCTGTCATTCTCCTCAAAATATTTTGCATTATTCTGGCCTTCCATAGTAATCAAGGGATCCAGGGTATAAAAGGTGAATATGCCTCACACCAGGGCAATACCAAATGTAATCGGGTACAATGTATCTAAATACTTAAGTGATTACTACATCGAGAAGGGTACTCGCTGCATCATCTAACTATAGCTATTGTATGACTAATAAATTGGTCTTTCCTTTTTTATTTATGTACTGCTTCTGCTCTGAGTCATTCGGTGCCAGGCTTCTGTCGCTGTGCTGTCAATGGGAACCTTTGTGATGTTTATTTATCCTAAAGCACTCTGCTGTATTGCTCATTAGAATCCCAATGAAAGTGAATAGCAGAGAGATTCCTCCAGTTTGACTGTAGACCTCACAGGGGTTGTTGCAGTGTACTGAAATGTATGTTAGCCTGAGGAAATGTTGTATGCAGTGATAGTGCAATGCTGTCGGTCTCCCTGGTTACAGAAAAAAAAAAAAAGGCTCTGTACATTTGAGCCGAGACACTGCAATGCTCAATTCATTTTACATCACAGTTTCAATTAGAACTTTTAAGAAGAATTGCAGTCATGAGGCAGTAATTCCATTACTGTAGATGCATTTTTAACAATAACCTCACACTTGTTTTGTCATTTTGTTTTTCAAGAGTGGAACTGTATAGCTGATTTGGTCAGATTTACCCTTAAAGATATTGTAACAAATAAGTGAGGTGGTGAGACTTCCTAAGGACATTGTGATCACAGTGTATCTGAACCAGGGGTATATGGAATCGTCTGACCGTCTGTCACACCCACTCAGTTGAGATTAAATTTGCTATTGATGTGTTTATAGCACATATTATGACAGGATGAGAATCTGGGGGTAGATCTTGTCTCGCTGGACATAGTTTTTCATTTGCATACGGTGGATTTATTTTTTTATGGCAAGGGATGTCAATAAAATGTTCATATTACATTGAACTAAGGATCAAGATGTATTCAACACTAATTAACGTTGGTGACTCTGTGTCTATCAATTATTCATTATTAATAAGTGTGAAGTAAATCTTAAATCAATGATTATTTAAAATCAATTTAAGTTAAACTGAAACTTAGTGAAACTCAAAATGAAGTGTTACCCCCTATCAGGAGGTGAGTAGTGCGTGGATAAAAAGGACACTGTCCAGGCAAGGTTTTGTAGGGTAAAACACAGGTTCTTTATTTCACTCCTTTTTAAATAATGTTTCCAACGATTCAAAACAATGATACTCCAACCCTAGGCTGTACCATTGTATAGCGGAATGGATTTTGGCTCCCAAAATCAAAAGTCCCACACTCTGGTAACCATGATCCTCCGTGCACAAAAACTGTGCTTTTCCGGTGCAGGACGTGGTGTGTGTGAGTGCTGTGCAGTGGTGAAGGTAATGATCTAGGTGGGGTGCTGGCTCTGTGGCTGCAGCGCCTCTGCAAGACAAACAACACTTAATAACAAAAAACAGTATTGCAGCTCAGGTTTCATAACCAGCATAAGGGGCTGTACTCACGCAGTTGCATCCCCTTTGTACTCTCAAACTCCTCCCTGCAATCAGCCCGGTGTCGTGGTTTATCCAATCGCTGCCTGACCCGTATCTGATTGCTGTGGAGTTGTTCAGAGCACTTGCAGCTGCGTGTCTTTCCCAAGATGGCCGAATTCTGGTTTCAGTAGAAGGGAAAACGTACAACCATCATCACAGATAGTGCCTTTTCTGGTTGGGAGGGAGATTTACACCTCCAATACCTTCGTTCTCTGTCACACCCCCTCATAGTCTTTACTGATTTTCAACACTAGTCCTGGGTTTCCATCTTTTCACACCACACAATTTAGCACCGCCACCAGGGGTGTTCAAGTCAGGATCGAGGTGCTCTCTCTTGCAGAGCCGTGAAAGGAAGCTCTCGCTATGTCCATCATCTGAGCGTTAAATTAATAAAAATAATATGTTTTGCTGTAGGGACTGGAATATATTCAGTTGTTGTGTATACAGGACCAAGGACTAAATCACAAATTAATCTACAGTAAATCACTGTTTGTATTTAATATGTACTAAATATTAATACTACACAGTACGACTGTTTGGCTTTGTAATTTTTATAATTATTTGTCCCTGTTGTTTACACATTTCTGTATATTTGTTCAAAATGTCAATGCTGTAAAATGTATCATTTTTCCATATACAGTATGGAGATGGTATGTCCTGAATGAAAAGCATATACATGTCTGGACTCTGGCAGGGCAGGCATGTGTTTGTTGTTTTGTGACGATTGAGAGTGGTCATTGTAGCTGTGTGGTGCTGCAGAGTCAGTGGAGAAATCCCTGATCAATGAAGCATATTGATCATGCTTTAACAGCTTCTTGAAAACCTAGGTCTTTGTGTTGTTACCGACTGCAGGATTTCATTGACTGGCTGAAGATTCCTCCAGTGCTCTTGAGTCTCATGAGGCCGAGCAGTGTTCATTTTTAATGAGCGCACTCACCTTTTTGAATAACTGTGTGGCTGAGCAGAAGCCCTATTGCTATAGATAGTGCGTGGGTGGGAATGTAAGGTTGGCAGGGATGGGGTTAAATCTGTCCCTGCCAGCAGTCACAGGTGTGGCTAGCACTCCAGATAAGGTTTTAGGTCTGGGAGCAACTTCCACTATAATTTTTACACTGAGAGAGTAAAATCTTGATAAATACTGTACAATCTTTAGTGGTAATGGGGCAGACATTAACCTTTTGCTGCAGACGCGCTGTAATTTCGTAACTTTTGTTACGATGACAAAACATGTCATATCGCAGCTGTTCAACCAGCAAGTGTTTTTTTTTTTTTAAACGTGGGTCATAGCCATCACTACGTGACTTGTCATGAAACCATTGGTTTAGGGCTAGGGTGGGCGGGACATATAATATTTTGATTACAAGGAGTCGTCTCTGCCGCCACCTAAGGGTGTTCGATTCCAAAGTTTTTGGAGTCAATTCCAGAATCGGTTCTTAATTTGAGAATCGATTCCCAAAGTCATTCCTGTCTATTCCGATTACAATAAATAAAAGATAGAGAAACTCCCACAAGCTGCGTGTAAACAAGCAGATTTAGTGCATCACAAAACTATGTACAATTTGGTCTGCTTTTTAATTTTAAAAAAGTAAAAATAAAACAAAAGCTGTCACTTTGTCCCTTATGGCAGGTTATAGTGTAGAAACATCGCCATTTTCACTTGCTTTACTCCAAGGCTGGAGTGTTTTTTTTAAAACTGTTCAACTATTAACACTCTATGAATGTATGAAACGGAAGAAAATAATTATTGGCTCCAATTACAGATTCTTGCATATGTATATTTCCGACTGAATGAAATCATTATATCGTAATAAATGCAGAAAGATGCTTGTGGCAGGCTGGCGAGTGGATAGAGGCCCAGAGACAGACTGCAGTTCAAAAAAATAACTATTTTATTATAAATAAACAAAAATAAAGTGCACAAGGGCAAAATAACAGATACTCAAACACAAATAAAGCAAAAACAAAACTCACAAAAATAAAGTTTCCAGGCTGGGCAATGCCTTCACTGGATTTAGAAAATTCAAAAAACCACAAAACAAACACCAACCTGCTTCCTCAGCTCCCCCTCCCCAAATGAGAAGCTGAGGCCTCCTTTTATATCAGGTGGCTGGGCGCTGATTGATCGTTAATCAACCTAATCAACTAATGAACCCCAGCCACCTGAACATAATAAACCCAGGCAGGTAGGGGAAGTTAACCCCATCCCTGCCAATTTCTAAATGCTCTTAACGACATTTGATTGAGATTTAAAGATATTTCATACCCGAATAGTATGTTAGGTCAGGACACTGCTACTACATATTATTATTATTATTATTAATAATAATAATAAATATAATAATAGTCATTAGTTTGGTAATATAAGTTGAGAGTTTTATTTCAACTGATATGCAAATTTTGTTATAGTATAAAAATAGATATGCTATGATAGCTAGATAGATATATATATATATATATATATATATATATATATATATATATATATATATATAACGATTATATTATATATATATATATTCGTTAACAAAGATATATAATATCTCGTTGTTTACACTATGTAGTAGCAGTAATAAGGGAAGCAATGTTACACATTTAAATGTAAACAAAAATAAACATTCTGGTACCTGTGGATCCTGCCCGGTGTTTTCCTCGTGGCAAATGTTCACGTTTAACCCTCATAGACGTCGTTTGATTTTTTCCAAGAATTTTTTCCCACATTTGGCATTTCACCTTTTTACTTTCCTCGCCCTCGAATACAAAATATTTCCAAAGAGATTTTGCTTTTCCTCCTTCACTTTCTGCCATTTTTTCCTATGCCTTTGCACAATTAAAAAAAAATGTGACCAGCCCAAGAGTAGAAAAAAGTAAAACCTGAGCAAAACTATGCTAAAAAGAGGTGTCTAGAATACAGTTTTCATTCTGTATAAGGAAATGTTAACTTTAAAACATACATTACATAAGGAATAACCCACAACAGGGTGTGCGGTAAGACAATTCTTACTGCGGGCCCTCGGTGCGTTGTGATGCACGAGGCCGCAGGCAGAGTGCCTTCAACCACACAGGAAGTGTGGTATGAATTGTCTTGCCGCACACCAGCTTGCGTGATAGGCGGCTCACAGGACAACAGGTTCAAGCACAGCTTAACACTGGTCGAAGTAAGCAAGTCTCAGTTTCAACTGTGAAGAGAAGACTTCGAGCGGCAGGTTTGACAGGTCGAGTGGCAGTAAGAAAGCCATTGCTAAGATGGCAAAATAAGAAAAGGAGGCATGCCTGGGCCATGAAGCACTGCCAGTGGACTCCTGAAGACTGGAAGAAGGTCTTATGGACCTACAAATCAAAATTTGAAATCTTCGGTTATTTATTTTATTTCACGCAGGGTTTTTGTACGCCGTCGAGTAGGCGAAAGGATGGTTCCTCGGTGTGTGACACCAACTGTCAATCATGGAGGAGGAAGTGTGATGGTCTGGGGCTCTTTTGCTGGATCCAGAGTCGGCGACTTGCACAGAGTGAGTGGCACCCTGAACCAAAACGGCTAGCACAGCATTTTGCATTGCCATGCAATACCCTCTGGTATACGCCTAGTTGGTCAGGGGTTCATCCTACAGCAAGATAATGACCCAAAAAACATACCTCCAGGCTATATCAGAACTACCTTAGAAGAAAAGAACAAGACAGTAGGTTTCAAATCATGGAATGGCCAGCACAGTCTCCAGACTTAAACCCCATTGAGCTGGTTTGGGATGAACTGGACAGAAGGGTGAAAGCAAAGCAACCTACAAGTGCAACACATTTGTGGGAACTTCTGCAACAGTGTTGGGAAGAACTTTCCGAACAATATTTGATTTCCATTGTAGAAAGAATGCCACAAGTGTGTTTGGCTGTTCTATCTGCATAAGATGGCTACTTTGAGTCAAAAATTTAGATTAAATTATGTTAAAAAAAATGATTCCATGATTTCTTTTTTATCTCCAATTGTTTGTTTGTTCTATGCATTAATTTCAGAGTACATTGAGACATTAAACTGCGTAAATTTCAATAAAAACTTGAAAAATGGAGGTGTTCTAAAACTTTTGACCGGTAGTGTATATTTTATACTTTTTTAAGTTGCCATAGACAATACATTGAACATTGCCATTTTTATAGTAAAACTTTTTGAGATGAAATAACATTTGTGAATTGAAAGCAGACTGATTTCGCACATCTGTGGGAGGATTCATGGAACAGCCAAACACTGCACTCGGGAGGGGCTTCGAGTGTGTTACTTATTTATTTTTTTTTGTAGGAAATGATCTTACGCAGGGCTTTGCGGTCTTCGAGAAGCTGACCAATAATTTCTGAGGCTGTTTTCACAGCGATGGCCGGTAACTGGCATAATTTCCCTAGATTGTGAACAAGCATTAGATGACGTGTGGACTAAACGGCTCCCATGTCAGTTTGTGGAGTGCTGGAGTCCTTCCCGTCCGCGGCGATCACAACAGAATTCTATGCAGAACCCAACCTTGTTTATAAGCCCAGTGGTTGTGTCAGCAGAGAGCAGGAGAGATATTTTAATTTTGTTTTAAAATGTGTTTCTGAAATCGGAGGGTAGTGGTGAGATGATTCTGTTGTGACGAGTTTAAATATTGCATACTCGCGAGGCAGTTTTATAAGGAGCTATTTAGTTTAATAAGTAGATGCTGCTGCATATAGAGTATATTACATGCTGAGTGAGACTTGCGTGGTGATTTCGCAGATGGCTTATGAATAGTACTACTGCTTGCCTCTGAGTTTTCTTTGTTCTGTTCTCTGACTAAATAAGTACCACAGTATATTTGCCAATTTTTCTGTAATTCTTCGTGACAGAGATGAAAAAAAAAAAAAAACAATTTGTTGAGTGATTTAAATGCTGTTCCAGTTGTATGTTGACATTTTTACTTACTGAAACACCTTAGATAATTGTTACTGTTAAGGCATAGTAATATTAATAGAACAGGTAAGTTGGTCGGTCTATGATGTCATAGCCGTGCTGTAATACAATTATTACTACACGGTCATGTGATCTTGTTCAGCCAATCACAGCACTTAATGTATCCAAGCCATTTTATAAATTGGTTTAGACATGTATTCACGATGACAAAAAGCAAATTTTAGTAATACTGTTTGTGACGGCAGGTTGGCTCTATGCAAAACATACCACCCCTGGCCCTGCCCCCACACCCCCTCCCTATGTAGAGAATCGACTCCTCATCCTTTCCAGCTGGATTTGTAGCTGGACTGGGGTGTTTACGATTCAATATGTGTGTGGCTTCGAATTTTTCTTACTGTAATTTGCAGCAAAGACAACAGGGCTAGCCAGAGATAGGATAATGTTTGTTGGGTGGGTTTTTCATGTGTACAGTTTCCTACAGCTGAAGACATTGTATTCTGGGAGATGTTGTTAGTGGAAGTTATAGGGGAGGCAGACAAGCTGTGCAAGAAAATTGCTATGCGTAATTTTACACCTTAAATTTAAATTTAGTGCATATTTCGTATTTGTTTGATTTTTTTTTTTAAACGGCAGGCAAGCAGCTTATCTGGACTGCTGGATGTGGCCATTCCCCAATTAGGCAATTGATGCTAAGTGTGGAATGGCCACATCAATAAAAGCAAGGAGAAATCCTTTGTTTGAGGTGGCGAGTTGTTAAACTGTGTGTGCTGTGTAATTGCTGTACTGGTCAGCGAAGGCGAATGCCCAGCCTGACAACAGTGTTTTGTGTAACCCTTTTTTGCCTCGTCTTTGTTCCTATGTTTAGTTTGTGTATTAAAAGTGTGCATATGCACTTAATTGGCAGCTTTATGTCTCTAAGTCTGCTTTTGGACTCTATCCTGCTACAAATGGATTTATAAAAATATGTTAACGTAACTCTCACCTTTTAGAACAGGGTTCCTCAATTTGTGGCCTGCGGGCCCAATCCGGCATGCGAGAGTCTTCGTTTTAGCCCGTCGTGTATCAGCTGTCCTACATTACAAAAGCTGAAATTGCTGATATGCGAGATTGTTATGTCTGACTGTAATGAGTATTTTTTTTTTGGCAACTTAATCAGGGTCAAGTCAGCTGATTGGCCAGCTTTCATGCTGATGAGATTTCATTTTGGCATGTGCCACAAATCTCTTTCCATTTAACTTAGTGCTAGTGCGATATGAAAACAATGGTATATTATTTTCTTTAGTGCAGAGAAACTAGCTGAATATTCTTACAAACATTGGTGCTGCTTAAAATAAAGTGATGTGTGGGATTAACATAAAAAACAAGATCAACAAAGTGAAGTTTCAGACTTGGCAAGTGAGTCAGGGGTATACAGATGCAGGTAGTGCACATCACTTTCCAGACTTGCCAAACTTGCAAGGGAAATGTTATGCATAGTGATCAACATTTTGTTTTGTTGTGATCCTATTTTCTGTTATGAGGAGTAATAAACGAAAACCATAATGGTGATTTTGTTTTTCTTTGTATACACCCCTTTTTCCACATTTATTACTTGAAAAGTTTAAGTTAAATTTGACAGTTTTCACTTGCGTGCACAGCATAAAAAAAAAAAAAAAAAAAAAAAAAAAAAACTCAAGTAGACTTCTGTAATGCCATTACTTTATGAAAATGTGTCATTGCCACTTTGTTTATTACAAAGAAACTACAATGGCAGGGATTAAAAAAAAAGCGATGTCTACTGGTGTACTGTTTCTGCCTGAAATACACACGTGAAAGTGTATAATTAAGTTTGACATCCTCTGCTTTATAGTTAATTCAGTGGAGCAAAGTAAAGCCTTCACAACCTATTCTGCAATGTTACAGTTTTACATAGTTTTAGGATAAATGTGGGAAATCGCTTTAATGTGCTAGATTTAGGTGGGAACTGTGCAGCATGTGATTTGAACAGCAAGTGAAAGTAGTTTTAGTAATAATTTCATTTAGATACGCTAGCAATGTACTTTAGCATAGATATTGTATTAAGTTATATGATTGATTTAACCTATTACATTTGAAAGGCTTGGGAAGTTGAGAGGGGCTGCTGTAATGTTTTTAAATGAGAAGCAATATTATAAAAATACATGAAAAACTTAAGTACATATATCCCTGTGACAAAGTGCCCTGCCCCTGGGCTATTTATTTGTGTTGTATGTTGCGTGTAGTGTGTTAATGTTGGTGTATAGTCATTGGTACACAGGACATAAATGGGTCTGTGTAACACGAGTGGGTTTAAAATGTATGTTTGTTTTTAGGCACGAGGATTGCACAGCACTTCACGTGCAAGTAAAATGTAATAATATGTGAGCACGGGGAATTGCACTTTATTAATTCACATGTAGTTGTACCGAGACTCCAATTGAATGATTGATTGGCAATCGAATCTCATTACAGCTGATTAAAGCAGCATGTTTTCACTCGCTCGGGGTTGTGTGTTCGGTGAGTGGAGAGGCGAAAGTAAAACGTAAAGTAATTAATAATATCAGCTCACTTTGTTTGTCTGTGTAGTCTGTTTTGTTTCTATATTTATTTTGGCTTAAGTGCTGTGTCCTATGTTTTGTTTGTCTACAACCTTTTATTTTCTGTCTCTTTTATTATTAAATGCTGAGTGAAACCAACCGTTCCGCTTCACCAAACTCCACCTCTCTGTTGTTTGTTTGTTCCTGGTTCTTGTCTGACGTCGCCCACTACAGCCGTCTTTGTGACAGTCCCCTATATATTTTCTTTTTTTCATATGATAAAGTAAACTAAGTATTTTTAGGAAACAATAGCAACGCGGTCACCATTAAGTGTTCAGGCACTGGAAATTAGCCAAAGAAACCGAGCCTGTCAAAGATCTTTTATTTGGGCTTAAAAAAATCTGTTCGGCAACAGTAAGAAATGCACCTACAGCATGCCTGTCAAAGATGGCACGTTGGATATTTTCCCTCTGTTACTGTCATGTCATGTATTTCATTTAGAACTTTTCTTTTACATTTAAACACATTGGAGTTAGAACATGCATATTTAGACACGGTGCTACACTTTTAATCAGGCGCTTAAGATAATTATACAACATAAATAAAGTGATCACTAATTGATGTGCTTTCATTAGATAAGTTGAATGCTTGCTGCGCAGTCATTTGCAGAACATTTTCTAGTTTTAATAAAATTAAAATAAATAACATGCTGTTTTAATAGCATAACAGTGTGATTTTGTCTAATTTGTTTGCAAGATGCCGTTCGAATATTGTCAGGAAAATATCAGGAAAAATAGATTTGCTTTCTATTTTTATTATTAAATGGCAATCAGACATTGTATGATTGTATCGTTGTTGTATCAGTTATTTCTAACATGTATCAGTTGATTGGTGCAAGTGTATTGTTGCAACATTCTGTTACTGTGTGTAAAATGTGACTGGAAAGGAATATTTTCATGACCAGTTAAACAAACCCCACCAGCACTCATATCTGGAGCCCCCTGTGGCCCCACAAGGTTTGGACATTACATTAGCTGGCGGGCCAGATAAGTACCCCTGTTTTAGAATATTGGATTTATAAAAATTCCTTGACGCAGCATTCTCCTTTTAGAATAAAGGATTTATTTTGACCTGGAAACCTGTTAGTTGCGCAACAGATTGCCATTGAAGCAAAGGCTTTGCTGCGTCACTTGATAATATTCAATGTGTTTGTTTCTGACCAGCTAAAACACACCCTGACTTGTGTAGCAGTTGCAGAGAAATCTAAGACAGTAAGCAGACTAGCTGGGTGTCAACCATATCTCAACACACGCAAGGGTTGCATTTGAAAGTTTAAAAAATGTTTTTTGCTTTTCTGTTGTTTACCTGGATGTATCTGTCTGTTATTGCCTTGAAATAGAATAATCTCAGTTATTTAGGGTAAATAATATTAATACTGCTAAGTTTCATGACAATTGGGTAAGCGGTTCAACTGATAACAAACCCAAATGTGGTGACATAAGTACATTCAACCACCTCCATTATATCCTCTTCCCAGAGGATTTCATCCCCAGTGGGGGGTAATAACTTAATATGGGAGCTACCCAGAACCACTCAATAATTTCAAACACCATAAAATGTTAAAGGAATTTAAAAAAATAAAAAAAGCAACTGAAATGATATTTGAAGGTGACATTTAGTGAATTGTTAAACAGTTACTTGTAAACTTAACTGAAAGTTTAAGTGTTTCTTTTTTTCTGATCTTTACAATATGAAAGTCTCCTATGTGACTTTGTTTCCAGTCTGGCTGTGCAGGAACGGTATTGACTCCATGTAGGTCAGTGCTGCTCATCCCACAGGCTGCAGTCTAGGAGGAGTTCCAGTATAACTGCAACCTTTCACTTTACCTGCTACATATGTGCTGTTTATTGCTACATCCGTCTTTGTGAACCAAAACATTGTGCTGTTAAACCGTATAGCTGGGGCTCCATAATGCACACCAGCACTATGGTTTCAATACTAAGTAAGATGCAGCTGACTATGTTTAGTGCTCTATATTAAGGTGCAGGATAATGATAGTGCTGGAGAGCTGAGAAAGGAGTGTTTTCTAGTGCTCTACATTAAGGTGCAGGTAATAACAGTGAGCTGGGAATGGAGTGTTTTAATTAGTGCTCATTAAGGTGCAGGGTAATGACAGGGCTAGAGAGCTGAGAATGGAGTGTCTTGGTGTTCATTTAGAGTCCTGTTAGCAGTGCTAAAAAGCAAATTGTGTTTTGCTGGTTATTGAGGTTGCTTAGCAACATGTTGCACTGTTAATTTATTTCTAACCCTCAGTGACAGGTTGTGGATGAGTTTAGTCTGGGCATGTATAGACACTTTAGGACAAAAAGATGAAGAGCATTTTTCTTTTGTTTTTCTGTTACTTTTAGATGTTTTTCTGGGTAACTTGAAATAAAGGTATTGCATTGATTACAATAGGATTTTTTAAAAATATAAATTATTTAGGGCTTCTATTTTTTGGTGTTTTACCTGGACTTTTGTACTCTCCTTTGAGAATTAAATTGATACCTGTTAAGCCATTTGTGTATCTATTGACTCCCATTGTGTTCTGGTCAGATAAGTGGATATCAACAGAAGTGATATTAAGCGGCTTTGAAATTTCTGTTACCACAGTGACAGTACCAAATTACAGTTTTATATATATCCATCTGATTATGCAGAAGGACTTAAGTAGTCTAAAGACAACACATTTTTTGTTGCCATAGTGACAGTACCATGGTTACCAGCAGCACAGTTTCTGTTTTTTTGTTTTGTTTCAGGTCGTTGGAAAGGAAGCTGCAGAGACCTCTCTTGGCCAAGTCACGCACTCTTCCCAGCATCCCCCAGTCCCCCATCTTCTCCAGAGTGCACCACTCTGATCTCCTGAGCAGCAGTCAAGAGCTGGCTCCCTCTCTGAGGATACCGCTGTCCAGCTCCAACCCCCGCAAGGGCTGTACGCTGCCATCTGCAGGTAGGGAGAGTAACATCATCTCTATATCTGCCACATGGGGTTAAATCCCTGGAGATAGGGATGTAGTGGAGGTGGTCATATGTCTCTACGCCCCTTTTGTACATATAAGAACATGACGAACGACAGGAGCTGTAGTAGCTAATTGCCCACTGTCTGCTGCTTTTTTAACCAACCAAAAGTACAATCATGAAGAAGCCAGCAACAGCAAGGGCAATCCTGTCCCCTTAGGTTTCTAGATGTAGATATATGTATACACTGAAGGATTAGTAGACAAGTGTGTATTTCAAGGAAGCTGTGCCATCACATGTAAAGAGCAAATTCTCTCAGAATTAAAATGTAAGCTGCTTGTAAACGATTTAAAAGATAGATATTCTGGATACCAATAAAATAGAATGTATTACGTCACTGTCTTCTGCTTGGATATCTGTTCTCTCCTCTGGGGATATTGGAATTCTGCACCATAATCATAAATAGCTTACCGCATAGTTGGGGCCCTGCGTTTTACACAACCTGCTTTCTTAGGCTGCACTTCATTCCTCCCACCGCAAGGTGGTCATGTAGTCTGCTTAATTAGACCACTTATTGATTAATAATCTCCTGATTCCTTTAATCATTTCAGTTAGCCATCCTGGTAACGCACATTGGTGCGTTGATTAGGCAGCAGCAGCTGCAGACATTTATTTAGTCATGCATCCCTTTGTTACTGATATGTCTTATTCAATATTATTTCTTAGAATGTATAAATAAATAATTTAAATGTTTCAGTTTACTAGTAGGATCACACAATTTGTCAACAAAATATTAAAAAAAGCACTGATTCTTAGAACAATTTACATAAAATACTGAAATCATAACATCAGTGCTGCAAAATATATATTACAAATGTATCATCATCATCATCATCATCATCATTATAATGATGGTGCAGGGTTGTTCTCAAGCAGCACATTAAGTGTCACTTAGTTTCATGAAAAAAAAAATGTCCCATGCATTAAATGTCGCTATTAAACTTAATTCTTCAGCTTTAATCCAAAATTAATTCCAAGTCATTCTACTGCTGTTTTCTTTTGCATATGGTAGGTATTTGTCCATTTCTGATTTAGAGTCATCATCAAATCCTGGAATATAATGGGAGGGCTTCCAGATCCAAACTACACACTTGTTGTGGGTTGAATATCCTCACTGCCGTCGAAGTTATGAGCTGGTTGAAAAAAAAAACGTGGTTTCTTTTTGCATTGATCCGGGTTGTAGTAATTAGCCAGTTTTTCAGAAACGTCATGGAAGGTCTTTACACATGGTTTGTTTATTGCGAGGTCTGTGCTGTGTGCCTCTTGTCCATTGCTCAGTATATATTTATTAATTCTGCAGCTTTATTATATGTTTGATGGACTCTCACTTCATGGCTTTCAAACCACTGAATCAGATCCACTAGTCCCTTTGCATGCGTCGCAATTAGGGAGAGTTGAGATTTTAAACTTTGCACATCTTTAAGCAATTTCTGCAGGTCCTGTAACACTACAGTGTTTGGTGAAATGTGCATTTCCTCTTCCACGAAGCCTGTGTAAAAAAGGTTGTATTTGGGATGATATTCAGCAGCAGAATATCAAGAGCCCCTTTGTGTTATGCATGGCTCAGGTGGCAACTTTATGGCTAAAGTAAAGCCTTCTTGTTGGATTGCTTCTGTCAGGTGGTCTTTAAAATGTAGTTTTCTGCTCAGGCAATGTTTAAACTGTTTTTAACGGTTGCAACCAGATTGTCTGCCCAGATATTGCTGGCAGGGGTTATTATGTGGGCATTACAAGTCAAATGTACAAGTTGTGCAAAATAAAATATACCCATCGGTGTATAGAACAGGAGAGGTGGATATTATTGCGTGCGTTCGCTCAATGAAATGCTTTTTGATTGCGATGTCTTTGACTTGATGTTTTGGTCTCTCGATTTTTCTTTTAACGCATGAATTTATTCAATTACCATTTCATAATTAGCTTTTATTTTTGCAGTTAGTCAAAGCATAATGTGCTGATTTTCTTAATTGTGAATTCGATTACTGTTACTGGAGTGGCTGCAGGGACATCTTGGGGATAACAGTTGAATTACAATTGAAAAACACAGGTTGTGTAAAACGCAGGGCCCTACGCATAGTAAATATAGAGCCAACAAAAACTGGTCAGCTTAACAACTGAAGTCATCAGTGCAGTCTTGTGCTATCTTAAGAAGTCTAGCTTAACATAATCAAATGTACAATAGGAATGCCCATCCAGTTCCTTATAGCTGATTGGTCTCAGAACTTTGTCGAGTAGTGCAGTTTCATCAGTGTGTTATACAACCTAGTCATAACTTTCCTTGATTTACAGGCAAGAAATTAAAAATACAGGCCAGTCAAGGGACCAACACAATGTGACCTTGATACCTTACTGCTGAACCAGCTGTTATTGTAAAAGGTTATTGTAAAATTTGTTTAGCCAATTAATTTACATTTATTTAACTATTTTTCTCATTATTTATTTTAGTTTTCTTAACAGAAACTGATCTAATTTACTGTTGTAGTCTTTCTTCTTTTCTATATGTGCAAATGAGTGATATCATGATGTGTCCAAGTTTTAAGCAGAGATGTGCATTGTGCAGCACGTTGGTCTCGTTGGTAAGGTTTTATGCACTTGGGACTGCTGATGGTGGCATTCAGGGGTTAAATTCTCAACAAAAAAGTGCAGATATTGAGACTAATTCATCATAAGCAAAGAAGCTGAAAATACTGAAAGCTTTGTACCCTCTGCATGTTTCACTGTCATGTACTGTAATATAATACGACCCTTAAATGATTAAAAAATTATATTATGCAGTGATTACTGTAGAGTTATAAAAAAATATGTTATAAAAAAGTATAAAAAAAAAACTGCTATGAATAAAATTCAGTTTTAAGTGGAACAATGCACAGTGGGCGCTAAAATACCCCTCTAATTTTTTATGTAACGGGCAATAACCCGCAGGATATCATCCTCATCCTTTCCAGACCCTGGGTACTCACCTGCAACAGGACCTGACCATGCAACAATCATGGGGTTTCCATGCTGGTCAATTTACATGTGAAATGGCGATGATCGTGCACGTTTTAATTACTCGGGTAAATCAGGTTTGTGGCCGAAAAAAACGACCAAAGAGATGGATAGGGTAAATCTCATTTACCCGTGTAAATGAAGAAACACACGGGAAATCCATGCTCAGTTTTGCACGGGAACCCGCATTTCAAGTGTAAATGTTAATGAGCATGTTTATTCTTAACTATAAATATTGCTAGGGAGCAGGTCAGATGTTACTGTGGATTCCAAGACGGCAGGAAGTAGTGGCTGAAGGGAGATTTTATGGTTAGCAGTGGTGTAGTTCACCTTAATGATAATGCGGGCGGCTTTTTTTTAATAGTTTTTTGCTGTGTCTAGACTGCCGTGTTGTATATCTCTTGTGGGTTTACAGTTCTGTATAAAACCACTTAAATCATATACTGCGATGCCCTTGTTATAGTATTAAAGCAGCTGTTTGAGAATACCCTTGCTGTAAAAACTACGCTAAAGTTACACACAAAGTGCAAGTGAGCTGCTTAAATGTAACTGAATTAATTCCCGTCATTTTTTTTTTATCCCAGCTATGTCCAAAGACAATGTGTGTCTGCCCTCCACGTAAATAAATATAACTGGATGTCATGAGCCAGCTTGATCGTCCAAAACAGCGCAACAACATCCAACAAGTTGTTGATGCCCTCGTCTCAGAACTGACCTAATAAAACTGTAAATGAACGTATTGATTGTGTTTTATTTGTTTGCATCATTAACATGTAACACAACGATAAATCCAGCACAACTTAAAAGAAAGGAGAGAATCTCTGACAGCACAAGCCTCCTTAGATTGCTGCTGTCCAATTGAAACTAGCGGCTGAGGTAATCTTCACAGTTGCCAAGTCTGCTTATAACAAGGGGAATTGGGCTTGTTTTTGAGAGTCGCAGGTTGTAATTTGCATTAACACCCACTCTAACATGGGTTGCGCTTGTTTGGAAAGGCAGTGCCGCTTTTTTTTTTTCTTGTGAGACTGTAACCTTCCCCTTCTGTCTCACAGCCAGTCACTGATTCATGAACACCTCTTTTGTTGTTGACAAGAGCTTGTGCAGGGTACAGCAGGCATTAGCAATTTTAGGAACAAATGAATGCACTTCAGTCCATTTCATCAGTATCTGCCACCTCCCTTTCAAGTACCCATTACCCGTATTTACCCAAGCGTGGTGTTGAATGCTTCCTCAGCAGCTGTCAGCCGCCCGGATGGTAGGGTTTCTAAGCCAGGGTAGTATATGCAGCATCACCTGATCCCCTATATGCTGTATTGCCTGAATGAAAGGGACATATATAGACACACACACACACACAGTGGCTCTCAAGTATTCACCCTCCCTTGGACTTTTACACATTTTATTGTGTTACAACATGGAATCAAAATGGATTTAATTAACCTCTTTTTGCCACTGATCAACACAAAAGAAGTCCACAATTGAAAAATGAAATCTACAAATTGGTCTGACTTAATTACAAATAATTGATTGCATAAGTATTCACCCCCTTTGCTATGACACACCTAAATAAGCTCTGCTGCAACCAATTGTCTTTAGAAGCCACATAATTAGTTGAATGGAGTCCACCTGTGTGCAATTAAGGTGTTTCAAATGATTTCAGGTTAAATACACCTGTCTCTGGGAGGTCCCACAGTTGGTTAGCACATTTCCTAACAAAAACTACATCATGAAAACAAAGGAACATTCAAAGCAAATCCAGATTAAGGTTCTTCAACAGCAGTAATCAGGAGTAGGATATAAGAACATTTTCAAGTCATTGACTATCCCCCAGAGCACAGTAAAGTCCATTGCTAAGAAATAGAGAGAATATGGCAGAACTGTGAATCCTGACTAGAACAGGCCATCCCAGTCGAGAAGGGCACTAGTCAGGGAGGCCACCAAGAGGCCTACGGCAACTCTAAAGGAGTTACAGTCTTCTGGCACGGCTAGTTTGCCAGAAGGCATGTGGAAGACTGAGACCAAGTGGAAGAAGATTCTATGAGCTTCTTGGCCTCAACACTAAGCGCTATGTTTGGTGCAAGCCTAACACCGCACATCATCCGGAGAACATCACCCTTACCGTGAAGCATGGTGGTGGCATCATGCTATGGGGATGCTGCTTTGCGTCAGGGTGTAGAAAGCTTGTGAAGACAGAGGGCAAAATGGATGTAGCAAAGTACAGAGAAATCCTGGAGGAAAACCTGCTGAGGTCTGCAAGAGACCTGGGACTTGGGAGAAGATTCATCTTCCAGCAGGACAATGACCCCAAACATACAGCCAAAGCCACGCTGGAGTGGCTTAAAAACAAAAAGGTCAATGTCCTGGAGTGGTCCAGTTAAAACCCGGACCTCAAACCAATTTAGATTATGTGGAAAGAGTTGAAAATTGCTGTTCACCAAAGGTCCCCATCTAACTTGATGGAGCTTTAGCAATTTTACAAAGAAGAATGGGGAAAAAATTGCAGTGTCCAGATGAGCAAGTAAGTAAAGCTGGTAGAGACTTATCCAAATAGACTCATGGCTGTAATTGCTGCCAAAGGTGACTCTAGCAAATATTAACTCAAGTGAATACTTATGCAATCAATTATTTTCTGTATCTATCTATCTATCGATATGTATCTATATCTACCTATATATAGGAAGGCAACAAAAAAAAAAAAGAAAACTTGCGTGGAAACCCCATGTTTGATAGCCTTGGATTAGAACATATATCCCGGTTTCTTTTTTAATTTTTTTTTTTTAACTTATTCCTTCTCCTTAAAGCCCTGTGTTTTTCGCAAATACAAATATAAAACAAAATGCAACATATAAAACGAAAAGTTATTTTAAAGTAAACATAGAATGATAATTTAAATTGGCAGGCCGTTACCATAGACACGGTCTGAAGGGAAATGGAAGCTGTAACTAGCACTTGCGCAGATGTATAATTTCGAGCGAGTCATTTTAAACACTTGTGTTATGCAGACCAATTTATATCCCGTGTACCAATGACTATACACCAACATTAACACACAACACACAATACACACAGGGACGGGCACTTTGCCACAGTACCGTACAGTGTGACCCGTACCGTGGGTACCGTACAGTGTGCACTGTACCGTGCCGTGTGCACCGTACCGTGGGTAAAGGACTAGGTGCATTGCACTGTGTATACCATATCGTGTGCTCCATACAAGTGTACCGCACCGTTTACACAGTGCACCGTACTGTACAAATTATGCCTTGTACTGTACTAGTGCTTACTTAAGAGTAACTAACATTAAACGGTACCATCCCTGGTCCAGTATCAGCGTGTTGGTCAGGGTGTCTCTGTTTAACTTATTACAGGGCTATTGCCTGTTACATAAGCGACATTGCTGCGTGCGCTGTCCAAACAGCAGATTTGTGGTTACGAGTACTATATACTGTACTATTATAGTAGTTACAGCTGAGTTTTTTTTTTTTTTTTTTTTAAATTATATACCACTGCTGTTACACTGTGCCAGGGTTTCATTCTTGCGATGTGTGCAAGTCTGGTCTCCCCAGAGCATGTTAAAGAGGCACACATCAACCATAACTCCTGTGAGTTCTGTGCTTCTTTTTCACATGCATGCTGGAGAATTTTTGATTACTTTTTTCATGTGTGATATATGCACTGGTATATAATGTTATATTTCCATGCTTCCACCTTTGTTAAAATATACACTAGCAGCCACTTCTTGCCCCTTTATCCCACTGACACTCATGACACGAAAGGGGCCTAGTCGATCTACATTCCTTAAAATAAATAACATTTTGGGGTATCACTGCACTTGTGAGATGGCTTGATCAATAAAGTCTTTGCATAAATTGGCAGTTCAGGGGAAACCCAAGTATTTCTTAAGGGGTCTGAGAAGAGTAAAAGGGGAAATAAATGTCCCACCCCCATTCTGTTTCAGGGCTGGTGACATCATTTCAACTGATGGTGTTAGGGTTTTTCTAATTTTAAAACAATTTTCATCTGAATTTCGTGCAGTGTATACAATCACTGTGGCTATATTATGTTAATAAGTTTCTAATAGAACAAAAATAAGGCTTCCTATTCGACAACCTGGGGTGCGCCTGGACATGTAAGAAATGTGACAAGTAGGTGCTTTGCTCCATGGAGACAGAAGAAAAACAAACGTGGAAAGTGCTGGAGCGTCTCGTCCTCATTCCGGCAGCTTGTCCACGGTATTATCGCATTGCCGCCACATTCCCAGCTCCACCGGCAAATCTAACAGGTGCTGGTAAACTGTCAGTCTGAGCTATAGGCCAGGGACCCCCATTCATCACTGTTGGCTTACACTAGGTTATGTAGATTTTCACTGGAAGCTTCGGTAAATACTTCTGCGTCTTCCACAAGAGCAGCGCTAGACTCATATGTACAGTGATTCAAAAAAGTATGCTTGACGTGGAGGAGTGACATTTGTTGTCTGTTTTGCTTCACTCAGACCACCTATAGAAATGCTGTACTACTGCTCATAAATACAACGCAGATGTACTGTTTGCAGCAGTGTTGTGGTGGTCCTGGTGGGTCGTCGTTATAGAATTACAAAACTGATTTTAGGGGAGAGCAGCTATGCTAACCCCTGTAGTATGGGCACTAGTTTTAGGCCTAGTCTGTGGAGAAGCCCCTGCCAGCTGGAGAAGTTAGACTGCTGTAATTGTGGAGGGGACTGTGCTAAATGAAGGCCTGTGATTTGCTTTTGTGTAACAAGTTGTTTTGGTTTTCATTGTTGTCATCACGTGTGGGTCTGGTTTAGGACTGAACGGCATTGGTGGTGGGCCGTAATATAGGTCAGATAAGACAAATAGTGAGCCAAGCAGGATATCTAGTACGTAGTTCTGTAGGGAATATGACAGCCAAATGCATACTACTGAAGAAGACCTGAGCCAAACCGTTTGCCTACTTTGGACCTCAGATCTACTTTATTTCTGTGACCATACTTAAAAACTAGCTTCCTTATAAACTTCCAGACACTAAAAGGGCTTTACTTGAAAGACATCATTCTGTTTGTAGATGAAACAGCCCTTGAAACACTTCTCATCTGATTCCTTTTTTGTCTCAGAGGTCTCATCAGTTAAATATTTACAGTGTTCAATTCCACTTAATTGGAACATTGATGCTGTAGTCAGTATTTTTTTTTTTAATATGCTGATTTATCTACAGTTGCCAAGGAACTAATTGTGCTAATTCATTTTCTGATATCAAGATGATGAGTAATTGCTTGGTGCACTTCATTTCATTTGACAAGCCTGGCAATTGAAAAGCTGGATCTATTTTAGTTGAAAGAGGTGTTTGTAAGAGAACACATCGAAGAAGAGAAAGCACATCCTGGATACATTTTTTTATGGTTCTTCCAGAGTGCAGTGGTTTTATTTTTATTTTAACATTTTAGTGTGCTCAATTATTTTTCCATGCTTTTCTCCCCAATTTCCAGTTATCCCAGCAACTCCCTGTAACAGCTCAGGAGATCCCACAGCCAAGTCACTGGCCTCAACCAATATTCAAGACCTTTCCGACTTTAAAATAATATAATAACCAAAGTGATACTGTCCAGAACTTGTCCTCATTGCCAGGGGTTAATTTATAAATTTACATTTAACATAATCTGCAGCCTGACCTATCTGATGAACAGGAGTGATGATACTGTTGTTGTTAAGAGCGCTAGTTTTCTGGCGTTTCACTATTTAGGTTGTAAAAACACCAGTCATTTTTTTTATTCCTAAATATATTGTTACAGTTCACTTTTGTTTTTTATTCTAATATTATGCAGGGGTGAAATTCTCACAAAAATGTGCAGGTTTTTTTTTTTTTTTTTGAGTCCCAATTTAAAATATTTCTAAAATGTATAGATATCAGTACATGATTCCTTTTTAATACAAACCTTAAAAAATGACTGATAAATAATAAACATTTCAGCGTAAACAAGGAAGCTGAAAATAGGGAAAGCATTGCACCCTCTGCATACACAGTCATGTACTGTAATATAACACTCAAGTTAAGCGTTAAGACATACTACACTATGCAGTAACTGCTGTAAAGAGAGAGTTTTGTTTCAAGATATCCCAAAAAAGCAGTGATCTTATAAAAAAAAAAAAAAAATGATGCTATGAACAAATGATACAAAAAGGTCTGTTTTTTTTATTTTTTTTTAATGTAACGGGCACTACTCTTAAACATTACAAAATAATAATAAATAAAAATATACTTGACATGACCATTTTAATCTCCATAGTATTCTCTGAAATCATCCCCATACTTTCCAGACCCTGCGTACTCGCCTACAACACGACCCAGCCATGCTACATTGATAGGTTTGGATTAGAACATATATCCCTGTTTGTTTTATTTTTTTATTTATTTATGTATGTATGTATTTATTTTGTACTTATTATTTATCTACAATAATATATGATTTCTGCTTCTCTGTTGTGTTTCTGTTGAGATTAATTACCATGAACTATTGCAGAAAAAAAAAAAAAAAAGGCTTATGAAAAGGCTTCTGAAAGCTGAGTACCAGGAAATGTGATGGGATTGTGTCAGGGTTACACGTACTGTACACTTTCTTCAATTGATTTTTCATCATACCGTGATTTTCATTCCCCACACACTTTCTGGCAATCAGCTTTGAGAGGTAAAAAAAAATGTAAAACAGATTTGCTAGTCAGCACAGCAAATGCTTAAATTATTTATACAAAACAGCCAGCTCCAGTTTTTATAATGTCACTTTCAGATTTTTTCAATCTGATAGAATATGCTTTTAATATAACAGTAGACTTTTTTTGGTGGCCTCAGAGTGCAGCTACCAGCACTTACTGGCAGCCACACTGCACATAAATACTAAGTATATCATATGAAAAAAAAAAAAAATAGAAATATGCACTTCTGTTTTATACATTACAAAATATAGGTGTTCTGTTAGATTTGTCAAAATTAATAGGTTAAGTATATATAAAATGATATAAGTTAATATAATAAGCTAAAATAAATAAACTTTGTTAAGTAAATCCAATTGAAGTTAAATAAATACAACAACTACTTTCACTGTCCTGTTCTAATCGCATGCTGCACAATTCCCAGCTAAACCTAACACAATTGTAACAATGTGTAATGCTGTTATGTCATAATATTGCATGAAAAACTGTAATATTCAAGAATAGGTTGTGAACGCTTTACTTTACCCCACTGCATTAACTATAACGCAGAGGATTTCAAACTGTATTTAAAATAAAATAAAACATTCTTGTGTATTTCAGGCAGAAACAGTACTAAAGTAGACATCACTTTATTTATTTTTTTTAAATACCCTACCATTGTAGTTTTTGCACAATAAACAAAGTGGCAACAAGACACATTTTCATAAAGGAATAGCTGAGGTTTATGATTGTCTTTTTCTTTTTTAGCTGCACATGCAGATGAAAACTGTCAGATTCAACTCGAACAAACTTCATAAAATAAATGTGGCAAAAGGGGGTGTATAAAGAAAAAATCTCACCGTTTTGGTTTTTGTTCATTAGTACTCTCCTCAGAACAGAAAATAGGATTGCAACAAAACAAAATGTTGATCGCTGTACATAGCATTTACCTTGCAAGTTGGGCCAGTGTTATGGAAGGCGTGAAGCACACCTGCATCTGTATCCCAATTCTGACTCGGGTGCCAAATCCTGTGTTTATGTATCATAAGCATCACTTGCCATTTTACAAGGCAGTAAATCGGTGCAAGGCAAAACATGTTGTGATACATATTTCTAATATCTATCAGCTAGTTATGGCAGGGACACAGGTGTGGATTTTTGCCTTCCAATGAATAATGTGCAGCAGTGTTCTTTCACAGATTCAGCTTGCCCCTCCACACTAAAGAAAAGATTACTCCGTGCCGCTGTTTTCACGTCGCTTCTCTCGTTGATCAACCAATGAGCACTGACACAAATTTGTGACGCATGCCAAAATGAAACTGCCGGATTTGACTTAATAGTGATTGGCACCGAAGCTGCCAAATAACATCTTATGATCTTGCTACCAACAACTTAGGTCAATAGGTCATCCACTGGTTCATTTGGAGGGGTGGATTGGTTGTTTTATTTACACTCAGGCTGTTTTGAGTGGGGTTTCGTTGAGTATTGTTTCCACTAGTACATTTTCCGTCACTTGTGGAAAATACTTGTGATGTAGCACAGAGGAAAGGGGTGACACACCCACAGTGGAGTGGCTAAGCATAGGAATGCTACTTCAGTAAAAGTATGTCTTAAAGGCCCTGTCCACACTATACTGAATTATTTGCCTTTAAACCGGCTTACATTTGCTAAATATGGTTAGCGTCTACACTAGGCAGCGTTTAATACCGTACTCTAGACCACCTCAGCGGGTAGTCTTGAGTCCGGTTCTAAATTAGATCGCATCAGATAGTGTGGTTTGTCAGAAGTGTGGACGCTGTAATACCAAACTACATTTTTTTGTGTATCCTTCAATATCCCAAAATACTTTCTGATATGTTTTGGCATGTGGGTATTACAAATACAGTACTCAGAACAGGTGCCTGAAGGAGCTGAGAACGATACAATACTGCTGTACCATTTTTAGACTTATTTTGTAAAATGGTTGATCGTGGTGCGACGTGGTCAGATGCTGAAATCATGGCACTTCTTGATATCTGGAGCGATGAAATTGTTGAAAGAGAACTTCAGAGTTCAAAACGAAATGCACACATTTCTGATAAAATGTCTACCTGTATGCAAGAAGTAGACTTTGAAAGAGCACCTAACCAGTGCAGGAGGTTATGCAAAGCTTTCCTGTGGCGAGACTGTTGCTGCCTTCCCCATTGCTGATACCTTGTGTTTAAGAAACAAACCCATAATGTTCTTGCTAAGCAGCACTATGTCTTCCGTGGGCACAGGCTCCGTATTTGCCAGGTTTTAAACAGACAGTGCATGGTGGGATACTATTGTTAAGTCCCACAGTCCATTTAGCTTGGAGCTGGATTAATTAAAATGTTTTTGAGTACGGTTCTCGAGGTCCATTATGTAGTGTGGACAGGGCCAAAGATATAGTATGTTTTAAGCAAGAGGTGTAGAGGTGCATTACACACTGTCCCTAGCATTTTAAACATGAATATTAATACACAGCAAAAGAATCAAATAAAGCAGATGGCTAAACATGATTACCAATTCAGGGAAAAAGCAAGCGTTAAAATAAATAAAGAACATGCTGTTTCTCTGTCATAGCACAGTACCTTAAAAAGCGAATTAGCTATCCCCCCCGAGCTGTGATTTGCCACAGAACATTTCCATTCTTTAAACAGTGTTATCATCATTTTTCAGCCAGGGCATATGTTTGGTCCTCCATTGGACAAGATGCTGCAGCATGGGAATCCACTAAGGAGCTGGCTCGCCTGCTTCCCAAGTGACCACCTCTGGCACGTTAAACCAGCGACAGACAGGCGCCTTAGGGCCCAACAGCCCCAAAAATCAGCACAGCCAGCTGTGTCTGCTTAATGCAGTGCTTGGGACCGTCCCGCGTCAACTCGCTGTGGAGGCCATAATTGGTTCTGCAGTACTTCTCAAAGACAGTGTAGGACGTATTAAATGTACATAAATTGACAATACCCAATCAAGAGTAACTAGCTGATATGTGTAATGGTTTTAATTAATTAGCATGCTTAATTACTTCCAACCAAGCTCAATATCCAGAAAAGGAAACACAGTCGAACAATAACAACACAACACGATTACAGTGGCTGTCCAAAAGTATTCACCCCCCTTGGACTTTTCCACATTTTATTGTGTTAGAACATGGAATCAAAATGGATTTAATTAGGAGTTTTTGCCACTGATCAACACAAAACAAGGTCCATAATGTCAAAGTGAAAAATAAAATCTACTAATTGTTCTAAATTAATTATAAATATAAAACAGAAAATAATTGATTGCATCAGTATTCACCCCCTTGAGTCAGTATTTGGTAGAGGCACCTTTGGCAGCAATTACAGCCATGAGTCTATTTAGATAAGTCTCTACCAGCTTTTAACAACTGGACACTGCAATTTTTGCCCATTCTAATTTGCAAAATTGCTCAAGCTCCGCCAAGTTGGATGGGGACCTTTGGTGAACGGCAATTTTCAACTCTTTCCACATATTCTCAATTGGATTGTGGTCTGGGCTTTGACTGGGTCACTCCAGGACATTGACCTTTTTGTTTTTAAGCCACTCCAGTGTGGCTTTGGCTGTATGTTTGGGGTCATTGTCTTGCTGGAAGATGAATCTTCTCCCAAGTCCTAAGTCTCTTGCAGACATCAGCAGGTTTTCCTCCAGGATTTCTCTGTACTTTGCGACATCCATTTTGCCCTCTATCTTCACGAGCATTCCAGGCCCTGACGCAGAGAAGCATCCCCATAGCATGATGCTGCCACCACTAAGCTTCACGATAGGGATGGTGTTAGGCCTGCGCAAAACATAGCGCTTAGCGTTGAGGCTAAAAAGCTCTATTTTGGTCTCATCAGACCATAGAATCTTCTTCCACTTGGTCTCAGAGTCTCCCACATGCCTTCTGGCAAACTCTAGTCGAGATTTGATGTGAGTTTTTTTCAACAGTGGCTTTCTTTTTGCCACTCTCCCATAAAGGCCAGTTTTGTGAAGCACCTGGGCTAATGTTGCCATATGCACAGTGTCTCCCAGCTCAGCTGTAGAAGACTGTAACTCCTTTAGAGTTGCCATAGGCCTCTTGGTGGCCTCCCCGACTAGTGCCCTTCTCGCCCGGATACTCAGTTTTTGAGGACAGCCTGTTGTAGACAGATACACAGTTGTGCCATATTCTCTCCATTTCTTAATAACTTTATTGTGCTCCGGGGGATATTCAATGCCTTGGAAATGTTCTTAATCCTACCCCTGATTGGTGCTTTTGAATAACCTTATTCCGGATTTGCTTTGAATGTTCCTTCGTCTTCATGATGTAGTTTTTGTCAGGAAATGTACTAACCAACTGTGGGACCTCCTAGAGACAGGTGTATTTAACCTGAAATAATGTGAAACCCCTTAGTTGCACACAGGTGGACTCCATTCAACTCCATTGACTTCTAAAGACAATTGTTTGCACCAGAGTTTATTTAGGTGTGTCATAGCAAAGGGGGTGAATACTTATGCAGTCAATTATTTTCTGTTTTATATTTGTAATTAATTTAGAACAATTTGTAGATTTTATTTTTCACTTTGACATTATGGACTTTTTTTGGGTTGATCAGTGGCAAAAACTCCTAATTAAATTTATTTTGATTCCATGTTGTAACACAATAAAATGTGGAAAAGTCCAAGCGGGGTGAATACTTTTGAGATCCACTGTATATTTTATCAAAGTGTTTGGAGCTCTTTCAGCTTAACAGAGTGTTTCCAGAAACTTCTGGGCCTGATGGCAGCAGCTTCCTAGACCCTTCCACTGGATTGCCTGCACATGCGCCCTCTGCAGGCCTGGTTCAACTGCAGAGTCTTCCAGCCTGTGTTGAATCACAAACGACTATTGACAGTGTCCCACCTCTGGTTAAGGGCACTCTCTTGTTGGAAACAGCCAGCCCATCTACGCCTAGGCATAGCGCTGGGCAGTTTCACAAAAAGGGAGGTCATCTACCATGGACGCATCCAGCCTGGGCTGGGGCGCTGTGTAGAATGGCCGGGGTGTGTGGAAGTTTACCTGGCCTTGCAGAATTTTTTACACGCGGTTCAAGGGACACATGTGCTTATATGCACAGACAACACAACAGTGGTGGCCTACATGAATCACCGGGGCAGCCTGCAGTCACCCAGTCTCCATAGTTTGGCCCGCAAGCTTTTGTTGTGGGCAAACGAGAACCTCCTCTTACTGCGGGCAGTTCATCTGCCCAGGGTGAAAACTAGACAGTGGATCTCCTCTCAAGGGGAATACCCAGCAACGTGTGGAGGCTTCACCTCAAGGTAGTGAGCCTCATCTGGGAGAAGTTTTGAGAGCAAAGGTAGACTTCTTTGCCTCCCAGGAATCAACCGACTGTCTCCTCTGGTTCTCCATAATAGGAGGTAGGGACCCGCTGGGAATAGATGGAATAGATGGTACCTGGAATCCGTTCACAGTGTGCCTTCAAGTAATTATGCCACTCTGTTCTCTCAATCTCTGCTTTTTGTCATGTGATAAATCTATTGCACTGTAATGTATCTTCAGTTGTAGTTGCTTGATGTTAGACGAGCCAGCCATGTTGGATCAGGTTTCCTATAGGCTTGCTGGCAATATATTGATGTGCCCTAGATGGTGCTATCACTTACTTATATAAAGAAACTTTGGATGATCTAGCCTACATACAGTATGTCTACGGCAGGAAACTAGCTCTTAAGAGCAGCTCCAGAACTCCTAGTGCATACACAAACTTATTAAAAAGCACATCCTTTGAGTCATTGCTATACAAACCACTCTGATTGATTTGCAAACATCATAAAAAATTAATTAATAAAAAAAAAAAACTTAGGCAATTTAAATTTGAAGCTACATATTTTACATTTGCTGAGGCTGCAAGAGTGGTTGGTATACATTACATAAATGAATGCCAAAGCAATCAATGTTGGCCTGTTTTCTCTGTAAAATAGTGCATAACCATTATCATTCTTTGACTGAATGTATTTTTTGATCAATGTGAATGAAAGGTAATACAAATAGGGGTGTTTTAAATAAAATAGGTTACATGGTTTTGATATGATTGTAGTTCAAAACATCCCATTAGAATAATCCCTCTCTGCCTCTCCATCTGTCTTGCAGTTTGCACTGACAAACTTGCAGTCTAGAAGCTGATCAGGTTTTTAAACAAAGACAGCAAAATTGAGTTATACATTATGTCACATCCCCATTGGAACCTAATAACAGCAACTGCACTAATAATTTTGCTGGGTGTAGCTTACACACTCAGAATGTCAATGACAAAGTATTCTAAACGTTTACACCACAACATGTTTTATTAAAACAGGTTAAATACACTAATATCAGCTTTTCACCTGTTTGTATTTAGTTATAATATTTGTATACATGTTTTGTGGCTGCCTGTAATCAAGTTAAGAGTGTATACATTAACAGTTTTTAATTAATAATGCAAACATCTTAAATTACTCAGGTGGAGTCTTAATACCTGTGATGGTGTTTTGATAGGGAAAAGGGTCTTGTCCAAAATAGTGTGAAAAACAGCAAAACCCAGTTTTAAAGCAGAATGCTGGGCTTCAGTTGGGATTTTAACTCTTCTGAGCTCATCTTTTTTACTTTTAAATGTTTTGTGGTGGCAAGGGTTGCTTAGCAACCTCAAAAAGTCAATGCAGCTTTCTGAAAATTCAAATAACATTTCAAAACTGCATCCCACTTAAGCAGACACTCATAGGGGTGAGCTACAGTGAAGCATGAAGAAATGCTGCACCTAAAACCCCTGTCTTTATGCAAGCACCCCAGAAATCTCAAACGAGGAGAGAACATCTTTGACTTCAGGTTGCTAGGCAACTGGTGTCATCGTAGAGTATGTTTACAGAAAATAAGTGCCTGACTAAATCCAGGCCTTTGGTAATTCACTTTTTTTTGTCACTCACTAGTACGCATGTCAGTTGCAATGTGTCAGTTAACCTGTAGACTATTTATTTTTCTGTGTTGTCCCATTATTTAAAATTGTAATAACCAAAAAACAATGTCTTGCATTATACTGACATAGAGGTAGCAATATTTTCCTTTATTATCCTGTGCTTGGGGTGCATATTCCAGGAGACAGAGATGCAGTGGAGGCAGCCCGATGTACATGTCAAGGAAGTTAAACATGTAGCTAGAGACCTGCTTGTGCAATCGGGATGGTACTTGCCAAGGACATTCTTAAGAACAATTGATCATAATCTAGATTTTATATAGACTTTGTATATTTATCTATCTGTGTGTCACATGTTTACCTATCCTAGAGACCCCATTATCCAATTTTGATTAAGCTAATTTTAACACAGAAATTCTTCAGCAAAATGATTTGAAAAGATTCCTAACCAATACTAAGTGCAGGACAGAAACCAGGACCAGAGGACACAGTTGGAAGTTAAGTGGAGGTAGAATTAGAACAGAGGGCATGAAACAGTTCCTCACATAAAGAGTGCTGAGAGTATGGAATTGGTTACCTTGCCATGTTGTTCTGCTGAATAATTGGGATCCTCTAAAACCCAACTTGAGATCAATCAGCTACCAGGAACCGGACGAGCACTGTTGGACCAAATGGCCATCTCTCGTACTTATGTTCATTATTTAGGCTCTAAGATTGTAATGAGTATTTCTTAAGCAGTGTCTGTCTGTCTGTAGGAGAAGTGTGGAGACTAGAGGATGATGATGATGACAATGAAGAGCATTCAGTGGTACAGAGAGCCCATGCCGAGCCTCGTCCACGCTCCCAGTCCCCCTTCTCTCACTTCCGATCACACGCCTACCTGCGAAAGAGCATCTCTGTGGATGACAACCTGGGCATGGTGGAGTTTGGGACCCCAACCCCTGGAAACAAGGCAGAGAGGGTCAAGGGAAAGCTCAAGAGGAAGTTTGTAAGTAACAAGGGGTTTCCTTCTGATTTTGGCTGCTTTATGATTTCAAGGATTTTATTTTGGAAGGTTTTGTTATAAGTTTAAAAACAAAATCAATGACAAACATTTTGACTAGAAAGTGGTAAAGTGTGAAGGATCTCTCAATTGTGCCGTGAAGAGGAATGTATGTGTGCTCATTTTGCACGTGTTAGACATTAACTATGCCAAGGTGTGAATGGTGTTTGTTACAGATGATCACGAAGGCAAGGAAAAAAGTCAACAGCCTTGAGTAATGACTGGCATTCAAAATGGGTCCGTCAATGTGCACTTCCTCACGATAAGAGTAGACACAATCACACAGTTACATATGAGCTTAGTTCCTGTTGATTTTCATTGACATCCATTTATCATCTTTAGAAAGGCAATTGATGGTGTTGGCTGTTTGTAATGTTCTGGATTTGTACTGTGTGCATGTAGTGTTATTATTATATTGTTTATTTTATGTAAAATATACTGCAATGTGATTGTTCAGTAAATTCTGTCTAATGGCCCACATTTGTTTTTGACGTCAACAACCAAAAGGGTCCCCATAAGATGAAGCCCTGTGCATATTTTTGTGTTTTATGTGGTGTGGATGTATTGGTGCACAGAGTGTGGGTTATGTACCACAGGTGATTTAAAATGTATAGTTGTATTTGGGCATGTGGATTTTACAGATTAGTTCACGTGCTGGGATTCAAGTGAATGATTAATTAGTAATTGAATCCCGGCACAGCTGTATGTGTAGATGCACAAATCACTCACTCGGTTGGGTGTTCAGGGCAAGAGAGAGAAAAGAGTAGAATCTATAAACTAAAACAATTGCTACTTGTGCTATCATAGCTCAGCACGATACTTGTTTGTTTAGTGTTCGTCCACAGTTTGTTTGTCTGTTTGTTTTGGCCAACGTGCCGTTTTGTTTTGTGTGCAGTGTTTTGTTCAGCTGCAATGCCTTCATTTCACTTGCGGAGCTGAGTGTTTCTTCCTGGCCTGACGTCACCACCAGCCAGCTTGTTCACATGCTCATATTGGAAGTGCTGCACAGACATGACCAGGGAACCTAGATAGAAACAGAGTGCAGACAGGCTTGGGACTGAAGGAATAAAACACTTCTTTTTACAGAATGGTATGGAATGGGTTATCAAGCCACGTTCAGTCAAACAGTTTAGTAAGCTAGTAGGAACTAGCATTTAGTTTTCTTCTGTTCTCATATAGTTGCTGTAGCAGGCTGGAAGTACTTGCAGCCAAGCTTCGTGGGTTCAGTTTTCACCTGCCTTCTTTCTGGCTCTTTGTTCCATTTAATCTATAGCACCAGAAGGCGAACACAGGGATCATTAGTAAGGAGCGAATTCAAAATTAAAAGGTTTCTATTGTATTGAGACACTGGACACTGTAACACAAGCCTCCTCCCGTTGCCTCATTAGTAGCAGGGCATTGTAATTAGGGCTCAGTTGTCCAGAATTGGGAATCTGATACTTGGTGAATGGAGTAGTGTTGGGGGAGCATGGCTTCAGAGGGTATAGTATCACGAGCCACTAAAAACTGCCCTCTTCCTTTTCAAAGTGAATTGAGTTGCACCCTGGCAGACTTTTCTGGCAGTATTGCTGCTCTAACCAATATTCGAAGAAACCGATGCCAAGCGTTTAAAGGTGGCTTATAGTTTTACTTTTTTTTGTTCAAAAGATATTGGTGCCTCTGCGTTTATCGTGGAAGTCAGTGGCTAATAATGGGATGGTTATCCCAGTTTCAACAGTGTGTGCATTTATACGTGTCTGTGGGCTTTTTGTAAAAACAACTTCTGGCATTTTCTAGTGTACACTTTGAATGGTTATTGTCACCTATATCACAGAGCCACAAATTACTCAAAGGACTTTCCGATGTAAACACATCCTATTAATTATTTAAGAGTTCCTGGATTCTAATTCATCAGAAGCATTGCCTCTTGTCTTTGGATGCAGGGGTGATGAGAATAAACCTACCACAAATGTGCAAGCAAATGATTTTGTGGAGATCTGCATCCACAGATTTTTCAATAATGAGAGATCATTTGATTGAAGGAGAAGTGAGTGCCTCCCTCAAGTAGTCTCCAGTAGAGACTCGTTATTGGCACTTCCAGGAATTCCAGCCCATTTCTGTGGAATATAGCCGTGAGCAGCTACTGTACCTGATCTGGAAGTTGGAAGCTGCAAGTGCAGCAAGGATCTCGCAGTGTGCCAGGGATGAAGTCTTTCTGATTTCAAGGCTGGCTTTACTGAGCTCAAAAGGAGAATGAAACTGAAACAGACCCTGGCAACAAGAAAACTTGTACATAGGACAGCAGCAGGTGCAGGACTTTATTTTGGAAGTTCAGAAGAGACACGTCTCACCTCAAGATGCACTAAAATCAGGCAGATCTATTGTGGTGGACTATCTGTTCTTTCAAGACTGTGGTAGATATCAGATTATATTAGAGGGTGTGTATTGTGATAAATTAACAAAAGCATAACTTAGCTTTTCTAGTCCACTGAATGAGAAGCCATTTTGATATACAGTACATTTCCAATGGGGTTGCGGAAACCATTGGCAGTACCCCACTCGGTTACAGATCGTAATGAAATTAACAGTGCAGCTTAGCAATTCTACACCGCTGCTAATCGGATTCCAGATTACAGTGGTGCGACCCTCTTTGTGAACCCAATTAAATTGTGGAAAAAAAATCATACAATACTCTGATGCGATCAGAGTTCCACGATGCTCTCTGGAATGGGGTTCAACCCCCTCATTTCTGTTTGAGGGACTCCTCAGCTTGTCTCCTTTTCCTTGTACACGTTACAGCATTGGCTGGGTCTCCAGATAGATGGGGATAACTTTATATGGTATGAGTCGGCTCTGCTTTGGGGTAAGAACTTTTTATTCATCACAGCTTGGTGTTTGCGCAGTGTTTCCTTACTTGGGTACCTAGGTAATCCAAAACTATAAAACACTCAATAGTGTTCAATAGTTTCTGTAAATAAGATTCCAGTAAGAATATAATGTAGCTCCCCTAACTAATGATTGAAGGTACAGTATGGTCATTTATTACTTTTTACAAGGCAGTATGGAGCAGGCAGCACAGTGCTCTTCCTTTCTGACAGGTGAGCTGTATGTAGAGTTTTTTTGAACTTGCAGTAGCCACAGTTACCAGTGGTTCAAACCACCTCACTCCAGTCTTTTCAAAAACAGTCCCTATGATTTAAAAATGAGTTTGTAAGCCTGGTAAGTGACATAAACAATAAGGAAAGGCACTTTTGTCCAAACATTTGCAGGGATTGGTACATAGTATTTGATATTGCATATTAGCATGGTATACCAAAATATGATGTCTACATTGTATAGTCCTTTCTAACCCTTTTTTTTTTTATTTCCAATTGGTATGAGGGGAAAGCTGATGATCATGATGTGTATCAACAATAGGTTAAAATATAAATATTCAGAACACGTATCCCTTTAAGACTGAGAGAGCAATTAATCATGAGATGCAATCTGTTTCTGCTGTAAAGCGTTCTTTTAGAATTAACAATCAAGGCTGGAGATCATTATGAATATTTGCTAGTTGCGACATAGAAGCCATCTTCTGTACTTTATTAATCCTCCTGTGCCCTTTGTACTGGAATCCTTATCACATTGCTGCCATGACAACTGGCTGGTTACAAACTACACCCATTTAAGGATAATAAACCCGCTGCTAAGTCAAGGGTAGACTACATTACAGCTTGGATTGCTAAGAACCAAAACCCATTATCTTGTTCCCAGTAACAAACTGCTCAAAAGCCCTGTATAATTATTTTCTATTATAAACTACAAAATACCTTATTAAATAATTTCATATTTAATTGATTAATTTTTTTCTCTTATAGTTAACTTCCTAAACCCTGTTAAGTATGTATTTTTTAATTGAGGAATCTGCTTCTAGAGAGATGAATCTTGGACTTGCTCATTCTCGGTTAAATTAAATCCAAGTCTGGGATCTTAAATAATAATGTAGTTAAATATGTTATACAGTGGTAAAGTAAGGAAATTGCTTTTAAGTGAATGCACTTTAAAATTAATTTTGTATGTCTTTTTAGCACTGAAACATTAGCCCAGTTTGTTGTACTGATGAGGCTATCCTTTTGAATGTGTAACTTCAGTTGCGCATCTCCAGTAAATTGATATTGGAATGTCAGTGTATGCACAACAAGATTTCTCTACACAGGGTCAGCCCTGCATGTTAAATTGTTATAAACCAGTTTTAGTTTAAAGAAAAAGGATATTGTTAACACCTTTTGAAAGATCTGCAAATAAATAAATGCAGAAATATAGGAACTGCTTGTACAGTCTAGGAGAAATAACTGTAGTCAACTCAACAGACCTGTTAACCACTACGTCCTATTTGTAGAAGACAATGGTTGATTTCACTGACCCTGATTAGCCCAAATCTTGGACTACTTTATCTTGGTAATAATAGGTTGCCAAGGATTAGCCAACCTGCAAACTATTTCATTCATGGTGTTGTCTTTTTACAAAGTTACTTATTGATGAAAGAGTTCAAACTGAAAAGAGACAAACCAAAGAGTAAATAACTTCAAACTCCATCTCATGTTTTTTGGTACTGTCCTCTTCCCCTTTTACAATGTTCCCCCGATGTATCACCATTCAATAGCTCACTCTTAGGCCATGTTGACAGTAAATTGAGAAGAGATCTGTATTCTCCTGTATGAGGGCCCTTCACTATTTTCACCAATTCACCGTTTTCAATATTTGTTGTTTTTTATGTGTAAGTCGGAAAGGGAAATAAAGACAGAGCACTGGATTGTGTCTTTATTTTTTTGTGTTTGGGAGCTCCTCTTCAGTTGTAGTTGCCTGCCATAGACATATGTAATGTAGGCTAGATCAGTATAATGGATCTGTATGTGTTTAAATGCTACCTTGTTTTAAAGTGGACTGTTGAAAATGGACCACAGTCAGAGATTTTCCCGTACCGTTAAAGAGTGCTCTGGGATCACTGGGCCATTGCCTGGCTGTCTGGTCACTGCTGGGTCTATAGAGGATCTATTGGGGACCATACAATATGCTACCACCAGGAGGCAGGCAAGAGCTGCTCTCCTCAATCTCAATAAGGAAAGGCACTTTTGTCCAAACATTTGCAGGGATTGGTACATAGTATTTGAATAGTAAATTTTTTTCCATTTCCGATTGGTATGACGGGAAAGCTGATGATCATGATGTGTATCAACAATATGTAGAGAATAAGAAATGGAAATTACAAGACCTAGATGTTATTAAGTAAACAAAGTGTCAGTATAAGGGTAAAGTGTGTTAAAATGCCTGATTTACAGTGTGTGTTCTCAAGATAAATGTAACAATATAAGTGACATACAGATGAACAAATGTGTGGACAGACAGACATAACTTAAGAATTGCATATTTTCAATTACCAGATATATAGAAAGATGTAAAATGAAACTCCCACTTGCTTGAGGGAAATTAAATTTGATGAGGTCTAGTTGATGTCTGTGCCTCAGTAGTCCTCTTGGCGAGTACTTAAAACAGATGTACACATATATTCCCATAAATTCACATTGTTAAAAATATTGCTTTTGATTTATTATTATAAAAAGACAAGATACCTTTGACACCTGTCGTTATTGGACTCTTTTGTAAGGTCGGGATAGGGTTCTTAATGTTCGATTTTTTTTCTTTACTGTTAACAGTATAGATTTATTTTGTTCAGAAACAGCTTCAGCTATTTGCTCTCTATACAGTATAACTCTTGTTTTGCTTTTTTTTGTTCCGTTCCTATTCAAATAGCCTAAGCCTTAATTCCCAGTGTGTTGTATAAATCCAACATTGCAAATAGTATTGCCTATGTATTTAAATATCTTGAGTTATTTAAGACCTGAAGCAAAATAAAGCCTTGGAGAAAGGCAACAGCCAAATACATAAATAATGTCAAGTTACCCATTCCAATATGCAACAAGAGAGTATCAAAAGATATCAATGAAATAGAAAGGATAATCTCTGAAGACAACATTTAAACTATTGTTGATTATATTTGGATGTTTACTGCATTCTTATAGTTCAGCTGTCTGTGCACTCCACTTATTTAGAATGCAGACTTTGCTGACATTCCAGTTTGTTTATAGTGTCCTAAGGTAATTTTTAGTGGGGTGGTCCCAAAGTTTTGAACACTGTTCTGTATAACTTATGTGATTTTAAAGTAGTCGAGGTATATTTTAGTTGAGTGAAAAAGAATATTTTGTATCCTTAGTATTTCATTGATTCTTAGCAAATACTAGTTTTTTCAGCCAGTCTTATATTGCAGGAGCCTTGATGATCCTAAAGTCAATTTTTCTTGTTGATCTTGCCTTGCTGTGAGTAGTGCTAAAATAAAGCGCCTTCATTGCAGTATGGGGTACTTTGTCAGACAATCCAAGCAGATCATTTAGTCTAGCACCTGCTTAAACCATGCAAAAAATGTGCCAGAATGCACCATTATCATTTTCAAGATTTTCCCAGTCGGAGGGGGGTCACGACCCGACCCCCACCCCCCGCTGCAATGCGTCTGGATGACATTGGTGCCCTTTACTACCTTGTACTTCAAAACTAATTGAGCACTAGAACCAGGGTTTTCATTAAAGATGTGTCCTGTTTCAGCATTTTGATTGTTCATGCTTCTAGCAAAAAATAATCCTTGCAATCTTTTCAAAGTCAGAGCCTCAAAAGAGCCATATCGGGGAGCTCAGCAAGTGTGGCTCAAGAGCTATTTGTTTGACAGATTAATCGAATAATTGTTGCACCTCTGTTCCTAGCAGTTCCCAAACAATAGGTGTGTGAGTGCAGGGACAGGTCCAGCAAACTTTAAGCTGTGGCATTCCTTTTTATAAAGATCTCCACACCAGATCTGTACGTGAAGACAGGGAGGGAGGCTTAACCATCTCAACGCCTTTCAAAGGGCTAGGATCAGCTCTCCTAGATAATTCTTGTTTACGTTTGACCTAGAGGTGTTTTCTCATTGTGTGTGCTTTTCTTCCTTTTCTTTGGCATGGCGCCTCCTAATGCTGTTAGGTATCGCAGGCATGCAGACAAGGCAGTCTAAGCTTAGCAGCTTGTCTACAGGAGAGGGTTTTTAAAGCCATGTTTGTGCTAAAGCATCCTGTATTGGTTCGAGGGGTTAATCTACCTGGTGAGGGGGGTAGCTGACCCTCTTTAAGCAATAGGATTTAGGCTTTTTGTTGTTTGTGTGGCGCCTATTCAATTGTGTTGGTGCAGCCCTTGATGTGTTGCCTAAGGGAGATGAGGTGAGGCCTTGCTTCTAGAAATGCTGCAGAATTATTATATCATACAGCAAGATATAAAGTATTTTTTTAAATACATACACTAGTGTGCAAGTGTATTAGCACACCCCATTGCTTCTGTAGTTTTGATTGTAGGGCTGGGTAAAAGAAGGTAACTTATATCTCTTTTATTCTTTCTTTCATAGTGTTCTGTATTGTCAATTTTAAGACAGTCAGTAATGCCATTATCACTGTAGATGAGAATGCCTCTCTTGTCAAAAAGTACAGAGCTGTATTTAAAATGATCTAAATTAATTCAAACAACATCCTACTCAAGACAGTGTTTGCTGTCCATTTGATGTAGTGCTTGTGTCACGCGGTTCTTCAGTGTTTCTCTCCTGAGATTCCACAGAAGCGGACTGTCATTTATTTTGTAGGTATATAAATGGGAGGTAAACCATGTTCATTGGTTTGCCAGTTTGTTTACATTCCCTAAGCTTGTTTAGCTTCCTCTCTCCTGGAAGCTTTCTGCGAAATCTGTGAACTAAAAAGTCAACCCGCTTCTAGCCTGTCCAGCAGCAGAGTTTAAATACGTAGGCCAGCTCAGGGAAATTTTTACATTTTGTTTACACTCAACTCGAGTCATTCAGTATCCTCTTTTTTCTTTTACTGGTTAATTGGAAAATGATTGTACAATTGAGACCTTAAATTAGGTATATTGAATGAATTTGATTGTGATTAAAATATGCATTACAATTATACTGGCAATTATCAATAGATGACTCCACAGCTGATGTCAGATGGAGTTACTGGGACACAGATGGTGATTGGGAAGATCTGGAAATTTAGGAAGAAAGCAGTTGAAAAAGAAACCACAGTTATTGGCTCAAGAGGATTTCTAGACGTTGTTTTTTGCCGTTTCAATAGATAACATTTATTTTATTTTTTTTACCGTAATGTATTATTCGGAATGTCAAATTGTCTGTCCTGCACTTCCATTTGTTACTGTGTATAGGTCTCAAATGTGCCGTTTTGAAAGCAACACGTGTAGATAACATGTATTTAAAACATGATAGCCAGTACTACTCTAGGTTAAATAAATATGTTTGAAAAGCAGCAGTTAAGGTAGTGTTGCATTTATTGGCTAATTTCACCAGTTGCTTCCCCTATAGGCTGGCATGCTTTCAGCCAACAAGTGTAACAGATTTCCAGAGAAACTGAGGACTTTCTTTAACCTGAAGTAGTAACATGTACCATAATATTGATAAAGTAAATAGTTAATATACCATTTGCTTACAAAGCGATAACCTTAAATTATTCTGGGTGTTCTGAGTCTAGTCAAGAGATAGTATTGTGACTTAATGTAGAAAGGCTAGAGAGAAGACACTGAACTGTTATATATTGTAAAAAAAAAATAAAAAAAATAAAAAATAAGTGAGGGCAACTGTCTGATCATTTATGCCAGACTAGAATTGAAGCCGCTTCTTTAGTTGTAATGTGCTGCTTTAGACACCAGATGGCAGCCTGTCCCCGTTTGAGGTCCACAGTACTTAAGAAACGGATTTCAACACCGAGCTGGGAGCTGTTTTCCAACAGTAAACGGACGTTACTGGTACTTGTTGAAGCTGTGTTATAAATTATTACGTTGTGTGTAGGGGGTGTATCTTATTGTAGAGATGTGTAGTTTCGCTGTTCAAACTTTGTGAAATATACATACACTAGGAGACATCTTCACACAAAGTAACTGTAAATCTCAAAAATTGAGATTTGATTTGGTAGATTTCATGTCCGGATGTATTGTATACATAAGTTAAATGTCTGAATAATATTTTATTCTTAATTGTATAAAACTTTTATAAAACTCATGAGCCATCTTGTTCCAATGTCAAACTTGTAGCATGTAGCAATATGTTTTGAATAATTCATATTGATTAATTAAAACTTAGAAGTTTAAAGCACAAAAGTCCAGCTGTGTGACGGAGTGAAAACAGGAGAAACACACTCCATCACCACAGTCGTACATCATATAGAACAGAAGGGCATTATCCTAAAGTCTTTTTGATACGGATTGATGGGATTAACATTGTACGTCTAAAGTAATAACAAACTGCTGTGAAAAGATACAATAAGACGAGTTAGTTCTGAGACCACCGCTTTGACTGTTTGCTAATGAATAGGTGCTCATTTAATTTACAAGGTCACGGTGTATTACTAGCGAGGTGCTAAAGTTTACTTTAAAGCGCAGATTTTTTTTTTTTTTTTTTATTAAATATGTGTAAAATGCATTTTGTGTTTTGAAGAAATACGAACATACCGGTAAGCTGGTGTAGCTGTGTGCGCTGCCATTTTGGGAGCGCCTGCGTTGACGTCGGCCTTTTATTATATACGTGAGCGCGCTTAATAATAGTTTGTGTGTGTGTGTGTGTGTGTGTGTGGGTGTGTGTGGGTGTGGGGGGGGGTTAACTATAGTATGCTTAACTGGTGAGAGTGGGTATGTAATGTTTAAACCAAGGGAAATTATCCTAACATTTTAATAATTGTGAATCACTTCAATGCAGGTACTATAACATTTATAAAACTATACTTTTAATTAAGATGTAGTGGATTAATGATAAAGGAGAGTGTAAGTACTTGTGAAGGGCTCATTGTTGAGACCAGTGAGGCTGGAGCGACTGTAGCTGAGTACTCAGTGTGTAATATCTGTGTTAAGTGCAGGCTTGTGGGTTTGTTTTTGCTACATTATTTGTGTTTTTTCATCGGTGACCTCAATAACAGCTCACATTTGGCATTTTAATCTCGCCTTCTGATTGTTTCCTGCCAGTTGCAATAGCCACTTGACCACAGTACTTTACAAGCTGGTACCCAGTGAGCAGAGTGTAATCATAATCTGCCCCCCTGCAACACTTCCTAGTAGGAAATACATCAGTAAGAAATACCGCATCGAACACATGAGGTATTTCTTCCATCCACTGTTTCATGGAGACAGGTTATGGTTACACTCTAGTGTACCAACTGCACTTTGAGAGAAGACATGTTTGCAAGCTTTATACAGGCCACAGAAGTCTCTGTCATGCTCCTCAAACCATTCACACACAGCTCTGGCACGTTATCGTTTTGAAAGAGCCATCGCCATCAGAGTACCAGTAGAGAAACTGCTGGGTATGTAAACTATAGCCTTCTAGAGTAATCAACGGGCTCGGGGTATACCAGGAGAACATGCCTCACAAGGTAGCGCCTAATGAAGTAGCCAGACAATGTAGTTCAACTAGCTTGTTCTAAGAGGGACAGGGAAAGAGAAAGCTGACAAGTAAATTTTCCATTTCCATTACAGTCACAAAAACTTCTCATTAGTGAATGATTACTTTGAAAAGCGAAATGAATTTTAAATGAACTCTGTGAAGCTGCATTTTGAATATTAAATGGCAACTGATTAAAGCTGTCAGTCCTGTCTTTGTTCTTGCAACATTAATTTTCTCTTTTAGAATCCTTAAATGATACATCTCATTAGCTTGCTAACCTGTATCTTGGACTGTCACCTCTACATTTTTTGAAGCAGGGAAGCAAAACTGTCTTCTCAACTGCAGTGGCAGAGCCGTCTTGGTATATGTCCCACAGCAGTGAGTTTGAACTACCACAGCCAAAAACGAACCCACAAGGGCGATACAGTGTATGTTATAGTGCAGTGTAAAATTCAGCATCATTTTTGGACACTTTTAACAGGATGGCAAGTTTAGCATAGCGGTGGGATATCATTGGAGCACTGTTCTGCTGTAAACATGTACTCTATATGAGAAGATATGTGTGCGTCATAATAAATGGTCATTTGCATTTTTTATTTAAACTATTGCTGTAAATGTTGTAATAAACCTCTCCTTTTCTTCCTTCATTCTTTTTTCTCCCCCTTTCCCGTTCCTCTTTCCTCACATTCTCAGTTAATTTTTCTGCTGCCTCTCACCCTCTACCCCTCTTTCCTTCCCGCCTCTCCTGTCTATTTCTGTCTCTTCTCTCACTCTTGCATCCGCCTCTTTTTCTCTCTGTTGCACTCTCTCCTCCACCCTCTGCCTCTGTCTCTCTCTCACTTTTGCACTCCCTCCACCCTCTGCCTCTCTCCCCTTCTCAGTCACTTGTCCTCCCTCCTTCATCCTCTGCTCTCACTCACCCTCTTCTCTCTCCTGCATTAGCTATACAAGAACAGGATGCTGCATAAATTAAAAAGAAAAGAGTTAAAACAAAGCAGCAAAAAGTGTTTTTTTTTTTTTTTTTGTTTTTTTTTCACAAGCCAATTCTATACCTGACAACTCTCAGGGCACAGAGATAATGAACAATAAAAAAAACACACACACACACACAATAAACAGAGAATGGCATGGGAATTTTTCCTTTCACCACTTTGGTTGCCGAGGGTAACCAAAGTAAATGGCTCTCATTAAGTATTTAAATAGAGGCCCCTTCACACACACCCCCCCCCCCCCACACACTTTCCTTTCCTTTCCTTTCTTTTCTTTGCTGGGGGAGTACAGGAAAGGTGGGGGGTAGTCCTAGTCACCTTAAGGATTATTAAGATTAGTTTGAATGGCTCTAATGAGACCAATTCTCAAACTCTCTCACCCCCTTCCTTATTTTCTCCTGCCGCAGATTGCATTACTGTAAAGCCATAAATATTTGCGACCAAAATCACATCCATAAAACCTATTTTGCTCCAGAAATGTTGGCAACCTGTTGCAATATACAAAGTGTGTATTGTTAGTGGAGTTTGATATTTGTGCCAAAAATGTTTTGTTGTGTGTTTTTTTTTTTTTTTTTTAAAAAACACCAAAAATATTTCTGGCTTTACTGTATTTGTTTATGAGATTTGTGTATTCCTCCTTTTTCTCCTTTTGTTTCTTATGTCCTGCTCTGTCACACATATACAATACCTGGTAATGGCATGTTAATGTTGAGAGCTGTCTCGTGTGCAATTACTGCTACTAACCCCCACAACACTACTGATCTAATGTGAGGTTGAGTGTTAAAGGCTTCAAAATCAATTTTCTAATATCTGGTTCTTGAGAAAGCTATTATTGGAGTGCTCACCAAGGTTTTAAAATCCCTACCCTAATATCTGAGAAGCACCAACATTGTTAGTGGTCTTCTCTTTAACACAGTGTTAGCGGAGGCTTTAAAGTCAAGTTTCTTCCTGCTTATTTACTACCCTCTGTTCTTTGGGATACAAATATTTTGGTACCTTCCATGTACAACTTTCAGTGTCCCATACAACCATTCTGCACTGGTAGTACATTGATTATGTTATGGGTACCACAGCATCTGTAGGACTGGTTTTTAATTAGTTATTTAAAGAGGAGGTGATTAGCTATTCAGGGATCCCAGGATATTTAGTAAGTAAGATATAAAAGGGGCAATTTATGTTCCACCTCTAGTCATTTTGTTTCAAGGCTGGTGACCCCATAAATTTGACCCCTTGAATACGCTGGAAGGACAAACAAATGCCTTAGTTTTCTTAAGTTTTGTTGAGGAAGTCCACCTGACCAGTGCTGTACTCGTACCCTAAAGACAATGGCTACATTTCTGAAGATAATACACCCCTCCACCGTGTCAAAGTGGTGTACAAACTGTTCAGAGCTTATGACAGAGACTTCAGGCATCCTCCATGGCCACCACAAGCCGCAGATCTCAATCCAATTGAGCATGTTTGAGATGAACTTGAACAATCCTCATCAAGATCCTCGTCCTACCTCTCTGCAACAAATTTAAATATTAATGGCTGAATGGATCCCTTCTAGCACCTTGTGGAGTCTGTCATGTTAAGGCAGTGATTGGGACAAATAACGGCCCAACTCAATATTAGGTACATGTCCTAATAAAGTGGCCAGGCAGTGTATGTATTTATTATAAATGGAAAGATGCAACATTTCTTACTTCCTTCAACCAGCATATTGATTGAAACCAGCATCTGTCATGACTTTCAGTTTGAGCAGTCAGTGTACAACTTCATGTGGATTGTGATAACACTTGTCCCTTATGTATTTTTAAGTGCTGTAGCTGCATGCAGTCACAGGCAAACAAACACTAAACATAGTGTGGCGGGAACATAAATACTCTCCTTAATAATAAAGGGAAGCAATTTTAATCTCTTTTGAAGTCCCTTTAAAAATGACTTTCAATTAAAAATACACACGTGTCTTAGTACTAAGATCACAGTTTGTTTGAGGGAGGAGGGGTGGGTCAGTTTTGTCACTGCAGTTTCACCTGCAGATGGCAGACTAGCACAGCGAACAAAGCTAAACATAGTCCTTATTTTTGTGTAAACCATTGAACAAAAGCTAATTTTACACTGCTTGGTTAGATACAGTGCTGTCGAACATTTTAAATTAAAGTTTCCTACCTCGTATTAGTGATAGTAACATTATTTCAGTTCCCCCTTTTTTAAAATGAATTGATGATATATGCAAGTATTTCAAATACAGCGCCGTAGATAAACCTCTGCTGTAGGTCACGTGTCCAAATTCAAGCCATCTTCAACAAGGCAATGAGACTACTTGGGTTAGAAGGAGGTAAATGCATTCATTTTAAAGCCTTGGTTATCTCTTTGGTGGCCACTGTAAACCCAAATGACTATCCATTTTCTAGCAATGCAGAAGTGGGAAGGGTAATTGCTGTTCATTAATGGTGACTGATCATACTGAACCCGCCAGTGTGCGTTCTGTAACTTATGATCATGAAAACAAGCGCATGGGCTTATCCTTGCTTACACACTGTTCTCTGAGAAAATGCAGTTATCCTTTGGTTTCATATATAAGCCCTTGTGATTTAGTTTTTTCTTTTCATCTCCTGTCTAAAATATACTTGCATACAAGCCTGTGTTCTTACAGTATCTCGTGTATAAGCACACTCCTATTCCATAAGCACATGCACCTGTTTACGGTTATGTCTCTCAATACTTGGAGGGAAGTTCAAAGTTGAGGACTGTTATATTTCTGTCATACTACTGACAGGATGGAAGAAGCCAGGAGCTATTTTAATTGAGCTGTCTACTGTTGATTTTTAACTTAATTGACTAAAAGCTCCTGGAAATATTTCTGCAGTGCAGTTATTGGTCGTTCTGTCTGAATCAAGCTACAATGAGGTTTTGGGAGTGTTCAGGAAAAAATTTCCTGGAAAACAGATTTTGTAAACCAGCCAGTATAAAACACTTAAATTAAACAAGTTAAATTTGAATATTTTATTTTGAAACCTTACTTTAGCTTTGTGACAGGATGGCTTGCAAGTGACGTCAGACCACGGGAGGAGACAGACACAGTACGGCAGTGTGGAAGCGCATGTTTAATTGTAAATAAAACGTTTAAACAAAACAGAAACACTTTACAAACAAAAGGCACGGTGGCCAAGACAAAACAGACCTGGAACAAACAAGTATGGTCTTAGTGTAAAACCAGCACAGGTAGCAATTGTTGCTTGGATTTTAGCTTTTCTTTTTATCTCACAACTCACGTCTCGTTTTACCTTCATTACCTAGTTTATCCCTCTGCCACATTCGGCACGGGGTTACTCATGCACGTGGTCAACAGCCAGTCTGTCAGTAATCACTCACTGTTGACCAGGCATTCTCACGATTTTATCTGGATGGGGCCTTTTAACCCCATCCAGGCTGTAAATAATAACAAAACATTGTGTTTTTAACACACCAAACTGTACAGTAAAACGATAAAACAAAATACAAAATACACACAGGGGTGGGGTGTACCTCATCACAAGCTCCCAGATACATCTCAGATGTGTGAAATACTGCAACACAAATACGTTCTATTGTAAAGCATACTGTGTATTATTCAAAACACATTATTTACAAAATCTTGTAATCTGGAAATACATCTTGATCAAACTGTTGATATAGGTGAAGATATTTGAATACAGGAATTTCAAAAAGACTTTACAAAACACCGGGCCTGAAAGTACAGCTCACCTGTCTGAAGGAACGAGCCCCGTACTGCCTTGTAAAAAGTAATAGATGAAAGTCCTCACCGTACATGCCCTTCAAATGAGCTGGGGGAGCAGTATATTCCTATGAATATTTTGTTCATAGCAAATTTAGTCATGGGCATGCACAGCGATAACAGGCAAGCCATTGACGTCCAATGGTCTGGCAACAGTGCTTGTAATATTGCTAAAGTGTGATATTGTGATATTTCATGGATAGTGAACTAACAACTTCATCACAAGCTGAGGTCACAGGGGAGACCAGTTTGTCTTGCTTTAAATTCAGTCACCTCCTGTGTTACAGGCAGTAGGATCCCCCTGAGCCTTACAGTTTAATTCAATGCTGTACATAGGAAACTCAGGTGGGGGACCCATTCCCTTTTAATTATTGGTTATCGGCTAAAGAGTGTCATGATAATCACAATTATCTTCAATCATGTTTTAACTGTCCATTTCTACTAAGAGCCTCAACTACAGTCAACATTTGCATATTATAAACTTGTCATATGGTATAATGTGTTTGCTATATGTATGGTATAGCTAAACCAGCTTAATGATTTTTAGTAACCATAAAAAACATATTCAAGAATGGTACATGGTCAACTGTGATCCCTTCAGCTCCTATTTATTATTAGATTTACTGTGATGTACAAACACTGGCTTTCAGGGCCTCAAAAGTCACTTACTCAGGTATAAGAGGAAATTAATAATAACTGGTGTTTTTGTTTACATTCACACATCAGATGTATGGAACAGTAAAATAATACTGGTTCTTTAAATTTCCACTTGCACAGGAAGACAAGACTTTTCAGGTCTTGAAAGTTGCCGTTTGTATATCAAATTAAATGTAATAAACAGTTTGATTCGCCCCTAAATTTAAAAATCTGCATTGTTTATTTCTCATATGGAAACCTTTTTTTTTGAGAGCTTTGAAAATGTAGCCCAGTGTGTTGTTCGATTCGGCCCTAGTTTGCCCAGACAGGGCCTCCCCGCTACCTTGTCGCGTGCAGAGTCTCGTAGTGCCTCTGTTGTGGTTAGGCCTGTGGTTCGAGCAGCTGCCCCACCCCTGGAATACTCCTCCTCTTCCCAGACGCTCCCGGGATCACACACAAAGAGGTTTGTAAATTATATCAAAGCCAGATGTTGGCCCGTGCCCAATGCTCCTCTGTGTTGCCAGCCAGTAAATCTAGGCCTCTCTCTTCAGCTATTTTCTTTTAAATATCATCTTTTGCTGCAGTAGCGTCCAGTCCATCTTTGGAGAGCTGGTGTAGCCTGTTTACCAGGGCTGTGGATACTCAGAAGCTCAAAGTAATTCCCTTTAACACGCCGATTGGGAGCAGGTGGTGCTGTAAACGAAAACAAAATATGTCTGAAAACTAGCAAATGCCATTGATTCGTCACCGTTACCGTATGCATTTCTGTGGAAACGAGCAAAATAAAAATCCAGGAATTGAAATCAAAGTGATTGTATGTTCAACTGTATAAAAGATAAAACAAATAATCACAGATGAAATAAAAGTAGTTTTAGTTTGTCAAAACAGATTCTATGTTAAGTCAGATTGTGAATAATAGACAAGCGCAAATGAGGGAACACTTCATTCTTAATTGCTACCTAACAACATACCAACCTTTTCGGCCGTTAGAAAAAGCTGATTAGTCAAATGTTTATTCACAACAGATGGTGTGTCTTTTATGCCTTTATTAATCAGCAACTTCAGTGTCAAACTGTCCAAAAAAAGACTAAATAGAAAAGTTTGAAGGTGAGAAGAACAGAACTCTGATTTATAAGAAGCTACATTCCCCTGTGTGCAGAACTACTTTGCACTACTGGCAATTAAAACCTGTCATGTTGTAGTTTCATGAGTCGAGGATCTCCCGAGTTACAGTATTTCGGGTTCCTGGGTGTTGATTCAATCAACAGTTTCAGTACCTGCATTATCATACTGTGCAACAATTATTCATTTACAATGTACGCTGCCTGGCCACTTTATTTGGACCTGTTGCTAATATAAAGTAGGGCTGCTGTTTGCCTGGATCCACCCCTCCTTTGGGAAGGCGTTGTAACAGTCACGTTAGGTCTATTGAAGCAGAAACAGGGCTGGTCTACTGCTTACAACATTATGACAAAGGCGTGGAATTCGGCGGTTTCAGATCAGATGATACAGACTGCACAGTCTGATTCACTGTGCTGTCACGCTACAATCCATGTTGTTGTTGTAATGACTATTATTTATTTATTTTTATTTATTTTTTAAGTCACTGCAAGAGCTTGTAACAGGCATTTTTTGTATTGAACATTTTAATGCTACAGTGCTACTTTTGATAATTTTGTTATTTTGTGTTGTTTTTTCACACTGGACAATGCAATTTCCTAGAGATTATGTAAAGCCCTTTATTTTAGTGGACCGATAATTTCATGTGTTTATATATTTTTTTTAATGTAGCGACTTTTATGAACATCATTGATCAAGCATTTACTGAATTTACTTTAAAAACTAAAAAAAGAAATGAACAGTCTCACTCCCTCATTGTTTGATCCATCTCAGTGATACAGACCACATATCTTAGTATTTGGAACACAGTTGTTGTCTGTGATTCTCTCTGTCAGCTTAGTGGTATCATCTAATAAACATATTTCTTTGGCCACATTTATTTTTTTTATATCTATTTCATGAGCCTTTAACAATTACACAGTCATTATTCCCATTCTTTTTGCATTGTTATTCTATACATTTACAATAGTTGACCATGGTTTGCCATGTTAAGTTAATGTGCTTAATTGTGCCTCTCTGGTCTTTACAATGCTTTACCATGCTTTGCTCAGCTTTTAAACTAGTAAGGGTACGTACTTACCTTACAACCACTGATGTATGATTTCTAATCTCATGCACACACAAATATTACTGTCCTTCACATTCACCATGGAATTCTGCTTTTTCTAAGGGGTTACTTCTTGCAGTAAGGTAGTGTTAGTTTTTTAAAAAGCCTCTGCTTGTTTGGTTAGAGCGCACCTAAAATAAACAAACAGAACATTGAGTAACATCACAAACGTGTTCTCAATGCATTTTGGCCCATTAATCTAAGCTGGGCTGGGCTGGGCTGGGCTGGGCTGGGGGGCGGGATACAAAAATTAAAACACCAGGGTTCAGAGCTCCACCTCTGTGGTCTGCAGTGTCTCTGCCACTCCAGGCTCTGGCTTCGAACCAAAACTTTTTTTAAGCAAAGGGTTTTTTGGCCTGGGTGTGAAATAACAGGTATCCTACCTGATGTATACTTGTTGTCGTTTATATACTTTTTAATATAACTTAATATATATAAAAATATTTTATATTTTTATATTTTTTATGTATAAACGGCCTCAACGATCTGCTGCAGATGGAAATTAATAAGTCTGATTTGAAAATCAAGTCAATCCCAGTGGCAGATGGAAACATAGCAAGAATTCATTCTGGCTCACATTTGATGGAGTAAGCTATTTTAAGACACTTTGTCTTAGAGATGATTTTAAAATGCACTCCAACTGTTCTGACGTTATCTAGCATCCTTCGCACTGGAGCTTGCAAGAATTGCTAAGACAAGGCGTATTTTCATGTGACCTACAGTATGCGCTTATAAACCTTGTAAGATTGGAATAAATAAAAAACAAACTATATAATATAATAGTAATACAAAAAAACTGCTGCTGTGTCTTTAAGCAGATTGGGTTGGTGTTTTTTACCATCTAACCTGTGTACTGTAGCTCAGGCATTGAGCTGGCTGCAGACTCTTCATTCATAGACACGATTTTGTTCTTAATAAAATGGATGTTAGAAGCCAAACCGACTGGCAGGCACCCAGCTTGCCTGCCTAAAGAATGTAATCCTTCATTCTGCACTGCAGTTGGATGACAAACAGCCACCGCGCTAGCTTGGGCTCCCCCAATAACAAACAACTCATCCAGCAGCAGTACCCCCTATTCTCACTCCAGAGACACAGCGAGGGCCTACTTCTCACAAACTGAACCTTCATTCCTCTAGAAAAGCATTAGCTTTGTGGAAATGTTAATGATGTGCCTGGACTGGGGAAAACTATACGTCTAGCTTTGGACACCCAAAACTATTCCCTTAAAATGACAGTGCTCTTTTTAAATCCCTTTGAAAGCTTTTTTAGTTTAAGTAGTCTTTTTTAAATCTTTCATTTCAGTGTTCTTTCAGATTCAGACAGGCATACTCTGTGAGAGCTTCTCCAGATAATTTTACACATGTATATACTGTTTGTCAGGTGATGTGCATTTCCACAGTTTACATAAAGTTGCATTTGCAGATGGCTGCACTGTATTATATAGTAAGTGTGTAAGCAAATAACGTTTTAATCCACTGTGAAGAAACAGGGAGCATTGATTTGTACATTAAGTAATCTAGAACTAAATACAGAATTGAAACTGTGTAAGAAAACAGTATAATATTTTTTCTTTGTCCTTGTGGATAAACTGTTTCTACTAGTTACACACAGCTAGCTCCAAAGTTTTACAGCGGTTGCGCAAAGTATTGTCAGCATACCTCAATGAAGTCTGTTTTGTAGACGCACTATGTGATTCACATCAATAGCAGAATCTCTATCTGAGCAGGTAATTTTGACAGTTTAAAATATTCTAAGCTTGTCAAAATGAAAATATCGGTACAGTGTATGGTTTTGATCTTTTTTTTATTATTGTTATATAGACAGCTATTTGTAAGTGCAGGTCTGTATACGTTGCAGTTAGTGGCTGGAGAATGAGCTGAGCTGATGTTTCAAATGTAAAGCCTTGCAAAATATACCGATTGTGTACTGAATAGGATATGCCAGCTTGGATTCCCCATAGAAGTACTGTAAAAGGAGCAATTCTGCTATTGTATAGTACTGTATAGCAACCCCATTCTGTGAGATTGCTGGTCTTGACTGCTGATAGATTCTCTAGTACTAGGATGTTTGTCAAACCAAAGCTGTGAGTGCAAAAACAGAAGTCAGCCAGCCAGCCAGCCTGGGTTGAAATGTTTTTCTTGAAATCCTAGAGCCTCGCACATGGCACTGCGCAGAGCCAGCAGGTAAGAATGCCAGCTGTCAGAACTGGCAGACAACGTTCACAGGTACACTACACGCTTACTTCGGCTTCCCTGGTCGTCAGCACACTTTGTTTTAAAGGGAGAATCTCCTTCGGGCTTTGAAAGACCGTTTTTAAGTATACAGCATAGCTAGGCCTGCTCCTTTTTAACTTTTTTAGGGGTTCACATAGTGGTGTAATATATTATGTATGTGTTTAGCTGGGGTCCTTCATTGAAACACCATGAGACCGGAGAGTGACCACTGACAATTGTTTGAATCTGTGTGTTTGTTGTGGATAATGTTTATTACGCAGATGTCCACTGGGGGCCTCAGATCACCAATTATATTTCAGTTGTGACATGAGCTGCCAGACCCAGTTGCTGAACTTAAAAATAATAATTCTGATATTCTATAAAGTTAATGTCCTAAACGAAGAGAAAAAAAAAAACCTTAGGAAGCAACTTTTCAATGTTGTTTATGTTTCTTTATGACGGAAACTGTAGCATGGAAAATAACTTAGTTATTTGCCAACTTGTGGAAGTCCAGCAAGACAAGTTTGTAGTGGAGTTCTTGCATCCATGCAGAGGCATTGCTGGGCTGCCTGGTGCAATGTGCTGGTGACAGCCTGATATATGGAGGAGCAGGTGAGGGGAGAGGGAGAAAGGCAAAGCTGTGAGGCGGGAGCCCAGCTCTGAGCTCTATTGTGCAGGCTGCCGGCTCTCGCCCCACCCCTCCTGCCCTGGTAATGCTCCAGCTGCTTCCCTCTTTCATTATATTACATTTCAAAACAAAGCTCTTCATACAGAGCCATATTTCTGCCACACGTGAGGCCGGCTGCATTCGCAAGCCATGAGCTCACTGCTGGGGAATGACTTTGGCGACGGTGTGAGCATGCAGTACACACACACACACACACACACACACGCACTTTGCATTGACTCTGGTGAAATCTAGATTTACTACTAAGTTCTAAAGCTCAGGGACCGTCACAAAAGTAAGTTGGGGCTAAAGAAATGATTATGTTTGAAGTTGAAAATACACTATGTAATGCCCAAGTATTTTATTTATTTATGTATGTATGTATGTATGTATGTATGTATGTATGTATGTATGGAGACACTTATACAAGTTTAGTAAAGCCTAGAGGCATAATAAAGCATATTAATAAACATGGGAAGCCATCATAAACTATGGTAAATGCATGGTATAGCCATGGCAAGATAAGATTGTACAAGTCTTAATGGTGCTACAGCAAAAAATTGCTTCAAGGCCACCTCAGTAAAGTTCAATTTAGTCCTATGACTGCTATAAAAGCCCACCCCTATAGTATGTGATATTAAGACCACCAGCAGCAGTCCCAAACATATAAATATAATAAATATGTGTGTGTGACAGGAAATGGCATTGAGGTGACTTCAGGCCAGAAGGTGGAAGAATAACAAACACAGGTCAGGTAACTGCAGTTCAAAAGAGATGCGTGGTCCGTCATTTTATTTTAAATACAAAAATGAATAAAATATTTAAACAAAAAACACTTGCTCACAGAGCCCAAAGAAAAAGGTTTAACAAAAACAAATCACGAACACAAACAATAACAAACAATAACTAAGGTCAGTCTGGGCAAGTGCCTTCACTGTTCCTATGTTTCTTGGTTTTTTTAAATTCCTCTCTACTTTCACTGTCTTTCCTTCTCTCGAACACCCACCATGAGTGCAGAGAGCTGCAGGTATTTATACAGGTGACCATCTCCCGATTAGCAACAAATGAATCACTTAATTGGGGAGATGGCCACCTTCTGCACGAGTTTTAAAATTAGCAACTGCCAATCCCATCTCTGCCAGAACACATCTAAGTAAAAACAAAACAATAACAGAACAAACACAGCGCTACGTTGTCATAAATACAATAACAGAAACACGACGTTCGCTGACATTTATACAAATACATAAACACAAATAAATAAATCATAATACAAATACAACACAACACAGGGGCAGAGGGGGAGACCCTGTTCTAAAAATAAACACTGTACAGGGCTGCTTGCCCTGTTGCATATCCCCCCCCCCCCTTGTGCAAAGCACAGCTCCCCCTTCAGTCTCAAAGTCCCGGAAGAGGGGTCTGGACTGGTCTGGGGGTGGCCCTGGGGATATAAGCCTAGGGGATATAAGAGAGACACAGGCAGCCCCAGGCGATGCAGACGTGGCATCCTTGGGCGGTGCGAGGCAGGCATCCTCGGGAGGCGATGGCAGGAGAGGAGCCAGGACTAGCTGTGGGGCTGGGGTTGGCCCTCTTCGCAAACACTGCGGCCGGGCGGTTTTCCCCCATGCTCACCTCAACAAGTTATGCAGGAGCTGCTGAGGCCTGGCAGCCTCTTGTCCTGGTCCATCCTGTCGTGAAGGGAGATGCAGCTCCTGCTCCTATCCCGTGGGTTGTGGTGGTGGAGACAGTGGTAGCTCCTGCTGCACTGCTCCTGTCGAAGGCGGCAGGAGCCCCTTCCCCTTCTGGCAGCGAAGGCGGCAGGAGCCCCTTCCCCTTCTGGCAGCGAAGGCCGCAGGAGCCCCTTCCCCTTCTGGCGGCGAAGGCCGCAGGAGCCCCTTCCCCTTCTGGCGGCGAAGGCCGCAGGAGCCCCTTCCCCTTCTGGCGGCGAAGGCGGCAGGAGCCCCTTCCCCTTCTGGCGGCAGGGGCTCCTCCCCTTCTGGCGGCGAAGGCGGCAGGAGCTCCTCCCCCTGTGGCTGCAGTGGGGAAACCAGCAGGCATGCTCCCTCTGCTGGTGGAGGTGGGGGCGGCACATTGTCCTTCCACAGTGGTGGAGGAGGAACCAGCAGGTACTCTCCCTCTGCTGGTGGAGGTGGGAGCGACACATAGTCCTCCCCTGGAGGTGGAACTAGCAGGTATTCTCCCTCTGTTGTTGGGTACCTGGGCTGTGGACTTTCGGCCTCCCATCTCTTGGGCTGTGGAAGCACCGACTCCCCTTTCTTGGGCTGTGGACGTGCGGGCTCCTCCCACTCAGGTGCAGGACGTTCGGGCTCCTCCCCTCTTGGTGGAGGTGGCAGAACTAACAGGTATTCTTCTAATGGGAGGGGGCAGTTGAGTGGAAAGTGCCCCCACTCCCCACAGAGGTAGCACTCCTGTGTCATCCCTATGGTGTGGAGGAAGGCTCCCCAGCTGCTCTCCTCCAGTGGCTGTGGTGGGACCAGCAGGCACGTTCCTCTGCTGGGCCAGGCTTGGGCTGTTCGGGATCCTCCTTCTTGGGCGTTGGCTGGGTCTGGTCTCTCGCCCAGAACCACTCTGCCGCATCCCCAACCAGGCCTTGGTTCCAGGCCTCCTCATATTGGGGGTTGCTATAGGGGCAGTCCTCCCGAACATGCCCAAACTCACCACAGGCTCTGCATGGGGGCCCCTTCAGCCCTCCATTCTTCCTACTCTGCTGCCCAGTCCAGAGGTCCAAACAGAGTTGGAGCCCGGGTCAACCACCTCTTCTGCTGCTTTTGCTGCTTTTCCTTCCTCTTTCTTCTTTCCCACTCCAAAATATTATAATAGTAATAAAAAAAAAAACGAAAAACCGCAGTACCCTTCTGACCTGAGTTGAGGAGGCTGTGGTCGATCCTGCGATGACACCACATGTGGCAGGAAATGGCGTTGAGGTGACTTCAGGCCAGAAGGTGGAAGAATAACAAACACAGGTCAGCTAACTGCAGTTCAAAAGAGACGCGTGGTCCGTCATTTTATTTTAAATACAAAAATGAATAAAATATTTAAACAAAAAACACTTGCTCACAGAGCCCAAAGAAAAAGGTTTAACAAAAACAAATCACGAACACAAACAATAACAAAACCTAAGGTCAGGCTGGGCAAGTGCCTTCACTGTTCCTATATGTTTGTTAGTTTTTTAAAATTCTTCTCTTCTCTCACTCTCGTTCCTCCTCTCGAACACCCACCCTGAATGCAGAGAGCTGCAGGTATTTATGCAGGTGACCATCTCCCAATTAGCAACAAATTAATCACTTAATTCGGGAGATGGCCACCTTCGGCACAAGTTTTAAAATTAGCAACTGGCAGAGGACGGGTTGCCAATCCTGTCTCTGCCAGAACACATCTAAATAAAAACAATAACAAAACAAATGCACAGCTACAACGTCATAAATACAATAACAAAAACACAGGTTTGCTGACATTTATACAAATACATAAACACAAATAAATAAATCATAATACAAGTACAACACGACACGGGCAGAGGGGGAGACCGCGTTCTAAAAATAAACACTGTACAGGGCTGCCCTGTTAATATATAGATAGATATATACACACATACATATACATACACACACACACACACGAGTAAATTCTTGTAAAACAAACTCTGATTAGATGCTTTTCCTAATACTATGAATTTCCTACATAGTCCTGGCCAAATTTAGCAGCCACGTACTGTAAATTACCTCTTATGATACAAATTCACTCAACACAGATTACCTGTTAGTGCCTCCCCAGGGAAGAAATTTGAATTGCCCTAGTTCAAACAGCTGAGTGCAAAGGATATTATGAAATGGATTAACTTGCATCCAGATTAGCGCCTCTGTTCTGTAATTTAGTGCGGTTTTGGGACTACTGATACTAAAATGTGTTTCAAGTTGTATAGTGTCCACGCATCTATGAAGCATAGAAATGAGCAGCAAACAGCGTATGCAAGACGTCACCCTGATGAGGTGGACACCTTGCTTTTGTGGCCCACAGGCAATTTCCACCTGGAGGGCTATGGCCTTAAATAAATCACATTATCTTCCAAAGTATAGACAGCACAGGCATGGTTCAGGGCTTGAATTCAAGGTAACCCCCTGGCCATTAGGACTAAAAGATTTGATATAAGTCTTACTCAGTACCACACTGGAAGGAGATATCCAGAAAAAAAAAAACATAAAAAACAAGAAACGCTTTTCATTTGTTTATATTCTATCGTAATTTTTTTCACCTTGTAGCACATGAAAAGAGCCAGATTTTTTCCAGTGCTTCCCCAACATGTCTACAACAGTGGATAAAAATTTGAAACTGATTGAATAAAGGGTTCAAATTCTGCATGAGTTTTTACAAAGATAGGCCCAAGGGTCCCCAGACCTCTCCAAAAATGAATATTGTGTAAATAATTATGGCCAGTCATACACTAGTTTCTTGAGCAAGTTCTAAAAGGGAGGTTACCTTCTGGCACCTCACATGCTATACATTGCCACATGAATTAGATTTTGTAATCCTGTTTTTGACTTATTTGTCCGATATTTCATTCAAAAGGTGGCCTTTTTGGAGAGCTTTGGGGTGCCCGAAATGTATCCATGATGAGTGTGCTTGACAAATACTTTCAGTTCATATGCCACAACTGTCAGGCACATTGCTCTCACGTAACTGTGTTTGTGCAGGAGAATGTTGCTACTGAGATTTTTTTGTAGCTCTGAATTTTCAGTACCTGACTGTATTTTTGTTACTCACTTGCTTGAAAGTATGTAAATGTCAAGAAGCAAAATAATGAGTTTTTTTTTTTTCAAAATAAAGTGGTTACATTCATTTAAGCACTGCTGACAGGTGAACATGTGTTGATTACTGGATAAGGGCGTCTTAAATGTCTATAATAATAATAATAATAATAATAATAATAATAATAATAATAATAATAATAATAATGAGATTGCAGATACCTTTGCTGCTGTAAATCAGGCTGCCAGACTGAAAACACCTCAGTTCCTTTCATCTTTACTTTGATTTACATGTAACTGAGTGAACTGATTGAGTGATTGTTGGAGCAGGCAGACAGCTTATCTTGAAAGGCTAAGAAACCTACACTGTCTCTAGGTGAGTAACATCACTCCTTGTAATCATGGAAATATAAAACAGTTTGCTAAACACTCCCATGCAATAATCTAAATCAATAAACATCAATGAGAAAATAATAAAGACCGCCGGGAAGCAACAATTACTTCTTGCAACTTGTATTGCATCGTAAAGATCAGGGACGGGATACAGCAGCACAGCACAGATGAGACATGGTGTTGCTCTTTTACTATGCAATAAAAATTGTTTAAAAAAATGTTGTTTCTATGTGCTCCTTGAGTCAAATGGTTGCATTTTCTAATAACATTTACAGTAAAAATGCATATAAAAAATTATGCATAATAATAATAATAATAATAATAATAATAATAATAATAATAGTAGTAGTAGTAGTAGTAGTAATAATAATAATAATAATGATAATGATAATGATAATGATAATAATGATAATAATGATAATGATAATGATAATGATAATGATAATAATAATGATAATAATTGTAGTGTGGATCCATTATACTTACAGATCTTTAAGAGACTCCAATCTATCTTGAAACGCTGCTTCACAGACGCTGAATCAGCGCTCTCCAACCCAGAAAGTTGGATCATTTTCGCCGTCACTTTCACTATTATCTGTCTCCTCCAAAACTTCAGAAATACTGAATCGACTTCTTTTGGGATGCTTTGGAACACTGCTCGCCATTTCTGTTCGATTTTATAAATTTTGCAAATTGAAAAATAATCAGAAAACGGTAAGAAACCTTGATCCTATCTGCGTAATGTTGCGCTCTCGCTTGCAAATATGTGTCTTGTTTACATACGCACATCGATTACTCTTCAATGGATTAGGCTACAAACAAAGTCAAGGTATTATTGGACAGCATGTGACCTCCCTTACAACTCCCTGGTCTTTTTACAGCTCTAGTCGATTTCGATCGTTAATCGGTAACCCGTCCCGCTCACTGTCCTGGCTGCACTCTAAGTCGGTGAGGGATTCTAAATCCTCATTGTGTTGAGCTGAGTGACAGATGGGGGGCAGATACACTTCCCTCTTGGGAGCCTCTGGGGTTTAACCTGGGACCTCTGTTTCTGACTAGGAGATTTCCTTGTTTTACCTGGACCTCCCACTATCTCCTCTTAAAAAGGAAATTTCTCAGACAATGCCTTGCCTTGGCCACTAGAGGGTCCTGGCTGACTTTCCCTTGAAATTAATACCTTGCTGGCTAGCAGCAATTAATTAACCCTCAGCAGTCCATTTATTCAGCGCCTTTCAGGCGCGTCTGGTCCAATTATTTTCACATGCATTGTTTATTTTACATGCATTGTTTAAAAGTAATTTTATTCAAAGTAAAACAGGTTTAAAATGCACTCCATATCAACAGGACACCCAGTACTGCATCTCCAGCCCCGCCCCTCCCCTTGTTCGCTGTATTTTTTACATACCTCTTCATAGTAGTGCATACTGATAAATCCTCTCCTGCTCACTTGTATTATAACCAAACTCCTCAATAATGCAATCCAAGTGATTATTTTATTACTGTAACATCTCAAAAAGCTCTGCAAATGTCTGTGATATTCTTTGAGCGCTGGATGTGGAAGCAGCTACCTTGTTTTTGTTATGTCTGTGTTAGGTCTCTGGTGCAGGGCTTCTGTGTATTGTTCAGATCCATCGCCTTTTTTTATTTTTTTTCCAGCTCCTTTCGGTCTCACTCGACCATTGAAAGGTTTTCTCGTCTTTTTCCGGAGAAAAAATGACTAGCTACCTGTCCTTGACGTCTTTTTGATGATGTCGGAAGAAAGTCCGCCATTGGACCGCAAAGTGTTAAGACAACTGCAGTCCTTTTCCATAATTATGGGGTACACTAATGTAGCCAACACCCCAGCCTTAACCTTAAACTTCTGGGATTCCTGTTTTTTTTTAATTTTTTTTTTATAGTTACCATGGTTTGGGGGTATGTTTTAACATCCCCATGAATACAAAGGAGCCTAACTTAATCTGTACCTGATGTTTCATGTTTTTCCAGTAAATTAGAAGGCACTAAACTTTACCAACAACCCGAGTCTAACAGGGCTACCATACTCTTCCCTTCTACCTCTATGGGTATTACATAGTCCAGCCTATTACAATCCAGAGTAAACCGGGCAAAAGTGACATTCCATGAATTCAGTTCTCTTTTTTTAGGACAGTTTTGTGCTATATGTCCCCAACCAAGCAATCGTAACACTATACCCTTCTAGGGTCAAACACCTTTCTATCAAAAGCACTGCTTGGTTCAGCCCCCCTTTTTCCAAGTCCTCTGTTAAGCTATACATCATCATTATACATTTTTTTTCCTTTCCCCAACCCAATGTCCCTTCGCGGTTTCCCAACTCTCTTCAGCATCCCCTTGCCCAAATAGTCTTACCGGTACCTCCTGTATTCCAGGGCTTTGGGTCCAAGGGTCGCCAGGGGCTCCGTGTTGGGTTGCTGTAAGATGAGCGGGCATTGTCCACGGGTGTAAACTGCTGCTCCACTAGAGAAATCAGTTAATATGCATTTTTAGGTTCACCCTGGGTCATCCATTTTCTTCAGAGGCAAGTTCCACAAAAAGTTATCCATCACTAGTAACTCAACTATACATGTTGGTCATTGGTCTCTGGTAATAACTACCTCCTGGCCAAGTGGAATAGGTCAAACATTTGTGACCTGGCGGTTTTCCCTTCCTCGCAGATCCGGGCATGAAATCTTTGTTTCCATACTGCCGAAGTGATGCCAGCTCTAGCCATAATCTCTGTTTTCAGCAACTGGTAGTCGACTGCTGCAGCGGGCTCAAGATCAGAGTAAGCTTTCTGCTCTGCGCCTGTTAAAAAGGGTGCCAGAATACCAGCCCATTGTGCTAGTGGCCAGGATTCCCTTTCATCAGTTCTTTCAAAGGACAGTAGGTATGCTTCAGTGTCATCAGCGGGTGTCATTTTCTGTAAGAAGTGGCTTGCCCGTATGGACCACTTATCCTCTCCGGCAGAGCTGATCCTTTCAAAGAGGCTTCGCCACTTGCGGTGATCTCGTTCTGCTTGCTCCATCAGAACTCTATTTTTCTCATGCTGGACGGAGATGTCTTGCTGCTGTGCAGCAGTGGCTTGCAATAGTTATTTTACTATCTCCACCATGGATTGTCCATGGTTAATAAATAACACCCCACTTCTGGTAGCATATATGGTGAATCCGTCCCTTATTCCTTGGGATTATCAAGGTGATCGCAGCTGATTTATTTATATTTATTTATACAATCATTACAACCAATTTAGCAGTAAATGATCCAATTTAAGAAGTCTTTTCCAACATGGCCTCCTGGTACCTTCATCTTTACCAAGATGGAGTGTCCTCTCCTAACCCCAGGGTCATAAAGCCTCTAAACTCTTGTTAGGTTAACACCCCATTACAGTACTTTATTAAGTACTTTAAATATACTATTCGGCGATCCTTGGAGAAATTACTCTAACTTAATATAAAGCAAATTAAACCTCTGCAGCCTTCTCTGTCTGCAATGCTAGCAGATGACCTTTCTCCCTGATTTCTTTTAATTGCTAATTTCTCTTGTTTTATTTCTGTTCGTTTGTTATTTTAATATTTTTCTTTTTCTTTGTCTTTGTTGAGGGGGTGTTAATTAGAGTTTCATTAGATATTTTCAGTATGGATGTTAGAAACACCTTTAATCTTTACAGTGCTTTATATTGATCTGTTGAACAATAACAACAAAACTTCAATAAACAGAATTATAAAAAAAATTAAGGTTTCAAGTGCAATTCATTTTCAGTGTAAGGGTTGCGACTATATGAACAGACTTTTGGCCATGGCTGTATACTTTTTAAAAGTTCACTTATAACTGTTTTTCAATTAAATGTGCAGTACTTTTAAATGTCTAATACTTGTCATTGTTCTGTATTTGAAGTGTGATTTCATTGTTACTGTAACCTTAATAAAAACTAGCAGGATGCATTTGGCTTCGACTGCCGATTTAATACAAATGTTCTGATGATACAATTTTTTTGCTGGTCCCTTGAAATTTTTATTGACGAGTCTGTGATCCTAGGGCTCCCCTTGTAAAAGCATAGCCGAATGGTGTGCAGGGTGGGTTATAAAGTCAGGGTAGTGCAGGTTCGCATCTTGGTTGTGCAAAGTCACCGGTTTTCGCTGGGGATTCCAGAGAATTTCCATTACATTGGCGCTTGTGTTCCCATTGATTAGGAAAGCAAAACCGTCAGGGACTGTTTCTTCTCATCTCGCTTTAGTGGACCTGTGATGGGGGGGGCCAGGTGGTGACGTCAGGCCAGATGCAGGAAGAAACGCAGACAAGGTACTGAGGGTAAAGGACATGGAAAACATTTATTCAACTAAAATAAATAAAATATTTAAACACAAACACTTTGCTCACAGAGCGAAATAAACAAAATCACAAACACAAAATAATACGATCAGGCTGGGCAGTAGCCTTCACTGATCCTACTTATTTTTAGTTTTGTTTTCCTCACTCGTTCCCGTTCTCTCCTGTAGAACACCCATACCTGGAGTGCAGAGAGCTGTAGGGTTTTATTCAGGTAACCATCTCCCGATTAGCAACAAATTAATCACTTCATTAATTGTGGAGATTGCCACCTTCTGCACAAGGTTTTTAATTACCCCTGGCAGAGGACGAGCTGCAGACCTCGCCTCTGCCAGAACACACCCAAACAAAAACAAAACAATAACAAAACATGGCTGCACTGTCATATCTAAATGCAAATAAATCATAATAAACAAACAAATACAAGACAATCAATTGCACAGGAGTGGAGGAGTACCCCGTTCTAAAAATAAATAAACAAATGTAAAGGGCTCCTTGCCCTGTTACAGGACCATACTGACCAGGCGTGTGGTGAGCACAAACAGACATTTCCTGAGGCCCGTAGTTCGCCAAAGTCCGCTGTCAAGCGCCTAGGTGTAAAGAGGCAATTTGCCTATAAAAACCTTCAGTTCTCCTGAGCTGTTGTTGGGAATGTCTGCGGTGAGAGAACTTAATTGGACATTAAAAATCTGGTAGGAAATCGGGGATAATAAGCCTTGTTGTTTCGGACTTCATGTCATTCCTTGGTTGAATTTCCATGTCTTTATTTCAAATGTATTTTTCTATAGTACTTTTCTATGGCTGTGGTTTCTTATAAAATCTTTAGCTAGGAAAGCATTATAACGTAAAAAGGTGTATATTACAGGAATAGTTTTACATGCACCTATGTATAAACATGAGTAGTACAAGGTCATATTTCTTGTAATAAAGACTTCTGTCACCATGGTAACTTAGATTGCACAAAGGTTAGAGAACTCTCGCAATCCTATAATTGGGAACATTCATTCAGTCAGCAATGGGGGCAAGGGTTACAATACTGCTACAGACCTGCTTTCTAAGCAGGTGGAATAACACGCTGCACTGAGACATATGACTAGTGCTGTAAGACAAGGTAGTGCTCCTGAGAGCAGACCTTGTTCCAGGGGCTGCCAGTCTCTCAGTCTCTATCGGAATGACCCTGTCTACTTCACTAAGTGCTGCCAACTGACAGTTCTCTGAATTTCCTGCTCGTAAATTTTTACAGCCGTGTTTTTTTTTTTTTTTTATGCCGCCTGTATAAATATAATTCCCGAAAAGCCTTCACTCTCCCCCCTCCCCCTCCAATTTCCATGTTACCAGTAAAAAGAGATATGAATACTATTCATGCTGATGCTTTCTCTGCCTATCTGCTGTATTTATAACTGGTCTGTGTGGATAAAATGAACAGGAGCAGCTGGAGAGGTGACGTTTGAGTTTCTCTCCCTCTTTCTCCTTCGCTCTCCCTCCCCTTTCCATCAATTTTAATTCAGTGCAATTCAGTAATGCTTACTATGCTTCTATTATGTACATTTTTAGAAATTCATCTGTTTTCCATGGTTGAAAAATTACATTTACTAATCTTGGAAAATAATATTCCAAACCAGAACTACAATAGAGATTGCTAGAGAACACAAGATATTAAACAGGTGAGACTTGAATTAAGAAAAGGATTTAAAACTTGCCTAGAATGCTATCTTTCCTCCTGTGCTACTTTAAATATTCAACATTGTTTCATTTAAAAATTTTATTTAAGCATTTAACAGACACAATAAATTATTTAGATAGAAAATATTGTCGAACACATGATTCAGTGCATGAACTGACTGTTCCCAAAGTTTGAAAGTGTATTATAAGCCACAGCCCAATTAGAACCTAGCAACTACACTTTAAAAATTCTGTAGACATACACACCCAGCCCTTGTTATATCGGCCCTCGCTATACTGTGGATTCGGATATATTGTGGTCCTGGAGTTGGCTCCTCATTTTTACTGTCTAACTGTTTTTTATTTCGCACTGACCATTACAAACAACAGTATACAAAACAATTAAAAGCAAAGCATTAATGTCGTACTGTATATACACACGCATTGCACAATAACACAAAACAAATTCAATATCTACTTGCTGAAGCAGTTTTTATTTTAGCCAACAAGGTGTTTTAAACTAAACTTAACTAATTAGCAATTAAGAAACTGATATATGCAATGGATAAAACAATGCATTGAAAAGTAACTAGCTTCAGGTGTAATTTTATTTTTGTGTCTTCTCTTTCTATTTATGGCGCTTTCAGTCATTCAAAAGGCTTTTAGGTAATGTTGGTACTACACGTTATTTTCTGAAAAAGTGCTGGGACTGAACAAAACATTAATTTCAAATCATATGACAATGTGACCTTTCGACTTTGCCAGCTCCAGCTGATCTACATGTACAGAGCGAGTTGGTGGGGCTGACGGAGAAAGGTTGCATTGTCACATGATGCGAATGGCATGAGGAAAGCTGTTCTGTTCCAGCACCTAGGGTTCTCCAGACAAACTCAAAGCAAGTTCAAAGGTAGAGAAAAATGATATGAAATCATTTCTTACAAACATAGTAAATGTGAAACAGATTACAGCTCTGGCCAAAAGTTATGCATCGCCTACAATCTTAGGATTAAGACATGATTAAAAAAGAAACTATAGGATCATAAATTTAATCTTTTATTTAACATCACTAAAAATTATATTGCAAGTGTCTACCGGAAGACATAATAGTAGAACAGTATTTCATGTTAGATTTCAAAATGTCACATTTTTTAATTTTCTGTTAAGTATATGGAAAACTACAAAGCGGTATGCAATTCCATAAGTTAACGTAGCATTATTCACCAGGCTTCATTCAACTTGATGAAGCAACATTAATTAATCTATAGGTTAATACAAAACTTTTGGCCACAGCTGTAGAAATGACAGTTGAAACTACCCCCAAAAAAGATGTTTTCTCACAAGTCCCTTCTCATAGATATTTCAGTTTGACTGAAGTCCTTACATCCTGACCCCACACTACAGATTCACTCCCTGTGCAGCAGCTGCACACTGTAAAGAATAGAAGCAAAGAAGGAAAAACTAACTTAAATGAGCAAAATTGACTAAGTGGAATTACAGTACATAAGATTTGATACGCACAGAAGAAACAAGAATATGGTAATAGATTAGCTAATTTCTGTGTATGTCCCCTATGGGGGGGGGGGGGGGGGGGGGGGGGGGCATCTAAAGGTTAAACAACTTCCACGGTAAATATTTCACTTGTGGGTGAAATGCCTATCATATCATATTGTCCTTCTGATGTTACACCAGAATTAAGTCTCCTGTGCCTTCCCCAAAATGTTGTTCTGCATACTACAAAAAAAAAAAAGAAAAGAAAAAACCCATACACAGCAAAAGGAACATATGGTGCCAGCTAAGATTGCCACGACGGCATGTTTTTGCTAACAGAAATTGGCATAAAGAGGCACGGAATGGTAGAATTAAAGTGAAATGATATGCCTTGATGTAAAACCTACCTCGACTAACCTGGAATGTTTGGTTTTATAGTTTTGATGGAGGTGCCAGTCCTTTTATAACTTACTAATGATCCAAACAATAAAACTGCGTTTTGGCCTCTTAAAAGTATGTTTACCACTGAGAACAGTGGGGAGAGGTGCTTTGTTCCTGGGATTTTTTTCTATAGATCCTCACGAAAAGAAAATGTGGAGGGTCAGTTTATTAACTACAGAATTGGGCCACATGGTATAGGTCAGTTAAGGGACCTATAAAATATGGCCTTAATAGTTAATAGGGGAGGCGGGGGTGTTTGTACTGTTCAAGATACATACAATTCACTGTAACAAATGACTAGATAAGAAACACAGTTTTTGCAGTCTAGTTAAGCTTGCTAGTAATGTGAACTGTTTATCCCCAAGCTTTTATTTAGTTTTTTATTGTTTGGAGTAAATTGACTGTGTTTCAGCAATTTCTGTTTTGTTTTTAGGGTCCTCATTCAAAACCCCTCGTGAGCTGACTTGTCTGTCATGAGGACAGCCTTGGTTTTGCACCAGTTTTCACCAAACAATCCTAGCCCCATACAGGCTATAAGCTCGCAATTTTATCCAGATATGTGTAACCCTTTAGGTAGTGTAGGATTATCCCAGGGTTAGGAGGAACATCTGTGCACTGATTATTGTCTAAATCAAACATGTAAATGAGATACGAAAACAAATGTTTACAGACCTTTTCTGGCCTAAGTTAGAGACAAAATTGAACAGTGTCCATTTCAAGTGTTAAGACTGGTCTGAATATTGACCTTCCCTAATGCCTACAGCTATTACTGGCCTTTTGCTAGTAATTTGATTGTAGCTGTACTAGATTGAGCTTCATGAGCAGCTGAAAAAGATAAAGGGAGAACGTGAGGGCTGTCAGGTATCCTTTAAGCTAGCAGGCCTCTAGATAAAAGAAAGAAGGCCTCCGTCTCTAATTGGCCGCATTACAGCAGAAAGACAACACCACTGCTTTAATTTCAGGTTCAAAGGGCGCTGTATTGTGTTTGTAAGGTCGTCGTTTGGGGTCACCTGCTACTGACAGCCTTCCGGCTTCATTGAGTCATATCATGCCACCAACATTGACAGGAACTATCCTGGGCTAGTAATAGAGGAGAGTCAGGAAAACACTGACTCACCCCAGCAGATGGTTCTCATATCTTTGAGGTTGCTGATGGCAATTACTGCATTGCTAAAGAGAGCAAGTGGACAGGTTCATAGGTAGGTGTCTGGGGTTCAGAGTTCAGCAGTTTGAGCTACCTGGCTAGTTAGAAACCAGGGTTTTATAATGGGAAGTACATTGTAGATTCTGCTATAGAACATTATAGATTCTGCTATAGCCTGTACTGGAAAAAAATAAATAAATAAATAAACATTCACAGTACAGTTTTTCATACATTAAAACAAAAACAGCAAACCTACAGCTTGTAACAGTAAAACCTACAATAAAGAAAATCATAATAAAAGACTGTATTATAGTTACAACATAAAGTGCAAGTGCACTATGATACCAACAGCACTGTCGGCTTGCTCTATCAAGTAACTTTTAACTTTCAAAAAAAAATCTTTCAAATGGCTTTTCAACTGGTAAAACCGTCATAATAAAGCAACAAAATAAATATGTCAGCAGGCTGCTTGCACAGTCCAGCTTCCACCTCTTCCTGTTTGTTTTTAAGTTAGGTGCACGTCTTGGGATGGGTATATGAGAGTTAATGGTAACATGTTACATTGTGTCTCTATATTACTATGTATTTGCATAGTAGTTACATAGTAAGTGCATGTGTCCTTGCACCTAATTACAATGTACTTAACATGTTTTTGTATGATATATGTAAGTACACAATTGTATCGGAAAGGGGTTAGATTTAAATCATGCAAAAAATAATAAATGCATAACTGTGCATAATATTATTATAATTCATTGGAGAATATCACCATAATGTAAAGTGTTACTGAGTTAATAGGAAGCAATATAGTGCTAGTCAGAAAACACTTGTGACAGTTATATGTAGTATTTTACAATAGAATCACTGACTATCTGATCACAGTGCTGACTATTAGTAAATAGCAGCACCATGTAATGCACTGCTGTGTATTGTATTGTCAGCTTTCCAAAATAAATCTTGATCCAAAGGAAGCTGATCACTTGGTAACATAGGCTGGTCTATACTGACACGTTTGGTGATCTGGCTTACATTGCATTGTGTCTATGGTAAGCACTTTGTTACAGATTGTCTGGTGATACTGGTTCATTTTATAATACCACTTAATGTATTTATGACGAGCGCTCATGTACAGGATCCCACATGTACAGTATCATTTAGTTATTGTGAAGTTGTTCTGTGTTCGACTATCATAAAGATTGGGACAAGGTCGAGATTGACGTCAGCAGACTTACAGAACAAAGACAGGTTTATGCAGCGCTGACAAATCTGAAGGGAAAATAGGCTAGCAGACGGCATGTAGGCTGCACAGCCGCCTTTAAGAAAAGCTGAAAAACTGAAGGGTAGATCAATCAGCAAGTCAGGGTCACACCTGCTGAGCTATCAAGGCAACTGTGTATTACTGCTGAAACGTCAACTGATGAGCTATTTTGGTTTTGACTGTTTAGTGGAATACGTTTGTCAGTAATCTACTTGTAATACAAAACTAGAGTTTTCAGTTTTATGAAAAAGAAAGCAGAGGAGCATGAATTGCATTCACAGTATAGGTATGACAACTTTATCTTAATATATAACACAGGCAATTCATGCATTTGAATCACATATCTCATGTACCATGTGTTTATGGCCTAAAATGCTTTATGCTTTCGTTTTTAGTCGGAGGCAGTCCGTGCTTTCATAATTATCTAAAATGCAGGTTAGCTGCATCTGAGGATCATTTTACAGTGATCTGCATAAGAACATGCCTAAAACAGTAGCCATAAGTAAGCATCTTTCTTAAAATATAATTTGTTATACACATAGATGATAGTCCCTGAAAGTTCATGCAGTCCTGTGCACAGAATATATTAAAAAAGCAATAGATTTTTTTGCCTTGGATAAAAATTGCACCGTTGTGATATAATTAGTTGGTGTAAGCGCTTACCAAATCTACCCCAGAGGAAAACTGATTTACAAAACAATAAGAACATCAACAAAGTTGTAAGCTCCAAGTGAAAGACAATAATACCTGTCTGGAGTGATATTATCAAGTCTGTCTAGGTAACCACAAGGGAGTTCTAGCTACCAATATTGTGGGTGTCACTCTGTTCAACAGTAATTCAAAATTGCAATATATACAGAGTAATAGTAACAGGATGTGAACATGTGTTTCAATGAAATACCTGGTTTAGGCAAAGCTCTGCTTATAATAGCCGTCATAAGTTACTGGGGCCTAGGGACTAGTAAGTAGCCTTAGAATGTTAGAGACCTGTGTGCAGCTGAGGAATGAAGCTATTCTGGCAGCAAAATAAAAACTAAAATCTTGTATTCATGAACCTGTAGCAGTTCGCTTACGTAGACAGCATAATAACAGCATTTGTGCCTTATGAAAGATTGTGGGCAAGACCTATTTAAATAACCTTCTTGAAAATGAACAGGAATTTCACATTCAACTAAACTACATCATCGGCAAAAACAAAGGATTGGTCTATTCATAATGGCTGTTAAGACTCATTTTCCATTTCACAGATTTACTTCAAAAACAATAGAAACCAAGTTGGTACCTAACTCTGTAAATGGTGTCAAAGGTTTTGCATAATCATTGACCCTTGGACAATGGCCTCCAAAGTGGAAGATGCAATTTTATACAATGGTTCCTTTTACATTTCAAGGAAATATGTTCTTCAAGCTCCATATCTCAAGTATATCCTAATATAAATCTACAGTTTCCTTATTAATTATAACTGTTTACTGTACCTATGGGCTAGAGGGCGGCAGTCCAGATCTGCAGGGAAATTTGGAAAAAACTGAAAATGCAAGTAGATATAATGCCGTGTTCTGCAGAGCATCTTATATGTTTAGTATTTGTATTAATAATGGCTTATACAAATCAAGTAAACATAATGATATTAAACAATGCGTGAGTTAAGTACCAATTTAATGCATCAAGCCCTTTGCTGGTAAAATCCTGCTGTGCTGCATGTCTGCATTTGTTTCCTCCTGTTTCCATGTTTTCTGCCCCTTGTGAAAGTCAAGGTGACATGCCAGCCACACATGTGCTGGAAACAAAGGGATATTTTGAGGTAGGTCCTGTCTGTCTGAGTCAGCTAATGCTTCTAAAAGAGAGGTGGATCGCAGTTAAGCTCCCATTAAGACTGGAATGAGTTGAATTTAGCTCAGCTTTGCTTTGCATGTGTGGTGATCTGTTTCCATGAAAAGTATGCAACACTTACAGAAAATCCATATAGCCATTCCATGTTTATAAAAATAGGCATGGCACTGTTGTCTCCGATATATCATACAACTCGCCCACTCCCCTCCCTCTTTCCTATTCCTATGTACACTTAAGCAATTTTCTTTCATACTTCAAATATAGTTCAAATTAAAATACTTAAAAGTCCAAGGTCCAGTAGATTTGTATTTTTTATTGTTTTTTTCTTATTGGGACTCTAAGCAACTTTATCTCAGCAAAAATGTCTTCTGCAAAAACTTCTGAGAAAGTCAACAACTAATAACACTGTGTAACAATTTATTTTTTTTTTGTTCCTGGGTAGTAAGTGTTATTTCCTAATTGCTTATGCCTCAAAAGTATAGAAAATGGCTCTTATTCCCCACAAACTTTGCTTTTGTGACCAGGACAGTGATATTTCAAAATATCACTATTTCCAATGGGAAAACGGGCAAATGTATGTCTTTTCGTTCACATAAAGTCAGTAAAAAACAATATATTTTTTAAACAAAAATTGTGTTACATAGTGTAATACAAAAGATAAAGTGAACCTACAGTTCAGTACTGGGGATCTGAGAGCCAACAAATTCAGTACATATAATATAGAGAACTCAGTATGGGGACCATCAAATTCCATACACTATAGTTTAGAGAAAGCAGCCCTGGGGACCAGCAAATTCAATACAGTATAGTTTAGAGAACTCAGTCCTGGGGACCAGCAAATTCCGTACACTGTAGTTTAGAGAACTCAGTCCTGGGGACCAGCAAATTCAGTACAGTATAGTTTAGAGAACTCAGTCCTGGGGAAGCAAATTCAATACAGTATAGTTTAGAGAACTAAGTAGTGGGAATCTGAGTGCCAACTAATTCAGTGCAGTATGTTATAGATAACTTAGTACTGGGGATCTGAGAGCCACCCAATTCAATACAATATATTATAGAGAACTTCAGAACTGTACTGAGGATCTAAGAGTCAGCCAATTCAGTACAGTATATTAGAGAACTCAAGAACTATATTGGGGGTTTAAATGCAAGCCACTACTGTGAGGTTGGCTAAACCATAAATTTGAGGTAGTGATGGGTTAAATCAATATTTACCTTTCACCACAACAAAATAAGTATTTTGCAGGAACAGCGAGTTAGTGATTGAGCAAGTGAGGGACTGTACCTCTCTTCTCTGAGTCTGGTTTCACGGTGTACCGCTGTTCTCTGAGTCTGGTTTCAGGGTGTACCGTTCTTCTCTGAGGCTGGTTTCAGGGTGTACCGCTCTTCTCTGAGGCTGGTTTCAGGGTGTACCGCTCTTCTCTGTGTCTGGTTTCAGGGTGTACCTCTCTTCTCTGAGGCTGGTTTCACGGTGTACCGCTCTTCTCTGAGGCTGGTTTCAGGGTGTACCTCTCTTCTCTGGGTCTGGTTTCAGGGTGTACCGCTCTTCTCTGAGTCTGGTTTCACGTGTACCGCTCTTCTCTGAGGCTGGTTTCACGGTGTAACGCTCTTCTCTGAGGCTGGTTTCACGGTGTACCGCTCTTCTCTGAGGCTGGTTTCACGGTGTACCGCTCTTCTCTGAGGCTGGTTTCAGGGTGTACCGCTCTTCTCTGGGTCTGGTTTCAGGGTGTACCTCTCTTCTCTGAGTCTGGTTTCACGGTGTACCGCTCTTCTCTGAGTGTGGTTTCACGGTGTACCGCTCTTCTCTGAGTGTGGTTTCACGGTGTACCGCTCTTCTCTGAGTCTGGTTTCACGGTGTACCGCTCTTCTCTGAGTCTGGTTTCAGGGTGTACCGCTCTTCTCTGAGTCTGGTTTCACGGTGTACCGCTCTTCTCTGAGTCTGGTTTCACGGTGTACCGCTCTTCTCTGAGTCTGGTTTCACGGTGTACCGCTCTTCTCTGTGTCTGGTTTCAGGGTGTACCGCTCTTCTCTGAGTCTGGTTTCACGGTGTACCGCTCTTCTCTGAGTCTGGTTTCAGGGTGTACCGCTCTTCTCTGAGTCTGGTTTCAGGGTGTACCGCTCTTCTCTGAGTCTGGTTTCAGGGTGTACCGCTCTTCTCTGAGTCTGGTTTCAGGGTGTACCGCTCTTCTCTGAGGCTGGTTTCACGGTGTACCGCTCTTCTCTGGGTCTGGTTTCACGGTGTACCGCTCTTCTCTGAGTGTGGTTTCACGGTGTACCGCTCTTCTCTTAGTCTGGTTTCACGGTGTACCGCTCTTCTCTGAGTCTGGTTTCAGGGTGTACCGCTCTTCTCTGAGTCTGGTTTCACGGTGTACCGCTCTTCTCTGAGTCTGGTTTCAGGGTGTACCGCTCTTCTCTGAGTCTGGTTTCACGGTGTACCGCTCTTCTCTGAGTGTGGTTTCACGGTGTACCGCTCTTCTCTGAGTCTGGTTTCACGGTGTACCGCTCTTCTCTGAGTCTGGTTTCACGGTGTACCGCTCTTCTCTGAGTCTGGTTTCAGGGTGTACCGCTCTTCTCTGAGTCTGGTTTCACGGTGTACCGCTCTTCTCTGAGTCTGGTTTCACGGTGTACCGCTCTTCTCTGAGTCTGGTTTCACGGTGTACCGCTCTTCTCTGAGTCTGGTTTCACGGTGTACCGCTCTTCTCTGAGTCTGGTTTCAGGGTGTACCGCTCTTCTCTGGGTCTGGTTTCAGGGTGTACCGCTCTTCTCTGGGTCTGGTTTCAGGGTGTACCGCTCTTCTCTGGGTCTGGTTTCACGGTGTACCGCTCTTCTCTGAGTGTGGTTTCACGGTGTACCGCTCTTCTCTGAGTGTGGTTTCAGGGTGTACCGCTCTTCTCTGAGTCTGGTTTCAGGGTGTACCGCTCTTCTCTGAGTCTGGTTTCACGGTGTACCGCTCTTCTCTGAGTCTGGTTTCACGGTGTACCGCTCTTCTCTGAGTCTGGTTTCACGGTGTACCGCTCTTCTCTGAGTCTGGTTTCAGGGTGTACCACTCTTCTTTGAGTCTTGACCCTTTTCATTACTGATTGTGGGGGCTCCATGCCAGCCAGCAGCCAGGACAGCCAGACGCGGGTCGCTCAGTTTTTGGAAGGTCGGCCCACCCAGAAGGAAGGAGAGGGGCAGCCAGGGGAACAAAGGCCCATTTGTCACTCAAACTGGGCTTTTATATGGGCCTGGGGCCCCTCCCCGGCAAGGAGATGTTATCTCAGAGATGCAATATCCCTTCACTGCGGGCAGTTTCATTGCCGTACAGGCCTCCAGTGTTAGTACAGTACCAGTGCAGATTGACCCCCTAATTACAGCTCAGGGTATGTTTGTGAGTGTCTTTGCACTATGTGTAGACAGTACAAGTGTGTGTAGGTATGCTAGAAAATAAATAAATGTGCTACAATTGTGTCCATACATTTATCTATCTATCAGTTGAGATTGGGGGGCAGTGTTGGCCATGGAAGGAGTCTGTGTTGTGCTTCTCAAACCATTCGTGCACGATTCTGTCATGATTAGAAGGGTGCATTATTGAGTAGCCATTGTCATCAGGGTTAAAATGCAGCATTGTAGGGTGGACTTTATCTGCAACAATGCTTAAGTAAATGCAGCAATTGCTCTCCCTTTCAAAGTAATCTAGGGACCCAGGGCTTACCAGGAGAACATGCCATGACACAATCTAGCTTATTTGTGGTAGCACTGGACTTGTGAGATGGCTTGCTTCATGAAAGCACCACAACCGTATTTAATGTTTTGTTAGGCAGAGTAAAGATTAATTTCAGTGTCTTTGTTATTTTATTGCCTCTCTTAACATATGTGAGGTTTTGACAAAGGGTTTTTAGATTCTGTTTAATTCTCTAAACACTGAAATGTTGACATAGTTGAAATATTGTTAACTAGTCAGATAGCCCATAACAAAAAGGACTCAAATAGTTTAAAATAAATTAGTACATATTAATATGTGTAAGGCTATAAATAACCATCTCGTATTAAAGAAATAACCTTACTTTATAGATACTTTTGTTTAAACCCTAAAGACAACAGTATGTTATCTTTAGTGTTTAGTCATTTCAGAAAACCCTAATAATAGTAAATGTATGAAACCCATTTTTAGAAATCATATTTCTCACAATATAAAATAACATGCAAGTGGTTGGGAAGATGGTAAATTAGTTATATAACTAATTTACTGTTTTGGAAATCTTGAAGAAATCTATTTTATTGCTGCAGTGCTTTCTCAATGGTGTAATACTATGTGGTTGTAAGCTGTTTAAAGATGTCTATGAATGTTGTAGAATTGCTTCTACAGTTGTATTTTGCAAAATACTGATTTTAAATAGAAGAGGACTAAGCCAGAAGATTTTCATCACAACAAAAGTAAAACCAGGTAAGGTATTTTAAAGCCTTGGGTTCATTTCCTTTAAAACTCATTTAGTTTACCTGGATTGCAGGTCTGCCTAAGCCCCATTATCCAGTACAGTAGATGCCGGTTATAAACAACCCTAATAAAGACAATTTTCAGTTATTAACAACATTTTCACAGGAATCAATAGACTTTAATGTTAATGGATTTCGCTTAATGAAAACTTTTTTTTACAATTTCTATGGCAACGGCACGCACACCAATGCATCGCAGCGTCTATGTTTGTATCAGTTTTCATACCACAGCTGTACATTTATTGAGTCTGATTGTTGTCTGTCGTCATGGCTTCAAAATGTGTAGGCCTTTCTATAGCCGATGAAGTTCAGATTCTGGAGGCACTACGTGAACCCGGTGCTAAACAAGTACGGGCAGCAGAAAAGTCTGGCATCTCAAATCTGTATCCCGCGTTTTGAAACTGGCTACGAAGCTGCACGCAAAACTGAGAGCAAGTTACAGCTGGAGGTGGCGAATCGTAAAAAAACAAACAACATTGGACAACTACTACTTAAAAATGATGCTTCTGTATTAAATGTAAGTCCTGTATACCACGTTTGTTTAGTGTTTTTAAGGATATTGCTAGTACGTTGTTGTTGCACTGTGCACAATGCAGAACAGTGTATACTTTTTTGTTTTACACATCTGTGTAGTATTAGTAAACAGTTGTTCTGATAGTTTGTGTTTTTCGTGTTTATTTTTCAACACTGTAATGAACCAAACGTGTAATTCAGTGCGCTGTTTTAACAACTACAGTATCCATGTTTTTTTCCATGTACATGCACTTGAAATTGTGGCTTTTTGCTTAATAACAACGTTCGGATAATAACAACTTTTTGCTGGGAACAGAGAGGTTGCTAGTAAGCAGCATTTACTTTATTGTGTTGTCTCCAGTTCTAATGAACCCATTTGACCCTGTACCTATGGAGCACATGGCCACAGCAGCAGCAAAAGAGCTAAACCCCTGACCTGCGTTTTTCATTTTTCTATTCTGGGTTCGGTGAACGCACAACACAGCCCTCTTGACAATGCAATTCCCCCCTTGGGAGCCAAAGTGGAAAGTTTGCTTTAACGCAGGGCAGAAGATAAAAGGCACAGCCGCTTGTATCTGTTTATCCTGCTTGGCATGTTCTGATCTCCCCTCATGCATCAGCTGTTGAGCTCTCTGGCTGTCTTTTAGTCTCAAAGAGGGGCTGTCTGCAGCCGGATTACCTGCCTCCCTCCCCCTCCTCTCTCCCCTTGCCCCTCATCACCTGGACCATCTCTTGCAGGACATTCTTCTCCGGTATCTCACTTTGACGCTCAAACCCAAACGAGTTTATAAAAAGATAAAGGAGACCGGGCACAGGGAAGGATTAAGGGGTCTCCAAGTTTTAATTTTAAATACTATTTGATCTCCCAGCTTCCACTGGGACTGAGCGTGATTTAATTACCTAGTGCCTCCTTAATCCCGGCAGTTTATAAATATATTAATATATTTTAACAGCACAGTAGATGCGTGGCATGCCAGAGTTGCTGGCTTTAGTGCTTGTGTGAAGAGGTGGCGCTGGAAACTCCTGTTCTTTGTCTGTCATTAGTGCAGGGCAAGTGCAGAGGTGAAGGGATAGTCTCTTCATACATACTGTAGCCCCTATTCTAAAATGGCATCCCTTACACTTCCAGAGAACTTGAGAGCACGCAAAATTCACATCTTACTTGTGACATAGTGATTCACAATATGGTTTTTGGCATATTAACACTAAAGCTGTGTGTCCCTTTTATGAAGGTGGTAGGGATAATTTCACTCTATCCAGGTGACTCAAAGTGCTAGACTTCCTGAAAGCAGAGAGAGATGTATTTAACGTAGCACCATGTATCCTGTATTAAAATGGAAATACGTATAAAATGTGTTTCTTTTATAACTGCACATTCAAGACGTTGAATGGAAGTGCACAGTAGGTATGATTAATGGATTGTTTTGTTAACCACTTTACATTGATGAAAGGCACGAAGAGTAAGAAAAAAGATTTAATTTATTTTTAGTTTGAATATATAATAAGCACAGCGTTAATTTCCACATTGACGTGAAACTGATGTTTTTTTTCTTCCTTGTCATTAAGTGACATGACTATATGAGATCAGATATCCTAGTTATCAAACACCTTTTGACACTAAAAGTAATATTAGTGTTATTGCTACATTTGTAATATTTTCTTCTCAAAGACCACAATTCCTGGCAAGTGCATCCCAGAGGTATAGCGAAGCTCACAAACCTTGTGAATAATATACAGTAGCCCCTGATATTGATGCGATACAGCCCTGTGAAATATCAATTAGATCATTTGTATCAGATAGCTTTTTAATTTAGTGTGCATTAGATTTAATTTAGTGTGCATCAGATATTTAACTATGTATTATAAAAAGAATATATAATAGAAGGTGCTTTTTCAAATACAAGGTTAGACAGGCTGGTAAGCCCCCTCGTCTGTAGCCTCTCTTACCTCTTTTGGAGTGTATCATACGTATAGCACTCTGTAATATTCTATACATCACCGAAAATGCAGTTTAGGAATTAAGTCTTGTGTCAAACCCATTTCTACCATTTCAAAGCACAACCTTCCTCCCTGTAACTATCTAATGCTGTCTAATGTTTGAACCCAGATAAAAGCTCCTATCCTACAGCAGTGCCAGTGCGGTTGAAAGTTCAATCACAAACATGTAATCGATTTGTTGTGATGGGATACAATCGGCAGATGTAGTGTTCACTTGGTTTCACTTTCTGTCTGAGCATCTGCTCAGCTTCATTCCACATGCAATTTATGATATCTGAATAAAAACATCATAACAGTTCTTAATGTTGAAATACATCACAGGCATTGTTAGGACTAGATTTTTACAATTTTTGTACGATTTTTAAATCAAATTTTGGTCCAAAAACCTGCATATCCTGTTCATATTACAAATGTGAAAGTTATCGTCTTGTAAAGCCTGGAGACTATTGATGCAAACTGCAAAGCAACATAAGTCGCTAACTCTTTTCACCCAGGGACCCACCTTGGATGATGTGTGAAATTTTATGACCCATATATTTTATTTTATTGTTTTTAAACAAGTTGTCTCCCAGCAAATGCATACCAACATAAAATTACCCTATTTGCACTGTCAGAAATGTGTGATATTAAAAAGAACAAGAAGAATAGAACTTATAAATATGAATAAATAGATGGAGTTATACCTTCATTGAGACGTGCGTTTGGTTCAATGCTACAGAAGTTAATGCTGAGACTGGTGACACTGATGCTACAACTGGAACTGGTAAGACTGATGTTGCCACTGCTGGGACTGGTAAGACTGGTGTTGCCACTGCTGGGACTGGTAAGACTGCTGATACTAGTGCTAAGACTAATAGGATTGCTGGGACTGTATGATTAAACATTGATTTAGAAGGCATTACTTTAAATATAGAGTTTGCCAATCCTCCTATGGTCTGATCTATTGAAACGCTGTAACACTTCCTCCTGGGACACCTGCTTGTCTCTGTGGACATGTAGTGGTGCAAAGCCATTCAGTCTATTTTCATCCATACTGCTGCAAGAGCAATCACACATATTGAAACGATGCAGTCAGTTAAACACATCCTACGTCATGAACCACAATATTAACCCAGATATGCCTGCATATTTCTGTTATAGTGACAGTAAATAATGGAAGAAAGTAAAGAAATCACAGAATCAGCATCGAACTGAATAAAAGTGAGATGAAAGGAGGCCCTACAAAGGAAGTCGGTTCTGAAACATACTGTAGCGAGTTTGGGGATTGCTTTTAAAAGCACAGCGGGTTCAGCACCACGAACAGCAACAAAAGTACAGTAACACACCAGACAGAAACCAACTACCCACCAAGCGCTGCAGCGCTCACCGATATTTACACAAGTGGACTAACTGAAGCCACCCAAAGTCCCAAATGGCGGGCTGGTGCACTGGCAACTTCATTTCCAGGTTGGGCTGGTGCAGTGCCAAGTTGGGGAAAGGTTACAGTGGTCCCTGTACTGTAGTGAGTCGGCCTGTGTGCTAAATACAGATGGCCTATTAGCCAGTACTGTATAATGCTATAAACCTATGCCAGGTAGGGCAATACTTGGACAGAGCATCAGTGTGCAGTTGACAAGAAATAAATAAAACCATATAAGTAAAGCAAACTCAGCTGCCCAGTTTACACATTATCTACAGCACATCAGATTTAAAAACAGTAGTTCTCTGGATTTTTTTTTCCTAAAGAAAACATTAGGCAACTTTTTTTTTTTTTAAACTACTTGTTTACCTAGAGATGGCTTCTTCTGAAAGAAGTGTGTTACAGATTGGTTTCTTCGTTTTATCTTTGAGTATGTACAGTAATGAACCGTCCACTAAATAAAATACTGGATTAGTATACTAGTATAGCTCCAGGGTCCAGTTGTACTCTAACGAGAAAAAAAAAGAATGGGACTGGATCTGGGATCACTGGAATCGGATCATGTGAAGGTGTTGGGCTAAGCGGATCTGGATCAGGCTCCACTGATTCCTAATCTTGATCCAATTCTGGAGCTGCAAGTGGTGTAACTAGGGAAAGTAACCAATGAGAAGTGAACATGTCTGTGTGGCGCGAAGTTTAAATACCCCGGCTGTCAAATATATACAGCATGAGATCACATCAATGTTATGAAGAAATGACAAATAAAGTAAAAAAATCTAAAAACATGTTATGCCACTCTTAAAAATGAAAGTGGGCACATTATTAAAAAAAAAAAAAATATATATATATATATATATATATATATATATATATATATATATATATATATATATATATATATATATATATATATATATATATATATATATATATATATATATATATATATATAAATATATATATATATATATATATATATACAGTGGCTTGCAAAAGTATTCAGACCCCTGACCAATTCTCTCATATTACTGAATTACAAATGGTACATTGAAATTTAGTTCTGTTCAATATTTTATTTTAAAACACTTAAACTCAAAATCAATTATTGTAATGTGACACTGGTTTTATATTGCGAAATATTTTTAAGAAAAATAAAAAACTGAAATATCTTGCTTGCATAAGTATTCAACCCCCACACATTAATATTTGGTAGAGCCACCTTTCGCTGCAATAACAGCTTTAAGTCTTTTGGGGTAAATATCTACCAGCTTTGCACACAGTGTCAGAGTGATTTTGGGCCAGTCTTCTTGGCAGATTTGCTTCAGGTTGTTCAGGTTGGTTGGATGACGCTTGTGGCCCACAATTTTCAAGTAATGCCACAGATTCTCAATGGGATTGAGATCAGGACTTTGACTGGGCCACTGTAGGACATTCACCTTTTTGTTCTTGAGCCACTCTAATGTTGCTTTGGCCTTGTGCCTGGGATCATTGTCCTGCTGAAAGGTGAATTTCCTCCCATGCTTCAGTTTTTTAGCAGACTGAAGCAGATTCTCTTGCAGTATTTTCCTGTATTTTGCTCCATCCATTCTTCCTTCAATTGTAACAAGATGCCCAGTCCTTGCCACCACCATACTTCACTGTAGGGATGGTTTGTCTTGAGGCATGGGCAGCGTTAGGTTTGCGCCACACAAAGCGCTTTGAGTTTTGGCCAAAAAGCTCTATCTTGGTCTCATCTGACCACAAAACCTTTTCCCACATCGCAGCTGGGTCACTCTCATGCTTTCTGGCAAACTCCAGACGTGCTTTCAGGTGGTACTTTTTGAGTAACGGCTTCTTTCTTGCCACCCTCCCATACAGGCCAGTGTTATGCAGAGCTCTTGATATGGTTGACTGGTGCACCATTACGCCACTCCCAGCCACTGAACTCTGTAGCTCCTTCAAAGTGATTGTTGGCCTCTATGTGGCTTCTCTCACAAGTCTCCTTCTTGTTTGAGCACTGAGTTTTGAGGGACGGCCTTTTCTTGGCAGTGCCTGGGTGGTGTGATGCAGCTTCCACTTCCTGATTATTGATCCAACTGTGCTCACTGGGATATCCAAACACCTGGATATTATTTTGTACCCTTTCCCTAATCTATGCATTTGTATTACTTTATCTCTAACTTCTGTAGAATGCTTTTTGGTCTTCATTTTCCTTCAGTGTGTGTATATATGTGTGTGTGTGTGTGTGTGTGTATGTGTAATATATATATATATATATATATATATATATATATATATATATATATATATATATATATATATATTGTTTTATTGTTTTAAATTATAATCAAAATTACCTATATGGTAACAGTATCCTGGGAGACAGTCAACATGGTTTTAGGAAAAGAAGATCGTGTCTAATGAACCCGCTTGATTTTTTTGAGGATGCAACATCGATAATGGATAATTGCAAAGCATATGACATGGTTTATTTAGATTTCCAGAAAGCTTTTGACAAAGTCCCGCATAAAAGATTAATTCTCAAACTGACTGCAGTAGGGATTCAAGGAAACACATGTACATGGATTAGGGAGTGGTTAACATGTAAGCAACAGAAAGTACTGATTAGAGGAGAAACCTCAGAATGGAGTGAGGTAACTAGTGGAATACCACAGGGATCAGTACTGGGTCCTCTGCTATTCCTAATCTACATTAATGATTTAGTTATTCTGGTATAAATTTGTTAAATTCGCAGACGACACAAAAATGGGAGGAGTGGCAAACATTGTTGCAGCAACAAAGGTCATTCAAAATGATCTAGACAAGATTCAGAACTGGGCAAATGACATTTAATAGAGAAAAATGTAAGGTCCTGCACGCAGGAAATAAAAATGTACATTATAAATATCATATGGGAGTTACTGAAATTGGAGAAGGAATCTATGAAAAAGACCTAGGAGTTTTTGTTGACTTAGAAATGTCTTCATCTAGACAATGTTGGGAAGCTAGAAAAAAGGCCAACAAGATGCACGGATACATTGTGAAAAACGTTGAATTTAAATCAAGAGAAGTAACTTTAAAACTGTACAATGCATTAGTAAGACCTCATCTTGAATATAATGTTCAATTCTGGTCACCTTGCTACAAAAAGGATATTGCTGCTCTAGAAAGAGTGCAAAGAAGAGCGACCAGAATTATTCCGGGTTTAAAAGGCATGTCATATGCAGACAGGCTAAAAGAATTGAATCTATTCAGTTTTGAACAAAGAAGACTACGTGGCGACCTAATTCAAGCATTCAGAATTCTAAAAGGTATTGACAATGTCGACCCAAGGGACTTTTTTGACCTGAAAAAAGAAGCAAGGACCAAGGGTTACAAATGGAGATTAGACAAAGGGGCATTCAGAACAGAAAGTGTGTACACTTTTTTACACAGAGAATTGTGAGGGTCTGGAATCAACTCCCCAGTAATGTTGTTGAAGCTGACAAACCCTGGGATCCTTCAAGAAGCTGCTTGATGAGATTCTGGGATCAATAAGCTACTAACAACCAAATGAGCAAGATGGGCCAAATGGCCTCCTCTTGTTTGTAAACTTTCTTATGTTCTTATGTAAAGCAGATTTTTACCAAGGCAGCTCCATGTGTAAACAGCTCCAGTAAATAAAGCTTTGTAACCTGTCACCCTGCAACACACTGCCCCTAGAGGATGTAGAAAATAGCAGATTTGTGTCATGTAGCAGTACATAGCGGTTTAGTATCCCGATAAGTCAAAACATTAAAATTCTATATAGCATATATAGTCACTTTACACAGAGAGTTTTGAGGGTATGGAATGGGTTACCTAGCCATGTAATTGATGGTGAATCACTAGGATCCTCAAGACCCAACTTAACAAAGTTTGGAGATTTAATAAGCTGCTAGGAATCGGGCAAGCTGAATGAAATTCTCTCATTCGCAAATTTTCTTAATTTCTCCTAATAATGAAATCTAGTCATTATTCTACCAACAATCATGGTCAACAATAGTGCCATGGGTGTCCAGTTAGTGAATTAGTGTGCTGTGCCACGCAGTCTGTATGAACAAGTGTCTGTAGCACTGTGCCCTGGGATAATGCCAGTGTAGTCTGGCACCAGAACCCATGTCCCGGATCTCTGCAGAGCAGGATGTAAGAAAGAAGGGGGATCAAGCATTAAGCAGCTGTTTGGCCCCGGGCCTGTGTGTGTGTGTGTGCTCCCTTTAGCCAACAACCACCAGTCTATCCTAAAAGGAGCGACTGTGACAGCTTTTTAAATCTTTAATTTATCAATACAAAACCGATGTGCCTGTTGTGTATGGCTAATACTACAGCAATGTAATGCAATTATCAACCCTATCCTGTCTGTTACAATACAATTCCGTTCTTTATGGAAAGATTCTAACAATATAAAACTAGCAAGAAACAACTTGCAGGAAGGTGCTTTTTGGTTATTGTTCGGAATAGTTTCTTGTGACTGTTCACTTCCTTTGAAAATGTGCACTTGCTTCAAACTCGTACTCTGCCGTGGTCTTGCTGCTCGCTGGAGGAATGTGAGGCTTCACTGGCTCTGTGCCCTTGGCTCAGGGTGTCTGTTCAGGGCTGCTGTCCTGCACGAGCCTCTAGGTGTCACACTTTTCCTGCTGCTTCTGCCTGTATGATCAAGGACAACTGGGCAACATAACTTAACTGAATGAATTCACTGATAGCGCTGGAGAATGGAGTATTTAGACTGGTGCTCATCTTTATGGTGGATTGTAATAATAGTGCTGGAGAGTGGGAATGGAGTATTTTAGACTAGTGCTCATTATTAAGCTGCAGGGTAATGACAGTGCTGGCAGGCTGTTTAGCTAGTATCTGCACAATAGTAAGTGTTGGCCAATTTATTTCATAGTCAGTATTTCTTCAGTCTTTTCCATATTGACAGCTGTAAATATACAGAATATACAAATACATATTGGAAAAAAAAGGATTAATGGCTTTTCAAATTAGATACAAACATTCCCATCATGATAGTTAAACATGTTTAATCCTAAAGTTTAGGACATTTATATTAACAAGCATACATACATAATATAGTATTATACAGGTTAGACAATGCTAGGAATACAATGTTAGGAAATATCTCATTGACTTGCAGGGTAATGAGAACATTGGAGAGAAGCGAGTGAGTGAGCTCACCCCTGCCCCAAACCCTACAGTATTTTTCTGGCGTTGCCGACAAGGAGCTGACAGTTATTTCCTGGTTGGTGGCAAATGGTAGGAGAACCTGCTTCCCGCTTGCTTGTCTGTCTCAGATGGCTAGAATGCCAGGGGTATGTGTTCACAGCAGTGTTAGGTTCCCGGAATGAGCTCACCACATTAGTATAATAAATATTTGTGTAGTTTGGGCTGATTGCTGCACAGAGGCTGCAGGAATCTGGGCAGCTATGCACAGTTGTCCTTTTAAACTCATTCCTGCATGCATGCTCAATGAGGTTTTATGAAGCCTATTTGTGTGGCAGGGAGGAGTGTGTGTGTGTGTGCCAGTCCCTAAGCTTTGTATACATCCTGTTGTAGCCCTGTAAAAAAATTACATACCAGTCTTAAGGTCTCCACACACCAGACGTGATGCGATTTTGTAAACAGGTGACGAGACGCTTTCGCAGCGACATGATCATACACGCCAGAAGCGACGTGGAGGTGATGCGAAAATGGTCAGATCTATACAAATATTAAAAATTGCTATTAACAAAACTATGATCAAGACTGGTACATACTTGTCAACAGGATGTAGTAATTGAGTATCTTCTGTTGGTATTTCAACACAAGGCAATAAATCATATACTCCATGCTTATCCAGTTCCTTCGAAATGGAGTCCCATACATTATCTTTAATGTCTGTATCTTTATAATTGTGATGCTCTGGATATTTTTTCACGGCATGTGTTATTGTTTCCTCCATCATTTTGGCTACTGCTTCACACTGCTGGACCACGTGCACTGAAGCTGTTCTCCGATTGCTCAATGCCCTAGTTGACGTAAGTCAAACGGCAAAAAATAGTATTTAATCCTATTTATTTCATGCTGCTCCAGTGTCACCCTGGTGCCGCTCGCCTGTGGTGTGAAAGATACTTACCAAAAGTATGGGTTCTATTCATTTTGTCGCATTGCTGCACTGTTTAGCTTGTTGCATCGCGTCTGGTGTGTAGCAGCTTTTACTCTTTGTCTGATCTTAGTTATAGTTCACAGGAAAAATAAACTTTGTTTGCAAAACTGTCTCATTTTATTACCAAGCTGCTTTTTTAGTACAACTGTGTATGTGAGAAGATTTGGAACACCATTTATTTTAAAGGTAGGATGTACAAATTGTAATAATGCTTTCACCTACGTATCATTCATATTATTTGGTGTCTAATTCTTGTTTTCCATTACAACCTTAAAACATATTTTTTAACAGCTCAACAAGGTTCATAGAATATTTTCTCTACTAAAGACTGTTCCAATTCTCTTCCTGTTTTAGATCGTTGTAGTCATTATAAAGGGGTTCTGAATGTTGTTGCTCCAGTATGAGTTGTAGGTTTCCTCTAAATCTGCCTTCACCTGTCTTTTTGAACTTGTCTGGAGAATCCTAATTGACAGGTACTGAACAGCCTTTTTCATTCCATTCAAATTATGTGACAAGATCACCTTTTAACCTTTCTTTGTAACGGTAGAGTAACGGTATGTGGGGCTGCACAGTTGAAAGGTCACATTGTCACTTAATTTGAATTGAATGCCTGGTCAGTCCAGGCATTTAGGATTCCCTTGACAAGCTCAAAGCTAAGTAAAGGGACTTTTGATAAAAATTATAACAACTCAATCTTGGAGCAACATAACCCAGAACCACTTAGAAGGAATGCAAACTCTGAGAGTTTACAGTCTCATGAGTAACAAAGTTTCAGTGTTGTGTTACGAGATTAAGGCAAGTCAAGCAGCACCCTGCAATCCCGCTCTGTGCAATCCTGCAAGTTTCCAAACTGATTTCCCATATGATGTGGATCATTAAACCCAGTGACGGAGAAGGGCAGCGGAGAGGTCTTGCCACAAACCCACTCTTCAGATGTGGGCAAAGACCGCTGTTCAACCCTGTCTCATACAGATGCATTTTTCAGTCAGCTTGAAGTAAACAAGTCAGTTTCATGGCACATTGAATTAGAAAAATGCTCTTTCTGAATCCCGTGTGAACAAACGATCTCTGGGATTGCTTTTGTCATTGAGCCGCGGTTTCCAAGCTGTTTCTGTGGTTTGCTTTGTATAATCCGCAGCTTCCTCTCCATTGCTTTAATAGCAGGGACGATTTCACGCACTTCTGGAAAGATAACATCTAGCAGTTTCCTTGCATTTGGAGTTGCCACTGAATTAAAGCACAGCCATGCATAGGTAGCGTTAGTTTCAGTTAGGAAGTTCTAAAAAAAGTATTCCCTTGCATGGAGAGCTGAGCATGGTGTTTAAAATTCTGGGTAATGCCAGTTCTGGAAAGCTGAGAATGGAGTGTTTATGCTGATGCTCATTAAGGTGCAGGGTAGTGAGTGCTGTAGAGCTGAGTGCTCATTGTTAAGGTGCAAGGTAACAACAGTGAGCGGAAAATGGAGTGCTTAGATTAGTCATTATTAAAGTGCAGAGTAATGACAGCACTGGAAAGCTGAGAAAATCCTCTTCCTAAAGGCCTGTCAGTGGTAGAAGTGTAGTTTGTGGATTTGTTGACAGGGACAGAAGGTATTTTCTCACATGAGTCTCGGCTCCCCTTGGAAAGTCACCCTAACCTCAGAGACTCCCAGGATGTTTTTCCCACTGCCTGGTAGAATGCGATCCCTGTGCTGATGATGCAAGGCAGGGTCTAGTTACAGCAGCCCAGGTCAGCCTACATTGGCCCACGTAGGGATCCCATGTACTGGCTTGGGAATCTAAGGTGGCGCCCAGACGGAGGTTATTTACGAGAGCTGTGGATTGTGGAGACACTGGTATGTTTTTTTCTGCAGGGATATGAATGAGTGTTGTGAGAATACACAGCACGCAGCTCCAAGTCTTGGATCAACTTGTAGAACACATGTCCCTATTAGTAAAAGCCATATTTTGGGACCCCTGTCTGTCTTCACTTGCGTCTGCGCAAAGGTGGGGTGGGGGGTTACATAGCTGGCACTGACTGAAATGTCGAGAAGGGGGCAGCAGTAAGGTTACAGGTCTTCATTGACTGTAGAATCTGAGCATTTTTTCATATTTTACATAGTAAAAGTTGGAAAGAAGCAAGAAATTAATTTTAAATACGTGTAGGGGGAAATAATGTAGCCGCTGTGATAGGCAGCCATGATTTTGCCAGATTTCATGCACAACATTGCTGAGCCTGCATAGATATCAAGAGATGCATTTCTACACTGCGAATTAGAAGTAGGAAAATGTGAATTTGTGGAGATTTTTGGGTATATTTTCAAAGTTTTTCCTCTAGTCTTTAATTAAGTTATTACAATAGGAGAATAACACCCGAACAACTCTTGTAATATAACTGTTGTCTGTTTTTTTGTTTTCCACTAACATGGAATTTTCTCCTTTCAAAAAAAGTATGAGTTAATTTAATTGAAACTAGCTTAATTACATTTTCACAGTACTGCTCCCTTTTAACAAAATATTCAATAAGTGGATCTTCTTCAGATGTTTTTTTATGTGTATTAAGGTGCTTGCTTTTCAGTTCTAGTTGCCAACAGCACGTAGACATATGCAACATAGGCTAAATCAACCAAAGTATCTTTATATTGGAGAGCGCCAGCACCATCTAGTGCACAGCTTTGTATTACCAGCAAAAAAAAGGGAACTTGATCCAAAGCCATAAGATGGCAAAGGCTTTTGTGTAAGCCTTGGTTATATCCCTGTCACATGATCCAGCCGCTACTGAAAAACTGGCTCACAAGCACCTTTTGAGCAGTCATATACCAGTGGGAAAAGTATGTGACTGAAGATTCAATTTGAACATTTCTTAAAGTGGCCTTGATCATTGAAACTACAATACTTAAGTGTTACTTGTATTCCACTGTATCCTTTTCAGTTCTGAGCAGCACATTACTGAGGAAATTGAAAACTCAATAAGACAATAAGTATGTATGTCAGTGACATACACCCCCCCACCGCCACCCCCTGGAGGGAGCCCGTGGACACAGCTGTAAGTTAGAGCAATGGATAACATCTCAGCATAATAGTATAGAATAGGTTAATGTTGTATAGTTTCATGTTGTGGGGGACAGAAATAGTTAAGGCAGTCATATGGACATGCTGGTATGTGTGTACTACTACTCAACTCTGGCCTGTGTTCGTGTTTGGCATGAGTTGGCCCATTGCCATCTTGTCTCATTGAAAGAAAAAAAAAACACCAAGGGGTATGCAATTTTTGAAAGAAACTTATTGTCCAAAGGACACAATGCTAGAAAAACAGACTTGTCCTTAAAAATCTACCCCTACCTGTTGCACAAAACGCACACAAAAATAACTTGTAGATTTTGGTTTTACTTAACATTGAACACAATCGCTCAATTAGTGATTAACAGGGGAGGATCTAGCTTTCTCACTGGACTGGTTCTCTAAATTCTTCAAGATACACAAAAAGTTCCGTATGACCCCAACTCACCTCAACACATGTATACCATACTTTAAGGAAATGTTTCTTTCAGTGCAGTTTGGAACACATTAGCTAGTAAATTTAAGTAACACTAAGAGCACAACTATAATAAGCAGTGCTTGGAGTTATTCAAATATAAAAATAGCTTCTGCCTGTTTTTTTTTCCTCCCCTCTTTCTGTAAAAGCTGAATTCAACCCCTAGCGTACAGGTGTTTGTTGGTGGCATCACAGATACAAAATCATTGCCAACTATTGCAACTGCTTTGTGGAATTCAGATTTTTCTTGATGTTCTTTCGGTTTTGTATCTGCTGAACCCCAGATTTTTAAAGGACTTGCGTATAACCTATCAAGTTTCTCTGCATGTATTTACTGTTTCTATCAAATGCACACAATATTTTCAGTAAGCTCCATCAAATTCTGTAAAGATAAAATATATTTTTCCTTTTGTTTATTTCTATTGTATACTTTTTTCCTTTCTTTTAAACAGTGTACAACATTTTACAGCTGTGTGTCCTCATCTAACATTGTGTCCCATGACGGCTAACAGGAACACTGCTGCAGCAGGGTCATCCTGGTTTCATACCCTGATGGCTTTTTTATTTTTAATTTTTTTGGAAGGACAACATTCTTTCCATGGCTACTCTCACTGAAAAATAAATGGCATGAGATTTTACAGTTTGTATTTTAACTAATAATAATAACAACATATTGTACAGATAATCTCATATTCTGTATAAGCATTTCTAGCAGGTAAACATATTTGCGTTAGAAGTACTAATAATTATCTGTTTAAATCTAGACTATATATTAAATTTAGATCATATTTAATGATATATATCTATACTATATATATATATATATATTATTATATATATATATATATTTTTATATTGAGATGATGGTAAATATGGTAAATGGCAAACTCGGTTGGTAACACTAAAATCGAAAGAAAAAAAATCATTACATCTTGTTTGCCAGGGAAAGTTTGTCTTGAAATGCTTCTAAGCAATAAACTTCATGTTATTTTTTTTAAACATCCTAACAAGTACACACTTGACCACAAAGTAGACTCAGAAATACTTTTATAAATTACACAACAGTGTTTTTCTAATCTGCCATTATCTTATCGACTGTGGTGTTTTTTTGTTTGTTTGGTTGTTTGTTTGTAACTTTACTAGATTGCTGCATTTAAATGTCAGGTTCATTTATTAAGAAAGCAGTATCACTTATTTGCCATTTCTGGGTTTCTTTGTAACCAACAGAAGATTAGCTTTTTCCACAGCTAGCCAATCAGAAGTGACAGGGGTGGGATGTAAACACTTTTTAAATAGTTTGTGTGTAGGTGCTAGACTTCCTCAATTCGGTTTTCAGAATCTTGCGCGGCTGTCCAGAAACATACCCGGAGTGTCTGTCTAGCTACAGAACGAACATAGGAAAAATAAAGCAGTAAAAACAATTTGTCCAATGGGCAAAGTATAACAGCAAAACTTGCTGTCCCTCACAGAAATCGGACAATATGAATTGCACACCCCTGCCCACCTTTTTTTTTTCCTTCCCAAAACCGCAGTATTTTGCTTTGTTTTTTTTTCTCTGTGTTTTGGCTTGAAAGCAGAGCCACAAGAAATTGTGGAGAAGGAACAAGCTGTGGGGAAGGCTGTGCTTCCTTGAGAGACGCCGGCCTGCAATCACAAGAGATTTCACCTCGCCACAAGAATGAGCAATAGACTCTCCACTCGGCAACACACCAGAAACTGGGGGGTTCGTTCATCATTTTATTTTTTATTTTTCAGAACATCTTTCATGACACCTAACAGGCGCTAACCATGCAGACATGCAGGTCAGGCATCAAAGACGATGTCGTATACAGTATTATATTAAATCAAGCAGATGGTTTCTCTTTGATGGAACAAATTCAGTAAATATCGTACCTACTCACTTGAAATGGAAAACCCAGCTAGACAAGGTTTGAGAACCATTGGCTTAGAGACAACTGGAACAAAATTGGTATTTATAATTTTACAAAGTGGCTTATTTGAAGTATCTCCCTGAAAAATAACATTCATATCCAGACTTCCTGTTTTCACTGATATGGAAACTCATCTGTCAAAATCTAACAGCACCCATCAATTTTACCTGTGACCTTTAGATGGCTGCCATATTAGGGTGACTTTGCTTTCTGGATGATAAAGACCAAACGCTTTGAGATACTGGCTTCATACGCAGTACAGAAATGTTTTTTTGTCTGTCTAGGGCAAGTTTGTGGGTGTGTTAAGAAAAATAAACCCTATTTTGTGTCAAAGCCTCATATTTCAGAAACAGTTTGAAGTCTTGATGTTGAAGGGTAATGTAAACATATTAGAAATTATTTTATAGTTGATACACAACTGTATTCTCTGATTCTTCCAATAAAGTTCCGTTGCTGGTTTCAGATGGGAACCATTTCACTGCCACATCCTTTTAACATTATGCACCTGGGCATGCTTCGTTTTTGTTTAAAAAAAAAAAAAAAGATAGAAAATTCAATGTTTCTGAATTAATTTAATGTGATTTGTGTGTTGCTGCTGTCTTCTATGGCTCCCTTGAATCCCAATCCATTATTGGTTAAACAAGGTTAAACTAACTGAATTGAATGGAAATGAAAATCCTCTCCCTGTAGCATCGCTCTCTAAACATTTTATTCATTCAGAAAACTAGTGATGTGGTACTCTGCCAGCATGGAATGTATTTGGTCAGGGGCACACAATTTGTCTGCCAGACATTAGTACTTTATTTTGTTTTTCAGTTTTAAATTGTACTCATTTCTGCGGAACTGACTTAAATGATTTGTTTCCCAAAACTGCTTCCCTCCCAAAATAAATTATCTTAGCATGAATGTGCTGCTTGTGTAGCCTGGCTGTCTATCGCTCTTGGAAGATCATTTAATTTTTTTTTTTTTATTTACTTCATTTTCCAAAGGCATTTCTTTAGACGCTGCAAGTAATCAAGCAGTCATCTCTTTGTAGTGGTAACAGCTCAGCCTTGAAGATATTAGGTTTCAACTACGTTAACCTAGCTAATTACCCTGCGTTTGATCTTGTGTGTTCTGCTGTCTGGGGCCATTTTAGATAGACCTGAGATTCTCCACCAAAAAAATAAAATAAATAAATTGTAGTTCACTGGTTACAATGCTGGCATGTTGTGTGAACAGGAAGGTAGAGGGTACGGGATTGAGTAGCTCAGTGGTTTAAAGCACTGGGATGCAGTGTTGGAAGTAGAGGGTTTAAGTAGCTCAGTGGTTAGAGAAAGTGGTGGGTTACAGTGTAAGAAGGTAGTGGTTTGAAGAGCTCCACTAAGATATTCAAACGTTTGTGACTAAGCACGTTTCGACCTTCAGTCATCCACATGCTTCAGTTCAGTTCAATCAAACATTTTGTTGTGCAACTTCCCATTTGCCACCAGGGTATGACAAATCGAAAATGTGTTAGCTTTTTTTTGAGATCAGTCTCCCACAAGCCCCAGTGGTCTAATTTAGCAGCAGCTCAGAAGGCGCTCGAATTGCTGTGATGATGTCACTGCGTGCGCATTACTTCCCTGTCACTGTTCCAGTTAGGCTCTTTTTGACTGCTGTCTCTTGCATGTCTGCGTCCTTCTCCCCCAGTTAACCATTTTTGAAAAATGTATGGAAGATTTTATGCAGCCAGAGAACATTTAGTGGAGTCTGCCACATCCTGTTTTGATATGTTGTATCCAGCAACCCCTTTCCCCCACCCAACAGAAAGATTATATTAGTGCAAAAGCACAAAACAAAAAATAATTGATCATTAATCATGGTGTATTTACAACTTTCAAAGTACATCATTACTTTTTTGTAAAGTTCTTTTTCTGCTTTGACAGACATTACAACTGCCCATCAGCACTTGAGAAATCAAACTTTTAGGAGTCTTTTCAGAAGAAACCAGACTTTCAAAAGGGATGTGTTTGCTGGAGTAGTTAGTAAGCCTGGTAAAATAAAATATAAAGAATGAAGTTGAACAGCAGTATGATGGAAAACATACTACTTGTGAAGAGTCCAACAAAGAGTGACCAGACTGGTCCCAGGGTTTAACGGAACAAGCTATGAGGATGAGGGAACTGGATTTATTTATCCAAAAACAAATTAGGGAGGACTTAATTGAAGTCTTTCAAATCTTAAAAGGAGTTGACAAAGTTAACCCCAACCAATACTTTAAACAGAGCACAGAAACCAGGGGGGGGCAGTTACTGGGGTGCTACTGGGGTGAACATGGATTTCAATGTTTGAATAGTCTTTTAAAATGTGAAAGAATAGTCTTTAATTTTGAATTAGCAGGAAAGTATAATCCCTTCTCTTAAAAAAAAAAAAAACCAGAAACAAAGTAAATGTGTGTAGTTTTTTAATAAGCCTTTAACTTTGAGCTTCTCAATGCTTACTTATGCTTTACCACCCTTGCACTATGCTTTATTATATTTTGCTAAGCTTTTTTTTTAAGGTAAGCTTTTATAGTATAGTTTAAAGACAATCACTCTGGAGTAAAATAAACCCAATACCTCATCAAATGAGCTATTAAAAAAAGTGGAGAATGTTATTTATTTTTCATTGTTTATGCATTGATTTCCTTTACAGTGAAATTCTACACAAAACTAATTTTAACATATTTTTCACTGAATACATTTCAAGCAGTGTTTTGTTTAAGTATTAGGATATTGGTCCCAGCCACTACCATTCAATGCCATTGTAGTTTCCATGGTGTTGCGGCTGCAAACAGTCATGTTACCCCCCAGCACGGATCCATATCCCATCTCTACTCCATGAGCGAGCCTCTGCTGGAAGTGGCAGAGCTGCTAGTAGAAGCAAAAGAATGTAACCCTAGTTCCAAACTTCTCAGATCCAATTTCTTTGAGATTCAGTACTGGAAAATGACTGTTTGTGGATCTATAGTTGCAGAGCAATAATACAGGAAGGCATAACCTTCCATTTGAATATTCTAGATAGCTTTGTAGTAACTCATCCTTGATCATACAGCTCCTATGAGTCTTTTTTTTTATGGTCATGAATTCACATTGATCAGAATTAATTAAAGTGGTTTCAAATGTCATGCTGTGGTATCTGCACTCATTTTCAGTGGTTCTGGGCTCTGTTGCTCCCATATTGAGTTATATTGAGCTGCTTTGAGGTTGTCTGGAGTATCCTAAATGCCAGGCTCTTCTAGCCCACATTTTCTACATTTACAAAGACAAGAAGAGTAGGTGTGCTGACAAGGTCACATTGTTCCACAATTTCAGCGGAATGACAAAGGCTGTTCAGTGCCGGCACTTAAGATTCTACAGACAAGGCAGATATAGTGAAAAATTGTAAGAATTCAATATTGTAGTAACGGAACCCAGCTACTTAATATAAAACCCAGGCCCAAATTTATAAAGGGGAAATACCGACTGCAAAAAACCACGTAATGTACGTGTTCAGTACGGTAAGACTAATTAGGTAAAGCAGGCGATTCAGCAATCAACCAATTAAAATACCCCTCACCGTAATTAGCGGTGGAGAATTGCACACCCCTCACAATACATAGTGGGTTTGGATCAACCCTGCTTGTGTGGGCTATACATTCCAAAAGAAAGTGAATGGCACACAAAGACCTCAGCCTGGTACTAGCCATGGTGATGAGGATGCTTAGAAGCGAAAACTGAAATTTACCAATATGGAGTTGGAGATTTTGGTACAAGCAGTACTTGTAACACATGAAGATATGTTCAGCAACAATACAGCTGCATACGAACAGTCTTCAGTTTAACTACAACTTAAAGTCTTATGCAGTTGCAACTCTCCTATTTCTTATGTTTGTCTGTATTTCTTACACACTGTATGATTTTAAAGAATATCTGTATGGTATATTTGGTCGAAAAACTGTACTTGCTCTAGCTACAAACTAACTATGTCACCTGTCGCTATGTCCTTTTTTTTCGAATTTAACAGTTCTGCCTGAACCAGTATTGTTAAATACCAGAATGCCATATTACAAAAAATACATTCAGTAGGCATTACTAAAATAACAGAAGAGGATGAGCCCTCATTGTATATGAGACTTTTCCTTTCATGTGCCTTGGAATATCCTTCCATCTTTTCTTAATCTCCTCCACCGTTCTTTTAATAATGCCTGCACTCTAAGAGGTAAAGGCTCTCGTTAGAACCTTGCTTTGCCACAGAACCTTTTTTACATGGATTCTATATTCTCTATTTGCAGACTCTGTTTTGTTATGTAAGCTGCGAAACGTATTGAAAATTGGAGTTTGGAAAACAATACGGTACTAGTATTATAAACCGTAATTTACAAACTGATTTGAATAGTCGGGTTAAAAAATTAGCTCTTTGCAAAATGTTATTAAATGTTTCTTTGTCCTTGAAAACGATGTCTCCTTTTCTTGCTGCAGACAAGCCTCCCACATCACCTTGCCTTTTATATAGCCTACTGTCTGACTGCAGCAAATTAACACCTGTTTTTCAGAGTTCTTAAAATAATCACGCAAATAGTTGGCCTGCAATTACCGGCAGCTTTAATAAATTAGACAGAATATTTAATAGACCTCATTCGCAAAATCCCCTCCCAATTTTAGTGATTTCATTCAGAAACGCCCCGTAATTATATATGCGTGTACCAAACTACATGTGCATCAAGGGCTAAAGCGCACAGAGACATTGCCCCCGCTAATCACGTATTAATTGTGTGTTTATGCTATTGTGCGTGTTTTATAAATCCCATCCAAAAATTCAGAAACCTCAGCGTCTGTTTTGCGGTCGTAAAACAAGTGCAATCCTTTTAGAAATCTGGGCCTCACTATCCTAACGTTGTTGTTGTTATTATTATTAGGGATGGGCACCAATGTCAATATTTTGATATGATATCACACTGAATTATTATTATTCTTAATAATATTAATTAGTCATTTAGCAGAAACTTTTATCCAAAGCGACTTACAGAGACTAGGAGGTAAGAGTCACGTAAAAGAGGGCCTCAGTTTTATGTCTGATCCGAAGGGTGCAACTTCCAACAAGGCGTTCAGATGACAAGATAAACGCACAAGAACATTAGGTTACTTACCGTAACCCTGGTTCCCTGAAAGAGAAGACGACCACCACTACATTAGGTATGGGATATTCCTGCCTTTGGGTAGGTAATGCTGAGCTCTCTATATCAGAGCTGCCAAAAGGCCCCTTCCCGGGATGGCACACTTGGTCCCGCCCACCGAGGGAATAAAACCGTCACTCACAGGAAAATCCTCCTCTTTTTACATCGAACCCATGAGGGCGACCGAAGCGCCGCCACACGAGTTGGTAATCCAGTTATAAACTCTGGGACAGGGATGGGCTCTCTTCTGCGGTGGTATCGAATCCCATAAACCGTCCCGGTCCTCAGCTGACACTCGAGGGATATCTCAAAACGACGGTCCTCTCCCGTTCGAACAGGTGAAAACTATCTCTAACTGTGACTTTACCGCGGTGTTGGTGGTCTTCTCTTTCAGGGAACCAGGGTTACATTAATAACGTAACATTCCCTTTCAATTCGAAGACGACCACCACTACATTAGGTATGAGAACTGACTCTTTCTCTAACCAGACTTTTTCGAGAAAAGCCGGGAGCAGCGGTGTAGGTGGGAAAGCGTACAAAAACATTTTGGGCCATTCATGTGCTACTGCGTCTCCGTCGAGTAGACCGTCTAAGTGGTGGAGGGAGTATCACGGGGCAATGCATCATCTCTGCTGAAGAAAAGAGATTGACCCGCGCCTTCTTGAACCATTCCACCGTCTGAGGGTGAAGTCACCACTCCAACCGATGCGGGCCGCTCCTGGAGAGGAAGTCTGCTGCCCAGTTCACTGCCGCGGAAATGTGCGTCGCCTGTAGGGACAGCAGGTTCCTCTGAGCCCATATCAATAGCTAAAAAGCTATGTGATGCAACAACGGGGACGGTAGGCCTCCCTGGTGGTTGACATACGCCACCACTGTTGTGCTGTCCGTCCAGATCAGCACATGTGTACCGCTCAGCACCTGGAGGAAGGGGTGGAGAGCAAAGGATACCGCTTGCAACTCCAGCATGTTTATGTGCAGAGATGTCCAGGGGTCCGACCATGAAACTGGTAAAAATGCAATTAGCACGTTAGTCAAAAATACACATTTAGGTGTATAGTAATTGAAGAAGACACAACATATCATTTTTTTTTTTTTTTTTTGCGTGTTTATTCATTGACTTCACTCCATGTCTCTGCTGAAACTCAACATGGTGGCTGCACCAACGAAGAAAAAAGAAGTTTCAGTAAGACAGAGCTAAAAGAAATCTGATTATCTATATGAGGATGACGGGATAGTATTCTTAAAGTTTTGCTGTAATTGTAATGTACGAGTCAGTACCATTAATATAATGCCAGTTGTAAACACGTAGAGAATAAGAAAGCAAATAAGACGATAACAGTGGCAAAGCACTGCATTCTTCTATGCTGAAAAACTAAGACCTAAGGTACTGCACTCAAGGGCGGAGCTTTCCCGAAGTAAGTAAGCTAAATTAATTGCGTATTTAATTATTGTTTAGTTTATTTCTTTCCACACTACCTACCTTTAATGAAGCTATAATTAGGAATTTTAAACCATGGCCGTTTCTTATTTTTAATTATATTTTCTGATGATGAAGAAGTGAGCTCAAAATATTTTTCTAGCTATGCAATTCTTAAAGGAAATTGATCACTGTACTGTGTAAAGAATGTATTCACTATTCTACACACCATTGATTTTTCCACTGCAGAGTTAGGAAAGAAACAAAGAAACAATTGAGAGGATTAATTATGCATTTACATTAAAAGGGGCGCTATTTAAATTACAATCGGGTAATCCATAGCAGTGAACCTGTTTTTTGGAGCAATGAGTCGGTCAACACGCCTTTATCAGTGTTTCGTATTTTATCCTGGTTATTATTATAATGCCAGTAAAACTCTACACTTCATTTGTTTACTACTGTACATAAGATTACTCTCACATGACATTGCTGGACTGTTACTAAACTGTTTGATATTTGTTAATATTATTGTAAATGTCAGCAATAAGCTAAACAGGTCTTTTCAAAACACCTTTATTTGTAGACTGAATTACTGTGTTAGTGGAAGACTATAAATATAATTCTCACAACTGTGCTGGACATTTGGTTTTCTGAACTGTTGTAATATAATTCTTAGGTTTTCCTGCTTATTTTAATGCCAGCAATGAGCCAAGTGATGTCTACATTGACAGGTTTGGTGTCTTCAGGTGCTTTACTTCCTACAGTAAGTCTGATTGAAAAAAAAAAAAAAATGTGGTAATATTTATTAAATGTACTTATTTGAACTACCAACGTTAAATTTATGTTCAAATGTCATATTTAATTATTAATATGCTGATAAAAAGTGGGAACAAATGGAATTGGCCATTTTTGAAAAACTGAATTCGGTATTCCCAAGATTGGAACAATTAGTAGCCCTAAAGATGGGTACAATTGAAGGCAGTGCAAATGCCAGTGTTCTATGCAGTAGTATAAAGCAATTTTATGCAGTTAAGCATGCAGTCTATATCTATGACAACAACTGACGGCTGGATAGGATCAGAGAATGTTACAAAGTCAGAGGCAGAGCCACAATAAATGTCTTGTTTAAATTTAAAGTAAAGATACTTGTGTTGGAATATTGTTTCAAAATTGTATAATGCAACAAAAAAATATTAAAAGGGTTCATGCATGGCTGAAGGTTTCTCACTGATAATTTACCATTTTTCTGTGAAAACTGCAAGTTTCTTAGTATCTAAAAAGCTTAGAGGGAACGCTATTTGGAAGAGCCTGTTGTCACCACTTGGCGGTTCAATACTACTCCCATTTGCACATTTTTGCACAGGTGAGAGGGAACCCTGAGGCTGCTGAGCACGCGTAAGACACGTTCAGCCGACGGTGTCTGTCGCGGTTGGCATTGAGGTGAAATGCATTGAGCCACGCTTGCAGCAGGTGCATGCAAAGCAGACCCAGCTGAATGGCCGAGATAGCTGAGGCCATCAGACCAAGTAGTTTGTGGCACAATCTGAGGGTGACCTGCGATCCCTGTTGAAACAGGGAGAGGCACCCTGTATAGCTGCAACCCTGTCGTCCAACAGGTATGCGCGCATTGTAGTGGAGTCCAGCCGGAGCCCCAGGTGCACTGCACTGGTCTCTTTGCATCATTTATGGTGAGGCCCAGTGCTCCCTTTCGTGTCTGGGAACAGATCAACCAGTCGTCCAGATACTTTTATTCAGATCCCCTGCAGCCGCAGGGGAGCCAGGATAGCGTCCACGTATTTTTAAAATGTACACGGAGCCGAATGGCAGCACAGCAAACTCGTACATGCTTCCTTGAAAAGAAAAGCGCAGATACTTTCTGTGCTCTGGACGAATGGGAACATGAAGTATGCGTCCCGTAAGTCCATATTGGTGACAGCCGGACGGGCTGGAGGATGTGACGGTGCGTCAGCATTCGGAACCTCCTTTCTTTTAAGAACCCGTTTAGGAGCCGCAGGTCTAAGATGGGGCGAAAGCCGGTGTCTTTCTTGGGTACCAGAAAGTATCTCAAGTCGTACCCCTCTCCATGGGAGATGGGGTCTACGAGACAAATGGCTTGCTTGCACAGCAAGGCAGACACTTCTTTATGAAGTACCGAGGCTTGTAGAGGGTCTATCACGAAAGTGTCTGTGACTCCTTGAAAGGGAGGAGGTTCCAAGCGAAACTGAAGCGCATAGCCATTTAGCACAGTGGCAAACACCCAGGAGTCTGAGGTGCAAGCCTGCCAGTACTGGAGCTGACAGCCCAAAAAGGGGGTCTGAGGCTGCCAGCCTTTAGGGGCCCTGCTCCGGCTGCTGAATCTGGGGCTGGGCAGTTTGGGCTGAGTGTTTAGGGTGCTGGCCCTGAAAACGCCTCCTGTGATGCTGGTTTGTGGACTGACCACGACCTGTGTTCCCACTGCCTGCTGGTTGGGCTTGGTTATCTGCTGATGTGCCCTGTAGGCGATGCTTTAGGTCACCCAGCGGAGCTATGGAGACTGGGACTATTCTGGTGACAGTCATGGGAAGCTCGCCAGCAGCTAGACCTATCCCATGCAGAGGCACGGAGAGGGAGCAGCGCGGCAACTTGACGGGATACCTCACATTCCCGGTGGGATTTTTGCAATATCTCCTCCAAGATGTCCTGGGGATATGGGCGCGTCAAGCAGCGCGACCTTATTTCAGTAGGGACTCTGGCTTGTGTCAGCCACAGCTGTCTATGAGCCATGATTAAGCTAGCTAGGCTCCAGGCCAAGGGCTAGCCCTTGGAGACCGGAGATCTGCAGCAGCGTACCGGACAGGAGACGCAATTTTGTGGCCACAGGCTCGGGGAGCGGGGCCTCGCGCATTACACCGTCCAAGCGGCAGAGAGCTCTAGGACCTGGGCCACCTGGGCCTTGAGGTCCATAATGTCCCTCGCCTGCTTAGAACGCTTCATCCATCTCTCTTGCGGAGATGGGGAGTAACTGCGGGCGGCCTGCGCATTAGGAATGTCCAGCAGGGAGTCCTGGGCCAGGTTGTCTGGGGCACCCAGAGCCACCAACGGTCTGGCTGTGGAGGACAGAGCTCCCCCTCATGGATCTTTCTAAACAAACCTCTTTCAGTCAGGGCTGAAAAGCCTCACAGACACTACATGCCACGTCCCCCTCGAGGCCCATGTTGGCATGTGGGACACCCAAGCACTGTATGCAGAGGGTATGCTTGTCCTTCTGCGGGATGTTGGCTTTGCAGGCTGTACAGGAATGGGACCCCGACATGGGCCTGGCTTTGTGCATTAACACTGAGGCTCTGCTCGCACTGTGTTGAAACACTGGTAAGTGCTACCGTAGAGTGTACACTCACTAGCGTTACGGTAAGGGTATTAACTAATTAACATTAGCAGAGTACTAACATTAGCACCGCATACCGTGCAGTACTGTATGAGCACTAGCGTAGTACCAATTTATGTGTGCACTGTGCACACCACGTGCACCATGTATGCTGAGCCCCATGCGCACAGACTATCCTGTTTTTCATTATGTACCATGCAGCTCCATGAGCTGTACGCTAGGTTGAGCAGTGCTTACGCAACGAGTGCAACATGCACTGCTTGCACCGTGAGTCCCAAGCACCGTGCACATAGAGTACCACCCACTGCATACTGTGCAGCACCGTGCGCTATTGCTTGAGAATGGTAGAGGTACTAGCACATGTGCACTGTGCGTACCGAGCACCGCATACACTGAGTACTGAGGGCACTAAGTGCACTATGTACCAAGCAGCGCTATTGTGCACTAAGGCAGGAGGTGGGGGGGGGACAGGGCTGAAGCCGCGATGGGCGAGTTTAAGCAGGCAGTAAAACACGGTATAAAGATAGAAAAGGGAGAGAGAGTACACTGTTTGTTTACAAGGCCCAACTCACCAATGTGGGTGGGCCTGCGCGGCCGGCAGGATCTACTCAACAGCGGGGATGCGGCAAGGCCTAGCCCCAAGGAGGACACGTGTACTCTTAGGAAGTATAGACAATCATTTGCGGATGACTGCACAGGCAGTCGCTCACATACGACACAGATATAAAGAGCGGCCTACCACGCAAGCAGGCAGGTCAATGAAAACACAGAAAGGCAAAAAGGCCTTTTTTAAGTCATTGATTCCAGGAAACCGGCAAGCAGGCTTTCAGCATGAATGCAAGGGAAATACAACTGACTCGAATCGACTCGAGAAGCTCTTTTCTATCAACACACTCAGCTCAACACAGATGTCTTACCATACCGTCTTAAGAGGGAAAAAGAGGAGGATCTTCCTGTGAGTGATGGTTTTATTCCCTCGGTGGGCGGGACCGAGTGTGCCATCCCAGGAAGGGGCCTTTCGGCACCTCTGGTGTAGAGCTCAGCAATACCTACCTGAAGGGCAGGAATATTCCATACCTAATGTAGTGGTGGTCGTCTTCTAATTGAAATGGAACAACAGTTACTGTAAGTCCACATCGCAAACCCACTGCTCACATTATGTCCACATGTAGCTTTCATCTTGCACAACACTTTCTCAAAGCACCAATGCCTATGCACAAGAAAAGAAACAAATAAAAATAATTGTTTAGCCTAATTATTATCTGCCCCATTAACATGTATTTATACTAAAGTAATACAAAAATGACTACAAAAGATTTAGAATTGAGTAGTTTTTCGAGATTTACGATTAGACTGTAAATACAGTATAATCGTAAATCTCAAAAAAACTACTCACTTCTAAATCTTTTGTAGTCATTTTTGTATTACTTTAGTATAAATACATGTTAATTTGGATTCATATGTTGTTTTTTTCTGACTATATGTGAACGAAAAGACACACATTTGCCCGTTTTCCCATTGGAAATAGTGATATTTTGAAATATCACTGTCCTGGTCACAAAAGCAAAGTTTGTGGGGAATAATAGCCAATTTCTATACTTTTGAGGCATAAGCAATTAGGAAATAACACTTACTACCCAGGAACAAAAATTGTGTTACATAGTGCTATCAGCTCCCAGAGACCAGGCTGCCAACACGTAACCAAACATGTGCCTCCCCTCCCTGCAGTCTGCCACTATACCTTGGCATGGCTCGCCTGGGTTGACATAATTTCTGAAATGACAGCATGTCTTCCAACTCCATTAGCTTGATTCTCGGTGGCTCCGCTGCACTGATTTATGGGTAGTTTTTTGGTTGCCTTCTCCAAAACCACTGGCTCACAGTTGGGGAGTCCTGTCCAAAGTATGACATCGTTGGGGACACAAACCCTCCCCTCTGACAAATAAAAGCAACAAAGTATGGGAGTTGACAGAATTTGAATCCATCTCCCTTAGTTTCGCTGCAGGGAGAGATGCAGTCATTGTAGCTGAGAATCTCAATGGTTACAAACTGAGGATCACCCACAGCCTCTAGCTTAGCTGCTCCACTAATGCATCCCGTCTTGGCCTGTGAAGTATTTATCTAGGAGCATGTCAGCGTGCTGTAGCTCAAACCAATAGTGTTGTATTCAAACTGGTAGTAAAGGCTACGTTATTTTAGAATAGACTTTCCAATCTATTTTCTTACCACTATTTTATTTGAGAGTGTTGTGTATAGGATGTTGCTTATTGTTATCCTGTGCAGTCTGGGCTGTGGGGAAAAAAAAAACATTTATAATGAGAGAGAGAGATTTGTGTTTTGTCTTGCATTGAATATTGGCATTTCCCGAAATGATTTACAATGGCCAAATTAATATTGCAGCGTACCGTGAAAAATGAAGGAAGGAGACGCACACAATTTGCAGGTACTCTAATCTCTAATCCACGGTTTATTGGGTTGATTATTCCTGGCCCCTGCCAGGCTGGGCCACACCAAAAACAGCAAACAGCCTTCATTCACACAGCAGCTTGTCTGACTCAGCTGTCAGCTCTGTCCGGTTGATGTGGGCTTTCATGTCCCCGCCTACCTGGACGTCAGTCAATCCTTGTTGAGGCATATAGCGTTAAGTACTATATGTCCCTGTGGAAGGGTGGTGGATAATTCATGACATTCGTGAGACAGAAAGGTGTACTTGAAACACCGCACAGGTGCCCAGTTTTATTAGTTAAATTTCTTTGGTTTCTTTGTTCAATGATTTATTTTAGCTCGCAGAGGGAGCTGTTGTCCTTGGCCTGACTATCAACGATGATAGACAGGACCATGAGAATACCAATGCTGGTAAGTAATCCAAATGCAGGCGCACTCGCAGGTGCTCAAAATAAAAATGTAAACAAAGGGAGAAAGAAAAAGGGAAAATAAAACAGTAACAAGACTACAAATGAAAGGTGCTGCACACGGCAGCGTTACCCTGGTCATCGCTACCCGCACGACCCAGGTCACCGACCTACACTCAGAGCTGCCTCGGCCTGCTAAACACAGTACTTCAGGTTGTCTGCCCAAGGTTTCCCCCGCTACCACTTTGTTTCTTTCTGTTTTCTTTCGGTTTTATTTCTCCCGGCCGTTCTTGGTCCTGGACGTCTAAAAGGGCTGACCTGAGGGAACAGCAGAGTGTTATTTTATAGGGCTAACAATCCCCCAGAAGACCCACCTCTCAGCCACTCAGAGAGAGAGAGAGAAAGCCCCCACACCCCCTTTCCCACCTCTCTGTGTCACTGCCACTCCCTGGGTATTGGACGACTGCTGCCCTCCTCCTGCAGCATCATGAACATGCCAGCAGAGTCAGTACAGATCTCCCCCCCTGCTACAGTCCCAGTTTCAACTTAAATGGATTTAAATACGGTAATGTAAAAACAACAATAAAACCCAACGTTTATGAGTCAGATTGCATAATGGGGGAAATGTGAGCCACAACCTTACCGTGTTATAACCGATTCCGCACTATAACGGTTTGAACAACCACTCATATGCATAATTGAGGTTCTATCTTTATTTGATCTTTTATTTTTTCCTCAAATTGAAGGTGGGAAATTTGGTCTGGGTATTAAATTCTAGGCCATCTTAAATTCGAAGGAATACGGTTGTGGCTCTGTGCATTTTAGAGTTCTATGGTTTCGGATCAGATGATACCAACTCTGCAGTATGATTGATTACGCTTTCCGTTTTACATTTTATTTATTTATTTATGCGGTTGTGTTTTTTTTTTTTTTTTTTTTTTTTTTAAATACTGCAAGACAATTGTAACTCAGGAAGCATTTTGTTATGCTATAGTGCTACTTTGCATGGTCATCTATTACTTTGTTGTGTTTTCACACAGGACACAGATATTATGTAAAGCCATTTATTTTAGAGGACCTAAAATATCTCGTGTTTATATACTTTTAAAGTGTGGAGACTTTTATTCTAGTGTTTTTCACCTACATGTGTTTTTTCATGGTGTGGTTTCTCACGGCACATTGTAGTTTTCAAGTTTACTGTTTGTTTTGTTTTGGCATTGACTTTTTAACTTTAGCATTGTGTCATATGTTCTGTGCAAAGGATAACATCTACGTATTCACAAGAAAACATGTACTGAAATTTTGGCAAATCCATTGGCTCTGATTTAATTGGGTAACCATGTTTCAGTTACAGTTGACCATGCTGCTGTATAAAGTAATGCTGAGATGTAAAAACATGTTGGCCCCACATCTTGTACTTTAACTTCTCAGCTGTGGGTGGGCTTATACTCGAGACATTCTCCAAGAAAGCAGCACGTACCCAAGTCTACACACCTCTTTAGGCAACTAAACAGTAAAGACTGGAAGTATCTCATCTCATAGCATTGTGCTAATCAATTGACACTTGGACCTCTTATGCTATGACGGGCTCTACACGATACAGCTGCATATGTGAGACATTTTGATTCCTTAGTGCTTCTGCATACCTTGCTGGGAGGAAGTCTTTCCCCAAACCTGTCGCAAATGTTCCTTATCTGAGTATTCGTTCTTCTTCAGATCTAGCTGAGAAACCAACAAGCTATATATATATAAAACCCATGCTTATGTAACTAGAAACAAAAAAACAGCTTCTTCATATCGGGCAAAGCTGGAGAATAATCTTCATAGAAACACTAGTCCCACCTCAGTTTTGAGTAAGCTTCAAAAGAAAAACAAAATGTTCAGATTTGTTTTTTTTTAATTAATAAAAAATACATTTGGGTATTTAGTGCTTATGGCAGTATGAGACTGGCTACAGTCAGACGAGGTGCTGCCAGATGCTATGAGAGCATCACCTCACATGAGAGAGAGACAGAGAGAGAGAGAGAGCGAGAGCGAGAGAGACAGAGACTGAGAGACTCAATCCTGATCTGAACTCGAGCCTCCATATAGATTAATGCACTTATAGAAAATACATTCCATTTTAGAAAATTGTTGAAAAAAAAAGTTCATACCTATTACTTACAGTACTGTGCATAGACTGTCAGTAATTTCAACATGAGCTGGTACAGCTAAAGCAGAGAACCAGGCAAAGCTTTAAAAACAGTGTGTGACAAGATGATGCTGAGTGGTGACGTCAGGCCAGAAGAAGGAAGGAAAACCAACCAGGTACTGCAGTTTAGAACGTGCTGCACAGTGTTTATTTAAATATAAAAATGTATAAAATATTTAAACAAAAAACAAACACTTGCTGACAGAGCACAAAAATAAAATAATAAACAAAACAAGTCACGAACACAAAATACAAAACAGACTTTTTGCAGTTGCCTTCACTGATCCTTTTTGGTATTTTTTTTAAAGTTATGTTTTCAGTTTTCTCTCTTCTCGCTCTCCTGTATTCTCCTCTGTACACCGAACCCTGAGGGGAGAGAGCTGCAGCTCCCGATTTAGCAGTAATGTAATCACCTAATTAATTCGGGAGATGGCCACCTTCTGCACAAAATAACAACAAAGCAACAACCAAACAACGTGGCTACGCCGTCAAAACAATACATCAATAAATACACACGTAATATACATATATCCAAATACAATAAGTAAATCATAATACAAACACAAAATAACACGACACAGGGGCAGAGGGGGAGACCCCGTCCTAAAAATAAATAAACAAACTGTACAGGGCTGCTCGCCCTGTTACACAGTGGGTAACACTTTATATTAACTGTCTCTTATTACTGGGCATTTACATATTAGTTACATAAAAATACTTACACATAATCACAATGTTATTATGCATTATTATGCATTATTATGCATAGTTACAATGTACTTAATGTGTACATTGTTTTGTGCAATAATTGTACAGATATGGCCAAAAGTATTGCATCACCCTATAGAATAACTAATTCTGCTTTATAGAGTCGAGTGAAACCTGCTACTTAGTATTACGTTAACATATTGGAATTACATACTGCTAGTTGTCTTTCAGTTCGAAAATAGCCATCATCTATGAGTATCGCCGTTAGGTGATAGGATTATGCTAAGCTTAATATAAAAACTGCCTTTAGGCCTCGGTAGCTCTGACATCAGCGTCCCGCCCCTCGGGTGCTGAATGACTATACAGAGTGTAGGAAGCCCAGCCTCTTTTGCTTTCAGCTGTTGATCAAGATTGACCATAATCTATTTGTTGTTCTACAACACTCTGATTATTAGAAAATAAAAAATAAAATTCAGTGTTTGTACCCTCCGTTGCCTTAATTGTGCACGGGAAGCTGGCGGCTGCCCCTTCACTGGGTTTAGCTCACTGAAAACCTAGTTACATTCGCTGAGAGCAGACCGCAATTCACCGGGCTCGGTTGAATTTTGCACCCGCCTTTACCTCTCGTATTCGGTGTGCCGGCTGGCACTGCCCCTTAAGCACTTGGCTGAGTCTGTTATTCGAGTGTTCTTGCTCTTTTCAGCTTGCTGACTCTTTGAGTCTGTCTCGCTTACTATTATTATTTATTACTTTGAGAGCTTATTGTTATTAACTGTATATTTTATTACTTGTACTAACATCTGTTTTTCTTTCGTTCAGAGAGAAACACAAGGTGTGTGTGTGTGTGTGTGTTGGCTGTGGGCCAGACGGAACACTACAGCAGTGATCTTTTTAGATCATAGCCTGCTCCAGAAACTAGCAATTTTTTCCCTGTGTGCTGGCTTAGATCTCCCGATCTAAATTTTAATCGGGTTTTCTGAGGGAGTATTCCCCAAGTGTGTCTCACCATACCCTCGCAGCGACACGCCCACCCGTGCACACCTGTGCACCGTGCCTGGTGCTCATCTGTGCCCATGCACCCCATGCATACAAGGCACATCTGTGCCGTGCACTGTGCCCTGTGCACATCAGTGCCCATCCGTGCCCATGCACCCTGTGCATATAAGGCACATCTGTGCCGTGCACCTCATGCACACCTGTGCCTGTGCACCACGTGCATGCAGTACACATCTGTGCCCATGCACCCCGTGCATACCCGTGCACCTCCGTGTAGCTGCGCACTTCTGTGCCCGTGCATCCCCTGCACACCTGTACCCCGTGCACATCCATGCATTCTCATGCACACCTATGCACATCCATACCAGTACATCTATCCACGCACCTGTGGCTTTTGCGCTCTCCGTGCACATCGGTGCCCGTGCGTTCACGCATCCGAGCACCACTCATCGGTGCGCATCTGCTCTGTGCCCGTGCAATTATAATGCACCCCATGCACATACCTGGTCCTGTGCCCTGTGCACATTTGTACCCGGTGTGCAACCCGGGCAAGTGCTGTGCGCTATGCTGGGTTTCCATGAATGTAGCCTTTGTAGCCGAAAAATGCCCCCAGAGGACCCACATGAATTCTGTGTTTCATGCCTGGGTCCAGAACATGCTGCTCTGGCTCTGTCCGACACAGCATTCTGCGGGAAGTTCCTGAGGTGGGTCCTAAAGGCTAGAACCAACAGGGCAGTGGGGCTGGGATGTCCTTCTAGCAGGGGATCTCATTGTGAGTCTGTTCCCCCTTCAAGTGATACAGCATCATCTCCTGCCCACCTGCAACTATCCAGGTCACCCTCCCTATCTCTCTGACGACGCTCTCGCTCACCTACCAGGAGCATGGGGCAGCTTCGGCGCTCCCCTCCTAAGGAGCATTCACCTCCAGCATGGAAGTGTGCGCGCCTCAGGTCCCCTAGGGACAAACTGCCTAGCGGGATTTTGGCCCTCACAGACCAGATTGGTCGTTTTGTGGAGGTGGTGATGGGACAACAGTCACTCATGATGAGTATGTTGTCAGCCCCTGGCACCACGGCTGCGCCAGTTCCCTGGCCGCCCGTTCTGACTGTGGAGCATCTCAGACTATGAAGAGGACATCCTCTCTCTGCAGGCGTCTGGTGACGACAAGCTTGTGCAAGAGGGACCTTCTTTCAACTCTGTGGACGAGCTGCAACAGGAACCAGAAGTATCTCCAGGGCCAGCGTTTGAGGCTTTGGTTGAGCGAGCGGCTCAATGTCTACGGGTGGAATGGCCAGGAGACAAGGAGCCCCAGGCCTCCTGGTTCTCCTCGGTTAAGCCAGTACTGGACAGGACACTGCCCCCTTTCCCCGACTTTGTCAAGGAGATCCAGTCTTCCTGGTCCAACCCAGCATCAGCACCTAGCATGGTGGCTGGAGCTTGGATTTTTTCTTCCATGCAGGGAGCGAAAGGTGCTGGCTTTGCAGCCTTCCCCCCGGTGGACCGGCCAAAGACCTACAATGTCCTAACAGACAGTGTCGGACAACAGAGATGCACCTCAAGTAGGCGTATGCCGCTTGCTCCCAAGCTGCCTGGCTTTCCAATGTGTCGCGCATGCTCTCTGTCTATCAGGCCATCTTTATTAAGGAGCTCCCTGATATGGTCACCGCGGCTCACAGACAACAGCTGAACCAGGTCTCTGAGGCGGTCACCAGACTGGCCCAACTCACGGCCAGAGCGGAGGGTCGATGCCTTGTGGCGCTGGTGGTCACCAGACGGCAACTCTGGCTTTCCCAGGCTAGAGCATAGGAGCAGGACAAGTCCTCTCTCCTGAACGCCCCTATCACTCCTGGCCGTACGTTTGGCCCCGCAGTGGAGGAGATGCTTCAGAGGACTCTGAAGACCAGGGAGGCATCAAGGCAGTATGCCCAGCTGCTTCCATGGAAGCCTGCCTTGCCTGTTAGGGCTTCACCCCTGTAGTGGCGACAGCCTATGCCCAGGCCTGCTCGTGCTCCTACGGCACACCCGACAGTACCTGCCCCGCAGCGCGGTCGGCCTGCAAAGAGGGGCAACTGGCGCCCTAGGGGTGGCGGCAATCGCCAGCGACCCAAGGGTCCCGCGACTGCGCCCCCCGCACAGCATAAGACTCAGTATCCCTGAAGGGCCGCAGTAGCCTTCAACCCCTGTCTCCCAGTTAGTATACTGGCAAACCAGCACCAATGACAGTTGGGTGCTCAAGACTATGCGGGCTGTTTACAGCCTTCAGTTCTAGTTAAAACCACCCCCCTTTTGGGGGGTGATCATAACTGCAGTCAAAAATCCGCTCCAACATGCGGCTCTCAACACAGAAATCCTGGCGCTTCTCTTGAAGCATGCCATTCGCAAAGTAGATCCCCCCTCTTGCAGAGAGGAGTTCTATTCAAAGTACTTCCTAGTGCTCAAGAAGGACGGCAGGTTCCGCCCTATCTTGGATCTGAGACTTCTGAACAAACAACTTCAGGTGTTACGTTTCAAGATGCTCACGCACTGCCGTATCGTCCAGGCCATTCGGCCGGGCGATTGGTTTACCACCGTGGACCTGAAGGATGCGTACTTTCACATACCCATCAGGCCCGGGCACTGGAAATACTTTTGCTTCGCATTTCAGGGCAGGTTCTATGAGTACTGCGTACTCCTCTTCGGTCCCCCTTCGACTGATGAATTGTCTAGACGACTGGCTCGACTGCGCTCAGTTGGTCACAGACCACCTCCAGTGGCTTAGTCTCAGGATGAACCTGCAAAAGTGCAGCCTCACGCCAAGCCAGCAATCAGATTTTCTGGGCCTCCATCTAGACTCGGTGTCTATGAAGGCCACATTAACAACTCAGAGTTTTACCACAATAGAGTCTTGCCTCTCCCCTATTCAGGTTGAGGGAGACAGTAAGCATTGTGCTGTGTCAGCACATGCTGGGGTTAATGGCTGCTGCCTCGCAGGCCCTTCCTTTGGGTCTTCTCCACCAAAGACCTTTCCAGGCCTGCTGAAGAACCCTGCACTGGTGGAGGATCCCCTCCAACCTTCATCAGGGGACAACCATGGGTCCCATCTTCCGGAAGGAAGTAATCACTACAGATGCCTCCAACCACGGCAGGGGCGCAGTCTGGAACAGTGTGGGGACTCGGGGAGTGTGGACGGGGCCTTGGGCCTCAGCCCACATCAATGTCCTGGAACTCAGGGCAGTAGATCTCGCCCTACAGCACTTTCTTCCAGTGGTCTGGAACAAACACGTGCTGGTGCGGTCAGACAACACCACAGTCGTGGTTCGGCTGTTACTGTGGTTGCAGCCCCGGCTGGCTTCTCTTCGAGCAGTCCGCTTACCAGGCCAACTCAACCATGTTGCGGATCTCCTCTTCAGAGGAGGTCCTCTGGCCTCGGAATGGCGTCTCCATCCCAGGGCAGTGGGACTTGGGAGTCTACTCTCTGCCCTCTTTGATTCTCGATGAGAGACCTCAACAGTCCCTTAGGAGTTGACGCCCTGGCCCACGAGTCTCCTATATGCCTTCCAACTGATACCACTGCTCCCCGCCTTCCTAGAGAAGGTCAGGGTAGAGAAAGCTACAGTGCTTCTGGTAGCTCCTCGGCGGCCCAGAAGGACCTGGTTTTCGACCCTGGTGCAACTCCTGCACGGCCAGCTGAGCCAGATCCCCCTGCGGGCGGATCTCATCTCTCAGGCCAAGGGCGATCTGTGGCACCCGAACCCCCAACTGATGCAGCTATGGGTTTGGCCCCTGAACCGGAACGCCTGTCAGCTCCAGGGCTGTCATCAGCAGTTATTGCCACTATTCAGAGTGTGAGAGCTCCCTCTACCAGGTCGCAATACGCGCATAAGTGGCAGTTATTTCATGACTGGTGTCTGGCCCAGGGCCAGGACCCAGTTACCTGTCCCATGGCAGATATCTTACAGTTTCTCCAGAGACTATTAGATGACGGTAGGTCCCCTTCCACATTGAAGGTTTACCTGGCAGCCATTTCTGCTTGTTACTTAGGCATAGATGGGTTATTGCCTGGAAACCATTTCCTGGTGTCCTAATTTCTTAAGGGCACAAGGAGGCTGCGTCCTCCCAGGATATCTAGCCTCCCCTCGTGGCGCCTTGATGTGGTGCTGGAAGCCTTTACAAAAGCCCCATTTGAGCCACTCCACACTGTGGATCTGAAGCTCATGTCCTTAAAGACTGCGTTTTTGCTGGCTATTGCTTCAGCAAAACAGGTGAGTGAGCTGCATGCACTTTCAGTGCACCATTCTTGCACTCGCTTCGCTGGAGATGGGTCTAGAGTCTCCAATGAATCTGTGGAGTTGATGGAATTCCATTCTCCTCCCTTCTCTGGAGGACCAACGGTTGCACTTGCTCTGCCCTGTGCGGGCATTGAGGTGCTATATTGACCATACAGTGTGTCAGACACACTAAACAGTTGTTTGTGTGTTATGGTTCTAGGACGCTGGGTCAGGCATTGGTTAAACGGCACGTGTCCCGTTTGATAGTGGACACCATTGCTCTGGCTTATGAATCTGCTGGTCATTCCCCTCCTGGGCAATTGAAGGCGCATTCTACCAGGGGTATGGTGATGTCCTAGGCCATCTTTTGAGATGTCCCAGTGTTTGAAATATGTGCTGTGGCTAGCTGGGCTACCCCACACATTTTCATGAGGTTCTACAGACTGATTGTGCTGGATTCCTCTGCTCCACTCTTTGGAGCTTCGGTCTCGGACTCTATTACACCAGTGGAAGAGACCACTTAGTCTGGATTAGACTGCTGTACTCTTTGAGTACTCTCTCCAGCGTTACCCATGTGGTAAGAGTATCCCAATACGATATCGTAGTGTTAAAGACCCTCTGTTCATAGAACAGTGTTAGGACATATATCTTTCAAACCACACGCTGAGGTGCTGTTCCGTGTATATTTTTTACATGTAGACCGATCCTGTCCTACTGCCGCATGGTCCCCCCGCGACTGCTTTGGTACACAGTACCCATTAGTTGATGGCTATTTTCGAATTGAAAGAGAACGTAAGGTTGCGGATGCAACCCCGGTTCTCTGAAAGAGAAAATAGCCATCAAGCAGTGAGGTCGCTTCAGTAGCCCTTGCTGCCTGAAGCAAAAGAGGCTGGGCTTCCTACGCTCTGTATAGTCATTCAGCACCTGAGGGGCGGGGCGCTGACGCCAGATCTATGGAGGCCTAAAGGCAGCTTTTATATTAAGCTCAGCATAATTCTATCACCTGATGGCGATACCCATAGTTGATGGCTATTTTCTCTTTCAGAGAACCAGGGTTGCATCCACAACCTTACGTTTCCCATATACTTAAATAAAAAACTGACATATCTAAAAGCCGTTTCGAAATCTAACATGAAAAACTGTACTACTGCTTCCGGTTGACTTTTGCAGTGTCATTTTGTAGTTTCTTTGATTACATGAAAGATCTAAATTATATTGACTCAGAAATGTATTCATCTAGGCACTATATATATATATATATATATATATATATATATATATATATATATATATATATATATATATATAATTATTATTTCTGGTATCTCAGAATCCTGCAGTTTTTGGTGATGCAAACTTTTGGCCAGAGCTAGTAAGAACACAATTGTACCTGAAAAGGGTTAGGGTTAGGATTATATCATGCATAAAAATATAAACACACATTACCAAGTAGCTACTATGTAAATACACAGTAATTGGAGACACTTCATGTAAAGAGTTACTGTAAGTGAAAGTGATGCAAATGGCATGGGTCCCCTCAACTGATAACAGATTGATAGTAATATGAGTAAGACTGTGCTGACTATCCAGATGTGTTCATCAATTCGCAGCAGGGTGAGCACTGAAGGGTTGTTGTGTTCTGCTCGTTTTGTGTTAGTTCTCAAGCTGAAGTAACATTACTTTCAAAACCACTGACTGGCTGGATTAATACAAGAATAATACTAAGGAAAATACAAATGAAAAGACCTGGATTCAAAAACAGATACAGTCATGGTAATGGGCTGCTTATCATGGAAGGCTGACGGCAGGCCTGTCCTTTAGTTCTGGGCCTCAAGAAGTGCCAAATTGTGTGCTGTGTTTGTCATACAGACTGTTTTCATACCTTACCTTCATACCTTCATACTTTTCATACCACATTTGTGTCTTGTATTGTAGGCTAGTGTGTGTATTTTTAATGGGGATTTCCATTTCATATAACAGTGTCCTTACTGTCTCTTCTGTGCACAGGCTGATGTTTCACAGTAAAGTTTAATTTAAACAAAAGGAAAAGCAGATGTCTGGAAGTAGGAATTGTATTCACTCCCTTAGCCAGCCTGAAGGTGTGCTGTGCACAACAATTTAGATTTTTTGGGGAAATTAAGTTCCCTGATCTTTGAACCAAGCAGAGAATTAAAGTCTTTTACTTATAGCGTTATGCTATTGAAATAAAGGTACTTATCCTAAGATTGTGTTTATTATATTAAGAGCAAAGCAGCAGTTTGAATTTATACTCTGAGAAACAATGTCTAATAAAGACTACTATGTACAGCGGGCCCTGGGCCTTATTCAATAAACAGTGATAACATGTTGTCCAAGCAGTAAGCCCCTTTACTGCATGCTTTATATGCCTGCTGTATTCACTAACTAGTAGCAGGCAACCTAGCGTGTGGAAAAAGTACCTTGTTTGAGTCATTTAAATATGATGAATAATGTTAATGGCTGTAAATGTATGAAAATTACATCACAAAATATTGCGAGGGAGGTATTTTTTGCTAACTTTACTAGGTGCCTCAACATGTATTAAAAATACAGCTTATTTAAACCAGACTGTGTAATTACTAAATAACAACATAAGTAGGGCACACCACTGGTGTGTGAGAAACATGGAGGTGGTACTGTGTCACAGAACCAGGAGAGAAGTGCAAATGAGAGCAGAAAAGCCGCACATGAGAGTGAGAAGAGGAGTCAGGGAGAGAGTATTTCGGACCAGGCAGACATTACTAGGGCTGTGTGAGGAGGAGATGATAACTAGATACAGATTGAGCACAGAGATAATACTAGCCTTGTATGAGGAGATCAAATCTGATCTACAGCCACTTACACATGGCAGTTTTGCAGTACCAGGAATACAGGCAGAGAGTCAGTACAATACAGAACACATGGCTACACGTTCTGTTATTGAGCGTACATATTGGAGTGTTAAAAAGTCACTTCAGATGTTTAGATAGATCTGGTGATGTGCTACAGTCTTTAAGCCTTACAGTATTTAAGTCTTGCACATCTTTTCTGTGTAATTGTCCAATATATTGTAGCATCATATTGTACCATTGCAGGGAAGTGAAGGCAGACTCGCAGGTTTTTGAATGCAGTGGTTTGTTAAGCTGGGACTCTATAAAGGTAAAGTGTGCTGATTTACCAGCCAGTGGTACAACTACAGCTGAGCAACTCAGTGCTACTCAGACTGTGACAAAATAATAAAAGAAAAGAAAGCCCAAAGCACACTGTTTTGGCTGTGTGCTACAACCACGAAGTGCAGTCTCCGGTTTCTTTCTTGGTACTCTTAGTCCCACTTCTCTCTGGCCCTCTTTTGCGATTTCTTCTCTACTTCTCTTTCTGTTCTTCAGCTCTCTTTCGTCTCACACCACCCTTTTCGTCTCATCAGCTCTCTGTCCAAGCCACGCCCCTGGTGCACCAGCATGGCTTCCCGCTCTCGATCCCTTGATTGTTGCAATATCTTATCCCCTGATTTGTGACCACAATGTTGCAACCGGGTCCCGCTTACGTGGCAAGCCAAGCTCCTAATTGATGGCAATGTTCCAATCCCCGACGTCCCTGAACACCTGCTGCAGTTGACCCTTTGACAGAACCTTCCCAAATGTGGCTACAGCAGACCCAGGGTCGTTACATAATTGAACAGCAGAATACTGATTTTCTACTGCACAGCAATGTGTCTTATTGCCAATTTTGCAGTTTACCCAGTGCAGTAAGTATCTTAAAATGTATATATAAATTTGTATTTACTGTTCCCTTTTATAATGGTATTTGCATCAGTCGGAGTGGTTCTTATTTCAGTTACTCCTACTGTGTCTGTATTGAGGTGCTTGGCTGTGAGATTAGGAGCTGCTCTTTAATTCTTGTTGCCAGCTATTTGCATTTAGGCTGGAGCCTACAGACTATAGACTGGATTCGCATCTATTGGGCCAAGGGCTAGATCTTCATTTGGAGAACTGCAGCACAGAGAACAAATAGCCCTAATTTTCCATGGAAGCGATAGCTTTATAAACTGCCTGTACAGCAATTAACCATTACTGATTTCACATCAGGATAGATAGGATGCAACTATGTGAGTCAGTACTACAGTATTCCTTATTTCATCTTTTGTGTTGGGACTCAGTGCGGCACAGTGTGAAATAATAATATAACCTTGTTTATGTTGTACACCCTGCCAGTTCTCCAGCACTTTTGATTATACCTCTTCCTTGTAGTCACGCTCCAGTCATTAGACTCTTCCTGGATAATTATATCTTTTTGCCTGCTCTACCAATTAGCACTGACTAATTACCCTGCACAGCTGTCTGTAATAGACTGGTTATCTGCCCCTCTTTGACCTGACAGCTCAACCAGAAGAGTCAGAGCTATCATTGGAAACCCTTCAATTGAATCACTTATTTAGACTTTATAGTAAAGGCAGCTAACAAAATAATTTCATAAATCTTACCTGTTGTGCGCTTCCTTTCGTTGCATAGGTCTCAGGTGTCCAGTTTTGAAAGAAATACATGTTATAGTAAACCTTTTAAAACATGCTATCTGCTACAACACTAGGTTAAATAAAACTCTGTTTGCAGGCTTTGCTTTCAATTAGCTTTGCATTTGCCTGTTTATTTCACCTGAAAATTGTCCTTACCCCTTTAATGACTTCTTTCCTTAGCCAGTTGTTTCGTCCTATTGACTGACCTACTTTTATTTTGTTAAATATTTTATTTTCTTTTTTTTATTATTTTTTTTACCCCTGATTTTAATTAATAAAAAATAACTTTAAAATAAAATGCAACTTACTCAGTGCAACTAAACATAATGTTAAATAAAAGAAACTACATTTCTGATGCCTCCTGTCATTGTACACATTGTAAGGTGACATCTTGCATGTTTTTATTTAAGGAACCACAATTGCTCACTGGTGAGTTTCACTACAGTACACAGCGATCCAGGGAAGCTGTGTACCTGCCATTTTTCCACATTAAAAAATCAGAAATACGCACTAAATTAAAAATGAATGCTGGGAAATACGCACAGCAATTTTGCTTCACAGCTTGTCTGCCTCCCGTCCAGCCTTCCCTAAAACTTTTGCTAACTGCATTTCCTAGAATACAATATGTTCAGTTACTAGGAAACTGTACACACGAAAACCAACCCAACAAACATTATCCCATCTCTGGCTAGCCATTTGGCTTTGCAGCCAATCACAGTAAGAATAAAAAAATTCAAAGCTACACAGGTTGAAGTGTAAACACCCCAGTCCAGCTACAAATCCAACTAAAACCATCATCAGAAGCAACCATTAAAAAAAGGTGTTTTATAACTTATTAATGCAGTTCCTTATTTTATTTATCTGTATTGCTTTATGTTGAAGTTTAACATGTTCACTGAGTTTAAGAATGTAATGTTAAAATATAAGTAACATAATTAATATGTAGACAGAAGTGCACATGCAGCCCATACAATTGCATGAGGCCCTCTGTTTTCATGGCTCAGTTACTGATAAAAAAAAAAATAAACAAAAAAAAAACGTATATTCTTCTCAAGTCTGCACCAGAATAAATGACTTATTAGCCTTTTTACCGTTCTTTTTACCTGTATGGTAACACGATCCATAAACAGAACCGACAATTCAACATAACGGTAACACATTTAAAAATGAACTCATTTCAACACACTACAAAGTTTAAAAATGAACTCATTCCAACACACTACAAAGTTTAAAAATGAACTAATTTCGACTCACTACAAAGTTTGCTTGCGCATTCCGTCAGTGCTGCAAACGTGAGGGGAATGTATAGGCATCTCACATGCATAGGGCTGTGTGTTTGAATGAACCTGGAAACAAATGCATTTCCAGCCAATGTATGGTCCTCGCGTCTTGCTATGTTCGACGGCGTCTAAGGGAGATTTGTAGGAGCTGTATCCTTACCTGAGTATTGCCTTGCATCTGCTTTTGACTTTGCCTGAAAATTAAAAAAAAAAAAAAAAAAAACATTTTACTTTCTTCAATGTAGTAGAACAATATGCTCCAGATTTGCTGAAAACTGGATTATTCAACTAGAATTTTCCGCTTCGAAATCACGACAAGTTAATTTCTAACTGTGAGTGTGTTTTTTTTTTTTTGCGAGTCATGGTATACTGTGGTACTGGTAAGAATAGAGAAGAGGAGCCCCGGAATCAAGTTTTGTATGGGGACACCACTGTTTGCAGAGTCAGTCTGATACCTTGAAGAAATTGTGCTGAGCCGATAAAGAATCTTGTAGAACACACTCCGTTACCATTAAAGATTGTACAGTATGTATCGAGATTCCTCATGACTTCAAGGTAATGTTGCGTTTTACCCCCAGAAAATACATTAGAGGGTATGTTATTCCCAGATCCAAAACCTTATCTGGAGTGCTGAAGGTACAGTATATAATGTGATTATATAGTATAATTTAGTAAACCTCCCCATCCAGCCATGAATCAGTTACCAAGCCTACCCCCCCCCCCCTCCCAAATCAAATGGTGTGACAGTAATTAGTATCCCCCCCCCCTTTCCTCCATTTGCCTGGAGTTAGGCCGTTCGAATAGCGGACTTGGCAAAAATTTCATGTTGTTGAACGTTTCTGCAAAGGTTAGACACGTGCTGAGCACGCTCAGTGAGAGGGAGGACTCTTCAGCTTCAGAGAGAGAAAGAAAGAGAATAAAAGGGGAAATAAGATCATAACAGGTGACTGCAGGATGATTGCACAAAGTTATCTGTGGTTAAATAAATGGAGGTTTGGGAGAAGACTTTGAGAGAAGAAAAAGCTCTGGATTGTGACTAGGTATTCATGTGGACGAGCAGGTGCATTGACAAGTAAGTGGAGGTATGTGAGAGGGCAGACAGTGACAAGTTAGTGGTCTGTGCAGTTTCTGATCCATTACTGCTAGTGTGGTTTCAGTCCAGTTCTTTATGCAGGAATAGGTGGTTTTAAGGCACTACTTTGTTGTTTTGTAGATTCAAGCAGGTGGATTTTGTTCTAGAGGGCAGTTCAGTTATTTAAAAGAATAATGTTTATCTGATCTCTGCATTATACATCTAAATTGTTTTTTCACAACTACAGAAGCATGTTCACATGTATTTGTTTAATTCAAAGCACACTGGGAATCACCTGTTTCAGATCTCATGCTCTATTCAAACATGGAGACATTGGTTGTGCTACAACAGTTATTAGCCTCTTACAAATGTATCAGCCTTATGCATAGCTCTGAATTTACTCCTTGTTACTACTGATGCATGTCTTAGAATAGACTATTCATTTCAATGGCAGTCAGTTTATCTCCAGTTGTGAAGCCAGTTGAGTATAATGAATTGGATGGGGAAAAGAACACTGCTTTCAAGTTTGAGAAATTGAAATTGACTGCTTCAGTGTCAAAATATATCCGCAAGCTATATTGTCCAGAAACCTGAGAAAGATAAAGATAAAGATACATGATTGATTAATTATCCACAGGGTGTCGTTATATATGTGCAACACTGTATAGAAGCATACCTGAGACCAGATTTAGTGGAGTTTCCTAGACTGCTATGGAGTGTGCACTAACCCAAGGAAAATCGTGCATGTGTCATAGCCAACCACATAGATTAATTTCTTTATTTAACATGCATGGAAATTCTTATTTTCCCAGTATACATGTCTGCGAATATGTCTATGTGTGTGTTTATTGGTGAATAGGGGTGTGTCGAGGGAGCGTGATACTTTCCTTCATGATATATCATATTGTAATAGGTGTATGTATCGTTTGTATTGTGATATGAGACCAAAAGCACAGCATAACTCATTGTGGTTGTTGAATGAAGAATAAGTATGTATTATAGTTGCAAAGCTCCCTCTGTTTTGATTCGTTGTGCGTATGAAATGAAACCACTGAAAATCTTGGAACATTTGCAAAATAGGCAAATTGGTGATTGTCTAATTTTAATTGATGACTTTATTAGTCCACACATGCAGTTCATTTAAAACAGTAAGAGAACATTTGGAACACATAATCACCAATGGTAAAATGAATCAGACTTTTAGAAGTTGTTTAAAATTAAAACACAAAGTGGTTTCTATATCACTGATTAGTGACCGAAAATATAAATTCTCGACTACCTAGATTGACATATACATAAACTGTTTTAAACCCATTTGTAGGTTGTTTCTATTGGAAAGGGTATATAAGGACCTTTTTATTTTATTGTGTTACATATTCCCAAGTGTTGCTACAACTGTTTACGTAAGGTGTGTCTATTGTTTTATTTTTATTTTTTACATTTTGGCCACTTCTTTAAACTTTTAAATAGCATTCCCTGCCCCAAGATGGCTTCCCATATACAGTGGCTTGCGAAAGTATTGACCCCCTGTGCCATTTTTCCTATTTTGTTGCCTTACAACCTGGAATTAAAATTGATTTTTTGGGGGATTGTATCATTTGATTTACACAGCATGCCTACCACTTTGAAGATGCAAAATATTTTTTATTGTGAAACAAACAAGAAATAAGACAAAAAAACAGAAAACTTGAGCGTGCATAAGTATTCATGCCCCCCCCCCCCCCCCCCCCAAAGTCAATACTTTGTAGAGCCACCTTTTGCAGCAATTACAGCTGCAAGTCTCTTGGGGTATGTACCTATAAGCTTGACACATCCAGCCACTGGGATTTTTGTCCATTCTTCAAGGCAAAACTGCTCCAGCTCCTTCAAGTTGGATGGGTTCCGCTGGTATACAGCAGTCTTTTAAGTCATACCACAGATTCTCAATTGGATTGAGGCCTGGGCTTTAACTAGGCCATTCCAAGACATTTAAATGTTTTCCCTTAAATCACTTGAATGTTGCTTTAGCATTATGCTTAGGGCCATCGTCCTGCTGGAAGGTGAACCTCCGTCCCAGTCTCAAATCTCTGGAAGACTGAAACAGCTTTCCCTCAAGAATTTCCCTGTATTTAGCTCCATCCATCATTCCTTCAATTCTGACCAGTTTCCCAGTCCCTGCCGATGAAAAACATCCCCACAGCATGATGCTGCACCACCATGCTTCACTGTGGGGATGGTGTTCTCGGGGTGATGAGAGGTGTTGGGTTTGTGCCAGACATAGCGTTTTCCTTGATGGCCAAAAAGATAAATTTTAGTCTCATCTGACCAGAGTACCTTCTTCCATATGTTTGGGGAGTCTCCCACATGCCTTTTGCCGAACACTAAATGTGTTTGCTTATTTTTTTCTTTAAGCAATGGCTTTTTTCTGGCCACTCTTCCATAAAGCCCAGCTGTGTGGAGTGTACGGCTTAAAGTGGTCTTATGGACAGATACTCCAGTCTCCGCTGTGGAGCTTTGCAGCTCCTTCAGGGTTATCTTTGGTCTCTTTGTTGCTTGGTCCGTGAGTTTTGGTGGGCGGCCCTCTCTTGCCAGGTTTGTTGTGGAGCCATATTCTTTCCATTTTTTAATAATGGCTTTAATGGTGCTCCGTGGGATGTTCAAAGTTTCGGATATTTTTTTATAACCCAACCCTGATCTGTACTTCTCCACAACTTTGTCCCTGACCTGTTTGGAGATCTCCTTGGTCTTCATGGTGCCACTTGCTTGGTGGTGCCCCTTGCTTAGTGGTGTTGCAGACTCTGGGGCCTTTCAGAACAGGTGTATATATACTGAGATCATGTGACAGATCATGTGACACTTAGATTGCACACAGGTGGACTTTATTTAACTAATTATGTGACTTCTGAAGGTAATTGGTTGCACCAGATCTTATTTAGAGGCTTAATAGCAAACGGGGTGAATACATATGCATGCACCACTTTTCCGTTATTTATTTTTTAGAATTTTTTGAAACAAGTTATTTTTTTCATTTCACTTCACCAATTTGGGTATTTATTCTATTTTGTGTATGTCCATTACATGAAATCCAAATAAAAAGCAATTTGAATTCCAGGTTGTAAGGCAACAAAATAGGAAAAATGCCAAGGGGGGTCAATACTTTTGCAAGCTACTGTACCTGCATGGAGCTCTTAGAACTACATTTATCGTCATCCTCCTGCTCTCATATGTAGCTGGATTTACCAGTGAGCAGGAGGATGATGGGAAATGTAAAAATAAAAATCAATAAAATGAAAACAATACACACACCTTACGTAAACAGTTGTAGCAACACATGGGAACCTGTAACACAATACAATATAAATGTCCTTATGTACCCTTTAAGATGGGCATGACCATCTTCAGATACTGTATATTGTAGAATACAGTTTTATTAAATTGTGTATACACTCAATTTAATACAACGGGTCAAATTTATTTTTTGTACTACCTTCGTTTCACATTTGAGACAGGTTAAAATGAGAAGATACGAGATTCTCAAGCTTTTCTTAGAGAACTGACAGAGACACAGAGCAGCGTGTTTGTCCTCAGTTCTGATGTTGAGTTTATCGTATGTGTGGATATGTATCTGTTAGAAACAGGTGTAGCACTCAGATACTTGTCTTAATTGTCATTGCCTCCTTGAGGAAGTGCAAAGCAGTTTTTCCTTCATGTTATCTAGACTTTGTTTTCTCTTTGGTGTTGCAACATTAGGACCCTGTGACAGGGAGCGTGAGGATCTGAGCTGCAAATCTCCCTCCCTACCCAAGAGGGCACTAAGCAGAGGTACTTGCATGCCTGTTCAGAGATGGTCCGGCTTGGAGAGAGGGGCGGAAAAGTCGGCCATCTTGGTGCAGGGCAGAATGACCATATTAGGGGACAAAATCACTGTGATCAGCTGTGTTGCATTAGACAACTGGCAGGTGTGCTGAGTCGCGCTGATCATGGGGTGGAGTCCCCTGGTATATAAGGGTTGTCATTTTGTAAGTGTGAGGCTTGTTGAGGTAATACTGGAGCTAGGTTCCTGAGCAGTGTGTTTGTTTATGTGGTTATTTTTGTGCTACGTGTTTGTGTTTATTGTCAGAGTGATCCCTGACGCCAAGGAGCTGCCACACCACTGCCAGTACTTTTCACCTTGGACACCACACACCCCGGACAACAGAACTGGACACTTAAGCACCTGAGCACCTGCACTTTTCACCACCCCAGGAGTGCACCCAAGGAGCTGAGAGGGACTCCTCTGTTGGGACTTATGATTTATCTTTTTGTTGCTTTGAACTGTGGGTTTTTTTTGTTAATAAAGTTCACCCTACCATTGTGGTAGGGTATTTGCAAATTTAGAAGTGACTCTGTGACGTCTGCTCCACACCCACACCCACTGCACCGTCACAGACCCCTACTGCTATGACTCATGACTCATATTTGGGACCTATTCAATTCCTTCCTTGTGTTACGTGTAACAAGACCTGTCTCTAGAAAAATTTGCCATAGTAAAACATAGTTTAGTAAAGCAAAGCAATTGCTTTACAAAGCATAGGAGCATTGTAAAGCCCACAACATGGACACTGCAAACAGTCATTGTTCTACAGTGCATGTGCAGTGATGTTTTAATGGTTTACCATGGTTTGTTGGACGGTAATACGACAATCTTGTCTTGGCAAGGCTTTCACAGTTTATAATCTGGCCAGTGGTATCTCAGTTTCCTGCATGGGTTCTTATAATGGGAAAGCAAGAGGCCTAATTAGTGCTCAAACAGACACACTAATGCCCTCTCTCTCTCTTTTTCATGCAGAGCTTGGGATCGGCAGACAGGAAGGAACATCAGCAGAGAAGGTAGGATCATTTCCTCTCCTCATAGCCTATGCCAACAAATCCTATTGGCTGAGGTACACTTACATGTTACATAGATATCCGGTATATTTAAATTAGTACGGAGGCCGCATTTTTACAGTAAATCACTCGATCTTCGGTTGTAAGCATAACAAACCGAAATTATACTATATTATGAGGTAATATGCACAGTTAATATTTTTTTGTGTTTTGTGTCTTTCATTAACTGTTGTTGAAAGGAGAAAATGATATGCTAATGGTACTAACGGCAAAAAAAATAACTTCAAAAGTGAGAGTTTCTTTGTTAACACTCTGGCCCTAGTGATGTAAAAATACATCTGCAAGAAATACTGTATAGCACAAATGTACTATTTATTACATCCACTGGAGCAATGTTTAAGGGGACAGGTTAATGGTTCTGCTTCGAGAAAGAATGTTTGAGAGCTCTACAGTGGCCACAGGGGTAATCAAAAGACCAAGATTTGATGACAGAAACAGAAAATTATATCCAAAGGGGTTCTAAACAACAAGAGGGATGCATTCGTTTGTAGAGGGAAAGGTTAAGGTAAGGTCTATGACTAAAGGTACTAACATGCAAAGAGACCACAGGAGCTTTTCCTCATAGCTCTCCTGCCTGTTCAGACCTTAACCGAGGCAGCTAGATTCAACACAGGCGTAGAGGTGGAAAGTGTGGCATCCATACAGTGCTTTGACTAATAAGTTTTTTTTGTTGTTGTTGCTAGCAGAGCAACTAATGAAGTTCCTATTCAAACTGAGAAATTGTATATATCAGTTTCTGTTACAGGAATGTTTATTGTTTGTGGGCTACCCAAGTGCCTCTTGGGTAGACTGTCAATGATTAAGAAATGTCTCTGTGCCACAAAAAAAAAAAAAAAACCATTAGACTTTTGTTGAGTGAGTGAGTGGCTGGCTACACTGGATTTTGAACCTAGGATCTTTGGGTATAACTAACTGCCATTCAGACTTTTTGCTTTCAAACGTTTTACTGTATTTAGATGGCTTAAAAAAACTGAAACAAATATCCATCAATGTCAATTTACTTCATTTAAGTATATAAAAAGTCAGTAGTTTAAATATCTATCAATGCAATACTGCAAATGAACTTGAAACAGATAACAGTAACTATTATGGGCATGTGAAGATTCACAAAATAAATCTGACCTGCATTAAAATAAAAATACATGTTTGCTATAAGGTGTTTATTTCAAAACTGTACATTTGACATTTCAGTATGTAGCCAAAGAGCATTTTATTAGCTACTATCACAGAAGAAAGTGACTAGGAGCTGGGCTTGTTCCAGCAAACATTCCTGCTGGCTGACACAGATATGTTTTGTGTTTTATAATCTATAGCATTGCGTTGCTGTTCTGTTACCATAGCATCACTGCAACAGGCTTCACAGGAGAATGGTTTTCTGTAGGGGTGTAATTTTCATTGTTTAGACCGTCTGTGTAGACATAAGCGTCATTGAGTTAGCTAAGTGTCATCTTTCTAAGATGTAGTTATCCTATCCTATCCTATCCTAAGATATTCAGACAGAAAGAGAAATTAGCACATGTGCAGTTAGATGTCATTTGTTTTATCTGAGTATATGGGCTCCAGTAGAAATTCGAGGCTGTGGGGCTAAATTGTTTCTAAGTGCGCATTACTGTACAAGAGCATGGTAAGTTGTAAACCTGATAAAACATTATTAAATCATTGTAGGTGGATTTCTATATATTTTTAACTCTTGTCAAGAATATTTCTGCATACAAGCGCATGAGAACATAAATTCAAGAACGAGAAAAGGCCATTCGGCACACCTATGCTTGTTCACTCTGGTGCTAGAGTTGTTTGTCGGCACTCAGGCGAGGAAAAACAAACCTCCCTAACCAGGTTAGTAGGGGAAATGAAACCTCTGGGAATCCGTGGCCAGACGGACCTCCCTTCCTCCAGGCAGTTAGCTAAAGGTCTTATTATGATCACAGAGAGGGTTATACAGTATTTTTCTTGACAGCATCCAGTCTGTTCTTGAAGGATCTGATTGTCTTTGCTTCAACAACTCTGTCCAGCAGCCTGTTCCAATTGTTGACTACCATTTCTGTGAAAAAACTCCTTGTCCACATGCACTTGTCTTGTGTATGGCTCACAAGTGTGTCTGTCTATTTACTTTAAAACATGCATTAAGGCCTGGACACACCAGCACTTTATGTTGCCTTTTTTTTTTTTTTTGGGACAGTGCCACACCAGCGAGTCTATACCCAAGTGCCAAATGAATCAGACAGGGATGTCGATAATTCACAGTAGTGACTTTTTTTTTTTTTTTTTTTAAACTATATCAGCAATGACATGATAGCAATTTTACAGTTTTAACACACTGTGGCAAAGTGGTGAATACGTGCAGGTGAGTGCAGTGCAGAGTGAATTAATCACACAGACAATGATTCACAGGTGCAAGGGTGTTTATTAATGATTAGAATGTCCAGAGCCTTATAGCAAAACCTGTAAACAATAATAATGATGGGAGTGGTACAGCGGCGTGTATCACTGTTTTGTAAATCTCGTGGGTTTGACCCGCAACCAAAAAGTCCCGTCTTTTCTCACACACACAATTAAGTGCTCATGGTGCAAAGACAGTTCCTCAGTGAAAAGTGAATGATGATATCCAGGTTTGATGCTGGCCTGTGGAGTTCCGGATCGTGTTAGTAATCTTGAAACAGACAATACAAAAACAAACAGTGTTACAAGACAAACTAACAAACACTCACGGTTACTTTCACAAATGCACGGTACTCCTTCTAGGTTGTTTTGCTAACCATATACAAAGGAAAAGATCACTTTCACTACGGTCCTATTTATACCCTCGCCCATGACCTCTAGGTTAACGAGCACCCCTCGGATGCCACGTTGTCTCCCGTCCTAGTCATTGAGCTTGGGTGCTGTAGCTCAGCCCCCTTCCACCTACCCTAAAGAATAAATTGTCATATCATTTAGTTAAGGGTACTCCGTTCCTTTTGCATAGTGCCCTCACAGGTTGGGAAGGAGATCTAGCACCAAGAATCATTATATCTCTGTCACACACATGTTTTAACACATATTTAATCCTCCTGATTTGCTCCTCATGACAGCAGTATAAACTCATCTTTGATAATAAGCCCAGCCCTGTATTCGGTATTAAGGCCTCTGCTAAGAAATAAATAATAATAATAATAATAATCTGCAGTGCTCAATATATGAAGTGCCCAAGGAAGTGTAAGAGTAAAAACTTCATGGACATAAGGAAGGAAAACTTAGTTTGGTACCAAATAATAATAAATAATAATAATAATAATAATAATAATAATAATAATAATAATAATAATAATAATAATAATGTTTTCATGTGCAAGTGTAACACCTGCAAAGTGAATGGAAGTACACCAGTTTAAAAAAAAATATTGATATTGATGTTGTCTGATAAATGTCAAATTGTGTAGAGTAGTAGATAATGCTGGCAGTGGAATCCCAGTAGATCCACCGCTATCCTCACTATACTTCATGAAACTGCACTCTGTGTGGTCGTTCTGTTTGCCAGTGAAACTGCAGCTCACCTCCGTTATCCAGAGAAGAGGAGAGAGGGGCTGTTTGGAGTGAACCCCCCGTTTGTTGTTCTGGGTGAGAGGCAGGGTGGTGGTGGCAGGCTCTCTTCTGCTGAAGTTCTGGTTGAATGAGTGAATACATAGAGGATACATCATTAGGGTTCATGGAGTACTGGATAACCCACGAGCCACCAAGCAGTTGAGGGGATTCTTTCAGCTATCCTCATGAGTGCAAAAACCACAGCACTCTGAACTTGCATGGGGTATTCTGTTTACAAAACAAGTACAAGAAAAAAATGTTTAAACCTATATTTAGCAGCTGAATTCAGAGAACAAATATTCACTTAGCAGTGTTGAAGAGTTATTTGGTGCTAGATCTCTCAACACTTGCTGTGCAAACGCTGTATCTTTTCCTAAATTGAATTTAACTTTGCAATCTGTTACAAACTAATGTAATGTCTTGTGAGTGATTGCTGAAGCTTTATGCATGAGCATTAGCAATGTATGGAGGTTATAGTCACCTTATTTTTCAGGGAACTGACACTTTGTGTAAAATTGTGGGAAGGGATTATGCATCTTTCATTAAAGAGAAGCTTAGTATGGGTGTGAAATTATCTATATGTATTCTTGTTGTTTATATTCACATAGTAGCATAGTAATTTTCCTAAGGAACAACTGTAGACAAGAGCATTTCTCTGCATTCAGCACAATGAATCATGAGTCTGACTCATTCATTTTATGCCGACCTACCACTTAAACCACCCCCCCCCCCGTTTCTTTTCAAGTACTGCTTCTCAAATTGTATTCTGCCCACACACATTACACTGGCAATAAATGACTTTACACTATAAACTGAAGAGGTGGAAGGAGAGTATTGTAATTATCGCTAGGTTAGTTTATTAGTTTATTTCCCTGTGTCAGGGTGCTTTGAGTATTGGTTCAGGGGCTGCTCTTCGACTCTAGTTGCATGTCAAATATATCTATGAAAGACATTGAATTGTAGACCAGTCCCATCCACTGTAAAGTAGTACATTGCCAGCAAAACAAACATAAAGATAATCCACAGTGGCTGATCATTAGCACAGGGTAATGACACCCAGTTGTACCTAAAACTCGACCTTGGATGTCCGTCTACAGTACAGCGAGGTCTGGATATCTGCCAATTTTCTTCAGCTCAACACTAACAAATCTGAACTTCTAGTAGTATCGGGGGAAAACTCAACTCAAGAATCTCAATGTTGCTGCTTTGAACCTTGGAAACTGTCAGCTGCTGTCTTCCCCCACTGTAGAAAGCCTTGGTGTACTTCTGGATAGTAACCTCTCCCTTGATGACCAAGTCTTCTCTTTAGTCAAATCCTCCTTCTACCACCTTCGAAACATCTCAACGGTCCATCCCTACCTTTTCCTCCTGGATTCAGAGATACTCTGTCATGCATTCATCTCCTCTCAACTACTGCAACTCTCTCTATGGTGGTCTTCCATCACACCCCATAAACCGATTGCAGCTGGTTCAAAATGCTGCTGCTAGGATCCTTACCAGATGTAAAAAATATGATCACATTACCCCTGCTACTTGTAAAGTTCAGGATTACTTTCAAAATTCTCCTGCTTGCTTAACAAGGCCCTTCATCACACAGGTCCAGAGTATCTCTCCAGCCTGCTGACCCGCTATGTCCCTGCACGCAAGTTGAGGTCCTCTGACTCAGGCCTGCTTGTTATACCCAAGCCAAAGTGCACCACACTCGGAGAGAGCACTTTTACTTCATGGCCCCGACTCTCTGGAACTCTCTCCTAGCTTTAGTGCGTGTAGCTCCCACAGTCGCTCGCTTCAAATCAACTCTCATGACATATTTGTTCTCGCTAGCTGTCAATGCTCTTAAGAACATAAGAACATAAGAAAGTTTACAAACGAGAGGAGGCCATTCGGCCCATCTTGCTCGTTTGGTTGTTAGTAGCTTATTGATCCCAAAATCTCATCAAGCAGCTTCTTGAAGGATCCCAGGGTGTCAGCTTCAACAACATTACTGGGGAGTTGATTCCAGACCCTCACAATTCTCTGTGTAAAAAAGTGTCTCCTATTTTCTGTTCTGAATGCCCCTTTTTCTAAACTCCATTTGTGACCCCTGGTCCTTGTTTCTTTTTTCAGGCTGAAAAAGTCCCTTGGGTCGACACTGTCAATACCTTTTAGAATTTTGAATGCTTGAATTAGGTCGCCACGTAGTCTTCTTTGTTCAAGACTGAACAGATTCAATTCTTTTGGCCTGTCTGCATATGACATGCCTTTTAAGCCCGGAATAATTCTGGTCGCTCTTCTTTGCACTCTTTCTAGAGCAGCAATATCTTTTTTATAGCGAGGTGACCAGAACTGAACACAATATTCAAGATGAGGTCTTACTAGTGCATTGTACAGTTTTAACATTACTTCCCTTGATTTAAATTCAACACTTTTCACAATGTATCCGAACATCTTGTTAGCCTTTTTTATAGCTTCCCCACATTGTCTAGATGAAGACATTTCTGAGTCAACAAAAACTCCTAGGTCTTTTTCATAGATTCCTTCTCCAATTTCAATATCTCCCATATGATATTTATAATGTACATTTTTATTTCCTGCGTGCAGTACCTTACACTTTTCTCTATTAAATGTCATTTGCCATGTGTCTGCCCAGTTCTGAATCTTGTCTAGATCATTTTGAATGACCTTTGCTGCTGCAACAGTGTTTGCCACTCCTCCTACTTTTGTGTCGTCTGCAAATTTAACAAGTTTGCTTACTATACCAGAATCTAAATCATTAATGTAGATTAGGAATAGCAGAGGACCTAATACTGATCCCTGTGGTACACCGCTGGTTACCACACTCCATTCTGAGGTTTTTCCTCTAATCAGTACTTTCTGTTTTCTACATGTTAACCACTCCCTAATCCATGTACATGTGTTTCCTTGAATCCCAACTGCGTTCAGTTTGAGAATTAATCTTTTGTGCGGGACTTTGTCAAAAGCTTTCTGGAAATCTAAATAAACCATGTCATATGCTTTGCAATTATCCATTATGGATGTTGCATCCTCAAAAAAATCAAGCAAGTTAGTTAGGCACGATCTCCCTTTCCTAAAACCATGTTGACTGTCTCCCAGTACCCTGTTACCATATAGGTAATTTTCCATTTTGGATCTTATTATAGTTTCCATAAGTTTGCATATAATAGAAGTCAGGCTTACTGGTCTGTAGTTACCTGGTTCAGTTTTGTTTCCCTTTTTGTGGATCGGTATTACGTTTGCAATTTTCCAGTCTGTCGGTACCACCCCTGTGTCAAGAGACTGCTGCATGATCTTGGTTAGCGGTTTGTAAATTACTTCTTTCATTTCTTTGAGTACTACTGGGAGGATCTCATCCGGCCCAGGGGATTTGTTTATTTTAAGAGCTCCTAGTCCCTTTAACACTTCTGCCTCAGTTATGCTAAAGTTATTTAAAACTGGATAGGAACTGGATGACATGTGGGGCATGTTGTCAGTATCTTCCTTTGTAAAAACTTGTGAAAAGTAATCATTTAACATATTTGCTATTTTTTTTTCTTCCTCTACGATTTTGCCATTTGTATCTCTTAAACATTTAATCTCCTCTTTGAATGTTCTCTTGCTGTTGTAATATTGGAAAAACATTTTGGAATTGGTTTTAGCTCCCTTAGCAATGTTCATTTCTATTTCTCTCTTGGCCTTTCTAACTTCCTTTTTGACTTGCGTTTGCAGTTCTGTGTACTCTTTCTGCGTACTTTCTTTTTGGTCCTTTTTTAATGCTCTGTAAAGTGCCTTTTTTCGCTGAATATTTTTTTTAATTGATCTATTAAACCATTTTGGCAATTTAGTTTTACATTTAGATTTGTCTACTTTAGGGATATAATTGTTTTGCGCCTCTAGTACTACATTTTTGAAGAACAACCATCCTTCTTCTGTGGGTGTTTTCTCTATTTTACTCCAATCTACTTCTGTTAGTCTCTGTTTCATACCTTCATAGTTTGCTTTTCTAAAATTGTAAACCTTAGCTTTAGTCATTACTTTTGGGGATTTAAAAAACACTTCAAATGAGACCATGTTGTGGTCTGAGTTTGCCAGTGGTTCTCTGACCTCTGTTTTAGTTATTCTATCTTCGTTATTTGAAAAGACTAAATCAAGGCATGCCTCCCCTCTAGTGGGTGCCTTCACAAATTGTGTTAGGAAGCAGTCATTTTGTCATTTCCACCATTTCTATTTCATCCTTCGCGCTACCCACCGGGTTTTCCCATTTTATTTGGGGGAAGTTGAAATCCCCCATTAGTATGGCTTCTCCTTTGCTACACACATTTCTAATGTCATTGTATAACAGATTATTGTGCTCACCGTCTGAATCTGGCGGTCTATAGCATGGTCCTATTATTATGCCTTTTGAATTTTTGTCTGTTATTCTGACCCATATTGATTCGGTTTTATTTTCTTTGTCCAGGTTTAACACCTGGGCTTCAAGACTGTTTCTTATGTATAGCGCTACCCCTCCTCCTCTTCTGTCCTGCCTGTCTTTCCTATACAGTGTATACCCACAAATATTATATTCGTCCCCATCACTCTCAGACAACCACGTTTCTGTAACACCTATCACATCATAGTTACCTGTTAGTGCAGTAGCTTCAAGTTCTAGAATTTTGTTTGTGATACTTCTAGCATTTAGATAAATACATTTAATGGTTGTCTTACCTGAGTTGTTGTTCTTGTTTTGATGCGGTCTCCCTTCTGTTTTTTTGTTGATTTCTCCCCCCTTCCTTTCTAGTTTAAATGCTTCAATATCAAGCCTGATATCTGTTATTAACTGTTGTCTAAATTGCTTATTTCTGTTTTTTCACTCCATCTTATTCATATGATTCTGTATGACACACGCATCCACAACGTTTAGAATTCACATCTTAGTTCCTGTATTTAATGTATTATGCCTGTATTTAATGTTTGCATTGTTTTTTCCGTTTATTTAATGTACTATTCCCTGTATTTCACTGTACTTAATGTATTATGCATGGTTCCTCACTATCTTCTAAAGTGTTTTGTGATGGCCACTATAAAAGGCACTATATAAAATAAATATTGATTGATTGATTGACAGCACTGGAGAGCTGAGAATGGAGTGTTTAAAGCAACAGACACACTGGTTAGTTATTAGTTATTTATAGTTTTTTAATTGTAACTAGGCTTGCTACTTTTTGATTGTAATCGATAAAGCTCGTTAAACGTTGAATTCCCAAAAAATTGGAGTTACACTGAAATAAGGATAAACGTCTTATATTCTCGCTATTTTTTTTTCTTACCTAAAGTAATAATTTAAGAAATCAACTCTAGTCTGTGTAGTTTTTATACTTGCTGCCTGTCCCGTCTGTGTTCCGCTCTGAAAGGCTGGGTTCCTTAATATGCTAGTGTAGTTTCACAGTCAGTCATTTCATCCTGTTCTGACAGATCTCATTGACAGAAGCATTCTCATTCGTTTAAATGACTGTCACTCATCAAGACTGACTGTGCACTTTCATTTGCCAGCTACAGCTCCTGACATTCAAATCGCCTACTTAATATGCTGTGTTTTCTACGGTTTATTTGAGACATTTTTTTAAAATTTGTGTAGGAACTTTAGCTTTACAAGGTATAGCTACGCTGTGTCCAAACGCTATTTCAATTAGAATGTTGGTAACCATGGTTTTGTTGCATGTCGAATATGATAAAGGGGTTTCTCTAAATGAGACGTTTCTCAATGGCATAAAAAGTCTGGGGTTGTTTTTTAAGCATAAAGGTCGATTTGAAATTGAATTGGTCTGCTTGAATTGAAAACTAAAGATCGAAAAAAACGGTAAGTTCTTTGAAAAATAAATGTCGATGTTAATCGTAGATTTGGCAAAAAAATAAAAATCGACTAGAGCAAGCCTAATTATAACTGAACTTATAATTATAACTTATAACATCTAAGCATAACAACATCATAGAGTCCACAAGGTGCTGGAAAGTGTCTCAAGGGATCTGTTCAGTCAATAATATTTCACGATTGGTGAGGTAGGGTGAGGATTGTGATGACCAATGCAACATTCACATTCAACCCAAACATGGTCAATTGGATTTAGATCTGTTGATTGTGGTGGCAATGTAGAAAATGTCTTGGGTCAAACCTTCAAACTGGGGAAGGGTATTATCATCTTGAAAGTAGCCTTCAATATCAAGGTACAGCATTGTTGGACTTGATCCACAACGATGCTTAAGTGAACTACATCGGCATCCTAGTGCTGCAGAATCACGTCCCATCACACGATCAACCTAATTTGCATCTCTAATCCAGAGCAATGCCAACTTCATACCAAATCCAATCAGGTTAACAGGTCCTAATAAATTAAGTTGATCTTTCATCAACATTTGTAATTGACAAAAGGGCAAGTAATTGAACGTACTGCCCATGTTGTGGAGATCACAACACGGTGTTGTGTTTTACTAATTCTGTAAATGTTTTGCTGTAGCTGAAGTTCTAGTGGACTGCAGGCACCAAATACAACTCGAATTTCAGCAGTTTGTTTGTTTGTAAATACCAGTAATTCCAATTATATTTGTGCAAAGAGAAAGGATGGGGTGGTAAAAACTTTCCTCACCCGAAAAACGAAAATATAGTTTTGGTCCCGTTTGACAACTTTATTGGTGGGAATCAACATTTTTGAGGCTTGAACTCACACCAGTTTTGTTCTAGGTGGTCGTTTTTGTTTTTGGCTTTGAGACAGTAAACATTTCAGAAAGCACAAATTGAAGGCTTGGAGACAGCAAATTATGATTCTGAGGCATACCAGACTAATGGAAACTAGCTACTCAACATTTTTTTTTCTTTCACTATTTTTTTATACAATATAAAAAAGACTAAGCAAGCAGCTCATTGGAGTCTGTGCTTCCCTTGGATTCTGAATGAGCTTGTTTCAGAATTGGCGGGTCTGGGCTTTGAAGTGGTTTGGCTTGGAAATGTCTCTTTCAGAACTTCCCAAGCTTAGATTCCTGCCAGATTCCTAAGCAAGAGAAACTGAGCTTGTATTGGATTTAATATTTATTATTTAAGGGGTCGGTAAATCTTGGCATTTACCATGCTGTCTTTTTATAACACAAACCTTGGTTAAGAAAACAAAGTAGATTTCCAGGAGAGTTAGTTAGTGATATGTGGACTGGCTACAACATTCTACACAGATATTAATGACAGAAAAAGAGTTGTCAGGTTATAAATCAGCATTTATTTGCATGCAAAAAGACTTGGATGCACACAGTGTATCTTTACTTATATTTGATTTTATAAAGAAAATAAATTTATATTTACTATTATTATTTTATGACGTTTGCACTCAGTGAGTGTCCGTACAATATGAAGTTATTATAATTGTTCTGTAAATCTGCCTTTACCTGGCTTTTGAGTATCCTAAGCAACAGCCTTCCCCATTCCATTCAGAAAGAAAGCTCTCGGTTTGTATGCCTTATTTTCAGGTAGTGTGTTACATTTGCACTTCCTAGGTCATGTAACCTCAGTGTCTTTGGGTTAAAGCATGTCAGTCATTAGAGGAAGAAGCTGATTGCTTCATGATAGTAAAAGTGTCAAATGGGTATCACTCTATGTGATCAAGGAAGTGCAAGACTAGCTGAAAGTAAGGCATGGAAACAGTTTATTACCCCTAGTGTGGTACTAGATACCATTTTTAATATGAAAATACATGTTCAAACTAACTAAAAATTAGGCATCTCCCTTGTAAAGGGTCCCTAGATTACTCTGGAAGGCAGAACGAATGTCATAGTTAACTTAAGTACCCTTGTTCCCTGATGGCTACTTTCAGGACACTACCATCCCACAATAGCAGAATATTATGTGAATGGTTTGTGGAGCATCTTCGATGGCCACCACAATCCTGATATCTCAGTCCAATTGAGCGCATTTTGGAATGAACTTGAACAATGCTTTCTTCATCATAGTGATCTGCCTCCCTCTGCACCGATTGTGTAAAATATTATTGACTGATCCTTGAGACTCTTTCCAGCACCTTGTGGAGTATATTCCACTTTGTGTCAAGGCTGTGATCCTTACCTGATATGAGATACAGGTCCTAATAAAGTGGCCAGACGGGCACAGTAATTACTGTTAAAGCTGCATCTTTCCTCTACTGCGGTTACTTCACAGTACAAAGCGGTGGTCATGCTGTTTTGAAGGTTATACTGACGTTAGTCCAGCTGCTCTACCTCCTGCTTCTCTGGCCTAACTGTGATGGATTGCGCCCCTAGCAAATACACTTTGTAATGTGTTCAGCACGCATGCATAGATGGAAGAAGCCTTGGTGTTTGCAGGGCATGGTTATTAAACATTTGCTGACATACCAAAAAGCTTATCTCACACATATGTGTAAAGCAGGATTTTAATGTGCAGGGGGAGGGACCGTTTGTAGGACACTTTAGCATAGTAAATGTATATATCTTATGTATTATGGTACCAGATATTTTAAAATGCGTTTCTTTCAAAACTGCAAATGTGAGATCTGTATAAAGATTTAGTTACTGTTTTAATTTCCTAAAATGGTTCAAACATTCATTTGTGGAAATATAGATAAGAAATAGTGTACTTTATCCTGTGTGAACTAAATTGGCCTACACTGTATACTTACTACTATGTTAATAGTAAGGATAGGATATATATATATATATAATATTGTGACACGTGCCTGGTACCTATTCACTTCACTGAGTCATACAGTCAGGCGAGTGCAGGTTCCTGGCTGTGCCAAGTTGTTGACTATTTACAGTATTCTACCTTATAATAATAGTTTTTCATGGAATTAGGTGTGAGACGTATTTTCAAGTAAATCTGGTATATGTTGGTGTGTTTGTGGCTGTGTGCGTGTATGTTTGGAGCTGCTCTCTGGCTTGGTCTAGATCCAGCTACTGCGAGAGCTTTCCTTCCAGCACAAATAATCCCACCGTCTGCTTGTTCAGGACTGATTGGGATCAAGACGCCACTTTCAATTGTGGGCTTCTAGAAATATTACTGTTTGCTGTACTGGTGCCACGGGCTGCCTGTAAACAACATACCAGATTATTCAACTGTCTGTGTGAATGAGAGTGCATACGTGGCTGTGGTTCTCAAACTGGGGTCTGGAAAGGTTGCCCAAGGGGTCTCCATGACATTTTAGAAATTTCCCTTTTGTATATATGTATTTAAAGTACAGGAAAATGTAATGGCGAGGTCTGGTGATACCTAAGATACTACTTTCACTCGAGTGCAGTTTCTTGTTTGCGATTGGTCTTTTCCACAAAAAAACGTTTTACTGAATGACACAATTAGCAATAGTGTTTATTTATTGATTGATAAGATCACATGATTGATTAATCAGTTGCTGTTATTGAATTTATTTAGGTTATTTTTGTATTTTTCATTGCATGAATCTTATCATTCTATGTTGTTATGTAGATCGCACATGGCACACAGGAAATAGATGAAAAAACTGAAAGTTCTCTGTTTACAAGCTTTTTCATTTGCCTTTACTAGGTCATTTCACATCAGCCATGTCTTTGGGGTCAATGCATTATTCACAATAATAAAATAATCATAATCACAATCATAATGAACAGTATGGGAAACAGTATCTTTGAAATCTATTGTAACAGTTACAAAAGTGATGCTATTTGCAGATTAAGTACTTGGCATCAAGACCTAAAGTATTAAAGAAAGTAGCTTTAGGTGAATTCTTACATTTCTTTCTCTCTAGAAATGTAATAGTATTGAAATGTTTACTTTAGGAATGTACCTCTTGAGAACTCATCCTATTTCAAGAGGTTTCTAGAGGGCAGCAGTGTTTCTAGTTTAAGAATCCCAGCAGCATTCACATTGTGTGCAATATCTTAATTACTATAAGCATATTAAATCAGTGGATACTGTTTAGTAATACAGGTACATCTGTACGAAGTTATTAAGTAAAGTTTGTGTGTATTGAAGTAAGAGCCAGACCAGTTAAGATAACTGGGAATAAAACCTGGATTAAAACTGTCTCTTTTAAACAAGCATGTCAGTAACATCGCCCACTATGGCTATAAATTCCATAGGACAAGGTTGAGCATCATCATGTGCATATGCTGAGTAGTATAGAAAAATGAATGGCAATCACATCACAATTTCATCACAATTTCATCACAATTTGATAAGGGAAAAATGTGTAATGGACAGACACAGACAGCTCCACATCCCCCCAGAATCTGATAGTCTCAATAACCTATGCTAAGTAATGTGTCATGACAATTAGATAAGCGGATCACCAGCTATATGGACTGTGTGAAGCGTGGCACACGTGTACGACTGCCTCCACTACATCCCCTTTGCAGGGAATTACTACTCCAGGGAGGCTATAAAGTTTATTAAAACCACAATATAAATAATTGAAATCAGAAGCATTAAGAATGATTACAAACATAAAGAGATGAGAAAACAATCTTCTTCCTCTTATTACTGTTATAAAATGGTTTGAGATTAATAAAATAAGGTTTAATAGTCATAAAACAGTTTCTTTAAATGACTTTCATAGAAGATACCAAAGCAGACTTTAAAATATATATATATATGTTGGAGTCTTGAAGTCCCTCTTGAGATTTCTGAATAGGATCCTCTGTGCTATCGGTTCAGCTTTAGATGGAAATCAAACTGTTTCACTTGTGTGTTATGGTATATTTTGAAATTTCATGCTGACATGCAACAGCTTAAATTATGATGGAACGATTTGAATTGCAGCTCTCTCACCAGAGCTTGTGCAATAGATCGGCCCAGGGCTCTCGCAGTTGTTGTGACAGACAGCTCAGCAGTTTATAGACAAATGTTTGAAAATGTAGTGAATTTATTCTCCGCTATCCAAACTCAGGATTCAGGTTTATTGTCAGCTCTAGATATTTTAATCACAAGTGGGGTTGCAGTTGATATTTATACCATTTGTACAAGTTGAAAATAGTGTGTGTCTGGTGTCTATTACCAGAAGGTTTCAGTAGGACAATAAGATTAAAACAGAGCCAGTATTATCAAAGATCCTAGAGGTCAGGGGTAATGTTGTCCAGAAGCTCGAGAGTTAACTGCTACCCTTAGCTGATGTAATCACCGTCTGTTGTAGACTGAAAGGCATTTCATATTCAGTTAAATATAATATCTCTATATATCTATATAGTCAGAATTCAATAATTTTCCTCCAAAGAAACTACAGAAGAAACTCAAAATTCAGAACGCAACCAAACACTAGAATACTGAAGCAGGGCTCCTGGATACTGTAACAGACATAAACATCCACCGCTGGGAATTGTACCAGATAAATATAGCTCTCCTGACTTCTTCTTATTCCTCATGTTAAAGGTAGTATAAAAAGGGTGTACAGAACCAGTATTCCTCTCACCCACGTATTATTCATGGTATTTGATTTCCAGTTCTTATTTTATTTGTTTTTTGTTACATCCTTGAATTTGTAAAAAGTTTGAGCTCAGCAAGGTTCATAGCAATATCTTTATTAAAGACCGTGAAAGCTGCTTCTAGCTGTCATCATCAATATGAGTCTAAAGGTAAGCGAGTGAGTTGAATTTGATTTATAGTCTCATGTTCTACACATGTCTGAGCTTCACTGTAATAAAAAATAAATAAAAAACACAGATTGAATTTTGTTAGCAGCAGCAATTTACACAGCTAGCCCGTCAAAACACAATTGACAACAGGGAAGCATGCACAGAAGGAGAGACAAATAATCAAATAAGTCTCAGTCTCTTAGCTTTAGTATATTAAATATTGCTTACGGAACCACCTAGAAGAATGTGTTAATGGTCTTTACTGTAGTACAGTGCTTCTCAACCACGATCCTCTGGGATCCCTGTGTCTTCTGGTTTTCATTCCAACTGAGCTCTCAATTACTGAACTAAACCCTTAATTGAACTAACAAGTAGCTTAATTAGGCCTTAATTGTTTTCAGCTCTTAAAGAGTTGGAAAGTTCAAGTTAACTGTAAAATCATATAAGAAATCTGCAACTTGTTAAACAATTAAAAGGCCTAATTAAGCAAAGTATTCGTTAAATTAAGGGCTTAGTCTTGTAATTGAGAGCTCAGTTGGAATGAAAACCAGAAAACACAGGGGTCTCCGAGGACCGAGGTTGAGAAGCCCTGCTGTAGCAGACATCTTATTGTTATGAACTGGGATAGTAATAAATGGCAGATGATTATTTACTGGAATTATTTGTATAGTTCTGTGTACTTCAAGAGATCCATAAAGGTACTTGGCAGAAACACGTAAACAAGCATCACCGTTATAAAATAGATACAGCTGTACAATATTAAGCGGGGGTTATTATAGTGATATTTTCGGGTTATTTCATGAGGAAAGTCATTATTGCTAGTACTGACACCCACCTAAGCAAGAGCACACCATATACATTTAAATTTGTACATTCATACAAGTAAATTGGTAATGCCAAGGAAAGGGAAAATATGTGCTTTGCTGCCCCACAGAAAAAGGTTAAAAGCAGTACAAAAGGCCTGTTGTACTGTTAAGAGTGAAGAGGATAGTTAGTTATTGCTGAGAGCTCAGTAATCCGAGTCACGCTGAAAGCAGGTGTATGTGTGGAGCTGAGGAGTGGGAGGGGAGATTGTCCTTCTGCTAATCCTGTAGCCATAGCAACTGGTTTTCTTAAGAAAGCAATAGAGATTGATACAGGTACACAACAAGCAATCATTTTGGCTATAACTATTTCTCATGTTGAAGACTGTGACAGGTTAACGTCACTGACAAGCTGTTGTTGCCAGGAAGAGAGACTCAGACGTGAGAAGCTGCAGGTTTTAAGCACTGTCATGTTTAGTTCACAACTATAACAGCAAACGTAACACATTACCAAACAAAAAAAGGCACAATGGCCAAAATAAAATCACAAACAAACAGCATAGCAAAACGTAATTCCACTAACACCCATTATTACCTGTATATACACCTGTGGCTGGAGCCTCCTTAACCATTAATCATTCAATTATGGCCCCAGCCACAGTCCCACATGTTTTCAGGCGGGGAGGAATTTAACCCCCCCCCCCCTGCCAACCCAATATTCCTCAAACACACACACACCCACTTTATAACGGCAGGGCTTCCGCTCTGCCACAAAGACATTGTGAAAGACTGTAGTCAAACAGTTTGTCATTCAATTCTAATATATAATAACAAGTATGTTCGGAACATACAACCACTGCTACGGCTCTAAATTCAAAATTACAGCCATCATTATGATGAAAAAGACATAGAGACGGATAGACTGATATAGAGCCACATCCATATATCACCAGAGTGTTATATTCTCAGTAACTTATGCTAAAACATGTTAATACCAAGTTTCATGACAGTTGGATAAGTAGTTTCCCAGACATATGCAAAAATGTGTTAAGTCCTCCGCTATATCCCCTTCACGGGGGATTTCATCCCAAGCTGGGCTTAATTATAATATTGGGTTGTTTTTTGTATGAACGCTATATCTATAAGCAATATGTGCAATATGAAATTTCAATTATTAAATTTAAATAATTAAAAACAACATTTTAAAACTAGACCCCTAATTGTCACCATTGATTTGACCAAACCAATATGCTAAGCCAGCCAGGTGCGGAATGTTTCTTAAAATTCAGGTTTCTGAGCAGCGATTGTTGGAGTATTTAATCTTCAGTTAGGTGACGGGTTTCTTTCCCACGCATCAGTATCTGAATTTGTGAAGCATTTAGCAACAGGCTTACATCACATCATACCCTGCCATCAGCATGTATGTCATCCCTAACAGCTGGCTGTTGTGTGAGGATGTAGGGAGAGATTGACCAGGGAGAGAGGGTCAGTAACAAGATAGCCTGGCTGGCTGTGAGCCAGTACTATAATCCTGGGATGTGGGATTTACCCTAGTTACTTCATACAGCCTGTCCTCAAAGAGACTCAAATACTATGGGAACTTATTGCTGAAAACAAATTCTAATGTACTTACAGATTGTAAGTCAACACTAATACCATGTACAGCACTCTTAACAGGGCCCTGCAGTCTGGCTAAAACAGCAGCTGTGTTGACCTGTATGTAAAAGGGCCAGTATAACTGCTGTACACTGCCAATGTAAAAGGGCCAGTATAACTACTGTACATTGCCAACTGTCAGCATAACAAGCCCAAATGGCATAGCATATTTCATTTTGAAATAAAACAATTTTTTCAGATTACCATTTAATAAAATGTATATTTAGTTTTAAATAGCCTCTGTATAAAATGTACTGTTCATTTAATTCTTTTTTACTTTCTTTAATATCACATTGGTTAGTAAAGGATATAAAAGCGTAATATTATGTGTAAGTTGCTGTACAGTATTGAAATGGTATGAATATAAAGTACCAAAATATAGCATACAGCACAGCACTGGTAACATGAGAGCAGGTGCAATGCTCTGAGGCTGACAATGGCAATATTTGTTCCAAATTCATTGTGTTTCCAATTAGGACTGTCAGCCCCAGTTAGAGTTGTGGGCTGCAGAACTCCATCTCCCTAACTCAAGGTGATGCTGGAAGTTACCTAATGAACTTCCAATGTGAAGGATCTCGCAGTTCAAAGACGAATGCCTAGCCATTCAACTAAAAAGCAAGCTGTGCAGTTGAGAGGCAAGTACTGGTCTTATGCTGATGTCAGTATTATTAACTCATCAGGCGATAGGAGGAGATCCATTACAACAGGACATTATTAGATTGTCTTGTTTGTTAAAACCACTTTGGAGTTTGCTTGGACTCTCCTCTCTCTCTCTCTCTCTCTCTCTCTCTCTCTCTCTCTCTCTCTCTCTCTCTCTCTCTCTCTCTTTTTCTCTGTGCCTGTCTGTTGTCCTCCTTCTTTTATGAGCACTAAATTCACAAGCATTGACACAAAGAAAAGAGAAAGTTTTAGCAAAAGACCTGGAAAAAAGTAAGGGCCAAAACAGGCAACGGCCCTCGGCGACTCTAATCAGATTTAACACTTTACAACAGAACCTTTGCCAGGATTAATCCCTCATCAATTATCACTTACATCTGAGACTCATTTGACACTTTCAGATGATTCATATCGGAAAATATGCTTTTTGTTATTTAAATCAAACTGAGGTCTGGAGTCAGTTAAATGGCATTAATAGGACATTGAAGAAATTTTGGGGGGGGGGGGGGGGGGGGGGTTGTCAGATAAAACGAGGGGGGGGGGGTATTTGAAAATAAAGGCTAAATAAAAACACAGAATGCAAAATTTATGTTTGAAATTAGGAGGAAAACCTGATCTTAATTATGGAAAGAATCCAAGGCGCATTGTTTTGCTTTATTAATGAGCACTTTGGTGTTTGGACTTGGAGAAGTTGTCTGTTTCTGGTTTAACGCTTAACCCATTGATGGATATTGTAATCAGCCAGTGATGTGATCCAGTGATGACACTGCAGGTAACTGAAATGATACAGCGGTAGTGCTGCAGTTAACTGATACAGTTAGTTCTTTTGTTCCTTTTAAATTGTTAATGTTTATGAAAGGTGAGGGGCCTGGACACTGGCTGAAGTGAAAGCTACTCTTGCTTTTATTTAACACGCTGGGTTTGCATGTCACTGGGAATGCAGTTATTTTTTCAGGACCTGTATTTAATATCAGATTGGGCCATTGCTTGCTGTGATAATAGCTTTGCCATGGTATAGACTCCACAAGGTGCTGAAAGGTGTCTCAAGGAATGCTGATCCAGGCACTTGTTGGTAAACACACTGTAGTTATTACACAAATGAGGAGGACCGAATAACTCCAATGAGCCCCTAAAGTGAAGTTAGTGAAATATCCTCAGAACTCGTGGTGTATTCTGTTTATATAACAACTACAGTATGTGGAAAGAAAGTATGGTATCTGTAATTAACCACTCCTCACACTGTAACTTGTGATTTTCCATGAAGTATACAATGAAATATTAACCAATCCAACCGTTCTTAGTTTATGAGAGCTGACCATACCAGACTAAAAGATGAATAGATGGTTAGTTTGCAGAGGAACCCAACACATAGGAATTCCGGTCTCTTCCATATCAAATGATATTAATACAAGTGCACTTTGTGTGGAGCTCTTCGCCATCTGTACCGTCACTGCCTTTGGCTAAACACAGCTCTCCATGCATACTAAATATTTTTTTGGCTGCATTTGGGACAAGACTGGCGTGAGTCATGCGCCCCGCTTTTCTGTTTTCTTTCTTACTAATACGGAAACAAATCCATCCGTCTAACTAGCTGTGAACACGTTAGTGTGTCAGGCTGTTCCCAGCTCTGTGATGTGGTGGTGAAGTGAGTCCAATTAGTTATCATCACACGGCTTGTCATTGAGGGTTCATGGGAGAAAGGATAGGAAGCCCTCCTGTTAGGCATGTCTGTCACACTAGACTTTTGCAGGCCCAGAAGTGTAGAGTGCAAATCAAAGGAGGTTATGCTGAGGTTGTACACATGGTGAGGTCTATAGAATACTGTACTGTGTTCAATTCATTACCAAAAGGACATTGTGGCCCTGGAGAAAGTCCAATATAGAACAACCAGACTAATCCCAAGGTTTAAAGAAATGCGATATGAAGAAAGAACAGAATCTATTTAGCTTGGAACAAAGAAGAATTAGAATGCATTGAAGTTTATAAAATCATAAAAGGAGTTGACAAAGTTAACCCCGATACTTTTAAGTGCAGCACCGAAATTGGGACCAGAGGACTCTCAGAAATGAAGTAGATAGACTTCGCAATGATGGACCGAATGACCTCGTCTCATTCTAAATGTTTTTTAATGTTCTTGTATGTAGAAAACTGTATGTCACAAAACTTGCTCAGGACCTTCTTTAGCTGTTTAAGAGGGATGCACAATTTCAGTTCCGTAGTCCTCTATTTGTTTATTTGAAAAATGTAAAATATACCTCTTGTTTTGAGTGATGTTTTTATTATTTTTAGTATTTAAGTATTTTTACTAATTTAGGGAAAAGTGCATTATTTTATTTATTTATTTTTAAATCTGAGATAGCATTAGCAATGTAATTTACAAAAAAAAAATGACATGTAGAATACACACACGCACAGTCTAGGAATGAGTTAACTTAAATGTGCTGTATAAATGACACCTGAGAATAGATTCCAGACAGAGGGCAAACACTTTCTTTTAACTACAACTTTTTTCACAGACAAAAAAAATAAGTACATTTTACTATAAACACGTTTCTCAGTTGTGATTGAAATACATGAATAGCTTAAAGGGTACATAAGACCTTTTTATTGTATTGTTACAACTGTTTACGTAAGGTGTGTGTGTGTGTTGTTCATTTTTTTTTAACATTTTGACCACTATTTTAAACTTAAATTGCATTCCCTGACTCAAGATGGCTTCACATGTACCCGGATGGACCTCTCAGAACTACATTTCCCATCATCCTCCTGCTCACTGGTAAATCCATCTCAGTTACATATGTGAGCAGGAGGATGATGGGAAATGTAGTTCTGAGTATCATGCAGGTACATGTGAAGGCACCTTGAGTCAGGGAATGCAATTTAAAAGCTTAAAGTGGTCAAAATGTAAAAAAAAAAATAATAATAATAAAAAAAAAATAATTAAACAATACACACACCTTATGTAAGCTGTTGTAGAAACACATGGGAACATGTAACACAATACAATAAAATGTACCCTTTAACAGGTATCTGTTGAATTCTTAAAGGAGAGTAGAAATGTCCTGACCTGTGTTACTTCAGAATAGTTTATGAACTCAATTGAATTGTTACATCAATAAAACAAAACTTGCTGGTTCACTGTGTATCGATGTTGAAAACCAGACACTTCCAGATTTGTTTTAGATGCTAGTTTGTTGTGTTCCGCATTGACTGGTGGATATTCTCTGCTTTCTAACAGTAAACATATGTGACATTAAGTCCAGCAGCGCTAAGGTAAAGTCTTCTTTTTTTCTTCTAAACAAACTTTATTCGTTCAAAACACTCAATCAGGATTCTAAGGTTATACAGTTTGAAGTTTTAAACTTGATATCCCAAAAGAACATTTAAAAACATTGGCGCAGAACCTAATTAAACTTGTTGGAAACTATGCAGATTTCCAGCAGCTATTAAAGTACATATTTTATTTGAAAATAAATAATCATCTTCGTAAACCTGTTGCATCCCTTCTGCAGAGCTGTACTGGCTGCCAGTCATGGCCTTACACACCATTAACAGGGTTATGACAGGTGTATTGCCCTTAACCAGTATATCATGCCATATTATTATTCATTTATTTGTTTGCATGTCATTCCTTCCAACATCCCCCTAGATCACATTGAACCACGTGTCTCCTCTTCTCTACCCCACAGATCGGAGACTGGCATCTCCAAGTTTGCCCAGCGTCTGTCTTTGAAAGACAAACACAGCAAGACAGCGAAGGCAGGAGGAGAACGAATTGGGGAAGAGAGACCAGCCTTCAGGAAGAGATCCCAGAGTGTCGACTGGTAAGAAACCCTCCCTACCATCACAAGACTAAGAGGATTGGGCCTAACTACTAGGCCTCACTGCTTGCATCCCTCCCTCCCAGTCTCGCAGCTTTAACCACTGGGCCACACTGCTTGCCCCTCCCAGTCTCTCAGCTTTAACCAACTTAATGAGGAGTCTTCACAGAAACGTGGCAATGAATGATGTAAGCAGGAAAACTATGGAAAATCAGGTAGAGCACACATAATAGGATATTAATGAGGCATGGAATTTAATATTAGGAAAATGTAAATGGTGGTAAGTATCCCTTTAAGATGGAGAATTCTGTTTCCCCAGTTAAATGCAACTGTTTCTAATAACGAGAAAACTGTAAAATTGAACTCAAGCCGTGTAAAACAGCTTACAGAGGGACAAGCCCATTGCTCTTTTACATAAACACCCCACGTAATGTGTGCTGCTATTAACTGCAGAATAATGATGAAACAAAACAAGAACAAAAAGCCCTGCTTGTATTTAATATGCATTAATAGATGTAAGACGGGTTTGGGGCATGCTTATTCTGCTCCAGTCGGATTAAGAAAACACTGATTTGCTCGGATAGTGTTTTGATATCCAATGAAGCTACAACAGATCGCTACCATGTCTTTGAGCGTTGTTGTAATTCAAGAGGTGGGCAGTCATGAATGTGCACTCAAATTTAAATTGTGACGCACCACAGAGTTTAGTGCTCTTTAGTAAATGCACCCCTTAGAGTCTTAAAACTTGGGACCTTCATCAGTACAACTTATATTAGATTATCTCAGGTCTGTCTCAGGTTTGTATGTCTTTTGAGAACTGATTGTCCAATTGTGAAAGCCCTGTTAAGGACTTTCTTGTGCTCAGGTAATTGATTGTACCATGATCCTGGGCAGCTGTATGTTTTTTCATTTATCTTATCAATTTCTGATTAAACTTTCAAAGGACAGTTGTTGAGATTCACACAGTCAGGGTGTTTTGGAGATTGTCTGCTGACCATCTGTCGAGTTAAGTTTTAATCATTTTAAATATATATATATTTTGTAACGACCAACCCTGATTATCAATAATCACATCAACTCAATACTGATTCTTCTTTGTTTATTGGATGGATTAGTATTTTCCAGAAATGTCCTAGACCCCCTCCCTGGTAAAAGTTTATTGAATTGGGCTTAAAGTCAAAATAAAGCCTTGAAAACAATAGGGGTTGTGTTGCTGTGCTAGCAAGTGGTAAAAAAAATAAAGCATTGGGTTTTTTTGTTTTTTTTTACACCTTTTAAGTGGGTCTAATTATCACTTTTCCCTCTGAGAAGTGTTTCTATTCTGCCCACCCTGACTAATTCTTGAATTTGAAGTGCAGAGTTACTGTGGGTGTTCTGACTTTAGTAATTGAATACCATGTTACGTGATCATGCAAGCTGGTCTTCATATACAGTTTGTCAGATGGACTAAATGTCATTTTACCACTTCAGTCATCATTTCGTCCACCTGTCAGATTGAATTATAATTTGGGTTTTTCTGCTTTTATTTTTTACTCTGATTTTTTTTTTTTTTTTTTTTTTTTTCTGATGTGGGCTGCAGTGCTTTTTTGAGGAAGCTGGAATGATGTAATCTAGAACAGAGTGGAATTAGGGAGGACCTGATTGCACTTTTTAAAACCTTATGAGGACCTAACAATGTTAGCCCTAGTGGATACTTTAAGCACAGCACAGAAACCAGGACTAGGAGGCATAGCTGGAATAGAACACAGGGCAGGAAACACAGAGAGTAATGAAGGTATAGAATGTTACCAAGACATGTTGTTGATGCTGAGTCAATGGGATCCTTAAAGTTTTGAGATCAACCAGCAACTAGGATCCGGATGAGCATTAATGGGCCAAATGGCCTCATCTCATTCGTTAAATCTCTGATTACAGAGTATAGATAAGCTGCATGCTGGGTGTTTTGCGCTTTGAAAAAGTCTGAATTACGATATTTAAATTAATGCGTAAAGAATATAAATAGCAATTTTGCTGCACAGCTTGAGTTTGCATGTTATCAAGCTTCTTGTACTCCGTTGGTTCCCAGCATCCTATTGGTCAATTGTGAATATTCGGCTTGCTGGAGAATGGATCATAGAAATGCTGGGAAAGCCAACTGTAGCCTACCTGGAAATAGCTATAAAAACACACAGTTCAATCCACTTACTAACTTGCTGTGCGTGTTTGTGACTGGTGAATAAGTGACTGCCGGTTTTAATGACCACCCTATCAACTTTTAGCTGAAAGTTAAATTATCACCATTCATTTCTGGTTTTTAATAACCATGCTCAAATAATGTCTAAGGGGAAATGTCATGGCTCATGTGAATACAAAAAAATGGCTAGAAGTAGTTGCTCTGTGCATTGAATGATTCAGACAATTGCTTGCATCATCAATGATGAAGGTTCAGATGATGAGGACGTGTAGTTCAGTGGTTTTGGATCAGGCGATGCAGACTTTCCTGTTATGCTACAAGCCATATTTGTTAGACACTGCAAGAGCTTGTAACTCAGGCATTTTTTTGTATTGAATATTTTAATGCTACAGTGCTTCATTTGCATGATATGTTAATTTGTTATTTTGTGTTGTGTTTTCACACTGGACAATCCCAATTTCTTACTTAGAGATTGCGTAAAACCATTTGTTTTAGTGGACCAAAAATTTCACGTGTCAGTGTGGTTTTTCATGATGTGCTTTTGCACTGCACACTGTAGCTTTAAAGTGTAAAGTTTTAGTGAAAATATTTGAAATAACAAAGCTGTGGACATGCTTCAGCAACTTTGAATTGTATTTCACCAGTCAATAAATATGTTAACTGCACTTCTTGATTCTTTAGCTTGAGTGTGTGCTGTGCTCTACCTTTTGAATTTTAAGCATGCCTGCTTGTAACGTGATTTATTTACCTAATGTTAATAATACCTGTGTCAGTAACCCCCCCCCCCCTCACAGGTCGGGAGGGAGGTTTACAGACAATCGATAATCGTTGTTAGAATTTGCACAATAATTGATTATATATATATATAATATATATATATATATATATATATATATATATATATATATATATATATATATATATATATATATATATATATATATATATATATATATATATATATATATATATATATATATATATATATATATATATATATATACACACACACACATACACTTTTGCTATAACACAACTTTTACTTGACTCGACAGAATCTGGTAATACATGTAAAATGTTGGGATGCGTTCAATTTCTATAGCAAGGCGATCAATAAGGAATATATTACTGTTGTTTCTTTATTTGCATTAGTGTAGTATCAGCAGTATGTTTTGATGTTTTTACTTTTTTTCATGGAGTGTGTCTGTCGAGTTGGAAAGGGAGAGCACCAGAAGATTTATAGAATGCAACTATAAAAACTGTAACATGTTACATCTCTGAAGTGATTCAGAGCAAAAATAGGCTAACAACATTCATCGCTGCGCATTTTAATCTCTGTCTAGATCTTTTATTTTGTATAGACACAGGTCCCATTGGAACTCATTAACTAATATAATAATAATTATTATTAGTGTTGTTTGTAGTAATCATAAGAAATTAGGCCCTGTGGGGCTGTGGTTTGCATAGTGATTATCGTATAACATCTTGAAGTGTTTTACAAGAAACAATTCCACTTAATTCATTTGGCGGCTATTTTTGTTTTATTATCACTGAGGATCTTTTGGAGACTCCCATCCACATTAACCCAAACTCCTAATATCTGGCCGGGTTACCATTTGCCCTGATTACAGCCTTGACATGACATGACATGACATAGACTCCACAATAGGGATGGGACAATATGAAAACTGTTAAAGTAAATACCGTGGTAACCTTAATGTCGCAGTATACAGCACAACACGCAAGTTATCAAATAAAGGCTCAAAAGAAGAAAGACTAATGTAAATCACTTAAATTACCGTAATTCACAAAAATAAAACCAACAAAACACACTTCCTTTCATGGAATGATTTAAACATTTTGATTTAGTATTTTATTATGCAAAGTAACTTGGTATGTTTCTTTTTTACAAAGACAATCAGAATAATAATTAGAAAAAAAAAAATAATAAAGTTGTACACTTTCAGTGTTATACTACAACAGTATTAAGATCTATTATTTGCTCAAAATGACCTGGTGCTGTAGTTTGTTCAAACATTTTAATGTATAAAATGAAATAAATAAACAAATACTTTGTTTAGCTGATGGCAAATAGAATTGGGAAATGATTGGCCTTTTGCTTAAAACACGTACCACAGGTTATTATTTAAGAGTAGGTGAATTGTTTATTTTTTCAACCAGATAAATAAAATATGTATAGCCAAAAAAAAAAAAAAAGGTATTTTTTTTCTAAAACGTGTTATTGGATTTATAGCTACATGTCACAGCATTGCACAAGTCAGCTAACTAGGGTTATTTATTACACGTGGAGTTTGTAAAAAAATAAAAATAAATAAATAAATGAATAATTCTTCATTTACCTAAGAAAATTGGAATACTGTTCCACAATAACTAGTTTAAACAAAACTACGGTGATAATAAGTAGGCTATCCTGCTGCAGTCGTGGGTCTGTGCTGGTTTTGTTTGAGATATTGGTCGTGTTCTATAGTGCAGATTTCTGCAGTTCTGCACAGTGCTGCACAGAATCTCGGAGATGCGCTGTAGACGTCAATCAACACCCACAGAAATCTGTGCAGATTCTGCATAGCCCAGCGCAGCTTTGAAATGTTACTGCGGGAGGCTGGCTGTGGCTGTGAACCAAAGGGACGATGCAAAGATCACGAGTGACCTGCTAATCATAATGCAAATAACCACTAAAACTACTGCTGACACCTTGTTAGCGGAGGTGAACAACATTTTCTCATTATACAATGAAACCGTGAACAGCCTTGTCAACGTTATATTAAATAAATAAATCAGTTATTTAGGGAAAAAAAACCCATAATGTACTAAATCTGTGATAAGTGGTGTATAATTTTACAGCAAAGTTACATTAAACTAGCTTCATAATCCATACAAATGTAAATACGGCACGTTGAAAATGTGTGCTACGCTGAAGGTTTGAAGGCGTTTCTCTAAAAGCTGCGTGTGACGTCAGAAAGACAGCATCCAAGAGCAGCCGGCGCAGCAAGCTCTGGGTAACAGAACACAGCAATTGAAAGGTGTATTCTGTGTCTTGAACCTTTCCCTTCAAAACCATTATCAAAATACAGTCAAAATCAGTTCACAAAAAGATCTTCCTCAGACACTTTGCTAAGGCTGCAAGTACCATCGCTTGATTTAGAAGAAGCGTGTTTGCAGTTAAAATGCATTAACCATTGTATAAACGAGTTACGATAATTGTAGTTTAGAATAAAAGCAACGGTATTAATACTGTAATGTACTTAAACCGCGGAAAACCGGTATACCAACCCATCCCTACTCCACAAGGTGCTGGAAGGTGTCTCGTGGGATCCATTCAGTCATTGACATTTCAGCTGTAGATCTTTTGTTCAAGTTCATCAATTGCACTGAACTTGTAGTGGTCATGGAAGATGCCTGAAGTCTCTGTTATGCTCCTCAAACCCATTCGTACACAATTCTGGCACGGTACGTTATCGTCTTGGAAGCAGCCATCACTTTAGGTAGCAGTGATGCTTAAGTAAAATGCGTGTCACATGATTAACGTAATTTGCATCTCTGATTCAGGTCCCAATAAAATGGTCAGGCCTTGTAAGGCAGTCTGTACAGAGAGATGTCACATAATTTTATATCTATCTGATAGTGACTAAACTTGCTAAGGGCATCTTTCAGCATAAGAGGTTCCCTGTCCACATGTCTATCTGTCTGTGTGCTGCACTTTCATTTTACATGTTCTTACTGTGGTTCTTTTAATATGATAACAATGTCTTTCATTTTGTATTTACAGCGGTAGAAGCAGATGTATGTTACTGACATGTTTGTTTAAGTCGTGTGCCCCTATTAAGTGATCAAGTGCCCCACAGGAGAGTTATATCAGCCACACACAACTGTCATGCTCAAGTATTCCACAGTTTTGTTTTCCAAGACATTGTTTTTACTTTGACTCCTTGATTAGTGTGTATTGCTTGTTGCTTTACAAAGAAGCAGATCCAAATCTAATTAGATAATTATAAGCAGGAAATTGCACTGTGGAACTGGGGACCCCCTTTTTTTTTTTTTTTTTTTACTAGATGTTATAATATAACCCCCGGCACCAGCTAGCCTTGGCATTTGTGCTGCAGAATATCGCTCGTATTCACCCTTTTCTTACTGAGCCGGATGCAAAGAAGCTTATACATGCTTTAGTTTTTTCCCCTGTAGACTATTGCAATGCTTTGCTCGCTGGTGTCTCAAAAACATTCTTAACAAGTTGCAATATGTCCAGGACTCAGCGGCCCGCATTCTAACTAAAGCAAAATCTTACGATCTCATCACACCAGTTTTAGCTTCCCTGCACTGGCTTCCAGTGGAGTTCAGTGTGAAATTTTAAATCCTACTATCGGTACCTAGAACTAAGCAGCGTTCTTTTGGCGACCGAGCATTTTCCTGTATAGCACGTAGGCTGTGGAATGACCTTCTGAAGGTCATAAGGACAGTGATACTGTTAGTATTTTTAAATCTAAACTGAAAACCCGCTTTTATTCTTTGGCTTTTATTGTCTGACCTGTTATGTGGTGTTGTATGTAGTTATTGTTTTTCTTATTTTTATTTTTATTTTTTTTAAGTAAATGTCATTGTTTAAATTGCTTTTGAATTCTTGTGAAGCGCCTTGAGATGTACACATGAAAGGCGCTATATAAAAGATTATTATTATTATTATTATTATTATCTCAGTAAGATATTGCAGTTAATTACAAGTACTCTTAGCTTTACTCTGGGGTTTGAGGGAGTTTGTAAGTCTTCTGTGGGTAGGGGTGCAAGGGCAGGCCCGCATGTTTGGCAATCCAACTTTTTTGATTAATGCACAGTCCAGCGTGTGTTCCGGTGTCTTACAGTATAGTAGGCTTTTATCCTTCCTCTCAGTCCAAGTACGGTACGTTTGGGTTTTTGACAAACATTAGCCTGCAAGCACTAATATATGTTTCAAGTGTGATCCTTGTAATGTACCATTTTTTCGGTGTGCATACCCTAACCCCCTTCTCAGTGTTTTATCAGAAAATTGATTTGAAGTTTTATTTTATTCAGTATGTTCCCATTGGGCTTTTTTTATTTTATTCTTTATGTCCAGTGCCTGACGGTGAAAAACAAACAGTAAATAATAATGCTGGTAAGTAATCCAGAGGCGTGTATTAATAGTCCTGTTATTGTAGCCCTACATTAAACGCAAAACAAATAAACAAGTCCGTTTTAGCGTGTGAATTAGTGATTGTGGTGCAGTTTACAGTTAAAGTGCTGACCCGGCTTTGTGCTGGCCCAAGGCGACAGCTCCCGATACCTGTTAGCCATCTGGTGGTTTATAAACACAGACAATTACTAACAGACACAAACAAATAAAACAGTCACGAATATTCTTAAAACACAGGTTTATTTCAGCAGTGGTTACTGCATCTCTCACGGTCCTTCAGGTTCAAGTTCACAAACCAAGCAAAGGAACTGATTACAATTCTCCGCCCCCCCTATATGCTAAACGAATGCAGCTGCTTTTACAATCTACGGCTGCTACATTGTTTCCCTTCCATGTCGATACCTTCTTGCAACACGATAATTGATTTTTATATATATATATATATATATATATATATATATATATATATATATATATATATATATACCACACACACACACACACACACACACACACACACACATACATATATATATACACACACATACATATACACACACACACACAGGGCCGTGAAAAAGTATTTGCCTCCTGTCTGATTTTCTGCATTTTTGCACATTTTTCACATTGAATTTGGTAAGATCTTTTTGTGGGTTGTAGTAGTATATAGAGGGAGTCTGAGATATAAAAAATGACACCAAAGTTTGGTGCTTCTTTCATTTGTTTGGTGTGCAAGGTATTCAAACATGCAATCTTCAGGTGTGAAAAAGTTATTGCCCCCCTAGTTAATGCAATCCAATTAAAGGGATAATTAGGGTCAGCTGTTTGAATACTTTGGTTAGCAATCAGGCCTGATTTGGGCCAGCCCTGCCCAATATAAATCTGACTAACTTTGGCCCTTACTGTCAGAGTGAAGTTGTCAGCACACAGCTTTTAGAGGCACATAATGCCACGATCTAAAATAAATTCCTGAAGACCTTCAGAAAAAAGTTGTTGATGCCTGTCAGCCCCGAAAGGGTTACAAAGCCATTTCTAAGGCTCTGGGGCTCCACCACACCTCAGTCGGAAAGATATTGTCCAAATGGAGAAAGTTTGGCACAATAGTGAATCTTCCCAGGAGTGGATATCCTGCCAAAATCTCTCCAAGAGCAAGGCATAAAATCGTCCAGGAAGAACCCTAGAACAACATCCAGGGATCTGCAGACCTCTTGCCTCGGCTAAGGTCAGTGTTCTTGACTCCACCATCAGAAAGACACTGGGCAAAAATGGGATTCATGGCAGAGTAGCAAGACAGAAACCACTGCTCACTAAGAAGAACATGAATGCTCATCTCCAGTCTACCAAAAACCACCTGGATGATCTCAAGAGTTCTGGAACAATGTTCTATGGACAGATGAGTCAAAAGTGGAACTTTTTGGCCAACATGGGGCCCCGTTATGTCTGGCGAAAACCAAACGCTGCATTCCACAGTAAGAACCTCATACCAACGGTCAAGCATGGTGGTGGCAGTGTCATGATTTGGGGATGTTTTCCTGCATCAGGACCTGGACAACTTGCCAACTTATCAGAGAAATCTACAGCAGATTGTCAGGCCATCCGTCCTTGAGCTGAAGCTGAAGTGCAGCTGGGTCATGCAGCAAGACAATGATCTGAAACACACAAGCAAGTCTACATCAGAATGGTTTAAGAACAAGAAAGTTTTGGAATGGCCTAGTCAAAGTCCAGACCTAAACCCTATTGAGATGTTGTGGCAGGACCTGAAACGAGCAGTTTATGCTCAAAAACCCACAAGTGTCACTGAGTTGAAGCAGTTCTGCATGAAAGAGTGGGCCAAAATTCCTCCACGGCGCTCACATATATATATATATGACACACACACACACACGGTACCGTAATCTGGGGCTGTTTTGGACAGTTTTGACACTTTTTGTAGTAATTTTTTATAATGTATTTTTTGGAACTGAGTTTGTGATATATTTACAGGTTTACCTTGGGGTTATATAATAGAGTTGAAACAGTTTTGTAACACGTGACTTAAAGACATTTTTTTTTATTTAAAATTTGTCCAGTGTTCCAGGGCTTTGTGAAGTCTTTGGACACCCCTTCAAAACTGTGACTGAATCACTTTAAACCTTCCTCATTTCAACATTGGACACCTGTGAAAGTTAAAAAAAAAAAAAAAAAAAAAAAAAAAAAATGAACAAAAATAGTGGAGTGGAGAAAATAAATTGTGCTTTTTGGCCAAAAAACCAAAGCAATTTTGCTGCACAAACAGAACCTTACTGAACTACTTCTTTTTTGCTTTTATTACTCAAAAAGCTGTAGAGAATAAACATAAACTGAGTAATGTTAACCTGCAAACAAATATTTGGGTTCCCTTTTTTTCACTGAACATTGAGTCCATCATCAACAGGCTTTCTTCAAACTGGATAGCACCTCTTCTTCGATTTCTGTATAATCATGGTAGCTTCAACCACCAAGTTTTCTTTTTGTACGTTTGAAACATTTCTACCTTCTCTGCAATCTAATGCCCAGCTATGAGGATTTCCTAGTCTGAAATTCTTATCGCAAGATTCAATGTTAACACCCTCACATGATCAGTGACGAGATGAGAATCACATGCTATACGGTAAAGCAGTATGTGGGATGGTAACGTTGGTACATATATTATCAAGGATATTAATAATTGTATTCTCCTTGATACATATGCAGAACTATTTCTGCCCAGAGTTACTTCAAAGAAGTCTCACTACTTGCAGATAACACTGTACAGGTCATTTTCTTGGCCATGGAAAGGACTACTGATTAGAAACAATATGTCCCCAAATCAGTGATTTGTGCAGATTCTGACAATATGGAGCAGATCTGCCTGCAAACTTCCGACTATAATAATTAAATGTATATAATATATGTGAAATGTATTGCACCATTAAAAATATATTTTTAAATATATAATTTTTTCATAAGGGCAAAAAGTGAATTGACAGGTTCTTTTTGGTACTCCCCAAAAGTGACATACTGAGAACTGCTCAAATCCAATGAATATATTTAAAACTATGTGTTCTATTATACTGCAATATATCTTTGATACATATATTGATATACATTGAAATATATTCTAATATATTGATCAAATGTGACATTTCGAAAACTAGGTTGAAATCCTATCATGGCTTCTGGTAGACTTTTGCATTATTAATTTGTAGTTTCTTTGATTACATGATATTAAATGAAATATGTAAGTTATGTTCATAAATGTTTTTTTTTTTAATTGTCTAAATCCTAAAATTCTAGGTGGTGCTAAACTTTTGGCCTTAGTAAAAGTTCTTCAGAAAATGAAATACACAGTATATACTCATCTAAAGCTAAAAAAATATATGTTTGACATATATCTAATATATTTTTACAAAACAAAAATATATTGGAAAATATATAATGTTGAATGTATTATTAATATAATTGAGAAAGGATAAATGTATCGGAATATAACTATAAGGTTATTTATATTGTATTTGTATAATATATTGTATTAAAAATTATATTCAATAGTATAAATATATTCCAATATATTTATAATAATATATAATATATTATATAACTATATATAATCTGATTTTGTCACAGAGGCCACAGAGGTCACGGAAATCATGACAATTGTGAATTTGAACAAAACTCTGTGAAATCTTGGAAATGAATGTAGAAACTCGTTTGGTTCGACACTTTGTTTATTTCTTTTAAAAAATGCAGTATGTCATGCCCTGAAAATACAAGCGTGTGAGTATCTGTAATTTGTTTGGTTGTGTATGAAAGCAGCGTTTACGTGTATGTAGGTCAGCGAATGAGATTTGTATTTTGCAGCTAAATAAATACTTTGTGAGGCGAGAGTGTATTAAATGGAATGTCCAGACAGTAATTTATGTGTACAGAAACAAAATAATTTATTTTTATTATCTATACACAACAAAATAATTAAATTACAAAAGAAAACAAAACGGCGTGAGGGAAGGAGTGCAGGGGTGAAATCCAAAACAGATCGTGAGAACTCGTCTTTAATCGTTTTCGTGGCGAACCATACATAAACAAAAAAAAGACAAAAGAAATGTTAGTGTTTTCAAAAAATCCTGTTGCACCAAACTAGTCTCTCCCTCCACCCGTTACTCCTCCTATTTTACTTTCGGACCAACCCCGAACACAGTAGTACGTTCCCTTTAGTATGCAACGTCCCACCTCTGTAGTCAGTGGAACACCAATCCCCAACCGACACGTGTCCTTATCATTCACTTGACTCCAGTGGCTGGAATTTACATACTCGTACTTCCGCCCCTCACCAAGGTGCCGCCCCTCAAAAAGATGAGTTTTGCCATGGTCACGAGATCTTGGTAAGGGAAGTCCCGAGTTGGTTTGATGCCACCTGCTGTCTGGAGGCTGAATCACAGACCGAAATCCCTTTGACTCATCACATACTTGCTTTCTCTAAAACTAAACATTGCTAAACAAAATACTTCAAACTGCCTTTGAATATCTTTTTTTATTTATTTCCTGCAAACTAGCTAAAACGAGAGGTTTATTTGTTTTGTCGTCTTTTTTTCTGATCTTTGTGATGCACGGTGGACATGGTGCCTGCCTGTGTGATTTGACTTTTCAACTCTGTGTATTTTTGTTTGTTTTTATTTTTAAAGAGGGCGTGCTCTGTACACTACTCGGAAACAATCAGTTTAAATGTCTTGTTCTTATTATTGAAGAATATATACTGTTTAATTTTGAACACGAGAATAAAAACAATTATTTGACTTGCTGATTTATATATATATATATATATATATATATATATATATATATATATATATATATATATATATATATATATATATATACACACACATTTACACCGGACGTGTACAGAGAAATAGAAACACAGTTTATTTCAGACCCCGTCTGTTTCACTATGCAGCTGGTGTGAAAGCCTGCATTGTACAGTACTTCTAAAAAATAAAAAAAAAAAGAATATTCTGTTGATGTGAAAGGACCTTTAAGTTGTGTACTCCTAAAGTAACATTTAAACTTGCCAGCAGTTAAAAGCAATAGTCTTTATATTATTGGTTTTGGTGTACTATTTAAAATCTATTGTGTGTGTTGATCTAGCTAAAACTACATTATTTGGTGACCTTTCTATGACCTTTAGTTTTTTTGTGCAACTCGCCCGTGAAATGTACAAAAAAAAATCTCAGTGCCAAAATCGGATTCTTAGCTATTAATAATAATAGAATAGAAAAAACTGAGATAGGTCTGGGGGGAGGGACTGTATGATGTCACAGAGAGTTAAAGAAAGGAGGAAGTGTTGCTGAAAGGCAAGATGTTCTATTCGAGAGAGATCCCAGAAAGCATGTCAGCCCCGGGGACTTTAACATCCCACCCCAGATTTATGAGCCCAACTGTTTACTCTTTCCATAATAACATTTTCCATGTTGCCTTATGAGATAGTGGTGACTTGCAGGGAGAGATTGTGGTGGCCACACACATATTTAGTTGGTTAATGTGTGCTAGATTGTTTCAGTATTAATATCTGGCAATCTTCTGTATAATAAAAAATAACACACACACAAGAGAACAAATAATATGTTTAAATTAAAACCTGCTTTGAAAAATCAGGGAAATACTCTTGGGGACTGAGTGTAAAGTATTTTTGGATGGTTGTCTGTGTGTGGTTTGTACACTCAGGGTGCCAGTCTTTTCATGGTTTCGCAGTACACTTTAGGCTCCTTAGATCATTCCTAGGTACTGGACATTGTAAAGTCAGTTTCTGTGCTTTTCTAGAACCTGGTGACAGAAATATACAGATGTAATATAAACGTATTTGTCTATTTTGTCTATTTGGTTTTACTGGAGTTTAATAAGACAAACCTGAGCTTGTTACCTGTACGCGCACTGTGGCTCATCAAGCTGGTAATAAAACCTGGAATGGATGAAACTGCTATTCAGTAAGAGTCTTATTTCCATCTGTACTAAGTACAACTCACATGTGCAGTTTTTAAAGAACAAGTTACAGCAAATGTGTATTTTCATTTGTTGTTAATTAATACTGATTAACTGGTACAATGCTAGGGTTAAAGGGCTATGTGCATGTCTTACACTTGGGAAGTGTGCTACTGTTTCACAATTAAATGTTGGGAGGTTTTGGGATAATTTCACTCCTTCTGTTGAGTATTCCTTGGAAGACTAACAACCTGTGAAACGGTTCCCTTTCAAATACGAAATGTAACCATTACCATAACCAGACCCTGAAACCTGAATATTATTTCTGAACTTTGTGAACTGTAATTGTTGTTATTGTTTTTCTGTGGAGAAATATTTTTCTTGTTTAGTTATTTTAATTTTATTTACAGAAACATGCCCACAGCTGCTGGGCTAAGTAGAAATGCGCTAGACCAACTTCGGATTGAGATTGCTTGCAGTCTTATTCCACAGTATCTCGCTGCCATTTTGGTGAGTGCTTTGCATCACCATTACAAAGGCTGTTAGTACCTCCAACGTAGGCTTCCCTCAGTCTCGTGTGGGTACTGACTGTGTGGTTTTGCCAGTAGCTTGTACAGGTGCAACAGCTGTTGCAGTCAGTCAGGCCAGACGACTGGTTCACCACGGTGGAACCTGAAAGATGTCTATTTCCACATCCTTATAAAACCAGCGCACAGGATGTACCTGCGGTTCGATATTCAGTGAACTGCATTTGAATTCTGTGTCTTTCCATTTGGCCTCTCTCTAGGTCGCTGTGCCTTCTTAAAGTGCGTGGAAGCTGTCATGGCCCTGTTGAGAGTCAGCTGTAATCAGAGTGCTTAGTTATTTGGACAATGGGCTCATCTCCAGCACAGGTATAGGCCCACATGGAACTTGTCACCAGCCACCTTCAATGATTGTGCTTTACAGTGAATCATGTGAAGAGCCAGCTCACACCTTCTCAGACAGCCTCCTATCTAGGAATGTGCTTGGACAGGTCCATGATGTCCACTCTGTCAGACCGCAGAGTGCAGAGAATGCTGCCTGTTTGGCGTTCTTTCAGCTCAACAGAGCACTCACGGTAGTGACATTCCAGAAACTTCTGGGCTTGATGGCAGAAGCTTCCCAAACTTCCCCTGCACATGTGTTCGCTGTAGGCCTAGTTTAACAGCAGGTTTTTTCAGCCTGCGTTGAACCGCGACCGCCTGTTGACAGTGTCGATGGTGGAAATAGCCGTCCCATCTACGCCTCTGCGTATCGCTGGGCGTTGTCACTAAAAGGGAGGTTGTCACCATGGACACATCGAGCCTGGGCTGGGGCGCTGTGTGGAATGGCAAAAGTGTGCAAGATGTTCTGGAACCCCCTCTTGTTTTAGAGCTGCAGGCAGTTTATTTAGCCTCATAGCATTTTTTGTAGACGGTTTGGGGGGGGAGAAATGTGCTTGTCCGTACAGACAAGGCAACAGTGGTGGCTTACATCAACCATGAGGGCGGCCAAAGGTCACCCAGTCTCCATCACATTGCCCACAAGCTTTTGCTCTGGGCACACGAGAACAGTATATCTGATAAACTGGGCGAAGGACCTCCTCTTAAGGAGAATTCCCAGTGTCTGAGAGTGGAGGCTCACCCCAAGGTGGTGACCCTTATTTGGGAGAGGATAGGGAGAGTAGAGGTAGATCTCTTTGCCTCCAAGGAATCAACCCACTCCCCCTTCTGGTTCTCCATAATGGGAAGCGGAGACCTTGCTGGCGGTTGATGCCTTGGCACACCAATGGCTCAGGCAGGACCTGGCCAAGGTGCTCCTAGTAGCCCCTTATTGGCCCAGTAGACTGGTTTTAGAAGACTGCCCAAGTGCCACGACCTGCTCAGTCACCTTATGTCACCCCAACCCATCAAGCCTGCAGCTCTGGGTCTGGCCCCCTGAACGACTGAAATTGAGCCATCTGGGTCTGTCCAATAGGGTTATTGACACACTGCAAAATGCCAGAGCAGCGTCCTCACGTTCTTTCAGATGTTGTGTCTGCCTCGTGGTTTGGACACCACGACTTGTCCAATGGCAATAATACTGCAATTTTTGCAGGACCTTTTTGATGAGGGGATCCCCCTCTACATTAAAGGTCGATCTGGCAGCCATTTTAGCTTGCCGTGGCAAAATTGACTCGGTTTACCCAGGAGCTCAAGCTTCCTGGTGGGACAGTTTTTGAAAGGGGCTTCAGCCGCCTATGAAGGACATTGTTCCTCACTGGATGTTAAATGTGATGCTCAGAGCACTCATAAAGGCTCCATTTGAGCCCATGCATTGAGCTGAGCTGAAATATTTATCACTCATAGCGGCTGTTTGCTTCATCTCCACAAAGCAGGTGAGTGAGATGCAGGCATTCTCAATTGCGAAAGCCTGCTTAACAAAGGTTACGCTCCATACCAATCCTGCTTTTTTGCCAAGGACTATCTTGGCATTTCATTTCAACCAGTCTGCAGAATTGGAGGCCGAGTGAAAGTTGTTTTGTACAAGACGTTGAATAAAAAGGTGTTCATGTGAAAATGGCTTTATCCTTCACTTTGTTCATTGGAACACAAACTTAGCATTAACCGTTGTATACCGTAATTACGATATTTGCGACGTAGCAATGTAGCATAATGGGAACGGTGAGACAAACAAGGCTTTCAGTGTCTCTCTGGGAGGAGGAAGGACTGAGGCTGTCTGTATCTTCCTGGGTATGAAGGAGAGGAGTCTGTGTGTGTATGTGTGGAGCCTTCGAGCGTGTGACTCGAGTCTAGGATTCCTGCAAGCCTCGGAGCCTGCCAAGATTCCCCAGGAAAGGTTTACAAAGTAACTTGCAGCCAGTACTCGGGTTACTGAGGGAAGCCTTTAGTCAGCAATACAGCAAGCGAGGAGGCCAGCTAGCACCGTTCAGCATTTTAGAACACAATCTGTGAGTGTCTATGGGGAATGCACTGTGCTATAACCACTAGAACACACTGCATCCCTCACTCCCTGTTAATAAGCTCTAATCACTAAGCCACACTGCTTCCCTCTGCCAATCTCTCAACTTTATTCACTAGGCCATACTGCTTCCCTACTTCCAAGTCCTGTCTTAAGTGACAGAGTTACAGCTTTATAATACAGTGTCTCTTCTGTGAGGGTATGTTTTGGCCCGAGTGCAGATAAACCCTGCTGTAAGTGCTGTTAAATGAGTCTTTGACAGTCCTGCTCTCCCTGTCTGTTGTCATGCTGCTTGGCGGCAGAGGCCCGGCTCTGAGCCCTCCCCATGCTGAGTTTCAGTGGCTTCATATGGTTGCCGACGCCTGTCTCACTGTGGGCCTGTCCCCATGGAGACCTCTTTCTGTTTGATCAAGCCAAAGAGAGATTTACCTACCCCCTCCTGACAGGTGGCAAGCCTAGCCCATAGAGCACTGCTGATGGCATTCTATAGTCTACTACCACCTTTTGACTATTTCCAGTGTCTAATTGGGGCTTGGACTTTTGAGTTTGGATTATACTGTACATTTTGTCATCAACTTGATGCTCCACTGGATATAGTGGAGGTATGCATTAATGTGTCACAGTTGATATATTTGCGTATATGGGGAACTGCTTGACCAGAGGTGTAGTGGCAAGTACTGGTGCTGTGCTAAAGTCAATAATGGCAGTAACATTATATTACTTCATTTTATGTTTAATTTAAAATTAAATTAAATACCAACTAAGTAAAAAAAAAAAAATACACACATTAACTTATATGTCCTACTATAGCATTTGAAGATTAAATAAACAAAAATCAGTTATTTGAATAATAACAGTACACTTAACATTGTTTTCACTTAAATTGGTGTTTCTTTTTTCCCCCTAAGAAATCCAGTTATTTATAATCAAACAATATGCTATGAAGAATTGCTAAAACATTCAGTTTTTACTTGCTTATTATATACCCCAGCGTACATAGAGAACAGTTGCCAAAAAAAAAACATGTACATTTACGCTGTAAAGGGATTTTTCTATTTATTAGACTGAGGAACTGCTTTGTTTTGGGTTTACAGCACCCTCAAAGTAAATTCTATCCAGTTTTTACCTTTCATTTATATTTCTGTGCTTTTTACTAATTTACTATTTGCATTTTATCAAAATATTGACAGTCATTAATACCTGGTATACAGTCTCAGATTGTATTGTTTACATTGTCATTGCTCACACTGCTCTTAAGTACAAAGTCTTAAAAGTGTTGCCACAGAGGTTTGGAACTGCTATTTATGTTCATTTCTTGTGCTGTGCAATTTCTTCGCCATTCTGGTGACAGCGAAACTCTCTGACTTTGGAAAGATTGCAGGTCAGATAAGCGCCTATAACAGTACAGCCCAGCTTACCACCAAGGATTGGATAAAGTCCTTTTTTATCTTCCCAATTTGCAGCTCGCGGTTTCAGGTGTATTGGAACCCACTGCATTCCCTTGTTCCAGTAGTCGACTCACCCAGTGCACCAGGACATCTGTTGCTGCAATCAACAAATAAAATTGTCTGTCATTTAAAACATCACTACCAGATGCTTTTAAATGACAGATAATTAAACCAGTCCAAACTGTACAGTACCTTGCCCTTGCCAGTCTGTCCTCTGTGACTGAGGCATATCCAGTGGGAGCTGTCACAGGGTGCCAGGAAACACTGACTGTGAGATAGGTTGTTATATGGGTAGTGCTTAATATTAGGCTAATGATTATGCTCTTGAGGATTGTAAGTTGCACCCTGGATCCAGTGGCGGAGCTGCGCCGCATCACAAAAAAACAAAAGCAGAGCTCTGGCCCACTCTGGCTCCACTACACCCCTACATGTGTCCAATTATCATGAAATTTAGAACCTTAGAACCTTGTTTAGCACAAGTTATATAATGTATTTTATATAATAATTAAGAATGTAAAGAATATGCTGTAAAGAAAGCGACTATGTAAAACAAAGAAATGTATTAAAAGCAAATCTTAAAAAAAAAAGATACAAAGAAAGAACTATAGAGAGGGAGTTAAGAAAAGTGGACAAACTATAAAGATATGATCTACTAGATTATAAAAATAGAGATAAAAAGGTCAAAAGAGTCTCATTAGTAATGACTTATTCTAAACTTTTGCCCAATATTTCTAAGATAGCTTGGAAACATTTGCGGATTCTACATAATTCAGAAACATTTAAAAAAACTATTTCTTAAGGTCCCATTTAAAAGAGAAGCTAATTTAGGTGATATTTTAGTTCACAGTAAACATAAAAGAATAATTGACAGAATAGGTTCTACAAATACTCGCACTAGTACATGTAAAGTGTGTAAATATATGGACAAAAGTAAGAATATAATTAAACGTAAGAACAACACATACCCACCAGAAACTAATACCTACTGTAAAAAAAAAAAAAAAAAGCAATGTTGTTTATGGGATAGCCTGTAAAAAATTGTGATGAAATAAAATATGTTGGAGAGACTAGAACAACTTTATATAAAATAATTCAGAACCACCTTTCATTAATTAGAAATAAAAAAAAAATAATGAACCAATAGTACAAAAAGAGGATACAAAGAAAGAACTATAGAGAGGGAGTTAAGAAAAGTGCATAAACTAAAAAGAGATGATTTACTAGATTATACAAATAGAGATAAAAAAGTCAAAAGAGCTTCCTCCCAAGCTTCAGTTTTTTAGCGGACTGAAGCAGATTCTCTTGCAGTATTTTCCTGTATGTTGCTCCATCCATTCTTCCTTCAATTGTAACAAGATGCCCAGTCCCTGCTGATGAGAAGCATCCCCACAGCATGATGCTGCCACCACCATACTTCACTGTAGGGATGATGTGTCTTGAGGCATGGACAGTGTTAGGTTTGCGCCACACATAGCGCTTTGAGTTTTGGCCAAAAAGCTCTATCTTGGTCTCATCTAACCATAAAACCTTTTCCCACATCGCAGCTGGGTCACTCTCATGCTTTCTGGCAAACTCCAGACGTGCTTTCAGATGGTACTTTTTGAGTAACGGCTTCTTTCTTGCCACCCTCCCAGACAGGCCAGTTTTATGCAGAGCTCTTGATATGGTTGACTGGTGCACCATTACTCCACTCCCAGCCACTGAACTCTGTAGCTCCTTCAGTCATTGTTGGCCTCTCTCACAAGTCTCCTTCTTGCTTGAGCTCTGAGTTTTGAGGGACGGCCTTTTCTTGGCAGTGCCTGGGTGGTGTGATGCAGCTTCCACTTCCTGATTATTGATCCAACTGTGCTCACTGGGATATCCAAACCCTTGGATATTATTTTGTACCCTTTCCCTAATCTATGCATTTGTATTACTTTTTCTCTAACTTCTGTAGAATGCTCTTTGGTCTTCATTTTCCTTCAGATTCACAGCCTTACCAATGATCCTTCAACAGTGGGGTTTTTATCTAGAAAATGTGACAGCAACTTTAATGGTTCACAGGTGGAGGCCAATGGTAAGGTAATTGTGTCCTCGTTAGGGCAATTTCTTTCATCGGTGCAAACTGGGAGCTTCCACAGCACAGGGGTTAAATACTTATGCAAGCAAGATATTTCAGTTTTTTATTTTTCTTAAAAATATTTCCCAACATAAAACCAGTGTCACCTTACAATAATTGATTCTGAGCTTCAGTGTTGAAAAATAAAATATCAAACAGAATGAAATTTCAATGTACCATTTGTAATTCAGTAATATGAGAGAATTGGTCAGGGGTCTGAATACTTTTGCAAGGCACTGTGTGCGTGCGTATATATATATATATATATATATATATATATATATATATATATATATATATATATATATATATATATATATATATTATGTGTGTACACATATATCTATATAGACCCCGTATACCTACGTCCAACGGGTTCATCGTCTGTCTTTGTACAGTTTTGGATATATCCCAACACTGAATTATTACTCTAATTTTGAGTGGACTATGATAGTGGATGTATTTTTGTGACATACAGTGCTGAATTAGTGAGGTTTAGTTTGAATTAGAAAAGTATTCACGGTAGCCTTGTTGCGAAATAATAGAATTTGGAAGTTATATTCACAAATTGATTAGGAAGCACTATACTTATTTTACCCTGAAGACCAGTATATTCTAGTTTTCTCAACCTATAATTGATTTACACTGTTTTGTGAACCAGAGTTCAGACTGCAGGGGAAACAGAATCCCAGGATGAAACGGATTCTCTGTGGCCTTTTACTGCAATAAGAAAGGTCAGCTTGTTTAATCCTAACCTGTGTGTGTTCTCTCAGTCATTATTTACCCACTGTGCACTGTGTGTTGCATATATAAGCACCTCCGGAGCTTCTCCTGTAGAATACTGGGCTTTCTTCACCTTTTCTGCCAGGAAACTAAAGGTCACGTCGTTAGAAGAATGATTTCCTTTTAAAACTATATTTTATTGCCAAGCTTCTGGGAAATGTTAAAAGAGCTTTGCAAATACAAGCGAATCAAATCCAGGTGGTTGTAAAGAGGAAGAAAGAGGAACATTTCACCTCAGTAGCAGTGGTGCTGATCAGGTTGTTTTGATTATCTTTAGATACTGTCAGAAACGTGATTAGCGATTGTTTGGAACCTCACAACTTTCATCTGCCTCTCAGAAAGCTGCATTTCAGGGCACTACTGCAGTGATCGCAGGATTCTCAGACAGAATATCCATCTTTCACAAAAGCGAATATCCAGCTTTCACAAAAGCAAAATATTGAAAAGATAAATAAACCTGCAACTTTTAAATATTCAAACAACAAAAAAGCCACTGTTGATCAGTTTCTGGGCAGTACTCGGGGCGACCTTTGTAGTTGTTTGTATGGTAGCTCTTACCTTCACAAAGAAGTCAACTTCTAGACTGCCTCTACATGGTTCTGTCCCTTAATCATTTTTCAATGCAATATGACCCAAAAAATGATACTGTGATAAACAAGTATTTCCCAGTTCTACAGTCTGTATATGAAACAGACCCAAAGAATGCCACAGAAAAAAAAAGGTCTGTCAGTCACTTCTAATAAAAGGGACTCTGGAGTCTCACAGATGCTGTATGGCATGTCTAGTTCTCTGGGAAATGGTTAACATTGTATCTTCCCCAGAGGAGAAGCTAAGCCTGCCTTCTGCTGTGTTGACTGTTAGCTAGTCCCTACCAGAGGCAGGGACGTTGCCTGTGGCCTTGACTGTGTGTTGTGGAGTTTGTTGCGTTCTCATGCCAACCCCAATGTGTCTGTTGCCTAGGGTCATGGGGCTAACATTTCTCCCTGTTTCCTATAAGCAGTTAAGACCTGACAGAGAAAGTATGTGGATCCCAGTAACACTGGCGACCCCCCCCCCCCCCCCCCCCCACACACACACACATACACACACACACACACCATCCCTTAGCCTCACTGCTGCCAGTCAGTCTGGTGCCAAGAGTCAAATTTCAGAATTTCCTTTTGCAAGCCACATTTAGGAAGCAGCAATATCCCCATGTCTCTCTGGCCCTCTACCTTCATACCCTCCTCTCTCACCAGTCACTCTCAGTATTTCCTTCCTCCATCACATGACAATTCTATGTATTCTATTGATTGGTATGTCTATCGGCCTGTAAGATATCTGTATAATTGAGGTCAATATACAATAAATATTTATTTTTATAATCTCTCTGTTTATATCTGTCTGTCTATCTGAAATTATAAATCACATATGACAAATCAATCAATCATGGATAAGGATGATTTGTCATAATTCCAGTATATCCTGTCCTGTGTAAATATGTAACCCTGTGCATAGAACGTACAGAACTCAAGTTAAAAAAAACAACAAAAAAAAAGACTTTTTTTCATGTTTAGTTGTAGTTCCTATGTAAGATTGTTCTGTTTTTTGTTTCGCAGCCCAAACTGCACGAGATCACATCTCTAATAACAGAGAGACATCCTATACATGATATATTAACATTTAGTCTATAACATCTATCTATCTATCTATCTATCTATCTATCTATAAGCTTTGTTCTTCAAGATACGTGTTTGCCTAAGTCTCTGTCTATCTTAGTTAAAAACTTGTATTTGTTTTTTTTAAGTGATTGTAGCACTTCTGTTTGCTGTCTCACATGTGCAGTTTTGAAAGAAACACATGTTATAGCAAACACATTTTAATTTTAAATAATCCACATTAGGTTAAAGAAAGCTGTTGGTCTACAGGACTTACTTTCAGGTAGTCTGTTTTAGTGGATACAGTTGATGGAATGACCAAATAGTGCAAGACTACCTGAAAGTAAAGTTTGCAAACAAAGCTTGCTGTTGTATACCAGATATCATTAATTAATCACATTTTGAAGTAAAAATACCTGTTTGATAAAGCATGTGTTTCTTTCAAAAGTGCATAGTAAATGGGAGTGCACATCGAGTAAGATAGGCATAATTAAATTATCTAGCTATCAATCTTAGTAAGGAATATAAATGTCCCTGTATCTTTTCAAATACACATTTTATTCATCTTTAAATCCAGCAATATCAGATTATCGAAACTTCTTTATCACCACATCCCTGCACTGCTGTGTAGTTCATCGTGATTTATGGGAGTTACTGGCAGGTGGCGGCAGACATACTCTTCCAGGAAGTGGGGGCTGATCTGGGGGAGCAGGTTGTCAGCAAATACCTTGCTTAAGGGCCTAGTGCGTGGAGACCATATGTTACATTTAGTAAAAGCTCGATCCCTGGAGAGACGAAATAAAATAGGGATTGCCGGAGTGCTGACAGCTCTGAGGAAAAGAAATGGCATACACTCTGAGAATGCCTGCATAAAAAAGAAAAAAGAAATGCAATAAATCATATTTAGATTTATAGTACAGTTATACAGTATAATTACAGTTTATTTAAATGAATTATGACCCCATGCTGGGATGCATTACACATATTTAGAGAAACACTTAAGATAAAACTTCAAACAACCATTAAAATCCACTTTCTTATTTGTTTTATTGTCATTATTAATTCCCACCCATTGTGCTGAGAATCTTTTAATTTTGGGTTGCCTTTGTTAGCTGTGTGACCTCAACCAAGCTCTAACATGTCTTCTCCCCAAGTACAGCTGGTACACCATTAGTCTGTCCCCATGAAACAGTTTTATAGCCAAAGTTTACCCTCTACAGAAATAACTCAGAAACATCTCCTAAAAGTAATCAAAGCAAAAAAAATGTTGGCTAATTTTCTTCATCAAAAACAATTTTGATGAAGAAAGTTAATGTCTTATAAGACAATTACTCCGATTAGACACCAGCTATTGAGCGACTTGTCAAGCTTTTCAGATTTATCAGCTGCTAGCAACCATTGATGTGCTGAATGGTCTCCATTTATTCATCGATTTTGTAGACTCGCATGTTCACGATACTGCATGGCTGTGGCTGGGAGTGTATGTTCCTAACATGCGTGTTTATTGCTGTACAGCTATATTAACTGGGGAAAACCCAGGCAGGGCTAGTGTAAAGTGGCCTTGTGCTGGAGGTCAAACCTCAGAAACCACACGCAGCAGGTGTGCAGCTGCAGCTACACGAAACCGCACGTTTACAATCTGCAAGGAGCTGCCAATTTGAGTGAAGTGAAAGTGTGCCGTGGGGAAGAGACCTCAGAACAAACCTACTGATTTATAGTGGGAGAAGCTGGCTTACAGGAGAGGAAATGATCTGGAGATTTGGAGGTCCTGACTGCTGCTTCACCACGTGGCACTCGATAACACAAGGACTCCCAATCTGCAACTTTGTGTGTTAATTTGAGGGTGGAGCTTTTAGGGTTACTGTCGATACCTGTAGCTGTGCACATTAAATCGATTGAGTTTCTGTGGTATTTTGGGTTTGCTTTTGTTTATCCATCCTAAGTATAGCTCGTAAATGAGAACTGTTAATCAACAAATCAGTATCTAGCATTGATTTTTTTTTTGCATTTTCAAACAGTCGATATATCTATTAAGTTCTTAAGTAATCGTGCTAATGTGATTTTCGAAATTATGTTGATTTACGAAATAATGTTCATAACGTAACGAGCAGTGCTTCTTGCGTTCTTCTTTTGTTTGCGTGGGAATTTAAAAGCAAATCCGTGTTAACTGTCATAAAACAGCAGGAGTTAATTTGCACCTTGATAAATTAAGTTTTAATTAACGAAAGATTATATAAATCGCCGATGATACAAAGAGAGTGTGTGCAGGACCACGGTTCATTTCTTACAGACTATCTAGATAATTCAATATCTGTAGCTGTGAAAATATTTAATCGTACATACTAAAATACATACAAAAGTAGATGTCAACATAAGAAAATAAATTCCAGCCAAGCCTACACATTTTTAAATCCCCCCACTGTGTATTGCGATGTCACATGTGTCACGATACAGGCAGTGGTCCTGATAAGCAGCTTGCATGATGACCAAATGATCATTTAATGAGGGACTGTTTTCTAAAAGACAACAAAATATATATTGGATCAGGAGAGTATGCATTCATACCAACTATAAAACATATATTCTTCATTAAAGAACCTTGTGCTTTTGCTCTCATGTCACAGTACATACCTCTATCACGATACAATATATTAGAAAAGAAGGTATCACAATTAATTTATATTTACAGTCAGACCTCTGTCTAAGATATCTGGTTGTAAAAAGGCGCTTTGGCAAGCTGTTATGGTTTTAAGTGTGCACTAAACATCTATTTGTTATCTAACAGAGGGTGCGCTTGGAATTTCACTCAGAGCGCAGTTGAATTATGAGCGAGGCCATGTGTTCATTTTCTGAGTACGAGGTGTTTGATGTAGCTTGCCTGTGTTCTTTCAGTGCCCCCCCCCCCCCCAAAAGGCTGGCAGCTTTGTTCTCAGCAGTCACTTCCTGCATAAATACTTTAAAAAAGGAATAAATAAATACACGCATGGATTCCCGACCCTACTAATGACATTTCAGTTTTCGTTTTAGTAAATAGATTGGACTCTACATGACAGATGTAATACAGCGGAAGCGCACATAATGTTCGTATTTCACATTTACCTGTTTCCATGTATCTAAAGAATGGCTTTTACAATTGTTATGCACGTCTTAGGATTCCTGTGGTGTGCAGGATGAGTCAAATAGTCACAGGTTCATGTCCTAGCTGTGCGTTGTTTGCTGACACCTGCAGGGCTGGCCTTTGACCTTCCGGGGCCTGTAGTTCACCGACATCCACTGTCGAGCTCCTGGGTGCAAAGAGGCATGGCATGGGTATCAGGAGATGCCCACTAACCTTCTGTTGTTGGGAGTTGCAGTGAAGGAGGGTAATTGAACAATCTAAATTGGGTGGGAAAAGAGGTTTTTAATCCCTGGCATATTTTTTTTTATCTGAATAGATAGCTAGCTCCTGCAGCCAAACACCCACCCGCCTAGAGATAGGTAGAGTGACCAGACATCCCGGTTTAGCTGGGACAGTCCCGGTTTTCCATCAAAGGTCCCGGTGTCCCAACATTGTTCTCAAAGTCTTTTTAAAAAGTCCCAGTTTTCAGCCACTTCCTTTAACACGACACACTCTAAATACATTTAGTCAAAATAATGTAAACAGCCGCTTTCTATATAGCTTTGTTCATGGTACATGCAGTGAAAACAAAATAACATTTTAAAAAAGGTAGTAGGGTAATCAAGATTATTTTCTTATAAAGTAATTAACACAGACATATGTGGTTATTCTTGAGTTCGCCATGCTTTTTCGTTTAGTTTATATTCAATATGAATCTACAATTGTGTGTAATACGGTAATTTCATAGCTGTTCAGTTATGGCTGGATTTAGCCCAGACACCAGGCAGAGCAATGAGGTTGCAAGCACCTGAATCCAGCAGGTTAAACCACATCAACAATTTTGGTGTTACCATGTGTTCTAGTTCTAGTCGAGACGTGCTCAAGCCAGAGTTTTTTTGTTTTTTTAAAACCTGTTAAGAAGTTGTTAGAGGTTATTTGACCTATGTTATATATAGTTCATTGGGGATATATGGGGGTGGGGCAGAGTTCTGTAGGTAGCTATTAAAACTGTTGGAGTTGGCGGGATAATTAAAAACAAAACAAAAAAAAGGTTCAGGAAAAATGAAAGACAAAGTACATGTTTTAAAAAGGCGCAAACAAAAAAATGACTCCCGTATAAACTTACGTGTTGTGAATGAAAGTATGTATTGACTTTTGACTGTGAGAAGCTGTGGTCGGATAAATTTGAAATGTTGATCTCAAATTACACACAATTAAGACACGATGCAACCCAGTACAGTACTAGTTTTTTTTGTTGTTTTTTTTCCATGCAGATCACGCTTGTGATAATATCTTTTGTTAGTAATAATATTTGTAGTAAGTGATATTATTTTATAATGCAAGCAATGATAGCAATGTTTATTATTTTGATAATACCACCCCAGAATGGAAAGAGTGTCGGTACCAGCTTTATATAACTGTTAGGTAACGGATCATTTATTTACTTTGAAGTACTATTTAAATGTAATAAATATATTGCTAGATTCGTATGTGTGCTTATTCGCTGGAGGGAATGTTTCAGTCTGGCATCTGCCTGCAAAACAAAGGACATCACTGCACAGCAGTACATGCCAGAACTTCCCTGAAAGAGAAGATGGCATCCAAACATCGTTTATGGGATATACACCTGCCTATTGGTAGGTGTCACTGAGCTGTTACCTATCAAAGCTGCCGATAGGCCCCCCTTCCCTCGATGACCTCCTCGGTCCCGCCTACCGAGGGAATAAAACAGTCATGCAGGGAAGGATCGACCTCTTTTCACGACAAAACCATAATGACGACCAACGTAACCTTGTGGTTGGTGGCCATCTTCTCTTTGAGGGAACCAGGTTTACAGTAGGCAAACTAACGTTCCTTTTCAATTCGAAGATGGCCACCAAATATCGTTTATGGGAAAACAAATACCAGAGCCATCGCGAGGGATTGAAGAATGGCAGGACACGAGGTCAGTGGTGCGAGCGTGCAACCTCAAGGACCCAGGTGCCCATTGAAGGCAATGAGGGATCTATCACATTAAGGCGATAGAACCTGGAAAAAGTATGCGCCATAGCCCAGCTAGCCACTTAAAAATCTCAGCCATGGAGGCACCTCTAAAGAGGGCCCATGACGTAGCCACACCTGTCGGAATGTGCGGCTACCCGCCCAGATGGGGGTAAGCCAGAACCATCATACACAGTCGAGACTGTTGGCAATCCAATGCGACAGTCGCTGCTTCGAAAGGGGCTGTCCCAGGGTCTGTGTCCTGTGGCAGACAAAGAGCTAGTCAGAATGACGCAACGCTCGCGTCCTAGCCACGTAGCATCTCAATGCCTGAACCGTGCAGAGGAAATTCAACTTCCTATCCTCCTCCAAAGTAAACGGTTGTGGGTGAAAGGACTTCAGTTCCACAGACTGATTAATGTGGAAGGTTGTGACCACCTTGGGGAGGAAAGCAGGGTTTTCACGCAGTGACACTCTGCTTCCATCATCCCAAGTACGCATGCAGGAGTTATGCACAGACAGTGCCTACAGCTCACTAACCCACTTCGCGGAGGTGATAGCCAAGAGGAAGGCTGTCTTCATAGATACTTTAACTCAGTGGAGTATATAGGCTCAAACGGGGCCTGCATGAGAGCCTCCAGTACAATCTCAAGGCTCCGTTCGGGGAGAGCAGCCCTCCTAGGAGAGCGCAACCGCCGAGCGCCTCTGAGAAACCGGGTAGCCAGAAAATGCGAGCCCGGGGACAGTGAGTCAACAGGGGCATGGTGAGCAGAAATAGCCGCTAGGTATACCTTCAGTGTGGAAGGTGATCTACCAGCCTCAAGCAGATCTTGCAGAAACTGCAAGATGACAGGCATGGGACAAGAGCTGGGTGCCAGTGGATATCATACTACATTCTCTTTCTAAACTGAAAGGCAATAAAGAAACACACACACACACACACACAGCAAGGTTGTGAGGGTAAAATAGCAGTCACCATGGCAGCGTGTGTAACTGCTTTTTTTTTAAAAAAAAACAGCACGCCGATAGGCAGGTTGAAACAAGCTGGCGGAAGCCACTCAACAGCGGGGCCAGCAGAGCTGATTCCCGGTGGAGAAACACGCTTGTATTATTTTTATTTTTAAACTGCAAGGCAGTAATGATACGAATACATACACACTACACAGCAAGCTGTGTGGGTAAAAATAAGTTACCACAGCAATGGGGGTAACTGATTCTGTTTTGTTTTTACCAGCCCACCGGTTATGCGAGCTGAAACTAGCCGGCGTATGCAACTCAATAGCGGGGCACAGCAGAGTTGGGTCCCAGTGGATATCATACTACGTTCTCTTTCTAAACTGCATGGCAGTAAAGAAAAAAACACATATACACACACAACAGCAAGGTTGCGAGGGTAAAATAGCAGTCACCACGGCAGCGCGTAACTACTTTTTTTTTTTTTTAATTTTAAACAGTGCGCCGATTAGCCAGGCTGAAACAAGCCTCAACTGCGGAGCTAGCAGAGCTGGGTCACGGTGGAAGAATCACGCTTGTATTATTTTTATTTCTAAACTGCAAAGCAGTGAAATAAAACCACGCATACACGCACACAACAGCAAGCTGTGAGGATAATACAGCAGACACCATGGCAACACGGGTGAACTAAATTATTATTTTTTTTTTTTAACTCAGTCGTTGCCAATTATTATTTTATTTTCTCCCAATTTGAAATGGCCAATTATTATTTATTTATGCTCAGCTCACCGCTACCACCCTTGTGCTGACTTGGAAGCGGCGAAGATGAACACACGATGTTCTCCGAAGCGTGTGCCGTCAGCCGACCGCTTATTTACACTCTGCGCATTCACCATGCAGCCTCCCAGGAGCTACAGTGTAGGAGGACAACGCAGTTCCCAGGAAGCTAACAGGCAAGCCCACAGGCGCCCGGCCAGACACCAGGGGTAGCTGGTGCGTGGTGAGCCACGGATTCCCTGGCCTAAATGTGCACCGCGCGCACTAAGCATGTGCCAACGGGTGCAGTGCGCACCACGTGCACCGAGCACCGTGCGTACCGTGAGCACCGTGTACAATGTGCACTGAGTGCACTAAGCACAGAGCAACAGGTACTGTGCGCACCATGTACACAGAGTACCGTGTGCACCACGTGCACCAAGTACCATGCAGCACCGAGTACTGTGCGAACCGAGTGCACTAAGCATAGGCCAACGGGTGCTGTACGCACCACGGGTGCCGAGCACCATGCGTACTGTGCGAACCGAGTGCACTAAGCACACAGCTTTCAGCATGATGTGCAAGGGAAGTAGCAGCAAGCTCAACACAGCACTTTTTAAGTAATAAAAAGGGCTCAATGCAACACAGATGGTCTTACCTTACCAGCTTGAGAAGCGAAAAGAGGTCGATCCTTCCCTGCATGACGGTTTTATTCCCTCGGTAGGCGGGACCGAGGAGGTCATCGAGGGAAGGGGGGCCTATCAGCAGCTTTGATAGTAAGAGCTCAGTGACACCTACCAATAGGCAGGCTTATATCTCATAAACGATGTTTGGTGTCCATTTTCGAACTGAAAGGGAACATGAGCTAGTCGAGCGTTTACACTTACAGGATCAAATGCTACCGATGCATTTGATCCGGATCAGAAATGGCAGTGTAAATGCGTCTAATATGGCTAGCTAAACTAATTAGTAAGCTGCTTAAAAAAAGAAAATAATGATAAAGAGAGAGAGGATGGCTATTTAAATAACCATTAAATTAGTTTTACCAATTATTTAATAATGCGTCCCCCTAAGCAATCTCCAGCCTTGACTTTTGAGGCCTGTTTCTGTGAGTAATGCCACCCACTAGACTGAGTAATGTCTTTGCTCATGTCTGTGTGCTTGCTTTATGTCTGCGATCTCCCCACTGGCTTTTACTGATCTTCTGAATCTGACACATGCCAGTATTAACAATTTACTGGAATACAGGACACACCTCACTTTGAAATAGCACTTTTGTTTCACTGGTATCGATTGGGTGTTTCATTATAATGAAAAATGTGTGCAATTGATTTTCTGTTTTTAAGTATAATATCAGGGGGAAATACTGTGGACAGTTTTTTTGTATTGTAGTTCACAATGGTACCAGAACATATTGTACAATATAAAATAGCATTAAAACCCTATTATTACTTGAGCACAGAGTTTGTGTCCCTGTGCATTAATTTCTCTTCAAAGGTGCTTCAATAACCCTAAGAGACCTGGTAATTTAACCCCAGGCTCCAGGCCTCAGACACCAACCCCCCCTCCCGCATCATCTCCTCAGTCATGCAGTGTGTTCTTTTGCTAATTTCTAAAGAAAGGGGGCGTCAGCTGATGTGGGGCTATGACAGCTATTTCTGGCTTGTCTGCAGGGTGGTCCAGGCGCCCCGCTGGCCTGAGATGATTCACTGGTTGTTTTACAGTTGGTCGGTGGCCCCTGGAGGATACTGGGTTTCTGAGTAAAGAGTTGAACCCTCAGCTCTAGCCTCTGTGGCCTCCCGACTATGTCATGTGGTGACTGTGGACTCTTTCTTGTGGTTTTTACAGCTCCCCCCCCCCCCCCCCCCCCCCCCCCCAGCACTAGGCTCAACTCTGGGAAGGTGGGGCTAGTTAGTCAGAAGTAGCTCAGAGCTGGGGGAGAGGACCTAAAATAGTGAACATTGATTTGCTTAAATATTATCGGTACTACAAATTACATAAAATGATTGATAAATATATTTATTGCATTAATGTTGATCAAATAAAACCATCTTTGCATTAAGTAAAAAATGATTTTTGCATATTATTTAATTTAATTTATTTTACTTACTACAAATGTATCGATTCTGCAATTATTTATTTATTTATTTATTATTTTATTTATTTGCTATTTTCAGGTACTATGCGTCTTTAAAACAGAATTACACAAGTGGGCCTACATACAATTCAGTACACTTGGAAACAATAAGAATGAGGCAATATTCAAGTACATATGTTAGCTCCATTAAAGGTGAAACAACTTCCATGATAAGTATTACATTTTTGGCCATCACTTGTAGGGAAAATTCCCTTATTGTAGACCCTTGTTCTATCATTTTTCTCAACAAAAGTTGCCAGTGTCCTTAAATTCAGTATGTATGGAATTCCTGAGGCCTTCAATGGGCTGGAGGCAGGGAAGAGGGGAGGGGCAGTGCTTCTGAATGCCAGCAGCTCTGCAGAGCTTTTCAAGATGACATTTACATCAGCAATTTTACAACTGTGGGTAGACCACTGGCTGGGAAGGGAGTTTATTCTAAATAGCCATCAGATTTCTAAGGGTCATGGTCACTAATATGTCCTTAACCCATATTAAGAATGACAGATACTACCGTCACAGGACAGGGGCACTGGACAAGGCCATTTCTAAATATTGTGTTCTAGTATTTAAAAAAAAAAAAAAAAAAACAGAAAAGAAAAGAAAAAAGAATGTGTCCATGTGGCATGGTGTTAGAATCCCCTCCCTGCTTAGATTTGTATGGTGGCCGGGTGCTAATTGATTGATTGATGATCAGTCAGACCTGAGCACGTGCTGTAAAAGAGGAGCTGGGTGTCAGCTCCAGCAGAGTTAGAGGGCAGCGGGTTGTGCTTCCTGTCGTGGCACTGACATACCCTTTGCTTGGGTGCCGATTTATTTAGATTTTGTTGAAGTATTTTATTGTTAATAAAAGTGTGCAGCAAGTGCTTTAAACTTCTACTGTCACTGCTAGCCTTGACCACACGGGTACCCTTCTACAACCTCACACATATTTAATAATACCTTTTATATATTGTACTGGGTAATGTATTTGTAATGTATGATTGTGTATTGTGGCATGCTAGGATGTCATTGTAAATAAGAAGTTGCATCTCAATTGACACTGTCTTCTACATCTTTTAGGGTATTGGGGGGGGTTCTGAAAATGGTCCATGTCATTTCTGGTATTCTGTAGGATCCTGTTGAGCTGTCAGTTTGAAGGGAGGCAGATAACCAGCCTATTATAGACAGCTGTGCGGGGAAATTACTCATTGCAAATTGGTAGTGCAGGCAAAAAGAAATAATCAATCCGGAAAAGTCTAATGACTGCAGCATGACTACAAGAAAAAGGTATAATCAAAAGTGCTAGAGATTTGGCATAATTACTATAAATTAGATTTGAACTCGTTTCAGAAATGTTCTAAGGATTCTTTTCATTAGCAGTTCCAGTGGTTTACAGTATACATACTTAAGGGAACTTAATAAATTCAATGACAAACATTTCAAAGTCTTTTTCTTTGTCTTGAATGGTGAAATTAAGTTTTATTCACATCTTGTAGCACTGGGAGATGTAGGCTCCACCCCCAGAATCTCTTAGTGGTCCTATTAAGAGGAATGTGCTGGTTTTGTATTGGACACTAGTCTTGCAGAGGTGTGAAGGGCACTAGTTACAACAGATCACATAGACAAGTTAAATGGAAAACTTGGAAAATGATATGTGACCCAGGACAGCAAAATGGTCAAAGCGACAGTTCTCCTAGTGGCCCCTTGGTGGCCCAGGAGAAGCTGGTTCTCAACCCTATGCCAGCTCATACAAGACCAGCCCTGGGAGATCCCTCTTCGCTTGGATCTCCTCACTCAGATGAGAGGCACTGTTATGGGCACTTTGCAGAACGCAGAGGCAGATTCCACTTGGCCACTGTACGCATATAAGTGGAAATATTTTCAGAACTGGTGTCTGACTAGAAGCCATGACCCAGTTTCTTGCCCCATGCCAGTTATCTTGCAGTTTCTGCAGGAATTGCTTGATGCTGGTAGGTCACCTTCCACAAAAAAGGTGTATTTAGCAGCTATTTCTGCATGCCATGCCCCGTTCTTCCCGAGTGAAGCCTTGATGTTGTACTGGAGTCTCTCACGAAGGCCCCGTTTGAGCTCATACACTCTCCATAGAGTTTAAGCATCTGTCTATGCCTTCCTCTTGGCTGTCACCTCTGTAGAGTGGGTCAGTGAGCTACAGGCACTGTCTATGCGCAGCTGTTGTATGTGGATTTGGGACGATGGCAGCGGGGTGTCACTGCATACAAACCCTGCTTTGCTCCCCAAGGTGATTGCAGCCTTCCACTTGAATCGGTCTGTGAAACTGGAGTCTTTCCATTCACCTCTGTTTGCTTCGGAGAAGGACAGAAGATTGAACTTCCTCTGCCCAGTGCAGGCGCTGAGATGTTACGTGGGTAGAAGAAGAGCTCTGCGTCATTCTGACCAGCTCTTTGTTTGTCACAGTTTACAGACACTAGGACAGCCCCTCTCCAAACAGCGACTGTCCCACTGGATTGTGGATACAGTCTTTGCGGCGTACGACAGTGCTGGCTTACCTCCATCTGGGAGAGTATCTGTACATTCCACTAGAAGGTTGGCTACATCTTGGACCCTCATCAGAAGGGCCTCACTGAACGATATATGTACAGCGTCTAGCTGGGCTATGCCGCATACATTCTCCAGATTCTACCGCTTGAATGTGCTAGATCCTTCCTTGCTTTCAATAAGGCACGAGGGTCCTTGAGGTTGCATGCTCGCACCGCTAACCTAAGGTTAAGTGGTTCTGTTTTATCCCTCGTAAGCTGCCGTTCTGTCTCCCTCGCGATGGCTCTGGTATACATTTCCCATAAGTAATGTTTTGGTGGTTGTCTTTGAATTGAAAGGGAACATGGGGTTACTTACCGTAACCCTGGTTCCCTGAAAGAGAAAACGACCACCAACCAGTGAGGTCGCATCAGTCGCCCTCACGGCTTTCATGCAAAAAGAGACTTGGCTTCTGTGGAATAACGTTTTTAACCCTTCGGTAGGTGGGACCGAGGGTGTCATACAGGAAGGGATCTATCGGCAGCTCTGGTATAGAGAGCTCAGTGAATACCTACCAATAGGCAGGCATTTCCTATACTAATGTTTTAGTGGTCATCTTCTCTTTCAGTGAACTAGGGTTGCAGTAAGTAACCTAACATTTTCATTGGCTTAAAGCTTTCAAGTGATACCCGGATGTTGTGGATGTGTGGGCGGACATCGATGTTGTGAGTCTGTGAATTGTACAGATTGTAGTCTTTGTTTCAGCTAATTTTGCCAATCTACAGGTCGCTGTTTTTACCAAACTTTCAATTTACAGTATAATAGAGATATTCTTTTACAAAATAAACTTGATACAACGATAACTTAGACTGTTAAGTAAACAAAAAATGTGTACAACTCATTTCGATAGTTAATGATTTCACTCGCTAACTGGGACACCCTGTAAAATCTACATATGCGACTTTGACTGATTTTGCTGTCGGGAGTGGGTCTTCTCCAGAAGTGGTCACGGACAGTGTTCAGTTACGTCTTTCTAATCTCAATGCCTTAGACGATGTAGATTTGGGGCCCTATTCTGATGAAATGAGCGGAAATGCAGTGGTTAAAGTCAATCATGTCTGCCCCGCAGGGAGTGGCTTCTCCAGAAGTGGCGCACTGACAGTGCCCAGACAATCAATGCTGAGCAGGTTGGAGAATCTGCTATCCAGTCAGGGCCGAGCAATCCCTTGGAGACAGAATGCACTTTTGAAGGTAGAAGTGGTGATTATTTCGAGTGGCACTAGCACAGAGCAAGAAAAAACAATGCAAGTCAGAACAGCAAGTGGTAGCACACTCGCCGAGTTCTGTGTCATAATGTGTGGTTTATGTATTCCCTCCCAATGGCCTGTCCTTGTATGTGCTGACTAGGTCCACAAGCGGTACTAAAATCCACAAAATATTTTCTTTGTACCACACTTTTTGTTTCAGTAAACCAGTGTAGCCTAACTATGCTATTTCTTTTGTAATGTATTAATGAAAATAGTAGTACTCCATTTTATCTGAAAAAATAGGTATTTTTTTAATTAGTCTATTGTTTATTATAATATTGTTTAGTTTCTTAGGTTTTGTTGTTTTTTCATCTTAGGTTCTTTTTTTTTTTTTTTACTTTTCTTTCTTTGATTTCCTCTTTGTGGGTCACTATTTAATCCTTTGTGGTCCGTTTATTCAGCGCTTGTCAGGCGCATCAGGCCCAATTTATTTTACATGCGCTATTAAAACTTATTTTTATTTCATCGGTAAAACAGGTTTAAAAAGGCACTGAATTGCAAAAGTACACTCAATACTGCATCTCCAGCTAACTCCCACCCCTTGTTTGCTGTATTTTTCACATACCTCTTTATAGACATGCATACAGATAAATCATCTCCTGATCACTTGTTTTATCACCAGACTCCTCAATAATCATGTAAGGACATTGGAAAAGGACACTGGCTGTTCTGGGGCATTTCTGTGTTGTTATGTTTGTTTATTTTATTAGTTAGTTGTGTATTTCTAAATGTTTATAATTCTTAATTTGCTTTTATATGTCTGCTATGTCTTTCCATCTGACATTTCTCTCCATATCTATTTTTTTCTATTTTCTTTTTTAATTTAAGACTAATTTCTATATGTAATTTTGATAAAATTGTCTGCTAAATAACTAAATAATAATTTAAAAAAAGGATATTTATCAGGCAAGAAAATAAACATTGGGAAAATATAGATGATATGAAATGCTGCACAAAAGAGTTTCAGAAGGGGAAACATCTAAAAACAATCGGATTCTGCCCTCGGAAAATAGTTCCCTTGGAGGGAGCCAATCATGTGTTTGCAAGTGACTGGAAGTACCAAACGCTGTCTTGTTACTCAGCTGTGGTTCACACTCCTCAGGACCACCTCTCCCAAGATGACCCAACAGATGCGAGACCCCCCCCTCGCCCCTTCCAAGAAGGGTTCAGCCCCCTCCTCGCCCAGCGCAGCCCGCCGGCTCTACCGCAACCTGTCAGGGAAGTTCCGCGTGGGTCTCCCTCCCCTCGATGACAGCCTGCTGCCTGGCCGAGGAGACAAAGAGAGGCTGCGCAAGTCCTGCATGGTAAATGAGGAGCTGCTTTCTGATTGTGATGCAAATGGACATTATGTTATTGAAAGTATTGTTGTGTTTTTAAAGTGTTTTTCGTTCTTTATGCAGGTCAAGATTGTTAGAAGTAGAAAACACTTGGAGGCTTTGAATAAATTATTGATGCACATAATGCATCAGAGTAGAAAAATGCAATATGTCTAAGAGTTTTGCACAGCAGTGTGTGTGTGTGTGTACCGCTTTTCCTATTGTGATGAAACTTGCTAAGGATCTTCTTTAGTGCAGAGTATCAGAATCTGGTGTGTAGGTATCCTGTCCACCACCCATTTCAATTAGAGCACCAGCATTTTTACAAGAGGGAACATGATCCTGTAGTCAATAGCAGAAAAAACTGGACGAAGAAGAATACATCTCCCAGTACTCCACATACTCAAAGAACCACAGTTTAGTCGGTTTGTAATAAAATTGGTATTATGGGGAAATTTGTGTTGATGTGACTTTATTTTAATGAGAATTACTTTAAATATCTCTCTTTTTTCTCTCTGTGGTCAGTTTCAGAGTAATGAGGCTTTGTTTGAAGCCGTAGAGCACCAGGAGCTAGATTTGGTGCAGCTGCTGCTGAGCCAGTACAGTCTGGAGGAGCTAGACCTCAACACCCCCAACAGTGAGGGCCTACTCCCACTGGACATCGCAATCATGACCAACAATGTGCCCATGGCCAGGATACTGCTGCAGGCTGGCGCCAAGGAGAGCCCACACTGTGAGTGCTAACCGAAGCTTTCCATTGTCTTACCTCTTCTAGACTTAGCAATATTTCACCCTTTTAAACTGGATTTAGCCAACAAAATAAGTCCATACGTTGTACAAGGTTTGGGGACAATTTCACCGTCCAGGTGAAGTCACCAAGGAAGTGTACCACTACCTATTAGCATGGCTTACGGTTCTTAAAGGATCCAAATGATTTAGTGTAAACATGTCTAGGTAACCCATGCTATACCCTTAACACTCCCTGTGTAAAGAAGTGTAAGAAGTGTCAAAAACTATGGTGAAGTTACCAGTAAGTTATACAAATTAGTACCAGTGAAGGTTCGAATCTTCCTTCAGTAATGTGTTCTGAATCTTCGAAGGTCAAAATGTACCCTTCGTTGCAGCCCTACTTCTGTTACCACTGCACAATTATAAACCCCTATTCTCTAAATTCCCCTCATTTTCAGAATTCCAGTGGAGACAGTGTGTAGTAGTGTCAGCTCCCATTTTAAGAGGTTTCTGTCTTGCTTTGAAGACCCTGCCTGGCAAGTCACTAATTCAACAAATTAGTCAAAAATTCAACAAATTAAACAAATTAGACGAATTCAACAAATTAGTCAACAAAGTCAACAAATTAGACTAATTCAGCAAAGTTCTGCAACACTTACCCACCCTGTACTGTTTCTGTAGCGATGGTATATTTAAAGAAGGGATAGCTAAAGAAGGCTACATATTATCTGAGATGAACTGAAAATATAAAGGAGCTGTTAAATGATTGCTCTGTGTAGGGTCTTGCTAGTATGATACTTTAAAAACATTTCTCGTGTGAAAGTTTGCCTCTGCTTTAAAATACGAGCATTAGTGTTAAAAACCTGTAAAAAAAATGTAATAATTAAAAACGATCTAAAGCATCACCTGCCATGGCAGACACATCCAGCCTTTTCTGAATTTCCTGAGACACAAGCATTTGGAACTTGTCTCATACAAGATTCTTTTAGCCAATTGAAGCACAGATAGCCTTTCATTTATTACACAGTAAAATAACAAATCTGACCCAGACCATGTTCTGGTCTCATAATTGCTACTGCTAATGATGGCTAAATATCCACAGTAGGGACAGTCACAAGATTCGGTCAACATGCCTACGCTTGGAAGCTCATCACCACCTGCCTGTCACTCAGTTGTGGACCTCTCTCGAGCTGAGCCTGCCAGTGGTGTGATGATTGTTCTGTAATGAGGATTACATTAACGGGATTGTGGATTACATCCACTGGGGGCTAGGTTGAGACCACCCAAATAATTTAAATCCGGACCTCCATGGGAGAAAGGCAGAAGATGGTACTGAAATAACCGGCTGCAGAACCTACTTCAAGCCGTGCAATTGAAATGGCTGTCCAGAGGTTTGGGCCCATATGGTCGTAGTCTGATAATCATACTTCAGACAGCTTTTAATTGTGTTTTAAGAGATCATTGAAATCGGATGTATATCAATTAATGGAGTAAATGATGACTTACTAACGACAGGACAGGACAGGTCTTGTAAATCTTGTGAAAAATGACTCTAATTAAACCCAAATGGAGCTGCTTGCTAGTGTAAGACTTTTCGGAGACTTAATGTGGGTTTAGAAAATTGAGACCATTCCAGATATTGTCTTCAAGAGGATTCCAACATTGCAGGCATTCAACAGGAACTCACTCACTGCTTGTTCGCTGCATAATGTGAGCACACTACCAGAAGCGACTCTTTCTTACCAAGGGCAGAACTGTGCTACTGCCAAAACATTCCCTCCAGGAAATGCTATATCATAAACTCTTATGGGTTTACTTTTAAACATTGTCCTAGGTTTCACTTTCAGTTGTTAATAATACATTTTATTTAAACTTTCTAATTATTGTAACTTATACCACTTGATTAACCATTTAAATATAACCTATAACTGTTACACTAGTAAGAAAGTCCAGACCAGCTCCTTTTGTCGGAGCACTCTTCAGTTTTCTTTTGTGAAGTAAATCTTTTTTTCTTCTGACTGACTCAAAAATCCCTGTTCCCAGCAAACTGTTCAAGTAGAAACAGGTGTTCTTTTCACTATGCTTTTCACACTAGGTTTGAAATACCTGCCAATAAAGATATATTTTAGGCGGCTGTATGTGCTTCACACTTTTTATAATTTTCCACATATCTGATAAACTGCTTATCTATTTATGATCAAACTATTTAAGGTATGAGTTATGAAGACTTAGGAAAGAGAGTAGGAGACACTTCTTTACACAGAGTGGTGAGTTTATGGAATGGGTTACCAAGCCAGGCTGTTGATGCTGAATCTTTGGGATCTTAAGATTTGACTAGACACAGTTCTGGGATAGTTCAGCTACTAGGAACTAGATGAGAATTGATGAGCCAGGTCGCCTCCTTTAATTTGTAACTGTTATGTTATATAATTTGTAACTGCAACCCGCAACCATGACATAGCAGATAAGGGGAAGAAGGTACAGCCAGAATTGCCTAAAGCAGACCAGGAAGAGTGATGGCCATCTGGGACCAATAATTTGCTTCCCAAAATGCATGATAATTGGTGTGTTTGCCATTCCTTATGTGGCACATTAGCTTGATTTGCAGTCTCGTTCTGGGATACAGATGTCTTAACTAGTCGGGCACCCTCTTATCATGCCCCTTTCAAACTGGCACAGTCGAAGGAGGCATTTCAGAGCAGACGAACACACTCGTAAAGTGACTGCCAGTTCAAAGACAGACAATTAAAAACAGATATGAGGCGTGCTGAAACTCAAATAATTGACTTTTAAGGAGCTGAGGTTGGTGGAGGGTTTAATCAAAGCTGGCAACATCAATTTAACTGGTTTTCTGGATTTAATCATCAGCCAGTCTGTGCTGTGGGCTGTGGGCTTATGCCATCCGTACCATGAAAGCAGTCTGTAAACCTCAATCGCATCTTAATACCATGTCACTGGTGTTTCTATGTTGTCTGCAATCCAATTTGCAAGCAAACATGAGGTCAAAGATGGGCTGATTTATAAATCAAATCCCTTCAATATACTGTATGCATTATAGCAAAATGCATTGACAACTCTTCCTCTGCCAACATGGTGCTTAAGTTTATGAAATGTGCTTGTATTATACCCTGAAGTAAAAATGATCACGCTATGCACACAATAATTCTTTCATGTGCATTTTCCATTATTGTTTACAGGAAATTATTATTCTGGTAGTATACTGCAATAATAACTGTTGCAGAACACTAATACTGTCTCATACCCCGTCCCCCTCTTGTGTTTTGACATTTTTCAGTTGTGAGTCTGGAGAGCCGTGTGCTGCACTTGGCTACGCTGGTCCGAGAGGCAGAGCAGCGAGTCAGTGACCTCACCGCACAGGTAGTAAATGAGGCGCCGGATGAGCGAGACGGCTCGGAGAGAGAGAAGCAGCTGAAGGGCTGGGAGTGGAGGCATCGCCTCTTAAAACGCATGAAGGCGGGCTTTGAGCATGCACGTGAGTTATCATGAGAGACCCTACTAGTTACAGTTTAAAGTACACGTTCAGAATTATTAAGGGTTTAACTGTTGTCAGAGATATGGATATCAAATACAGAGGTCAGCAGTGGGATGTGTATAGTGTGTAGGGTTGTTTATTCAATATTTATTCAAAGGTTCCATATGCACAGAAATTTTTGCGCATTTTAGACCTATATCGAGAATAAAAATTCTTAAGATGCATGGAATTAGGTTGTTAGCTACAACTGTTTTAAGGTAAGACTTAATACAATTGAGAACAAAAGAGGTTAAAGTGCTGCTTGAATCATTATTGTGTGACAACTTCAAATCCAACTGGTACTCATTTAATTTAAAAGTGCTAAAATTAATTTTAAGCAAATGCGGTTGGTGCCAGATATTTCGCTGTTAAAACTACCAGGGTTTGGTTGCGTTCCCTCAGCAATGCCTAATGAGTTCCATGCTATTGCAGAAAGATAAAATGCCTTTCTCACAAGTTCATGTGCATTACATTATACAAATATTCACTAGCGTTGAGGCATATAGATTTTTCCCTGAGGGTTGAAACAGTGACTTACAAGTGGACAATACTGCTCATTCCCACAGGCTGTGGGCTTGATAGCTCACGGAAGGTCACTTTTTAACCCAAGAGGAGCAGTTCCCTTTCAAATACAAAATGTAACCTTTACCGAATGGGTATTTACCTCCTAAAGGCCCAAAAACTGAATAAAATATATCAAAGCTGCTCACAGAGCCTGTGACACAGTCATGGCCCGCCCCCGAGGGCACAAAATGACAACGCTCACAGTCGTGCCAATTTTCTTTTCAAGAACTGACCTGACAGGAGAGCCTGTACAGATAAGTTACTTTTGCTGGTATAGATTTTCGCATTTATTGTGTTTTTACACAGATCAAATGTGATATTGAAAATAATCTCTGTATTAGTTTTACTAATTATGCACATATTGTGCACTACAGCCTTTTGTTTGTTACATCCCACTGCGGCCTTGTGTCCCGCGTGAAGCCGGGATCAAGCAACTTAAGCTGGCTGACTTTATGTGCTCCCCCCAGGCTGCAATAGCTCCGGCTGGAGTTATTTATTCTCAAATTGGCTTTGGACTAAATTACGAGACAGTTTGCATAATTAAACTAATTGTTATTGCTGTATTTTGTATGAAGAAATATTTATTTTTTCATTGTATTATTCTGTTTTCACAGACTAAACGCAGGCCTGTCTGCAGAGCGTGCTGCAGCACACATGTAGTGCTGGTTTCAGCAGCTCTATACGGGACCAAGAGGCTGCTTCGTTGTGGTTGCTTGCAATCTCTACTGCAGCACCTTGATGGCATTTTGGTGACACCTTTTGCATCACCATTACAAGGGCTATTAGTTCATTCTAACAAGCAGGTTTCCCTCAGTCTCATGTGGTTTTGCCAGTAGCTTGCACAGGTGGACATCCCTGTACATTGCTACCTATGGTGACTGCGAATTGGTTGACCCGTACTGTACCATTCTTGTGTACCGATACCACATTGGTACCATACCGACCCAGTGCTAAAGTCACCTAAGCGTACCGAACTTCCCGGTTCCAACCCGCTACCAACCAGGGCTTACATCCTGCCTTGTTGAGGACAAGCACGGCAGATGCTCTTCCTGCCTGGGGCCACAGCATGCAAAGGAGGCCCTGGTGAACCGCAGTTTCCGTGGAGCAACCTGCAGTAGAAATGCTGCCATTGGCAACGCTGGCAGCTGCAATGCTGTCAGCGGAAATGCTGACAGCACCAAGGCTGGCTTCTGTAGCCTGGGCAATCCTGGCAGTGGAAATCCTGCCAGCGGACATGCGGCCAATGGCAGTGCTGGCAGCAACAATGCTGACAGCGGTAAGGCTAGCTCCTCCATCCTCTAGCACAGGCAGTTCTGTCAGCAGCAATGCTGACAGTGGTGCACCGTACTCCGGAAGTGGTGGTGGCGCTGGCAGTTGCAATGCTGCCCTCAGCGTACTCTGGCAGTGCAACTACTGCGGGTGGAGGTGGTCTCCTCCCCTCTCCCCCCTTCTCTGTAGCTGGTAGTTCCCTTTTCTTAGGCTTCGGCCCTAAAACTTCCGGTAAAGCCCCGGGTGATGGCGAGCAGGCCTCCCTGGGTGATGGTGAGTAGGCCTCCCCGGCGATGGTGTACAGGCATCCCCAGACGGTGCGGAACAAACCAACCCTGGAAGGTGCTGAACTCCCTGGACGTTGCAGGCTCGGCATCCCTGGGCATTGCTTCAGCTCCTCTGGTGGTGGTGGCGGGAGCAACGGGTAGTCTCCCCCTGGTGGTGGAGGCAGGAGCCGCAGTCTCCCCTTGGTTGTAGGAGCAGCAGGTACTGACTGTTGCGGCTCTCCCTCAGTCGTTGGGGACTGGTGTGACTCTCCTCTGGGCGCTAGTGTGGGCGTGCCTACTGCCTGTGGAGGTGGGAACAGCAGGTCGATTCCCATATCTGCAACCAGGAACCATGTACACCATGGTTGTTTTGTCTGGGGGGGGACACTGGGTGATGTTGCCTCTTTCAGTCTTCCCACTGTTTCCCATCTCTGGCCCACAGCAGGTTGATCACCTTTGGGAGGGCCTCCTCGGGATTCACCCCAGGGTCCATCATCCATGGGTGCTGGACACTCGGGTTCCTCCCTCGTGGGTGCTGGTGCTTATGCTGGCTTTTTCCCCTTCTTCCTGGGACGAACGCTCCTCCCCTTCTTTCTCTGGGCAGGTCACACACAGGGCCAGGGGTTTTCCTGTCACAGGGTCCCAGGAGGCTACAAGTGCAGCTTGGCAGCAGAATGACATGCTGTCCATCGTCACCTCTGAGGAGGTGGGCGAACAGGCTTTTCCATCTGAGGATGTTGAGTCTGACAGCACATCCCTTGTGGTTAAGCTCTTCCTGTCAGGCAAAGCTTCTACCACTGATCAAGAGGGCCAGTGCAGTCTTGCAAGTGTCCTGGCCTGCAGAGGGTGAGACAAGGCAGTCCATTAGTGAGATGAGCCTACCACCTCTCCCATGTCCCCTCCAGTGCACTCGGACTTTCTTTTTGAGATTCAGTCGTCCTGGGGTCACACAGCTACAGCTCCTGCTGTTTCCCGGTCTATGGACACCCTATATAGGGGCACGATGTGGCACCAGTTTCCGCCCGTACAGGCTTCAATGCTGGTACATGCGCCTAATTTAGCGCTCCTGTCCAAGGACACTATCTGCACCAAGTGTGCATATTCAGTCAGTGCGTTCACCACATCGCAGGGGCTACTTTAATAGTATTCTGGTAGCCTACAATTCCTATTTGCCGAGGTCCCTCTCTGACAGCCACAGGCCCTCACCAGAACAACTGGATGAGCTGCACCTGGTTAATAGGAACCTGCTCTATCTGTCAAAAATAAAAGGACAGGCTGTAGGTAGAAACCTGGCTAACCACACACAGGCAGCTTTTTTGCTTTCCCAGGCATGCACGTCTATTTGTGACTATTTTAAATGAATGGCATCTATGGCCTATTAAAGTCGTCAGTTAAATTCGACAATCGCAAGGGTCCTGAGTGGCTCATCCAGTAAAAGCGCTCTGCGCAGATGTGTCCTATAGCCTAGAGATCACAAGTTCGAATCATTGCCGATCGTGACCGGGAGTTTCTAGGGGGTGGCGCTCAATTGGCCGAGCGCTGCACGGTGGGGAAGGAGGGCTAGGTCGGCCATGGTGTCCGCAGCTCACCGCACACCAGCCGGAGCTCTGAGGTGGCTGCATGGTTAGTCTGCAGTGTGTAAAGAAGCGGTCGGCTGACGGCACACGTTTCGGAGGACAGCGTGTGTTTTCCTTCACCGCTCCCGAGTCAGCGCAGGGGTGGTAGCGGTGAGCTGAGCCTAAAAATAATTGGACACAACTAAATTGGGGAGAAAATAATAAAAAATTATAATTGGCGACGACTACATTTATTTAAAAAAATAATAATTAAAAAATTAATTAGACAATCACTAATTTGCCTATTTTGACCATTTTTGAATATTTTCAGTTACAGTGGTTTGAAAACAACAGAAGCAATGGGGTGTTCTAACACATTTGTACACTACTGCATGGAATAATCATTTGCTTTTTCGTCACACCGATTGCTCCAATTCTGAATTTACAGCCGTTGCAGAGGATGCATGTTAAACTCGTATTTATTTTAATTTAATAAAACATTTTCATCCAGGGAAATCTGTGAGAAAGCTGGTCCTGCATTTTGTTTATTGAGGGGTGGCATCAGAGGGGAGTATTGATCACTCGACTGTAGACCACGCTGTTGCTATTTTTGGTCATAGGACTCTGCATTAGCCTATTGGGATGTGAGTTTCAATGTAAGGGTTAACATTAATTGGGACAATTTACATGAATAGTTTGTCTCAGGTGAATTTGCAGTGCGCATGCATGTTGGTAGGGAAAGCTCGTGAAAATGCTCAGAAAAACGATTGCACTATTTTAATGGGAAAGTCTCATTTACCTGTGAGAATCAAGGAAATGGTCGTGAAATGAACACCCACTTACATGTGGAAACACGAGTGTCTCGTGAAAATATTAATTAGCTCACTCAAGTGCCTTACCTAAAGCCACATGGAAATACGTAAGTTACCATGGTCCAAAGATGGCAGCAGGAAAGTTAATTTTTTGTTTGCAGTATTTTCCTTATCAGATTGATGATACAGATAACCCTACTTTATTCTCTGTCTTCCCTAAAACTTTGCATAATGTAAATCATGCATGGATCAAATGTGTATCATACAGATTGTATGTACTAAGTTTCTGTTTAAAACTATTACAAAACATGTTTGATAAACTGCATTGTGGGCTTGTGAATTCAGGTGGTTACAGCCTCTGTACAGTACTTCAGAATACACTTGCAAATAGCTTTCCAAACAGCTGTCAAAACGACTTTATTGTAAATGTGTATAACTGTAATCCCATGCAATTTCTCTGAGTTTTATGTCAGAGCAAAACCCATGTCCATCCTCCACCTATGTCCATTGGAGTGATACAGAGGTGTTAATATCCATAAGGGATGAGGATATGATGAGGCAGCTTGATACAATGCACAACACTGTTTAACCCACTCTCAAAATAAAATGTGGTGTGAAATTTTCGCGACCTTATTTCTTGGGAATCAACAATACTACTCAATATTCCAGTTTTTTATTTAGCAGAATCAGTCATACAAGTACAGCACAAATGATTTGTGAAAAGCAGTGTGGGTGACAACACTAAAACAAAGTATTAAAAAACAGGCACTATCCATCAGCAAATAAGATCTTTAATAATCATTTATGTCAAACACGATGGCATGTGGATTCTCTCGTGAAACAGTATTTTGGGGACTTTCACAGTAAACAGCATGAGAATCGAACTGGGCCTTGAGTGTGGCTAATTGAAATATTACCCCCCCCCCCCTTCATTTGCATAGCATTCGGGGAAAAGCAGGCGTTCCCACGGAAATGAGAGGCTGTACTTGTAAACGCAAAAGGGTACCATGTCCATGTTTATTTCACAAGACAGCAATGTCTCAAGAAAAAGCAAAACCCATTATTTACGTTATATTAGGTTTTGGTGTGACCTGTCAGTCCTCTCCACACAGGTCCCCCAGAGGCCCCCAGCAATGTCCGTCTGTCTGTCTGCAGCAGCTCCAGTCTGAGGGTCACCTTCCATGAGCCCCTCAGTGTCAACTCTGCCGTGGTCACCAAGTACCGAGGTAAGTGTGAGTGTGTGCCAGGGGTTAGGCCTGTTCTCAAAGTGGAGGCAGGTAGACCAGGTGTCAGTGAGAACAGGTAAGACATTTTAAATTACAGGAGATGTTGACCTGATCTCAATGATGGTAGGGTTGGGGAGGAGATTATAGTGTAGTGTAAACCTGATCTCAAAGAGTGAAAAGTGTGTACGAGGCCTCGGAGAAAGTTGAGTGAAGAGAAAACAAGCTAGGGCTTAAAGGAATGAGTTTAGAAGATTTGAAGACTAGAGGGTATAGTTGGATCCTTTAAGATCGTACTTGAAAAATTTACGAACGACCAGGCCAAGCAGCCCATCAGCGCCTGTCCACTTCGTAGCAGCTGATAGATCCCAAAACTTTGACAAGTTGGCCTTCAGGGATCCCAGTGATTTATGTCCCAGTGTCTCCTACCCTCTTTCCTCCCTTATAAAAGTTTCCCATAGTAAAATCAAAGCAAAGTGTAATAACTTGTAGCATGGTAAAGTGTAATTAAGCATTGTAAGACCCAAAGATGGAGATATGGTAAAGCATATAAAGAAACATGGCAAACTATGGTAAACACATAGTATAACCATAGGAAAGCAAAAAGAATACTGTGGTAAGTCTCCATTTAAGTCTCTGTGTTATGTGCTTCAAGTATTGGCTATGGTTGCCAACTAATTTTAAGACAGGGTGTGAAGTTATAGTATTGGAGCAGGTAGAGCTGTGAGCCCCTGGTTTCACTGGATCTGTGCTCTGCAGTGGAGTGGAGTTGTTCCCCCTCGTTCTCCCCTCTGGTGGGTGAAGCTGCCGTTGAGGACCTGAAAGCTCTGCATTACACCATCACAGCGCTGTGCCCGGTGAGTACAGTATTACTGTTTATATTTATTTTATTTACTGTTCACTTACCTTATAATGTAGGCTAGATCAGCCAGATTGTGAGCATTGTCGGGTGCACAGCAGTGTATTACCAGCAAGACAAAGGAAAACTTGAAAAGTGGCAGATCACTAGGAGGTGCTGGCTTTTACTTCTATAAAGACAGTTCCAAATGTTGCAGGTGCCTATTGCAGGCAACTTGAATTTAACAACATTTTTTAAACACACTATTTGAGAAATTGCAGAAAGAACCACTATTTTAAATACATATGAAACTGCTTGCTTTTTAACATAACGTTTTGGCAATAGGACTTTTCTTTTATTCTCCTGAGTGAAATATATAATTTGAAAGATCACTTCCCTTCCTTTCCACAGTGATTTTGAGCTACCCTACCTGTGAAGATCATGCTGTGTAATGTATTCCTCTATATATCACAAAGCATCACTCTCCTACCTGTGAAGATCATGCTCTGTAATGTGTTCTGCTATAAATCATAAAGCGTCACTCTCCTACCTGTGAGGTTCACGCTCTGTAATGTTTTCTTCTATAAATCACAAAGCATGACTCTACTATCTGTGAGGATCATGCTCTGTAATGTATTCCTTTATAAATCACAAAGCATCACTCCCCTACCTGTGATGAGCAATCCCTACACCAGCTCCGTGGCTAATTAAGGTCTGTAGACAGCGACAGCAGTAGGGTAGCCCCCTGCGGAATGGGCTCTAAATGTTAAGAGGGTCACGTTCCGGTCAAGGCATCGCACTCCTGATTTATCTGGCTGAGAACGTGTGGATGGGCCTGGTTCCACGGCAGGCCTGCATGCTGCTGTGTGTTCTGCTCCTAATGACTCCTCCACTAGATGTTCTTTCACATTTCAGGTTACGTTATATTGTCTCTCAGGGGCCAGTATGTCGCTAGGTTCTTTTTATGTTGTGTTTTGTTTTGTTTGATATAATCCACCCCTGCAGTCCCAGAGTTTGAATTAAGAGTAGCTCTTGCCCTGTGCTTGTGTGCTTCAAAGCGGCCTTCTTCACCTCAAGAGACCTGGGGGTCAATGTTTACTAAAGGGTAGTGAATAGGGTAGGCCACTGATACATGTTCTGATTTTTTGCCCTTCCCTGTCTTTTGAAGGACATTTAAACTAGGAGTATCAGCAAATCGAGGACTGGGATCTAAGAGAGATGAATTTGGCTAAAAATGAAATATTTACTGTGGAAGCTGTTTCACCTTTAATAGATCTACCATACGGTGTATTTGCAGAAAGTATGTTTAGCATTATGAGATTTAAGTATTAAAAAAAATATTGTTTAAAGATCATGATCACGTGGTATACAACCACAATGTTTACCTTTTGAAGTGCGCTTTGGTGAGGTATGCACACTGCATAGTGCGGTGAGGTGACTCCCCTTTTGTCTCACTAAGCTGCAGGAGCACCAGAGCGAATGCTCCCTGTGTCTTTTTTTTTTTTTTTTTTTTTTTTTGTACTCACCTTCAGTATCTTTGAATTTGATTTGGAAATGTTTTATGTTTCAGGGCACCCAGTATTATGTGCAAGTCTCTGCCTACAATATGAAAGGCTGGGGGCCGGCCCAGTCTTCAGTCCCAGTTCGGGCTACACCCTCCAGTAAGTCTTCATACCTTCTTACTTGTTATTTCTGTGAACACAAACATTGAAATATGTATTTTGTTGATTTATTCTTATTTAAAGTTTTTGCTCATATAAGATGTGAAGAGCAACAACAGAGTTAACAGTGGCTTGTTTAAATTTTAAACTTGAGAACCCCTTCCCTATAGCACTAATTCTTTTAGATGGTGTGGTAGCACAGCACAGTCCTCTGTGGGCCAGATGCCTGTTATCAAATCATTATGTTCTGATGTAATGCTGTGATCTGCTAATGGTTCTCCTAAGGTTTCTACAGGGTAGATGTGTGCTGAAAAGTGTCCTCTAGGCTTAACCTATTCTGTCCTCGAAACCAGAGCTGTCTTCTTGCAGATGGCAGCTGTTCACAGTTGGGTAACAGAAACACGGTCTTCAGGAACTGTCTCAGAGGAAATGCTTCTCAGACTTGCAGGAACTGTTACTGTAGCCAAATATTTTGCACTCCGAATAACCATTGTAGCATAGTTTGCTTCCTATCTGAGTTAAGTCATTTTGTAACAGCTGAAGTGTCAAACTGCTTAAAGACTTGCTTCAAATGTCATTTTAATTACATTTTTACTGTCCCCTTACAATTTTATGGTGTTTGATCATTATTCTCTTAATCTGGCTTTACCCTGCTTTGAGCTTGACATTATTATCATCAGTCCATATCAGGTCAGTCACCCTCAAAACCAAAGGTGTAAGATTTCCCAAATTTTCACATCTCTAGGTCAAACGTTTTTTATGTGAGTGGTCACCAAATATTTAATGCGAAATGGCTCCCAGATCAGACCAATGACATACATATACCAATAACTTTGTTATTGTTAATGCTACAGTAAAAAGTAAAATATTACTGGAAAGCACTCTTTGTGCTCTATGCTATTTGTTACATTTAACGTCAAACAGAATTTTAACTTTTCACCTTGAATTGTTGAGCTTTGACCTCACTTGGACTGTCAGCCCCAACATGGGTGAGCAGAAAGTTCACACCATCCTCTTACATTTATACCAAAAATCAGATCTTAATGGGATCAGAAGGTATTCACTCATTTAATTGTGTGACACATTTACGAATGACTGGAAAAGAAAAGCAACTTCCTAAATTTGTGCTTTTAATAATGTAATAACATTGGCACAGCACGGGATGTGAATGGTTAGGATTCATACACATAGTGGAAAAGCTGATGTGATGAGGTAAGTTCACATAAATGGCAAAACTTGCAACATTATTAGTCTATATTGACTCAGTTGATGACCTTGAGCACCGTTGTTGCCTCCTGCAGCTCTTTCTCTGGGAACTTGTAGGTTCTTCCTGTTGCCGTGGTAGGGGTCACCAACAGGAGGATTTGTTCTTGTCCCACAAGCAAGATATCTGTATGCCATGGGAATGAAAAACAGGATGCAGAAATGACTCTGACTTCGTCACTTTCTGGCAGACAAACTTCAATAAAAGCTAGCTACCATTTGCTGTTGTATTCACAGGCAAAATAGTTCACAATATCTTTCATCAGGATAAGCTCTCTCAGGCTGCTAACTTTCACCGTTTTTCCCACATCTTGGGCAGAGTAATCCCTCAGTCAATTTTGAGAAGGATCCAGCAACTGACAGAAGAAATGGAACTGGTGTGTTCCTGTTATTGTGTCCTAGCTTGCAAGATTTTCTCCTCTGTGTCGACTTCATCTGTTGTGATGTATTCAAAATGAATGCCAGGGACAGCATCCCTAGCCCATTCGAAAAGGGATCTTGGGGTGAGGATTGGGTCATTCGGCCTTTGAAGGCTTTCTTTTGCTGCAAGCTGCTTGATGGTTCCACCAATGCCTTCACAGGACCCTTTCCTATGGCTCGTTGCAAAGAAGTGCCAATCTGCTGGCATTCTGAAGTCTTGCTGGTGATATGCAAGGTTGATGACTTTTTTCAGTTCTTGTAGTGCGAAGCAGCACCATCTGAAAAGTAAAACAAATATTTCACCTCAGTCTTTGCTTTCAGATATGCAAGGAGCCTTGGTGTCATCAGTCAGGCAATGTAACAAGTGAATACCTCCTGATGCCATCAGTACAAACTTAGAGGGTAGTGTGAACATCCTGTGTACAACCTTGATTTTGGTCATCCATGTTGGGGCTGACAGTCCAAGTGAGGTAAAAGCTCGACAATTCAAGGTCAAAGGTCAATTCTGTTTGTGTAGAGCTCAAAGAGAGCTATCCAGCAATAATTTACTTTTTATTGTAGCATTAACAATAAAAAATAAAAAAGTTATTGGTACTTTTATGTCATTTGTCAGATCTGGGAGCCATTTCAGGTCAAGTATTTGGTAACCCCCACTTAAAAAAAAGTTTGACTTGGGGAAACTTGGGGAAATACTATATCTCTATGGCACAAACATTCCTGCCAAACAGCATCAAAATAGCATAGAAACCTTCCTGACTGACCCAAAAGGACATTGTGGCCTTGAAGAGCAACCAGAAATATCCCGGAACTTAAAGGAATAATACTAATAACTAAGTTTAGAACAAAGAAGAATTGGGGATGGGGGGGTTGATTTGAAATCTTAACTCTAGCCAATACTTTAACCACATCGCAGAAACCAGGACCAAAGCACACAGTTAGGTATTAAGTGGAGACACTTCTTTACACAGAGAGTGGTAGCCACGTTGTGCATGCTGAATAATTGGGATCCTATAAGACTTGAGATTAATCAGCTACTAGAAGCACTGATGGTCTAATGGCCAAAATGACGACCGAAGAGAAGCGGTTCTAACCTTCTTCTAACCATCTATGCTTTTGTCCTCAGGCTGGAGGGAGTTTGACGGAAGAGCTCCCAGGCAGAGGGGGCAGAAGGAGGCCCTGGACCAGCTGCTGGGGCAGATCAAAGATGCCCACCGACACTGCACCTGTCATGGTGGGTTACCACTGCAGCCACAGTTCACAATGTGGAAGTGTACAAGTGAACAATACCCTGCTGAGTCCATAAGCCTTCCTGCTGAAATAGTTTCCAAAATGTCTTTAAACTATTTGTGGTGGATCACCGCTAAATATACAGGGTGTCCCGTAAGGCAAGCATCATAGACAATATGATCTATGTTGATGATTAGGGTGTTCTCTATTAAAGTGGCGTGGCCACGGTATGTTGTTTATCTGCATCACAAATTAACAATTCTGCCTACCTTGGAAAAAATTGATATACGAAAAACAGTGAAAAATGTGCATTTACTATTACTAAAACATTTAGACAATTCAATAAACTTGTGTACTCTCATCAGCCCCTAAATTAATTCAGTATCATTAATAATTTATTGTTATCTGAAACATTTGTGTCATTATTGTTTACTGAACGCAAGTGCCATTTTAAAGTCCAATAACCCTATAAAACAAAACTAATTACCTAAATGTTACATTAATTTCACTGAATTTACCAAATACTAAGTCATTGCTTGGTAAAAGAACATGTAACTGCAAGGCCTTACCAAAAATTTCAATGCAAGGCCTGTCCAGTGCTTGTTTTCTCTGCACATCCCTCTCTACTGTGCCCCCAGTCAGCGCCGTGTGGGTCCCTGAGGGCAGGCTAGGCTTGTGTCAGACACGGTAGCCAGCTCTCCTTTAAGGTCATGTTTGTTGTTTTAACAGAAATAAGTTTTTACTTTAGTTTAGGGTTGTAAATCTTGGTGGATTGAGGAGGGGCAGCTCCCTGAGGAATTGCTCCCTCACCCACTCCCCCCCTTTTAAAAACACGTTTAATTAAACTGTGAAAGCCCCCTTCACTGGGGCTGAGGAAACAGCTTTATGCCAAGCTGTCTGTCTCACTCAGCATTTAGGGTTTTTGTGTTATTTTTTTATTTCAGTATTCCTGGAGGACAAAAGTCTCTAAGTCCATCTTGTTCGTGTATTTATTTATTTTAAATATTTCAGCTAGGGGAGCTTAGGGGCTTCAGGCATGGTTTTAATGAATTGTTCAGTACCCAGAAAAACAAACTCAGGAGAAACTGACCTCCCTACATGTGCAGTAAAGGAAAAAACTTGCCTGTTCTGAAACAGAATGCACACAATTAGCGAGATAAAATTGTCATTTCGGGCACAATACTGTATGAAAATGACATTGTAAACCCCCTGTCCCACATATCGAAGGCCCATTTGTATTTGATATATGTATAGTATTTTAAAAGTTTAACTACCTACATAATTGAAAAATAATGAATCTTAGTGTTTTATCCCGGTTAAAATTTCTCAAAAGACTTTGAAATAATTATTTTCAGTGTTAGCATATGCTTGCTATAATGAGTTTCTTCCCATACTGCAAAGGACAAGGGTCTGTAAGATGGGAATTTAGCCGACAGCCACAAATTAAATGTTTATTGTGGAACTTGTTTCATCTTTAATTGAACTACCATAGGGTGTGTTTTGTCTGTTTGTCCACTTTGCAAATTTAAGATCATTTTGCCTACTTTGCATCGGTATTGTGAGCTCCTTCTTTAATCTATACCCTCTTTTAATATGTATTACATCTCATAAAATGCTAAACAGTGTACTGAAGACTGAGGTAATGTAACGATGACTCTCAAAAAGGATCTTTAAATTGCACAAGTGAGCCTACATAGGATTTGATACACATAGTAGTATAAATGTGGCAGTAGACAATATATATTTTACGAATATGGCCTCTGGCAGCTTCATTAAAGGTGTAACAACTTCAATAGTAAATATTTCATTTTTAAGGCAAGATTGCCACTGTGTACACCAGGGAAATTAATTATTTTTTGTCAAGGTCCAAATTTCTTGGTCATGGTAAGTTTAAGGTCCAGAGAAACACATTTTTCACACCACATCTGCCCCTGTCCCAGAAATACACAGGCCTAGGTAGGGATACCACCTTTTCCACAGACATATACTGCAGTGTGACTGAGAAATACTGCAATATAGTTTAACACAATACCACCAGATCTCGATATAAATCAATAATCATGCAATGTACACAGTATTGTGCTCTTGATATTTCTAACAATCGAACTTGCAAATCAGAAAAACAGTAGCTATATCATGGTACGTTAGAGTCTAATCTTACCTGAGACAAGTAGCTGTGGTGATAAGGAACGACATGGAAAATTGCATCATTGCAATTTCTGAAACGATGATGCTGTCTACCTGTTTTTTTTCTTTCACAAATAATTTTTCTAGAAAGTCTCTGGATTTCTGAGCCTGAAAAGGCAGTTTGTGATGGGCAGAATTATTTTACAGCTGTTATGTCATATCATATTCACCCCCTGTATAATAAGGATTAACAAAACATTATTAGTACACATTAAAAACTACAATACAACAGCACTATCGGTTGTGTGTCGACAAAAAGAGACCAAATTAGTCAAAATGTACTCAAATTTGGTTTGGATTTTTCTATGTTACAAATTACTGAGCTACGACTGTATTTACTGTTATGTATTTAGGTTATGTATTTATTAACACGCAGATTCATGTAATGTAAAGCAGCAAGAGATGATTAAAAACAAAAGCAAAACAAGTATGAACATTATGATTCAATACCAGTAAAAAACACACAAGTATTGTTTTGTTTGTACTCTGTTGACTCTTAATCACAAAACTGAATTGTCACGTTGCTCCTGTACGACTACAGTGGGGGGCAAATGTGGCAAGGAGGTGACATTTTCTATGACTCCACCATATTAAGTTGGATTTTCAAGTTCAGGGTGAAGGATTCTCAGAAATGCCACGAATCTTGAATGACACATCAGTTCAGTACTGTATTTGATTGTTTATAACACGTGGTTATGTATGTTGTCCCACAAAGTAGAATGTACAGATCAGTACTAAACAGTACATTTCTATTAAGATAGTGGAAATCCTTTAAGCAACTAATGTATGTGAAAGAAAATATTAAAGGAAAGGTTGGTGTTTCTTATGCGTTTCAGTTAAAACCAGACATTAGGGTGTCCGGGCTTGTTAATTCATGCCACCCAAACACAGATGCAAATTCCCTGATTGTCCTGGTCAAACCCGGACAGGTAGCAACCCTAGGCCTAGGTGTATACAAAAATATAAATAAATTTCAAGATTTTACATTCTTACAAATTAATATTTAGTACACTTGTGCTCCGAATATAACCACCATTTAAAGTGGCGATCTTGTGTTGTCTTACACTGGAGCCCTGAGGATACTTTTTACAACAGCCAAAGTTTCTGTACAAATTACACAAACCGGTCGAGCATTTGGACGATTTGGCAAAATGAAGCAGTAAGTATCAGTCCATTCTTCTTTTAAAAGAATGGTTTTCACTATCAACTCCATACATGCGCAGCAGTTGGCGAAAAAAAGCTGGAAAACTGCAGTGTTTCCACAATATGACAGAGCCTGTGAGTGAACAGTGAGAAACGTCTTTTTTTTTTTTTTCTTATAAGAAGAAATCGACTTTTTTATTGGCTGAAACTTAAAGGGGGTTTGAAAAGAACTTTTTTTTTTTTTTTTCTCCCCCTCAATCATGGAATCAATGCACATTGTATTGAAGATTACATAAGCTAATAGCGGTCCATTCAGAATCTACTGGCAGTCCGGGTTCGACCCATGGGCTGCCTATTGACTACCCCTGGTGTAGGCCCTTATATGTTGAGAGCTTTATAGCAAAAATGTATAGGAAATATTTTGAATGGATACGATGTAAACTCAGCCCTAGACAGCTGTCACAGAGCTGGGTGTCTGTTATAACTAAAGTGCTTATAACCTGCAAGTATACCCCTTTCACATTGCACGTCTGTTTATGGAAATCTTTGTTTTCAATTTACAGCCCTCTTGTACAGCAGTGTACTGCCAGTTGCTGCAACTCTTCCCCACATATCACTGCTTTTAAGAACTGAACTCTGGATGCATTGAAGCTGAAACATGTCTGTTTTTAATAATTATGTTCTATATGTATATTTTTTTACGATCATTTCTAAACCTGTGTCCCATGATTTAATCCCATAGCCATGACCAAGCCTGTATCACCTTCATAAAAAAATGTCACTGTTTAAGATAGACCTGTAAAGGCCAGTGTCATGTTTTTCCACACAGAGAGTTGCAAAGTTCAGCCGCAAATCAGAAAACACTCTGTCTCCAAGAGTTTACGACATCTCTTCCAGCCAACCAGCAAGTTTGTGAAAACTCTCAAAAGGTACTTTTTTTTATTAGGGATACAGATTTTTGAGTCTCCAAGTGGCTTATCTGATAAAGGCATGGCTCAGTCATCTCAAAGCGTACACCTACAGGGCTGGCCTCCACTTTTTAATTTTACCAGTAGCTCCAATTCTGTATTTACAGCACTGCTGCAGGGTGTATGCTACTTGAATGATCTGCCTGTTTTGTGTTGAAGGGGTTTGTATTTGACTTCAATATTCTACCGAGATGACAACATCCTGGTAACTCAGGAAGACCAGATTCCCATCATGGAGATTGATGACTCCTACTCCAGCTCCCTCGTGCAGGACTTCCTGTGGTTCAGCAAGGTAGACATGTTCACACCGAAACTCTATTAGATTTGTAATGGTATTAGATTTGTAATGGTACTTCGTGTGTGTGTCTATGCATGTATGTATGTATATGATTGTGTCTATGTATGTACAATGGCTTGCGAAAGTATTGACCCCCCTCTGGCATTTTTCCTATTTTGTTGCCTTACAACCTGGAATTAAAATTGATTTTTTGGGGGTTTGTATCATTTGATTTACACAGCATGCCTACCACTTTGAAGATGCAAAATGTTTGTGAAACAAACAAGAAATAAGACAAAAAAACAGAAAACTTGAGCGTGCATAAGTATTCACCCCCCAAAAGTCAATACTTTGTAGAGCCACCTTTTGCAGCAATTACAGCTGCAAGGCTCTTGGGGTATGTATCTATAAGCTTGGCACATCTAGCCACTGGGATTTTTGCCCATTCTTCAAGGCAAAACTGCTCCAGCTCCTTCAAGTTGGATGGGTTCTGCTGGTGTACAGCACTCTTTAAGTCATACCACAGATTCTCAATTGGATTGATGTCTGGGCTTTAACTAGGCCATTCCAAGACATTTAAATGTTTCCCCTTAAACCACTCGAGTGTTGCTTTAGCAGTATGCTTAGGGTCATGGTCAAGGTGAACCTCTGTCCCAGTCTCAAATCTCTGGAAGACTGAAACAGGTTTCCCTCAAGAATTTCCCTGTATTTAGCACCATCCATCATTCCTTCAATTCTGACCAGTTTCCCAGTCCCTGCCGATGAAAAACATCCCCACAGTATGATGCTGCCACCACCATGCTTCACTGTGGGGATGGTGTTCTCGGGGTGATGAGAGGTGTTGGGTTTGCGCCAGACATAGCGTTTTCCTTGATGGCCAAAAAGCTCGATTTTAGTCTCATCTGACCAGAGTACCTTCTTCCATATGTTTGGGGAGTCTCCCACATGCCTTTTGGCGAACACCAAACGTGTTTGCTTATTTTTTTCTTTAAGCAGTGGCTTTTTTCTGGCCACTCTTCCGTAAAGCCCAGCTGTGTGGAGTGTACGGCTTAAAGTGGTCCTATGGCCAGATACTCCAGTCTCCGCTGTGGAGCTTTGCAGCTCCTTCAGGGTTATCTTTGGTCTCTTTGTTGCCTCTCTGATTAATGCCCTCCTTGCCTGGTCCGTGAGTTTTGGTGGGCGGCCCTCTCTTGCCAGATTTGTTGTGGTGCCATATTCTTTCCATTTTTTAATAATGGCTTTAATGGTGCTCCGTGGGATGTTCAAAGTTTCGGATATTTTTTTATAACCCAACCCTGATCTGTACTTCTCCACAACTTTGTCCCTGACCTGTGTGGAGAGCTCCTTGGTCTTCATGTTGCCGCTTGCTTGGTGGTGCCCCTTGCTTAGTGGTGTTGCAGACTCTGGGGCCTTTCAGAACAGGTGTATATATACTGAGATCATGTGACAGATCATGTGAACTTAGATTGCACACAGGTGGACTTTATTTAACTAATTATATGACTTCTGAAGGTAATTGGTTGCACCAGATCGTATTTAGAGGCTTAATAGAAAAGGGGGTGAATACATATGCATGCACCACTTTTCCCTTATTTATTTTTTAGAATTTTTTGAAACAAGTTATTTTTTTCATTTCACTTCACCAATTTGGACTATTTTGTGCATGTCCATTACATGAAATCCAAATAAAAATCCATTTTAATTCCAGGTTGTAAGGCAACAAAATAGGAAAAATGCCAAGGGGGGTCAATACTTTCGCAAGCCATTGTATGTATGTGTGTGTAGAAAATTGAGCAATTAGAGCCAGTCATAATGATTGCAAACACTGTAAAAAAAACAACAAAAAATTAATAAACTTTAAGTTTGTCCGACTGTGAAAACACACCTTTACTCTTTAACATATAGAACATTCTATATAGGGGGCTTAAATAAGCATGCCCCTTCTGGTTCTTGCAGGTGTCCTGTCTGTGGGAGGATATCCTGTGGCTGCGGCAGTGCCTCAGCCCCTCCCAGTCTTCCTGCTCCTGCACCATTCAGACTCGACTCAAGATGCTTCATGCTGTCTCCCAGCTTCAGGTCGTACAAATATCTGCTCTCTCCTGGGCTTTTCTTAAGAACTTAAGAGAAAGTTACACCCCCATGGCTCACCTAGTAAAAGCACTGCCGCGTGCAGGGCAGCCATCCACCAGCCACTGTCTGCATAAAAAGTGACTGCTCCTCTCCATATCTGTCTCTACAAAACTTCCAAATATGTCCTGTACTCTCTGTTGTAATTATTGGCTAGGGTTAGCTTTGTCAACTCCTTTTAAAACTTCGTGGTTATACTCGTACCTAAAACCTGCGCGGTTATACGCGTAACTAAAACCTGCGCGGTTATACGAGTAACTAAAACCTGCGCGGTTATACGAGTAACTAAATCCTGTGTGGTTATACTCGTAACTAAAACCTGCGTGGTTATACGCATAACTAAAACCAGCGCGGTTATACACGTAACTAAAACCGGTTATACGAGTAACTAAAACCTGCGCGGTTATACGCGTAACTAAAACCTGCGCGGTTATATGAGTAGCTAAAACCTGCGCGGTTATACGAGTAACTAAAACCTGCGCGGTTATATGCGAACTAAAACCTACGCGGTTATACGAGTAACTAAAACCTGTGGGGTTATACGCGAACTAAAACCTACGCAGTTATACGAGTAACTAAAACCTGCGCGGTTATACCAATAACTAAAACCTGCGCGGTTATATGAGTAACTAAAACCTGCATAGTTATATTCGTAACTAAAATCTGCGCGGTTATACCAGTAACTAAAACCTGTGCAGTTATACGAGTAACTAAAACCAGCGTAGTTATATTCGTAACTAAAACCTGTGCGGTTATACCAGTAACTAAAACCTGCGCGGTTATACTCGTAACTAAAACCAGCGCGGTTATACTCGTAACTAAAACCTGCACGGTTATACTCGTAACTAAAACCAGCGCGGTTATAGTAAGCATTGATTGTTGTGACACGCCAATAGGAGCCCATTGCCATTTACCCCACCCTTCCTCCGGAGCGTCCCAAATAGTTGGAGTAACTAAAACCTGTGCGGTTATACGAGTAACTAAAACCTGCGCGGTTATACTCGTAACTAAAACCTGCGCGGTTATACTCGTAACTAAAACCTGCGCGGTTATACGCGTAACTAAAACCTGCGCGGTTATACGCGTAACTAAAACCTGCGCGGTTATACGAGTAACTAAAACCTGCGCGGTTATACTCGTAACTAAAACCTGCGCGGTTATACGTAACGTAACTAAAACCTGCGCGGTTATACGAGTAACTAAAACCTGCGCGGTTATACGAGTAACTAAAACCTGCGCGGTTATACTCGTAACTAAAACCTGCGCGGTTATACGAGTAACTAAAACCTGTGCGGTTATACGCGTAACTAAAACCTGCGCGGTTATACGCGTAACTAAAACCTGCGCGGTTATACGCGTAACTAAAACCTGCGCGGTTATACTCGTAACTAAAACCAGCGTAGTTATATTCGTAACTAAAACCTGTGCGGTTATACGAGTAACTAAGTGCGGTTATACTCGTAACTAAAACCTGCACGGTTATACTTGTAACTAAAACCAGCGTAGTTATATTCGTAACTAAAACCTGTGCAGTTATACGAGTAACTAAAACCTGCGCGGTTCTACTCGTAACTAAAACCTGCGCGGTTCTACTCGTAACTAAAACCTGCGCGGTTATACACGTAACTAAAACCAGCGCGGTTATACACGTAACTAAAACCAGCGTAGTTATATTCGTAACTAAAACCTGTGCGGTTATACTCATAACTAAAACCAGCGTAGTTATATTCGTAACTAAAACCTGTGCGGTTATACCAGTAACTAAATCCTGCGCGGTTATACGCGTAACTAAAACCAGCGTAGTTATATTCGTAACTAAAACCTGTGCGGTTATACTCGTAACTAAAACGTGTGCGGTTATACTCGTAACTAAAACCTGCGCGGTTATACTCGTAACTAAAACCAGCATAGTTATATTCGTAACTAAAACCTGTGCGGTTATACCAGTAACTAAAACCTGCGCGGTTATACTCGTAACTAAAACCAGCGCGGTTATACTCGTAACTAAAACCTGCGCGGTTATACTCGTAACTAAAACCTGCGCGGTTATACTCGTAACTAAAACCTGCGCGGTTATACTCGTAACTAAAACCAGCGTAGTTATATTCGTAACTAAAACCTGTGCAATTATACGAGTAACTAAAACCTGCGCGGTTATACTCGTAACTGAAACCAGCGCGGTTATACGCGTAAGTAAAACCTGCGCGGTTATACGAGTAACTAAAACCTGTGCGGTTATACGAGTAACTAAAACCAGCGTAGTTATATTCGTAACTAAAACCTGCGCGGTTGTACCAGTAACTAAAACCTGCGCGGTTCTACTCGTAACTAAAACCTGCGCGGTTATACACGTAACTAAAACCAGCGTAGTTATATTCGTAACTAAAACCTGCGCGGTTATACGAGTAACTAAAACCTGCGCGGTTATACTCGTAACTAAAACCAGCGCGGTTATACTTGTAACTAAAACCTGCGCGGTTATACTCGTAACTAAAACCTGCGCGGTTATACTCGTAACTAAAACCTGCGCGGTTATACTCGTAACTAAAACCAGCGTAGTTATATTCGTAACTAAAACCTGCGCGGTTATACCAGTAACTAAAACCTGCGCAGTTACTCGTAACTAAAACCAGCGTAGTTATATTCGTAACTAAAACCTGTGTGGTTATACGAGTAACTAAAACCAGCGTAGTTATATTTGTAACTAAAACCTGCGCGGTTATACGAGTAACTAAAACCTGCGCGGTTATACTCGTAACTAAAACCTGCGCGGTTATACTCGTAACTAAAACCAGCGCGGTTATACTCGTAACTAAAACCTGCGCGGTTATACTCGTAACTAAAACCAGCGTAGTTATATTCGTAACTAAAACCTGCGCGGTTATACCAGTAACTAAAACCTGCGCGGTTATACTCGTAACTAAAACCAGCGTAGTTATATTCATAACTAAAACCTGTGCGGTTATACTCGTAACTAAAGCCTGCGCTGTTATACTCGTAACTAAAACCAGCGTAGTTATATTCGTAACTAAAACCTGTGCGGTTATACCAGTAACTAAAACCTGCGCGGTTATACTCGTAACTAAAGCCTGCGCGGTTATACTCATAACTAAAACCAGCGTAGTTATATTCGTAACTAAAACCTGTGCAGTTATACGAGTAACTAAAACCTGCGCGGTTATACCAGTAACTAAAACCTGCGCGGTTATACCAGTAACTAAAACCTGCGCGGTTATACGAGTAACTAAAACGAAAGTAACATGTTTTCTCTTGCACGTGTCGGTGTAGCACTGAATCCAGGTGGAGCTGCAGAAGTCTGCTGCTGCGCAGTTTTCTGATCGAAATGTTTCAGCCGAAGCTTTGTGGCTAGCTTGAAGATGAAATCTCTTCTACTGATATTTTCCCTGGTGCATTCCTTGTACAAAACAAAGGATTTGATGCCTGTCAAGTCCCGCAGAGATAATAACAGGCTTGCATATAAAAATAAAATTGAATATTGTAGGTTATATTAAAAATAAAAGCATGTATTGTAAAAGGCTGTCAGAATTATAGCGTCCTTATTTTCACGATCCTGCCTTTCAAACACCGTCAGGGTATTTAATGCATGTATTTAGGAACATTCATAAATGGACAACCGCATAACTTTCAGACACGCAGAGTAATTTTAAATTTGAAAACCTCAAGTCATCAAAATGACTGCCGTGGCAGTTCTAGTGTTTAAGGCTTCAGTCAAGCTTCCCTAACACTTCTTCCCCTAATGATGTGAAAGGGGGTCCATTATAGATATGGTTTTTGATCATTAAGACAGCAGAGTTCTGAACCAATAATTGTTTTTAATTGAACAGGACATGCTGGGAACCCAGGATCTGGGTAGGGTTTACTTTGAGCCAATTAAAGACAAGCACGGGAATGCGCTGCTGGTGACAATACGTGACCTGGGTTCAAGTCAGTCCCTGGAAAACATGCGATGGACTCAGCTGAGCAAGCTCCAGATGCAGCGCAAGTCCATCTCATCACCGGAAGAGCCTACTGCCCTGGACATGCTTCTCATCACACTGCACGTAGGACTGCTTCAGAATGATGGATCAGTATTGTGGATTAAAAGTCACATCCCAATGCATCAGTAGTATTGTAGTGTACAGTGTTGTGGCAGGAATAGGATTCACTTGATTAAAAATGGACTTGCAAGACAGTTGCCAATGTATTTTAAAGCCTTAGTTTACCATTTTTAACCCCTCTGTGTGTTTCAGGAGAAGCTGGCCTATCACAGACGCAGCAGGCAGGCCCTGTCTCCAGGCCTCTACCTGGGGTACCTGAAGCTGTGCAGCTCAGTGGATCAAATCCGGGTTCTGGTTCCTCAGAAACTCCCCAACATGCTCTGCCACGTGAAAGTGCGATACAACCATAACATCTCCAGGTGCGGGGGAGGTGGGAGGGGCACAGTCTGTGGGTGCTATTGGTCACAGAATGAATGTCCGATAAATTACAGTATGACTTTGGTTTTCCACACCTCAATTATAAACAGCTAAGCATTAACTGTTGCCATTTTAAGGGTGAATATTAATGTGAGCTACATTTTCCTCATAAGAGGCCTGACTAAGTAGCCAGCCGTACAGGAAACCTCGGATGAGCGCCACAGCCCTCGTTAAACAAAAACAAACAAACGGAACAATTCACTGCACCGTCTCCCATAATCTATTTACAACAATTCTTACACATGTCAACAAATCTGAAACACATAGGGCTGTCCATCGCTTTGACTTGAGTTTGGGCTCAGTGCATGTTCTTTTAATTCAGAGCAGTGACTATAACTTGTTTTTTTAAGTGTACCATGTAAACACTGATAGAATAATGACCTTGCTGGATTGATCTTCTGTTGTAGGCCTTCAGAGGTTCCCTCTTACAGGTGTGAACCCCAGTGTAAGTGTTCTCTACAGTGGTGAATTAGTGATAATTTCAGTACATGAGTTTTTGAAAGCACACAAGTCTTACTGCATAGCAGGGCTGTCCAGCGGAAGGCTTTTGAGCCATGTAAGGCTCGTTGAACTCCACAGTTTGGCTGTTTTGATATAAAGGGGAATGCTGGACAAGCTGTAGTTTTTGGTAGAAGCAAGTCAGAAGTTTACGTGTGTGTGTGTGTGTGTGTGTAAACATGGAAGATGTTTAAAGTAATTGTAGTTAAACAATAGTTCCATAAAATATATCCACCATGCACATATATTCATTTTGTCTCAATCATATAGTTTTGGAAAAAAAAAAAAAAAAACTTGCGTTATAGCAAACATGTATTCTCATTTTATAGCATGGTATCTGGTACTATACTAGGTTAAAAAAGCCATGCTTTTACAGACAAGACGGGGAGAGGGAAATTGTCCGCACCACATTCACTGGCTTCTTTCCATCACTAACAAATCAACTGCTTTCCCTATTGACTGACATGCTTTTTAGCCAGTAACATGATCTGACCAGGAAGACACTGCTGAGGTGAAATGATACAGGGGGTACAAGTGCAAACAGATAACAGAGGAAAAAGCACAGGAACTGAGAGTTTCCTTTAACCTAAAGTAGTACCAGCTGTCATATTTTAAAATGAAAATACATGTGTGCTGTAGCATGTGTTTCTGTCAATACTGCTCATTATAGACCTGTATAGCTAATGGCGGTGCAAAATGGATAACAGTTATGGAATTATTATTTTAGCTACAATTACTTTAATGAGAACAAAAATACTGGAGAGGTGTGTAGACTTGGATAAATAGCCTTTGTCTTTTTGGCTCTTTAAGAACGCTGAAGCATGTTGATATTTAGGCAGTGTGGATAAGATAATAGCTGATACAACTGGTGGATATTTGTGTCCCAGGGAGGAGTGGGAGTGGCTGCAGAACCTGAGCTCCCTGGATGACTCTGTCCTGGCTGAGCAGAATGCAGAGAGCCCTCAGAACCTCATCCTTCAGGACCTGCGAACGGCAGCCAGAGAGCTGATGGGACAGATCAACGTTCCAGTCAATCAGGTAGGGTCAAGAGCGAGACATTCACAACATACAGGAGGGGTTCTCCACTTCCAGTCAATCAGGTAGAGCAAGAGCTAGCCTTTCACAACATCTCAAAGTTGGTTGATACATTTTGTATCCATTCATTTCCTATTGTTTACTTGGATATATCTGCCCGTTATCGCATTAAGTGGTACATTTTATTAGAAGATACTGTAAAATGATTTACTTGTTACTGTTTCTTGGCCAGTCCCTATCTGTTTAAGCAAGAACATAACTGCCATAATTAGTTCAGAAATAACTTTAAACAGTGTTTTGTATGATGTTGAAAACACTGGATAAGACCTTAGCACTATTTGTTTATTTTATGGATGACATATTACAACATAGAGAAATGTCAATGTTTGTCTTAATATGTATTCCTAATTTTAAAAAAATTATTTAAAGTCCCATGTGTGAGATTTACTAATTACAAGATTATCTTTTACTCATTAACCCCCTGTGGTGGAGTGTCCCACCCCTTTTGTTTATTATTGTTTTGATTTATATATTAATGCGATCGCAAAAGCTGTCTGCTATTAATATTTGTTATTATTATTATGTATTGTTTGGCCGGACGAGCGAGAAAACCTTGTGAGGATGCGTGACTGATCAGCTACTGATTATTTAACTAGCTGACAGTCACGCATCCTTATTTAATCTCATGCAGACTGTGGCGAAGGGGTAATAAGGTAATTTTAATTAATAGCTAGTTAACCCCTCGGCCAGAATATAAAACCCTGCAGCTGTCTGCGCTCGAGGTGGAGCATAAGAGGAGACGGAAGTCTGTAAAAGGAATATAACAATTGCTAGCGTGCTGGTTTATACACCAGCACAATACTTGTTTTGTTGCTGTTTATTATTTGTTTATTTGTTTGGCCAACACTCTTTTGTTTTGTGTCTTTTGTTTGTTCAAATCTTTTGTTTATTTAATAAAACGCTGGACATCGTAGCGTCTCAGGTTCACCGCCATCACGTGCATTGGTTTCTGTGTTCTTCCGGGTCTGACATCACCACTACCGTCATCCTAGTCACACCCCCTTTAGGTTAGCACATTCTTTAGGACAAGTTATTGAGAGAATAAGAATCTGAAGGTTGGTTTTTTGCATGCACATACTGAAGATTTAGGATCTACCTTATTGAGTATGATACTGATTGCTGATATTTACAGCAAGGCTGAAGATATGTAAATTAGCAACATCATTGAATCTGTTATCTCGCTTTCTCTGTTAGGCCCAGCACTTCCGTATCTACAGCCAGGAGGTCCTAGAGTTTGGGGAGAAGGTCTCGTTCCTGCTCCTCCTGCCCCCTCCGGATGATGTGTGCACCGTCCCTGGACAGAACAACCCCTACTCTCCCCGCTCCGGCTTCCTCACACTTCCCCTGCAGATCTTCGAACTGGGTAAGGCTCCCATCAGGCTGGGACAAAAATTGGCTTTCAAATAGGGGTGATACAATTCATTGTTCATCGATAGATCAAGATACTGCTTTACATGTATTTATCTTGATGGAAAGTGTGTATCCTGATACATAACCAAACGGACTAACTTCTAGTATATACAGTGCTGTGAAAAAATGTTTGCACCCTGTACGATTTTCTGCATTTTTGCACATTTATGTGGGTTGTAGTAGTATATAGAGTCTGAGAGAAAAAAAAATGACACCAAAGTTTGGTGCTTCTTTCATTTGTTTGGTGTGCAAGGTAATCAAACATGCAATTTTCAGGTGTGAAAAAGTTATTGCCCCCCCTAGTTAACTCAACCCAGTTAAATGGATAATTAGGGTCAGCTATTTGAATACCTTGGTTAACAATCAGGCCTGATTTGGGCCAGCCCTGCCCAATATAAATCTGACTAACTTTGGCCCTTGCCATCAGAGTGAAGTTGTCAGCACACAGGTTCTAGAGGCACATCATGCCACAATCAAAAGAAATTCCTGAAAAAAAAAGTTTTTCTATCATTGTCTATCAGTCTGGAAAGGGTTACAAAGCAATTTATAAGGCTCTGGGGCTCCACCAAACCACAGTCAGAGCCATGTTCTCCAAATGGAGAAAGTTTGGGACAGTAGTGAATCTTCCCATGAGTGGCTGTCCTGCCAAAATCGCTCCAAAAGTAAGACATAAAATTGTCCGGGAAGTCACAAAGAACCCTAGAACAACATCCAGGGATCTGCAGACCTCTCTCGCCTTGGCTAAGGTCAGTGTTCATGACTCCACCATCAGAAAGACACTGGGCAAAAATGGGATTCATGGCAGAGTAGCAAGGTGGAAACCACTGCTCACTAAGAACAACATGAATGCTCATCTCCAGTTTGCCAAAAAGCACCTGGATGATCCTCAAGAGTTCCGGAACAATGTTCTATGGACAAATGAGTCAAAAGTGGAACTTTTTGGCCAACATGGGCCCTGTTATGTCTGGCGAAAACCAAACACTGCATTCCACAGTAAGAACCTCATACCAACGGTCAAGCAGGGTGGTGGTAGTGCCATGATTTGAGGATGCTTTGTTGCATCAGGACCTGAACGACTTGCCATCAATGAAGGAACCATGAATTCTGCTCTGTATCAGAGAATTCTACAGGAGAATTTCAGTCCATCGGTCCAAGCGCAGCTGGGTCATGCAGCAAGACAATGATCCAAAACACACAAGCACGTCTACATCAGAATGGTTGAAGAACAAGAAAATTTTGGAATGGCCTCATCAAAGTCCAGACCTAAACCCCATTGAGATGTTGTGACAGGACCTGAAACAAGCAGTTTATGCCCGAAAACCCACAAATGTCACTGAGTTGACAATTTATGAATATAATTTCTACATAATACAAAAGAAAATGTGTAAATGATCACGCTTTACCCCCAGCCAAGATCAGCTGCTCCGCGTGACCAGGATTCAAACCAGCAAGCTCCTTATCACATGACCCACCCTGCACTCCAGTGGCCTTTACTACATAATCATTATTACACATCATACAAAGTAGCCCCCTGCATGTAATGTATTTCCCTGTGGCTTGGAATCAGAAACCCTTTTTTCACACACTCTAACCGTATCCTCTCCTCTTTGTTTCTCCAGTCCACTTCTACACGTACAGCCAGGCGTTTATCGGACAGTACTGTCGCGTCTCAGCCCTGCTGGAGCTGGAGTCACTGATGACCCAGCAAACCCTGCGCGAGGCCTTCTCCGAGTCAGAGCTGCTGGCGGCCAAGCAGAAACACCAGCAGGTCCAGGAGTACGTGCAGGTGAGGCAACACAAATAGGGTTCCAGGATTGTCCTCCCATTGGGCAATACTGATGAGGTCAAGGACTTTCTCAAAGGGAATTCTAACTTTTAAACAGTGTTTGACACATTTAAAGGTCAAGAAAAATAATGTTTTACAGAGGTCTTGAACTATAGTGCTCCCCCTCTGTAACAATGAGGTCAGGAGCCTTAGGTAAGAGACCATGCTATTTATGTTCTGCATTAGAACAAGAATACAAGTGCTGGTGTACTGGCATTATGCACACTCACAGGTAAATGGTCAGATCCAAGACTTATTATTTGATTGCAAAAACAAATAACTGCATTGGCAGATAGATGATAGAACAGGATAAAGTGCATCAGTGCTAAGTAAACCTACTGCAAAATAAATAACCAAATAATGAGCATGTTTTGGATCTGGTGGGATTCATAGTATTGACAGTTTTATTTCTTTTGGTGTAGTTGTAAGTGATTAATAATGAAGAGTTTTCTCTGGCTTCACTACCCAAATTCTACTGAATAATGTGTTCTTTTTATCAGCAAATGGAAGAAGTCTGGAGGGAGATGCGATGGATTATGGATGCTCTTCAGTATGCCAGGTACAAACAGCCATCTGGAGGGATCTCGCTGGCCTGGATAATCGACTTCTCTCAGGAGGCTGTGAGGGAGAAACCTCGCTCTACCACCTCCTCCCAGCTCGACTACCTCCCCTCTCCCACTCCCTCCCCAGAGACTGGCCGCAAGCACAACTCAGGTGAGTCCGGCCAGGAGTCAGGGTTCAACAGCTTTCAATACTGCTTGTCAATTATAGTGTGAAATAATTTAGACATAAATGCACTAAATGCACACTATTTCATCAACCTGCACAGCCTAGCCACTTTATTACCTGTATTTAATATCGTATTGTCTGTTTGCACTGACCACAGCCCGTACACAGCATAGACTCCACATGATGCTCGAAGGTCTCTCAAGGGATCCATTAACTTGATTGATATTTCAGACTTGACAAGCCTCTCCGACAGTCTTTACCACTGTCTGTCACTAGCCGTTTGTGGCCACAGCTGTCTGTCTTGGAGATCACTTTCCTTTCGTTTTGTCATTGCTGATCTGCTCTGATGATTCTTGAAGTGACAGAACTAGCTTGACTGTCCTTGCTACTGTGGCACCTGCTCCACATGCATCCACTATCATGCCTCTTTCAAAAGCAGCTAGATCTTTGCCTTTCCCCAATTCTGGTAGACTGCTTGCAATGATTAAACACCCTAATAGTATTTTGTGAAATGAGCACATATTCCTGTTGTAAAATAAATTACTTGTTCCACTTTTTTGAGCCTGGATAAAAAAATATAAAATAAACATTGTGGTTTGAAACCGTGACACATGAAATTTCATTTCTATTCATGTCTAAGAAGCTTCCTCACAAAACAGCCTGAGATTACACATGCAGTTCTGTAACATGCTTCTGTTTAAACCCCAATGGAAATTTACCTCCATTGCACTTCTATTCCCTCAGATCTGCATGGCATCTCCGATGAAGAAGGTTCTTCTGAAGTCTTCCTGGCTACAGACAGTGATTACGACTCAAGCCGAGCGCAGAGCCCCCGGGACCTAGACCTCATCTTCTCCTCCCCCTCCTCCTCCTCTATGGAGCCTGGGTGCCCCCGCATAGGCAGCAGGGGGCTTCGCGACGGTGCTCCTGACGTCTTGCTGGCCCATGAGCTGCAGCCGGCAGAGCCTGGAGAGCACAGATGCCCCCCTGAGCTTTTTGACAGTGATTTTATTCTCCCGAGCCGACAGATCGAGCTCTTGCGCATCACCGAGAAGAGACAGGCCTTCTGTGTACGGACCAGCAGTCTGGAATTCCCCGCGCCTGGCCCCTCCCCTCGTCGAAGATGCCCCCGTCCATCCTCCGTTGACCGTTGCCCACCTACCAAGGACCCTCAGCCAACCACCCCCCCTCTCCACGCCCGGGCACGCTCTGAAGAGGGTACCAATGGCTTCCCTGAGACCTCCGCTAATGAGGTGCTGCCAGCCAGTGAAGGAAGGAGGCCTCGTCAAGTGAACCTGAGGGTGTATCCTCAGTACAGGACCGGACTGTCTAAGGAAACCAGTGTGAAGGTACTGTGTGTGTTTCTCATTTGCTGTTCCAAATCTGTTCCACTACATTTCTCACATGACGACAGGTTTAGAAATGGTAAAGCAAACATGTATTTTCATTTTAAAATGATATCTTGCACCAGACTAGACTGTTTGCTTGATTTTACTTTCAAGTAGACTTGCACTCTCCTGGACATTTCAACTGGGCAGTGAACCCCCCCCCACCCCTTCAACACCTTCTTTCCTGTCATTAACCTACCAGCTGCTTCCTATTTTGACCGACAAGCTTTGCAGCCAGTACTATGCTTAGACCCCAGAGATATTGCTGACATAGGAAATTACCTAGGAAGTGTAAAAGTAACAAGCTAATGAAGGTATGCTTTCTTTAACTTACTGTTGTTTCAGATATAATGTTCTTAGTTTTAATTACATATTTGTTGTAACATGCGTTCTTTCAATCTGCATGTGTGAGACCTGAGTGAATGGAAGTGTGTAACATACACGATTTTATGGAATTGTTTCATAAGCTATAACTACTTTAAAGTACATAGAGCCAACAAAACAATGCCAGTAATCTTGCCTAACCCTAATGTACTGTCATTTGTAGATTTGACATTTTCCTCTTTCTTCAAGGAGAGGACAGTAAATCAATCAATTAATCAATCTTTATTTAATATAGCCCCCTTCACAATAAATTGTCACAGGGCGCTTCCCTTACAGAAACTTGCAGTTGATTCCATAGTTCGGGAGCCCTAAAGCCAAATGCTCTAGCTCCTGTGTTCTTTTTAAAAATCTTAGGGACAGTAAGCAGTCCTGCGTCCTGGGATTGCAGTGGTCTTATGTATGGGATTAAAATATCATTTAAATATGAGGGAGCTAAACCATTTAATGCTTTGTGTGTAATAAGCTTAACCTTAAAATCAACCCTGAACTTTACAGGGAGCCATTGCAGGGCTGCCAGTACTGGGGTAATGTGATCGTATCTCGTACTTCTTGTTAAGACCCTGGCAGCAGCGTTCTGCACAAGCTACAGTCGAGAAAAGATTGATCTGGGAATACCAGAGAACAGAGCATTGCAGTAATCTAGTCTGGATGTTATAAAAGCATGCATCAACCTCTCTGTGTCTTGCATGGAGAGAAAGTACCTTAGTTTAGCAATATTTCTTAAATGAAAAAAGGATACTTTGGTTATCTTTTTAATATATGGTTCAAATGAGAGATATTGGTCAAAGATTACACCCAGATTTCTTATTTCAGACCTCAACTTGAATGGAAAGCTGTCAAGTGTAAAAACATCTGAATTTGTATTGTTTAATTGATTTTTTTATCCTAATAGCATTACCTCTGTTTTATCGGAGTTTAATAATAAGTGAATGTGCTTGAATTATTTTGTTAGCTGTACGTACATAAGAAGCTTCAAATTTTTAAATTTTTAAATTTTTTAATATTATTTTTATGATGTTTGTAATCATTTTAAATGGTTGTTGTTGTTTTTGCCTTCCCTAGATACATCTAACATAGGTCAGAGCAACGAAAGTGTCTTAGAGAAAAGCCAGCGCTATCTCGTGATCTGCCTCTTTGGATCAGGTTTCTTTTTATTTATTTTTTTTACTGGCAATGCACTCCTAGATGGCATTAGTGCTTACTCATATAAAGACACTTTGGGTGATCTAGCCTACATTACATATGTCTATGGGAGGCAACTAGACCTGAAGAGCAGCTATACCACTGAGAATGACTGCAAACATCAGAACAACATAAGGGGGCAATAATACAGTCTTGAGTTTTTCCTTCATTCCTTTCTCACAGCTTTGCGTCACTCAGAAAACACCAGCTAGGGAGATTGTGAGACTGGTTGTCATGGAGATGAACAATGTTTCCAGGAGGCTGCTGGGAAGCTTGGAGGAAGTTGTGTACAGAGAGGAGCAGCTGGAGCACTTTGGGCTGGTGTTGGTGGTAGAGGAGAAGGAGAGGTGGCTGCAAGATGACTTCCAGCCCCTGGCACTGCAAAACCCATGGACTCGAGGGAGGCTCTGTGTGAGGATGAAGGAATACTCCCCTCTCTCACTGCAGCTCAGTCAAGCAACCACAGTGTGAGGAGCCATTGAAAACTGGTGTCTGGTTATGTCTTTTACCTGAGACGCTTTCTTATTAAATGAGAATTTCACAAAGGACCTCTGAAATCTATTCCTGGCCTTTCAGAGCATCCCGAATTAATCCAGTTTCTTAATTCTGAAAATTGCCTTTTTACCAAAGACTTAAAAAGTGACTGAATATTTATTGTTAAAATATATATGTTAAAAGAGTTATTGTGGATATTTGTATTAAAAATGGAGCAATATTCTTCTTCCAGAGGTAAATTTTGAGGTAAATATGAAGGCTGGAATCTTCCAGAACAAGACTATTCAAGAAAACAAAAGTTTTTTTAAATGATTCAAAGTCCTTTGAATTTCACAGTTTCCCCAGCTGGTACATTACAGTGTTTGTGTAGATGCGTGGTTTTTGTTTGCACAAGTTCATATTATTATTATTGTTGTTATTATCGTTCTGTTTTTTATTAGTAACTGTTGTTTTAGTGGTCTGATGAAGTGAAAAGCTGCAGACTCCCTGTCTCCTGAAGCTTTTGGTCTGTGCATACAAGCTTGGAGAGAGTTGTTTTGTTTATTTTGTGATTGGATTGTGTTATTACAATAGAAATACTGATATTAAGTTGCAATATGTAAACATTGGTTCTATCTGTATGTTTCTATTTCACGTTGTATTTTATATGTATTACTTAAAGAAAAGAAAAAAAAAACTTTCTTTACTCTTTTTGATGTTGTAATGACTTGGCATCTCAGCCCATTGAATTGAGTGGAAAGATAAGGGCTGGATGTGAACCGTAAAGCATACGGTTTAAAGACAAACGTCTTATCATTCAAGCTCAGTAGTCGAGAGGTAAGTCTTAATCTGATGTCAGTGTTATTAACCACTAGGAGGAAATTCCATTACAATGTGCATTAAGCAACAAAATGAACAAAAAAAGATAATGCTGATATGCTGGTCCCAACTCGTATACAAGTCGCTCCTGCATCCTGGCATTGCTGATCCACATGGAAACAAAAGTTATAATATAAAACTGATCCCAAGCTAGATAATGGTGAAGAATACTGTGTTCAGTTCTGGTCCCCACACTACAGGACATTGTGGCCTTGGAGACACATATGTGTATATGTGTCTCCAATATACTGTATACACACTGACATAAACCTCACAATGTTGTATTTTGTGTTCAGTGGGAGGAACGAGAGAATTTCACCAGAAACTTGAAAAAGACCTGGACATACACCTTTCCAATTTCATCTAGTCAGTAAAAAAAAAAAAGAAAATGGGTTTGAGTTTGAAACAATTTCTGTCTGAAGCACATCGCAGTTTACACAAACAATCAAAACTAGAAAGTAAGAAGCATAGAATATATAAAATAATATGGTTAGAATATATTGGCACACAAAAATATGTCTTGTTAGTTTTGAGCTAGCAATACACTCGTGGCTGCTCACGGCTTGTTATTGTGTGGCAATATATTCTGACCCATATATTATTCTCTATATAACATAGCCATGGTCCAGGAAGTTAAACAGAATATTAATTATTAAACACATAATTGTTTATTTTATTTTTGTATAATAAATGACTTGTCAACTTTTCCCAGGACGTATTATAAGGGACATTTCATATTTAAAGAAAAAATTGCTTGCCCTGTACTTATCAGTACAGAATGTTTTTTATCCCATAGTTCAACATATATGAAATATCATTATGCAAAGCCAGTTTTATTATTACCTTACTTTCCAATGATGTAAAGTTGTCAAATTAGACAATACCGTACAGGATCAGTCCCATGATTTACTGAACCAATGTAACTATAGTGGAACAAACATTTGGAACTCCTATTATTAGCTGCTAACATTAACTGCAGCGCATCAGGAAACGTTAGATTTAATTTGAGTAAAACAGCGGGAACTCCAGACAGTTCTGGGCCTAAACAGAAAAAAATGAAGAGACTGTAGATAGAAATGTCAATGGGAAGAGTGGCGATTCTGGTAAAGCCTTCTGTACTTTGAGCTGGCAGGAATTCACTATCGACCATGGAGGCAAAACTGATCTAAAGTAGCGTGCAGTAACCAATGGACATAAGAAAATCACAGAGGCCAAAGGTATGACATATATTAGCAAATTCTTTGTCTCTTCAAACACAAAGTGACAGAATTGTAGCATGCAAAGTTGTAATCGTTTACCACACAGTGAAAAACAGCCTTATTTACTACAGCATGGACTGTGGCAATAAGCTTACAAGTGAAATGTTTCGCAATTTAAATATTGCTAACAAATTGTGTTGTGGAAGAACCAAGGTTAGACCTATTAGTGACCAATGTTTTGGCTCGAACAGCCTGTGTATTTCTCTGTAGCGACGGATGCCTCAAATAAAGGGAACAAGAAGATGTTTCCAATGTGCTTGTGATACTTTACCATATCTGATTAAGTTAAGACAGTGATGAATCTGCAAGTGGCATTCATCATGCTGTAATAAACTGCCTAGAGAAAAACCAGCTTAATGTTAATTGCATTACTGCATACTTTGCTGATAATGCAAATGTGAACTATGGCAAACACAATTCAGTGTATCAGTTGTTATGTACTGAAAATGACCACATTTTGGAGGCAAACTGCTCTGCACACATAGCCCATATTACTTGCAAACATGCAAGTGATCAGCTGTCAGTTGACATAGAAATGATTGTGTTCAAAACTTACAGCCATTTTTCTGTGTCCACAAAATGCAGAGAAGAACTCAGAATTTTTTTTGAGTTTGATGAAATTGAATGGAAAGAAGTACTACGACATGCGAATACAAGATGGCTATCCCTTAGCCCAGCAGTCGACCAACTTTTGAGAAGCTGGCCAGTAATTACAGCCTACTTCAAGTCACTAGCCCAGTGGCTTTAAAGTGCATGTATTGTGTTTTTTTCCACAACATGACTTGTTGTGTCTTTGACGAACTTGTGAGAACATTAGAGGAATCAAACCTATGCATTACTGACGTGTACGCAGAAATGTACATTTTAAGATGAAGATGCTAAACCGTAAAAGAGGATTGTTTGCTTTTAGATTCCAAGCCAAACAACTGATGGAAAAGCTACTACCACAACAAAGAGTGAGACTTCATTAAGTTTTATGACTCAGTACATTGATAAAGGGTTTGATTTCTCTTCTACAACGAAATCATGAAACTGAAACCCATTGGCCTCTACAAGAAGCTTTGTTTCTCAGATCGTAACAGAAGCACTCATAAACATGGATCAGCTCTATGAGGAATTCTGCACCACTCAAGATGTGATCAAAACATCAAGAAATGACATTTCCAAATCTGTCAGTGAAAAGGGATGTATGCGGGGAATAAATGGTCTGACGAGCTAAACAAATGTAGCGTAGATTTAATTAAAAGCAATCTCCAAATTTGCGTAAACTTCCAGTTTTCTGCAAAGATTTTTTCATCTCTGTACAACAAGATCGGGAATTGTTGAGTGCTGCAAAAAGCAGCAAGAAATTCCCCTGGCGTATGTATGGAAGTGCTGCTTATTATTATTATGAAGATGATCATCATTGGGGGGGGTGGGGGGTGCTAAGAAAACAGTTGGCAACCCTATCTCGTAACCCTACTCTTCTAGGCTTTATATTTAGTTTGGGGCATATTTTGTTGCCAAGGCAAAGGAATAAAACCATTTGAACAATAAAAAAGCTAGCAAGAAATTACTTTGCTGCTTGTTGAAAATTTCCATTTGCCTTTGCATTTTAAGTGGTTGTATCTAACATGATTGGTCTCAAATGTGCAGTGTTTTTTGTTTATTTTTGTAATGAAATTTTTATTATACCAAATACAAGAAACACATAATAAGGAACAAAAAATGTGTTTAACCGTCCCACCCCCACATAGGCAATAGCCCAGAAACCCTGAATACACAAGAAAATGTAGAACTGATCATTTTAGTGGCTGCATGCCTCCACATCATGTTGCACTATGCACTATTGACCCTGTCCAATGACAATTCTAGAAAGATTATGATCACGAGCAGCCTGAGCCAGATCAGTTCAGAGAGCAACTAATTTCTTGGCTGCACTCAAGCCTGCCAACCAGAGCTTACGCTGGGTTTCGTTGAAGGAGAATCTGGAGCCGTCATTTAACAGTGGAACCTCCGCGGCAGTCATTCCAACGGTTTGAGGTTTTCAAATTTAAATTCCTCTGCGTGTTGGAAAGTTATGTTGTTGTCAGTTTATGATTTTTCCTAAATACATGTATTAAATACCCTGACGGGATTGAAAGGCAGGATCACGAAAATAAGGTTATAATAAGTTATATTCCTGCCCACCTGGAACCACCAAAGCAGTAATTTTGACTGCTATTTACATTACATGTTTTTATTTTGAATATAATTTACAAATATTTTTTATACATATACAAGCCTGTTGTTATCTGTACTGGACCTGGCAGCCATCAATTCCTTCGTTTTGTACAAGGAATGCACCAGGGAAAATATCAGTAGGAGAGATTTCATTTTGAAGCTAGCCACAGTGCTTTGGCAGAAGGATTTCAATCAGAAAACTGCAAAGCAGCAGGCTGCTGCAGCTCAACCTAGATTCAGTGCTGCACCAAGTGACACATGCAAGAGAAAACATGTTATTTTCATTTTAAATTAAAAAATTGTTTTGTTTTTACAGTTTTGTATGTACATATGCCTCTTTACACACTAGTTTCTTTTGAAATGCTTATTTTATTATCGTTTTTCACTGAGTAGTGGTTTATATGTGGTAAGTTAGAAAGTAAACCCTTTTATGTTTAATTGTTCATTTAAATATGGCATTTCGGCTGTGCAGATGTTTGATATGATGTGCTTGAATAAAACTTTTGAGTTGTGTCTGATAGTTTGTTTTTCATTTTAATATTGATGTTGTTTCAAATGTAACCATCATAACAACTGCCAGCGACGGTTTTAGGTATGTGTATTATCGTGGCGGTTGTAGTGTTAAAAGATATAGGACTGGATCCAGTGGGGTAAGCCCTCCAATAAGAAAAGGGAGGATGTTGGATTCTTGTCCTCAAAACCGCTTCACATTTGGCCAATCCTATAATACATGCATAAAGATGCTGGGCACCCCAAGAGTGTAGAGATTACAAAAGGTATGGGGAGCAAGACCCATGTGGTGCCTTTTGTGTGGTGTCAAACAGGTCGTATGACAGATATTAAGATGTATAAATTGGTGATTTGGGTTTTTTGAAGATCCAAAAAATGTTATTCCAAACAGTCTCCCAATCTATAACCTCCCCCACCGAGCCAAGTCCCTCTTCCACAACCCCTGGACTGGAAGAGTGGCTCAAGAGTATTCAAAGAGATGTACGAGATGTTTCCTTTAGGCGCAGCCCCCAGGAGCCAGTCCAGCATCGCGTGTACATTCAGATTGAGACCCTAGGTAACTCTATATACTTTCAATGCTGATCTTAATAAAAAATAATGGAATAATGTAGAGTTAGAGATACCAGGACGTGCCACAAGGTCTCGGAATTCTAGAATAGAATCTCATCCTGCAACATTATTTAAAATCAATATGCCTCTTTGAGCCCATGGACCAAAGACATAGGGTTTACCCCCAAATAATAAATTGTGATTATGCCATAAAGGAGAATGTTTGTGCCACTTGATTTTAAGACCCAGAAACTTTTCCACATCAACAAAAGTTCAGAGAGTGTATGAAATTATAGGACCATAGTGCATAGAGCACTTTGTATGCGTAAGGCCGGAGAAAAGTAGCTCTTACAATCGAATATGAGAAATCAACTCCTGTTCAATCTCTTTCCAGGAGGAATGAACTGTTAAATATAACTTTTTGGATATTGAACACAGTTGAAATGCCCAGTGATATAACTTGAAATTAGGACAGGTCAACCCATCATTCAATTTGCTGCATTGTAATGTAGACCAGGCTCGCTTCCCATTCTACACAAACTTTTTTCGATTGGATGAGGTAGCTGTAACATTGTACTTATAAAGTTAATTCTTAACTTTATAAAGCAACTCCACCAACAGAGGGGCGAATCTCAACACCCAGGTAAACAACACTGGATGCAATCGGAAAGACAGGTGGAATAGTAACTCTACCAGCAGCAGCATTAACACCGATTTTGACTAGTTAATTTTGTACCCTGATATTAATCAAAATGAGTGAAAAATTTCTAAAACGTTCGGTATGGAGCACTGCGAATCAGACACATGTGAAAGTGTGCCATCTGCCTATAATGAGATCGAGTGAGAGGATGCACCAGATTTGATCGGGGAGATTAATTTGACGTATAAACTGAGCAAGAGACAAATCAAATAAATGTGCTGACATTGGACAGCCCTGTCTAGAGCCACAAGAAATACAAAATAAATCAGAGAATATTCCGCCAGTAGAGACCCTCGCAGAGCGGTTAGAGTATAAGACTTGAGTCTTCTTAATAAAGTTAGGGTAAAATGCTAATTTTTCTAAGACACACCACAAATATTGCCATTCCACACAATCAAAGTCTTTTTTGCATCCAGAAACAATATTCCACTGGGAGAATCTAATTTATCACTATTGGAGATCACATGTAGTAACTGACAGATTTAGTCTTTTCAAATAACGAAGATAGAATAACTAAAACAGAGGTCAGAGAACCACTGGCAAACTCAGACCACAACATGGTCTCATTTGAAGTGTTTTTTAAATCCTCAAAAGTAAAGACTAAAGCTAAGGTTTACAATTTTAGAAAAGCAAACTATGAAGGCATGAAACAGAGACTAACAGAAGTAGATTGGAGTAAAATAGAGAAAACACCCACAGAAGAAGGATGGTTGTTCTTCAAAAACGTAGTACTAGAGGCGCAAAACAATTATATCCCTAAAGTAGACAAATCTAAATGTAAAACTAAATTGCCAAAATGGTTTAATAGATCAATTAAAAAAAATATTCAGCGAAAAAAGGCACTTTACAGAGCATTAAAAAAGGACCAAAAAGAAAGTACACAGAAAGAGTACACAGAACTGCAAATGCAAGTCAAAAAGGAAGTTAGAAAGGCCAAGAGAGAAATAGAAATGAACATTGCTAAGGGAGCTAAAACCAATTCCAAAATGTTTTTCCAATATTACAACAGCAAGAGAACATTCAAAGAGGAGATTAAATGTTTAAGAGATACAAATGGCAAAATCATAGAGGAAGAAAAAAAAATAGCAAATATGTTAAATGATTACTTTTCACAAGTTTTTACAAAGGAAGATACTGACAACATGCCCCACATGTCATCCAGTTCCTATCCAGTTTTAAATAACTTTAGCATAACTGAGGCAGAAGTGTTAAAGGGACTAGGAGCTCTTAAAATAAACAAATCCCCTGGGCCGGATGAGATCCTCCCAGTAGTACTCAAAGAAATGAAAGAAGTAATTTACAAACCGCTAACCAAGATCATGCAGCAGTCTCTTGACACAGGGGTGGTACCGACAGACTGGAAAATTGCAAACGTAATACCGATCCACAAAAAGGGAAACAAAACTGAACCAGGTAACTACAGACCAGTAAGCCTGACTTCTATTATATGCAAACTTATGGAAACTATAATAAGATCCAAAATGGAAAATTACCTATATGGTAACAGGGTACTGGGAGACAGTCAACATGGTTTTAGGAAAGGGAGATCGTGCCTAACTAACTTGCTTGATTTTTTTGAGGATGCAACATCGATAATGGATAATTGCAAAGCATATGACATGGTTTATTTAGATTTCCAGAAAGCTTTTGACAAAGTCCCGCACAAAAGATTAATTCTCAAACTGAACGCAGTTGGGATTCAAGGAAACACATGTACATGGATTAGGGAGTGGTTAACATGTAGAAAACAGAAAGTACTGATTAGAGGAAAAACCTCAGAATGGAGTGTGGTAACCAGCGGTGTACCACAGGGATCAGTATTAGGTCCTCTGCTATTCCTAATCTACATTAATGATTTAGATTCTGGTATAGTAAGCAAACTTGTTAAATTTGCAGACGACACAAAAGTAGGAGGAGTGGCAAACACTGTTGCAGCAGCAAAGGTCATTCAAAATGATCTAGACAAGATTCAGAACTGGGCAGACACATGGCAAATGACATTTAATAGAGAAAAGTGTAAGGTACTGCACGCAGGAAATAAAAATGTACATTATAAATATCATATGGGAGATATTGAAATTGGAGAAGGAATCTATGAAAAAGACCTAGGAGTTTTTGTTGACTCAGAAATGTCTTCATCTAGGCAATGTGGGGAAGCTATAAAAAAGGCTAACAAGATACTCGGATACATTGTGAAAAGTGTTGAATTTAAATCAAGGGAAGTAATGTTAAAACTGTACAATGCACTAGTAAGACCTCATCTTGAATATTGTGTGCAGTTCTGGTCACCTCGCTATAAAAAAGATATTGCTGCTCTAGAAAGAGTGCAAAGAAGAGCGACCAGAATTATTCTGGGCTTAAAAGGCATGTCATATGCAGACAGGCTAAAAGAATTGAATCTGTTCCGTCTTGAACAAAGAAGACTACGTGGCGACCTAATTCAAGCATTCAAAATTCTAAAAGGTATTGACAGTGTCGACGCAAGGGGCTTTTTCAGCCTGAAAAAAGAAACAAGGACCAGGGGTCACAAATGGAGTTTAGAAAAAGGGGCATTCAGAACAGAAAATAGGAGACACTTTTTTACACAGAGAATTGTGAGGGTCTGGAATCAACTCCCCAGTAATGTTGTTGAAGCTGACACCCTGGGATCCTTCAAGAAGCTGCTTGATGAGATTTTGGGATCAATAAGCTACTAACAACCAAACGAGCAAGATGGGCCGAATGGCCTCCTCTCGTTTGTAAACTTTCTTATGTTCTTATGTTCTTATGTTATCAGCAGCCAGTTGACTTTTAATAAAACCAGTTTGATCCAAGTGAATCAATTTGTCCACCACTGTCTCGAAACAAGACGTAATCACTCGGTTGTAAATTTTTATGTTGCCATTAATCAAGGAATTAGGACGACAGCTTGCGCACTTACTTAAGATCTTTATCTGATTTGGGCAGTACAGTGATCAGAATAGTGTTACAGTCTCAATGAAAACCGGCAGACGTAATTGCAGCATTTATTGTATCAAGCCAAATCGGACAAATCCCAGAATGCTAGGTAAAATTAATTATCTGTCAATTCCTGGAGAACTTTTAGCAGATGTAACTGCCTGTAACAAGTCATCTAGAGATAGTGGAGAGATATTGGAGCATCCAGCATCATTGCATCTTCCACAGAAATACTCGGAAGTTTGAGATTTTGCAGAAAAGCAAGACATCGCTCTAGGGTTGATAAGTTGTCAGAGGAGTATAACTTAGCAAAAAAGCATCGAAAGGTTTCGTTAATTATTTTAGGATCAGAAACCAGCCCCTCTGTTGGAGAATTGATTTTTGGATGGCGTTTCAACTTTAAAACAAGCTGAGATGGTATACTACTGTCTGTATAGTATTTGTGCTTGGTAGAGTGCATGAGAAATTCATCCTGTTTTAACAAATAATTCAATTCAGCCCTTTCTGCCTTCTATTCTGAGTCAACAGCACTACTGTAATTAGCCTTTTAAGTGTGTTCTAATTTGCTACAGCTAGATTCCAGCTGAGATATCAATTGCAATTTCAACTTTTTTAAGTAAGATGAAAACCAAATCACATTACCACACATAAAACCCCTGATAGCAGCCCAACTCTTTGCCGGATTGTTAACTGAGCCCACATTAATATTAATAAATTCTGTCAATTTGGATCAAAACTGAGCCAGAAAATCCGGATTCTGGAGAAATGATGTTTTGAATCTCCACCTGGGAGCCAGATTAAATACAGACACAATTGCACAATGGTCAAAGATATTTCTAGGCAGTAGATCCACGTTACCAGTGCAGTATCAAATTTTAGCAGAGGAAATAATAAAATCAAACTTAGAGAATGTTTTGTGATATGAAGAGCAATGCGTGAAATCCTTGGCAGATGGGGATTTTGAAATCACCATGACAGGTTTTTCCCCCGCATAAGAAACCTTCACTATTGCTGGATAGATTAGGAATGCGTCCACTTCTCTCTGGCAAAGCTTAGCGCTGACCTCTGACAAGGCCTTGTTAGCTGTAGCAAGGCAATAATCCTCAAAGAAATTGATGCAATGACCCCCCACTTGTGTAGGTTGTGATTTCTGAGATCCCTGCAGAATATCTTGGCGATCCAACTATCTCCACTGGGATCGTTGGAGGTGAGGGAGGAGCAAGGCTGGGGATCCACATAGGTAGCATTTTTTGAAGGATTTGGATGGGATTGCTCCCCTCTTACCCCCCTGGTAGATTAACCACACGCACGTTGCAGTGCCTTGATCTGTCTTCCAAATTGTTAAGTTTCTTGAAATACCTCCACACGGTCAAGGCAATTGTTCATATCCTTTCTCACCTGCCTCATGTCGCCTTTAAGGGTGTCCATCTTTGCAGTAACTTTCTCCACTGCTTTTCTGTGTGCATCAAGGTCTGCTCATGGAACAAGGGAGCACACCATTATCGTACATTGCCATCCTAACAGGCCATAAAGCAGCTAGCATGCACTTCATTCGCGGAAAGTGTAGGCCTGCACCGGACAGCCCACTCAATCACCAGCATAATCTCATCTAAAGGTGAAGATTTTTGTTTAGTGTTTCCCTTCATTAGTTGCTTGGGGGAAAGCTGTGGAATTTTTTATGAGATGCCATTAGACCAAAGGAGAACAAACAAAAACAGAAACGTTTTGTAAACTAAGTATGACATAAACAGAATAGTGGGGGTATTAGCAGGATGTTTAATGAAGTGCAGCCATCTCGCGTGGTGTCACCAGCAGAGTTTTGAAAAAACACGTTATTGTAAACGTTATATATATAATATATATATAAACGATATCAGGTAGTGAATGAAATCTATGTTCGCAAACCTGTTCCACATCCCCACTCCTTCAATGGCTTTTTTTTCTGTCGTTAACCAACCAGCAGCTTGCCCTATTGAATGATATTCTTGCAGCAAGTAACATTATTTGACCCAGGAGACACTGCTGAGGTGAAATTACCTTTGTCATCTAGGAGAGGGTAGCTTGCAGACATCTGCTGTTGGGCTCATGGGTGTAAGGGACGATTGGCTTAGTCATGGGGTCAGAGGACACCCACTGAACTTGAGTTCTCCTGGGCTGTTGTATGATTTACAAAATGTATATTAAATTAATACATGTACAAAAAAGAGGATAATTTTCATTCAACACTACCTTCAATTAGTTATAAAATATGAATTTAATTGTCAATACAGTTCACAAATAAGATGAAATGAAAGATATCGGCAAATAAAAAAATATCGTTCCTGGTTGCAAATCTATTTACCTACTGCTTTTTTTTACCACCTCAGTTTGAAGACTAGATTGCAATGAACTTTGCTTTCTAATAGGCCACCTCACTGAGAACATGAAAAAAAAACACGACTACTCTTAAAGGTAACACACCCTCTGGATTCATGTCCATTGCACTTTGTTGGGAACCAGCCTGCTCCTTTAAGAGCTGCACATTTTGCTACAGTAACTTAAGAATGGAACTGGATTCTGACACTTGTTAATTTTATCCTTAAGACTCCGGGAAGAACTGTCCTAATTTTAGATAGAGCATATCATTAAATACTTTTAAGAAAACATTCCGCAGATGCTAGGAGTAGTTGGGATTCACACTCATTAAAGAAATTCCTCTCTGAATTTCTTTAGACCCATCTTACATTTATGAGTCACCTCAAGTAGGAATAACACTGGTGGTGACCAGGAAGACAAGAGAAAGCCTGGTATCGGGATATGCCTGAACTCAGGAACCTCGAATAATCTAAGCCTGTGATCCGATCTACCTGCCCACAGGAGATGTGTATAACTTGAGCCTGAGATCAAAACATTCCTGTCAAGGGGGTCTTTTGAAAACACAAACTTGAGCTCTGATCCTACCTGAATATCAGACCCTTAAGCTGGAGACATGATCCTCACTGGGCTTAGGCAGTTTAAGTAATCAAAATACAATATCTGACCAAACCCAGCATGGGCAACGCAGGTCATCCGTGTTTAAAACTACTGAAATTACTCAACTCTATCTTGACCTGAAAGTCATTGCTTGTATAAAGTTTCAGTGTTTTTATTAAGACACAGCATGACCATTCAACCCTTGGTGAAAGGGATTTTTTTTATTGGAGAACTGTTTCTCTAGAAACTGAATCATGTTTCTGTATATCCAAAAAATATGACTTTGCTGGCTCCACCTGAGTCATACAACTAATAATAATCTCTATATAGCACCTTTCATTGTGGACCACTATCACAAAGTGCGTTACAAGATATGAAACGAAGATGTGTGAACTATGCATCAGCTGCAGTCACTTACAACAACATCTCACCTGAAAGATGGCGCACAAGGAGGTTCAGTGACTTGGATTTGAACCAGGGACCTGCTGGTTACAAGCCCGTTTAACCACTGGACCACACAGCCTCCTCCTAATGCATGCACTGCCTGACCACTTTATCGGGACCTGTACCTAATATCAGGTTGGGCTATCGCACTGACCACAGCCTTCACACGGCATGACATTCACAATTGATGGAAGGTGCCTCAAGCCATTGGAACAGAGAGACAGGCAGATGGTTGTGAAGACTTATGCTGAATATGATCCTACACATGCTCAGTTGGATTGAGATCTAGAGATTGGGGTGAACATGGAAGATGCCTGAAGTGTCATTCAGGCTCCTCCACCTATTCTGGCAGTGAAAGAAGCTATCTTGGTCCACAGCAATGCTTAATGGTCACAGATGTGGTCCACAGCAATGCTTAAGCATACTACAACATTATTTTGGCTTTATAGAATAGGCAAAAGACACAGGAGGTATGCCCTCACCTGAAGTTAGAAGTTATTGTTCAGAAAGAATTCTCTGTTTTGATATCATCTTACAGTCTCCATAACATGAAAACTTTCAACACAATATTTGTAAGTTTCATCAGCTGAAGCAATTCATTTTGTTGAAAAAATAATCAGTTCAGAAAGTTTTTGGCCAGTGCATCATGTTATTTTTTCTTTTTGTTCTTTTTGAAATGTACTATGGAAAATTCTGTTTCAAGTACTCTGTTTCAGAATCTGTTGCTTCTGAAGAAAATCATTGACCCTAAACTTTCCAATAGAGGAGCCAAGTCAGTCCTAATTGTATCTTGTTTAACCTGGCCACCCCCTAGATCACATCAATCTATGCAAAGTTTTGTGAAAATCTATTTTGCTTCTCCAACACTGAAATGAAAGAAAACACAATACACATTTGTTTCCCTGCCTAATTTTCATAAATCTATGATGTACTGAACATTTTCATCATGTGATATTTTCAGAAACATATTGCGCTTTAATATTAGATGCAACAGGTAAACCTGCTTTTGATCATTAGGTGTCCCATGACAAAGACAGTCAGTTATCCACAGATATTACCATTATAAACGGCTTGCTTTTTGTGTATGAATATATTTTTAACATGTGTTTTTGGTACTGTATCACTTGAACTGATTTAAAGCGAGTTTCAATTTTTTAAGGTTGTTAGATTTTAGAGGGCATCTGCTGTAGTTTAATGACAGCATTACTCAGAATCTAATTGGCTAATACAGTTTGTGAAGTTTATAATTCAGGGAATTCCATCATCAACCAACATTAAAACTATGTTTCTGTCAGCTGCTGGGACTGACTTTTAAGTGATTTGAAAACAGACTTGTTCATTTCCATCCGCAGCAGATCAACCTCATTTCAATTGTGACTGTCAGCCCCAGTGAGGATCGCAGGCTGGCCAGAGCTTGATCGCACTGATGAGCAAATATGCGCTCAATGCAAAGAATCTGAGAGACGGCCCTTTTTTAAAGTAGTAACTAAAACAGGACTAATGCCTTCTAGTGTGTTCTTCAGCTACCAACACATAACAATACATTACTGTTTAGGCTTGGTAATTTACTTTTGCCTTGTTATTTGTGTTGCTCAGCTGTTGCAAGCAAACTATCACAGGAAGGGTTTAAGTCATCTAACTAACCCAGGTAGCTCAGAAAATCATCTACACAGAAGGTTAACCTTCCAGTGATAAAAATAATGACTGATAACATTTCTTGGCATCAAAATGTGCAGTTCTGTGTGTCATTTACTTCAGAGAATGCCCAAAAGGTAAATATATTAACGTTTCTTCACCTGACCAAATTGGATCATTTTAAAATTGCTTTCCAAATGTGAAATCCACGCTGGCTAGAAATAAATACAACATGGATTATCCTCTTCCCTCTGAATGTCATTTGCAATTCTTTTAAATTAGCTTTCACACAAATTGAGAGGAATCTGTAGTCAAACCTTCATGGTATAATATAGAACACAGACAGAATATAGTTTGAATCACAAGTAGTACCAACAAACTTGATTATCCTGGACGATTTTTCAAAAGAAAGGTAATGTTTGGAGTGCTTTCTTTGAAAACATTCTGCAACAGACAACACATTTTTAACAAGTGAGCTTGTCATTTTATATCAATGGAATAATACAGTAGATTGTAAGACTGTATAAATGTACAAAACATTAACCGTGACCCTTTCTGGTCCTGTACAGAGTTTTGTTTTTCTGAAATGTATCTGCTAAACATTTCCAATGTCAAACTATACCACAGTGTAAAATAAAAATTGATAGTGTTCTACTAAAATCATTGTTTTAATATGCCAAGCTAATAAAATATTGTCAGCAGATCAGTGTCAGTAAAGCTTTAAATGTTAATTAATTACTTTTTTATGTTTTTTTTTGTTTCAATCATTCTGCATGGATCTGTAGTGCCACTATTGAGTTATTATAATGTTAAAATCTGCCTTCATCTGGCTTTGAGCTTGTCTTGAAAAATAACAGAACAGCCTTATTTATACCAATCAAATCATGTGACAATGTGACCTTTCCACTCTGCCAGCACTACCTACATATAGACAGAGTATACTGTACAGGCTGGCAGAGATGAAAGATCATACTGTCACACGACTTGAATGGAATGAGGTAGGCTGTTCAGATATTTCTCAAGACCAGTTCAGAGCCAGGTGAAGGCATATTTTTAGAAACTTGATATCTCAATTCTGAAGCAACAGAAACTAGAACAACATGGGGGTCAAGGAGGCAAAATCAACAGGGACTGTCTTCCCTCATTATGATACATGGGATCCTACTGGCCAGGTGGCCGATGAGCTCAGTCAAAGACCTGCATATCTGACCTCTGTCCTGTTAGGGCCAGTAGCGCACCCATATCCACTGTTGAGTTCCTGGGTGTAAGAGGCAGTTGCCTTGGTTTTGGGATCCCAGGACACTCGTTGACCTCTACAGTAGTTCCCCTGAGTCTGGGCAGCTGCAAGCTTGTAATAATGCAATGGGAAGTTTTTACTGCTTTGTTGTTTCTCTAATTTGCTGCATTGCTTCCAGTTTGTGTTTTTCCGTTTAGAAAATAAATCTGGTGTGAAGGCTGAGTAAAAGCCTTAGGAAATTTATCTCCCAAGGGATTTGAGATGATCTATGGTTGTTTTTGTTCCCAACACCAACATTTAACGGCTAGCAGACTTGGATTGACTGCCTCTGATTGTAAGAGATCCACGTTTCAATAATAACCATACAAATCACCTGTTTCCCAAATTCGTCTCGCTCTCTGTTAAAAAGCGCTCAGGCCACAGATTTTCACATCACCCCTCTCTCCTGAAGTCCTATAAACCATTAAAGTACCTATAAAACACTTGGCAAGGCCTTTCAGAAGTTTTTTCTGAGGATCAGCCTTTATTGTTCCACAGAGATGAGACTGGCTCTACTGGCGCCTCTGAGGTTTCCTTTAGTGCCAGCGAATCAGGGACGGTGATCCCAGAAAGAGATGAAACAGGAGGGGGGCAACAGCTCTTCCTACAGCTACAGCATGGGCACCAGAAACATATATCCTTACCTTTCATCAGCATAAGCACATTCTCACTGATCCCTTATTATTTTCCCCCTGGTGACAGGAATACAGCAGAGAAGTTTGAACGTATGTCATGCTTTTCACATATATCTGTAAATCTGCATATCTAATTGTGATGAAACTTGGTATTAACACAATTTAGCATACGTTATTGAGCGTGTTAGATTCTAGAGATAGGGGGTGTCAGGCTGCCTGTACATTTGTCCATCTGTGTGTCACATTTTGACATATAAAGGGAAAGCAGCTTGTTAAATTGTGCTAAAACTTGGTATTAACATAATTTACCATTTTGATAGTATCAGATTTTGAGGATATACAGTGCCATGAAAAAGTATTTGCCCCCTGTCTGATTTTCTGCATTTTTGCACATTTTTCACATTGAATTTGTTCAGATCTTTTTGTGGGTTGTAATAATATAGAGGGACTCTGAGAGAAAAAATGACACCAAAGTTTAGTGCGTCTTTCATTTGTTTGGTTTGCAAGGTAATCAAACGTGCAATCTTCAGGTGTGAAAAAATTATTGCCCCCCTAGTTAAGTCAACCTAATTAGAGGGGTCATTAGGGTCAGCTGTTTGAATACTTTGATTAACAATCAGGCCTGATTTGGGTTAGCCCTGCCCAATATAAATCTGATTAACTTTGACCCTTACCATCAGAATGAAATTGTCAGCAAAGGGGTTCTAGAGGCACCTCATGCCACGATCAAAAAAAATTCCTGAAGACCTCTGGAAAAAAAGTTGATGATGCCTGTCAGCCTGGAAAGGGTTATAAAGCCATTTCTAAGGCTCTGGGGCTCCACCAAACCACAGTCAGAGCCATATTATCCAAATGGAGAAAGTTTGGGACAGTAGTGAATCTTCCCAGGAGTGGCCGTCCTGCCAAAATCTCTCCAAGAGCAAGGCATAAAATCGTCCAGGAAGTCACAAAGAACCCTAGAACAACATCCAGGGATCTGCAGACCTCTCTCGCCTCGGCTAAGAGTCAATGTTCATGACTTCACCATCAGAAAGACACGGGGAAAAAATAAGATTCATGGCGGAGTAGCAAGGTGGAAACCACTGCTCACTAAGAACAACATGAATGCTCGGTTCAAGTTTGCCAACATGGGCCCTGTTATGTCTGGCGAAAACCAAACACTGCATTCCATAGTAAGAACCTCATACCAACAGTCAAGCATGGTGGTGGTAGTGTCATGATTTGGGGATGCTTTGCTGCATCAGGACCTGGATGACTTCATTGAAGGAACCACGAATTCTGCTCTGTATGAAAGAATTCTACAGAAGAATGTCAAGCCATCCGTCCGTGAGCTGAAGGTGAAGCGCAGCTGGGTCATGCAGCAAGACAATGATCCAAAACAAACAAGCAAGAATGGTTGAAGAACAAGAAATTTAAAGTTTTGGAATGGCCTAGTCAAAGTCCAGACCTAAACCCCATTGAGATGTTGTGGCAGGACCTGAAACGAGCAGTTTATGCTCAAAAACCCACAAATGTCACTGAGTTGAAGCAGTTCTGCATGAAGGAGTGGGCCAAAATTCCTCCACGGAGCTATGAGAGACTGATCAATAGCTACAGGAAGCATTTATTGCTGGTAAAGGCGTGTGGCAGAGAGACTGATCAATATTATACAGGAAGCATTTATCAGCGCCCAGCCACCTGATATAAAAGGAGGCCTCTGCTATTTGGGGAAGGGAGCTGTAACCAGTTATTGAGTCTAAGTGAAGGCATTGCCCAGCCTGGAAATTACTTTTGTGAGTTTTGTTTTTGCTTTACACGGGGGCATTGGGTGTTGCATAACTTTCTTTAATATATAAATGAAATAAGTATCAAAGTGTGCTATTTGTCTGTATGTCCACTTACATTCTTACAGTTACCTTGAACAGCTTATTTAATTTTGACGAATAAACTTTTCATGAAAACTTTGCATTGACATTTCCCATTTTATAATACTTTGGACATGATGAAATACACACACTGGCTCTCAGAAGTATTCACGCCGCTTGGACTTTTCCATATTTTATTATGTTACAACATGGAATCAAAATGGATTTAATTAGGAGTTTTTGCCACTGATCAACACAAAAAAGTCCATAATGTCAAAGTGAAAAATAAAATCTACAAATTGTTCTAAATTAATTACAAATACAGAACAGAAAATAATTGATTGCAGCAGTATTCACACCCTTGAGTCAATATTTGATAGAGGCACCTTTGGCAGCAATTACAACCATGAGTCTATTTGGATAAGTCTCTACCAGCTTTGCCCATCTGGACACTACAACGTTTGCCCATTCTTCTTTGCAAAATTGCTCAAGCTCTGTCAAGTTGGATGGGGACCTTTGGTGAACAGCACTTTTCAACTCTTTCTACATATTCTTAATTGGATTGAGGTCCGGGCTTTGACCGGGCCACTCCAGGGCATTGACCTTTTTGTTTTTAAGCCACTCCAGTGTGGCTTTGGCTGTATGTTTGGGGTCATTGTCCTGCTGGAAGATAAAGCTTCTCCCAAGTCCCAGGTCTCTTGCAGACCTCAGCAGGTTTTCCTCCAGGATTTCTCTGTACTTTTCTGCATCCTCTATCTTCACGAGCTTTCCAGGCCCTGACACAAAGAAGCATCCCCATAGCATGATTCTACCACCACCATGCTTCACGGTAGGGATGGTGTTCTCAGGATGATGTGCGGTGTTAGGCTTGCGCCAAACATAGCGCTTAGCATTGAGGTCAAAAAGCTTTATTTTGGTCTCATCCGACCATAGAATGTTCTTTCACTTGGTCTCAGAGTCTCCCATATGCCTTCTGGCAAACTCTAGTCGAGATTTGATGTGAGTTTTTTTCAACAATGGATTTATTTTTGCCACTCTCCCATAAAGGCCAGTTTTCTGAAGCACCCGGGCTATGGTTGCCGTATGCACAGTGTCTCCCAGATTAGCCGTGGAAGACTGTAACTCCTGTAGAGTTTCCATAGGCCTCTTGAGGAAAAACCTCAGAATGGCCTCCCTGACTAGTGCCCTTCTCGCCCAGATACTCAGTTTTTGAAGGACAGCCTGTTCTAGACAGATTGAGATTGGAGAAACTTGAATCTATGAAACAATACAAAAATCAAAAAGATGCTCGAAGCCAAGGTGAAAAACCAGGGTTGAATTTAAATCAAGCCGAAGTAAGTATGTGTCAGAATAACAGACAATGCACTTGTAAGAGGCATAATAATAGGTGCAGTTCGGTTCACCTCGATATCAAAAGGATATTGCTGCTTAGACAGAGTGATTAGAAGAGCGACCAGAATTATTCCGTACTTAAAAGGGGAATGTCAACTGCACCCAAACTAAAATGGGAATTAATCTGTTCAGTCTAGAACAAAGGCTGACATACACATGGACTTAATTCAAGCATTCACTGCTTCTTAACAAGGTTGTGACAGTGTCGACCCATAGAGGAGGCATTTTGATTTAGTCCTTTCAAATAAGAAGATACAAGAACCAAAAGTCAGAGGTCAAGATGGGCAAACTCAGCATTCAGAACATGTCTCATAGGAAGCTTTTTTTTACAAGAGTTGTGAGGTTAAAACTAATCACCTCCCAGATTAGACCAGTAATGTTGGAATGAAGCTCACAGTTGTGCCATATTCTCTCCATTTCTTAATAACTTTATTGTGCTCCGGGGGATATTCAATGCCTTGGAAATGTTCTTATATCCTACCCTAGATTTGGTGCTTTTGAAGAACCTTATTCTGGATTTGCTTTGAATGTTCCTTCGTGTTCCTGATGTAATTTTTGTTAGGAAATGTACTAACCAACTGTGGGACCTCCCAGAGACACTGTATTGGTAATGGTAATCAACTGTAATGGTAATCAACGTATTCATCACATTGATAAATTACTGTCGCACTTGCAGTTTTGGTTTTTGATGGAGGTTCTTGTTCTGAATTTAGTTAAAGATAATCCTGCACTCCTCTAGTGATGATTCAGAAATACAGCCTTTTTAATAGTAAAAAATTATCTAAGCAAAACCAGCCATAGATAATGGTAGAAAACAAATATGATAGTGTATTAAACAAGGTTAAATACTATGAAAATGTGAATGGTTTTTAAAATCTATTTAAAATGGAAGTCCAGAATCGGGTTTAAATAAACATGCCTTTTTATTTGTCAGCCTTGCAATTACTGAAGAAGATTAAAAAGCTTTATGAGGCATTTGTTAGCTTTTTAAAATATGATACATAATTACAAACTGCGATCACAAAACCATCCAATAAAAGGAAATGTTTGAAGTCAATATTCTGTTTTCTCATAATTCTAAGAGGTTCCAGCCAGACCCAGTGGCATGGCTTTGCACAGGGGAACATTTGGCAACTGGAAATACAGTAAAAGTCTGTTTGAATGCACAGTTGCTGAGAAAGTTAATGTACTGCTTTGTAAAAGTGGAAATTAAAGAATACACTAGATGCCGCTTATTGACAACCTCTCGGTTCTCAGCAAAAAGCTATCATTAACTGAAAGTTTCCAAAAAGCGAGAAGCCCCCTGTGAACAGGATGGCTTTGTACGGGTGACGTCAGACCAGAAGAAGGACGAAGAACAACAAAGGTAGGGCGGTGAATCTGTGACGCTACGGCGTCCAGGGTTTTAATGTAAATAATAATAAACAAAAAGATTTAAAGAAAACACACAAAACAGGACACTGCACTTGAGGCCAAAATAAAAAGGTAATCAAAACGGACAACACTGAAGACAGTGGACGAACAGACAAACAAGTACTGGGTTGGCACTTCCAGCACGTTGTAGCAATTGTTCTCAAAACTGCAAAAAACTCCTTCTCTCTCCTGTTCTCCACTCAAGAACACAAAACCCAGAGTGAGTGAAAACATGTAGCTTTTATGCAGCTGTACCGAGACTCGATTGCTAATCAATCATTCAATTGGAGTCTCGGTACAACTGCATGTGAATTAATAAAAGTGCAATTCCCTGTGCTCACATATTATTTTACCTGCACTTGAAGTGCTGTGCAAACCTCGTGCCTAAATACAAAATATACATTTTAAACACTTGTGCTCGCAACCCATATTTATATCCTGTGTATTTTATACATAAACACAAACATTAAACACACTACAGACAACAGAAAACACTTATAAATATAAAGCGGCGGTACACTGCGCCACACCCCCGTTTTCAAGTGCATATATATGCAATGATATATACAGTAGTTGTACTGTTAGTGTTAAAAAATTGCCATGGGAAGCACAAAATACCCAAACATGTGTAAACACGTGTGTAAAACAAAAAAAATCAGTAGGCTTAAATAGTTCTACAAAACAATATACTACAGCTGTCCTTCCAATGAGTAAAGCAAACATGAAAATATGTGTTGTCCTCTATTTTAAAAATAAGAAATTATCCACTATTGTCTGCTTTCTACGATGTACCACCTCCCGCTGTAAATCCATCTCAATTTTACGTGCAGCTTCTTAGCCAGTTTGAAAGCCACGGTTCTGCCTCAGTCCGCGAGAAATACGCAGTTGCAAAGTCAATGTGTTACAAAAGCTGCATGAAGTATGTGCACAATCATGCTCTCTGTAGCACTGGCAACTAGTAATAAAGTTGTCAATAAGAGGCGTGCAGTTGCTAATATCAGAATTCCATTAACGTTAAAGTGTATGGGACGGGATGGGTTCCTGGGAAAATGTTGTTAATAACCGAAAGTTGTCTTTATCAGGGTTGCTAATAACCAACATGTACTGTAATTGTATCCCCCCACTGGGGATGCATTCTCTGGCAAGGGGGTATCATGGAGGAGTCTGGATACTTTATTAGGACCTGTTTACCCAATTGGATCCGGTATCTTCCTCAGTTGGAGAGACAAATAAAGTCTATCACGTGATGTGACATGTGATCACTGCTGCATTGGAATCTGTTCAGTCTACTTAAGCATCATTGTAGATCAAGTCCACCCAGCAATGCTGAACCCTGAGGATGATGTGTACTTTCAAGACTATAATGCACCTTTTCACCATGTGTGGCACTTCAGGCATCTTTCATGACCATCACAAGCCTGCATCTGAATTCAACTGAGCTGTTTGGGATGAGCTTCAATTTTGTATTTACAGTTGCAGGGGGGGATGTATTAGAATACCAATCAAGAAGAGAAGATTTGACCTATCATTGCTTGTCTAGATCCTAGTAGCTGACTTTTTCTAAAACTTTGATTCACCATCAACAATGTGGCTTGCTAACTCATTTTATACCAAGGATGTTCAATCACGATCATGGAGGGCTATTCCACTCCAGGTTTAACAGATAACTACTTTAGCGTCTGATGAAAGTTTAATTGGTTCAATTAAACAATTTAGAACAGGTCTGGAAAAAAGACTAGGAGTGGAAGAGACAACTTTGGCCACCCCTGCTCTATACCACCACTTGTTGTGTACAAAAAGTGTCTCCTTCCATCTCCACTGAATTTTCAGCTGTGTCTTCTGTTCCTGATTTCTGTGGTGTGCTGTAATGTGGGGACCAGACTTGTACACAGTATTTTAAGTGTGATCTCACTAGTGCATTATACAACCTCTTAAGATAATGACAACATGTCAAAGAAAAGAAAATTCAGTAGAAATGCAAGGGGTATGGTTTTGGATCTAGCATCGTGCACACCTCTAGAAAAGACCATACACAATTTATTTTGGCAGTGCAGACATTGGCAATAGTTCTGTAATAATGAAATTGGAGCACAAGGACAGCTACAATAGTATGAGGCTTCCACTTAAAATGATACCACAGGGGTATAGTATAAGTATTAAGGATCACTATTTGAAGAGAATATTCATATCCATTATTCACAAGCAATTGTACTAAAAAATCAGTGTGATATTCATGAAATTAGGCTTTGTTCTTATTTAACAACATCAAAAACAGTTTCATAAATACTAAACTTTTTATAATATGTAGGCCAGCTTGTGCAATTGTGCTAATTTTAAGATAATTTGTCCTTGTGAAAGGGTGTGGGAAATTCATTGACACACTGGAGACAGAACTTTACTTGAAATGCTGCTTGGCACACTGATTTATTTCTGCCACAAGGTGGCACTGTAGTACTGCTTGCCGAGCACAACCCGATACCAGCAATGATAAAAGGTTGGACCCGGGTCTCCAGCCTACACTGTGTTATTCCCTTTCTTTTATACTTCGTGGGGTGCCCAGGGCTCCCCAGCTATCTCATCACACATCCCCCTCGGGTACGTCAATACTGATTGCTTATGTTTTGTTTTTCTTTTCTTTTCTGGCTTTCTCAATTATCAAGTAGTGCTCCCGCTGTCTGTCTTCCTAGATAGGCTGGGCTGAGGGAACAACAAAGCGTCATTTTTATAGGCCCAGCAACCCCCCATGATCGGCTTCCCAACCACTGAGCGAGAGGGAGAGACTGCACACCCTCACCCAACCTCTCTGTGTCACTGCCATAATTGACGGGCAGATACTACGGGGCGACTGCCCTCTTCCTGCAGAACCATGCTTGTGTCCGACAGCCAGCACAGACCTCGCCCTGTTACACATCCTCTCACTCAGAATGGCACCACCGGTACATTCGAAAATCCTAAAACCCCATGCCTTCCCGAGAAAAAAAAATCTGCATTTTGAGCAGATTCCCTGCTCGGTGGACTACCCTGAAAGGCATAGGGCTGCAGCTCCAAGTACCATCGTGTGATCCTGGTATTGTTATCCTTCAGCCAGAGAAACCATGTTAAGGGGCATGATCTGTAAACAGGGTGAAGTGTCACCCCAGGGGTTATACCGGAGGGACTTGACTACCCATTTTTTTGTGAGACACGCCTTCTTGATGGTACTATAGTTTCTCTCGCGGGGAAGGAGATTCCTGATGATATACAGGACCGGGTGCACGCTACCCCGTACCTCCTGAGACGACACTGCCCCGAGACTTGTCTCTGATGCATCGGTCTGCAGGGTGACCCTCCTACTGAAATCAGGACTGCACAGCCCTGGCTTGCTTCACAGCCTTCACTTCAGAGCGAGAAAGGCCCTCTGACATGACTCCGTCCATTGGACTGTATCTGGGGCAGCCTTCCGGGTGAGATCCATCAAGGTAGTAGCAAGCGTAGCGAAGCTCGGGCTGAACTTCCTATAATGGCTGGCTAGTCCCAAGAAGGAGCTCCGCAGCATCTCCCCTGACCACCAATCGCCAGACCTCGTTCTTAGGAGCCCAACATTCCCTTTCAGTTTTACTGGGTTTAAATTTATGGCAGTACCATTCTGGGTCGTGAAAGGGGAAGATCTCTCCAATTATTTCCTCTTTCTTAGCCAATAGGGAGGACAGGGCTGTCAGAGCAGCCAACCAATCTTTGAACTGCTCACAGTCCCGCCCCAGAACTACCAACACTGGCAGCCGAGGACATAAATTCACTTGTACTCATGTTACCTGTTGGCCAATTTTCAAATTTACACTAATCTTGGGCTAAGTGCTCAAATCCCCATGAGTACATTTAATATGCACCGTCCCAATATTTGTTTATGCCCTGGTGAGATTAAGCTCTCCTGTATTAGGTACTGACCATACCCTGAATCCAAGAGAGCTTAGGTTTGTGTATCATTGTGACAGAAATACAATGAGTTCTGGTGTTAAATCTCCCTCCTGACCTGTGAGGGTGCTAAAGAACGAGAGGAGAAGTATCTGGAAGGGCTGGCCTGACAGTTCGTTTCCGGGACCGAGAAATCGGTCAGCCTGGAATGAAGCGAGACTATGTTGTAGGACCGTATTGACCTGAAAAGTAAACGAGGGGCAGCTGCAAGTAATAAGGCAGCTGCAACCGTTTACCTAGATGTCATGCGGGAGTACATATAGGGGCCAGGGTAACGCTGATCTTTTCCTTCGTTTGGGTAAAACGTTTGGAGATAGAAGGAGGGAGAGAGGAACTCACAGTATTTTGTGATATACGTGTGGTGTTTGTTTATTAACTGTCTGTGTTTGTTTCACTGTAGACAGTCAGAGCGCTACTCCGGAGCTGTCGCAAAGGGTCAGCACTGTCCGGAGCACCCATGCACACCACCGTATCCGTGTTTTCACCACCCACCCTCACGAATGCACTCACCCAGGACACATCATTGTGTATTGCCGGGGATTGATTTATTTGTTGGTCACCAAACCTGGAAAAACAATAAAGCACTTTTCACTGGATTACCATTGTCTGCCTGTCACTCCTGCACCGCATCACTGCTACATCCGTTCCTCCTACCAGCCACTTTGCCACAACCATCCACTGTCACAGGAATAATAAAACCCATCTGCTGGAGTGACTGAAGTAATTGAACACGCTTACCTGGTCGGATGAGGTCACATTCCATAGTGGCGCAATCCTGAGCGATGTGGCCCACCTCCCTGCATGTCCAACTCTTCAGACGAAGCTTCAGTAAGAGGCTGGAATACTGGAGCCAAGCACACTATGAACCGCTCAGCCATGATCACCTCCAGCAGCCTGTCTTTGGTGGTCACATCCAGGTTCAGCCAGCCCATGGCCTAATCCTTAAGCCGATGCACAATGGCTTGGGGTGCTCCTCTGCTGAGAAGACCTCTTCCCAAAACTTTCAGCAGTAGCCCTCAGGGTTAGCCCATATGATTTAATAATTCGTCATGTCTTAGGGAGACAAGGTCATCGCCGCTGCTTGTGACTTCCCCCGTCAGTTGTGGTAGGAAGTAACTAGCTCACTGAGCCTGGGCCCAACCGGCAGAGGTCTCTGTTGCCAAAACACCGCCAGGTAAGCTTCTGGCTGATCCTCTGCTATCATCTTGGTCAGCCTCTGCAGCCTTGGATCTGGTCCCACAGTCCTGGAACACCCCTGCACAGCCACAATTAGTTTGCTGCAGGAGATCCATCATCGCCGCAAACTGAGTGGTATCCATTCTTCTCCTTTTTTTGGTGCACTGCTGTATGTGGGCAGTGCTAATGAATCCCACTCTGACACCACATGTGGGAAATTCACTGACACAGGGGACAGACCTTTACTTGAAACGCTGCTTGGCACATTTTCTGCCACAAGGTGGAATTGTAATACTGCTTGCCGAGCACAACCTGATACCAGCAATGGTGAAAGGTTGGCCATTCACTCATGGCACACACGCAGGTGCTCAAAATAATAATGAAAACAAAAGGCACATAGGAAAAGTTAATATAAAACACTTTGTGTGGTTGCCCAGGGCTCCCCAGCTATCTCATCACACGTCCCCCTCAGGTACGTCAATACTGATTGCTTATGTTTTGTTTTTCTTTTCTTTTCCGGCTTTCTCAATTATTCAGCAGAGCTCCCACTGTCTGTCTTCCTAGATGGGCTGGACTGAGGGAACAACAAAGCATCATTTTTATAGGCCCAGCAACCCCCCCAGCCCCACCTTCCAGCCACTGAGAAAGAGGGAAAGACAGCACACCCTCACCCAACCTCACTTTTTCGCTGCTATGATTGACAGGCAGATCCTATGGGGCGACTGCCCTCTTCCTGCAGAACCATGCTTGTGTCAGAGAGCCAGCACAGACCTCGCTCTATTACAGTCACGCTTTTTTTCTTTAAACAATATCAGCTTTTAATACGTATCACATCTCATAATGCTAAACAGCATACTGAAGTTCTTTAAAAGATGTCGATCTCATAAAATAATGACTTCAAAGTAAGGCAAAATAGCAAAATAAAGATGAAACCAAACCAAATATTTAATTTTTGCCTGTCACAGAATTACCATTTATAGGCCGCTGTTCTTTATTTTGCAGTAAATGTGCAACTTAGAGTCAGTATTGTTAATAATGTTTTTGAAAAGAAATATATTTCAAATGTAAACATAAAAACCTAAATATTAATATTAATGTAGCAACAATGTTGGATATTGCAGGATATTTTGAAATACTGCGACCAAAAAAATGTTTGTTATTTAACTTTGTTGTTATGCTCAAGATTCATAATTAAATATATATTGTCTGTGTGACAACCCTGGCATTTTACTGAAGACAACAGATACTTAAATGCACTGTTTGAGATTTGTGTTTTCTAAAAGAGGATTTATTTTTTCTAAAGGGTGTTTTTTAGATCAATGGAATAAAGCCAGTGCCATGGATTATGTTTATGGCATGAGTTGTAATCTGTAATCCCTTATATTTGATGATGTCATTGGTCTTTTAAAAGCTGCAGTTGCTTCTAAGTGTCAGGGATTGTACTTTTCTGTCAGTAAAGAGGACATGTCTTGATAACTGAAAGGCGACTCCCTGTGTTCCAGTCACATTAGGCACGCTCCGCTCGCGACATCAAAGCCAGCGGCTTTTTGTGTCATTGTTGTTTCTAAATATGATTGCTCTGATGGATGGAGAGATGAGCTGGGACACTCCGATGTGACCGGCAGGCTCCGCCATTGTTCCAGGCCGGTGTGATGCTGTGTCCATCACTATAGAAACCTAAGCAGTCTCCAGTGGCATGCTTTCATCTCGGTGACCTCTGTGCTGGTAATAAGAGGTCAAATCTACCCCCACCCGCCACCCCTAAATACACAGTTAACCTCAACAACAAACCTAAATATATATGGTCATAAGACCCTATATTTAGAGTAGGAATAGGTAATGGTATGTTAAGTCCATGCAATGTTATAGATTTTTAATACATCAAAAATAAATATGTTTTATTATTCAAGTTACAGAAAGGGGTCAATTTTATTGTACTGATATATTTTCCTGTCAAGGAAACAAACATTTTGCTAGTGCATCACTCTCCAACAGATGGCTCTTGAGCCGTACATGGAACACTGATCCCCGCAATGTGGCTTTTTTGATTTCAAGTGGCGTGTCTCATTCTAGAATCTTAATGGATTTGAAAAGACTACAGGGGTAATCAGTATTCTTTGGCAGAAGCAAGTACAGTCAGAACTGGTGTGTAAGTAAGACATGTTTGTTTGTTGCATGTTTAACCTGGTCTATTTTTTTTTTTTTTTTTTTTTTAAATGTTGTTAGTTTTATTAAATAAAATCTATATTCCAGTGTTTCTGTTTATCTGTCAGAAATATATACGTTTGTAAGACTCTTGAACTCCCTGCTGATCAATATGGCTTTTTTTCAACCAAAAAGGTTGGATAGCTCTGTGCTAATGCATTCATATCTATAGTATATGAATACATTTGAATGTAGTATTTAAAGGTTATAATATAATCCTAATAGTTATTCAAAAATGTCTTAATAAATAATGTATTTATTTTATTCAAATTAAAACTGCAGAAGTCACACTGTTCAAAATTGCTAAACAGGTGCAGAGCTTGATTAGGGAAGGTACTTCTGTATTGAATTTAGTTGTTTATAGGTTTGAAAGATATTTTACTCATCATAATTGTGTTATATAAACAGAATGAATGTTTGTGAAATTACTACAATACTCTATGACCATTCATGGTGTATCCTTTATGTATAAGAATTTTTTTTTTTTTAAATCTAACAAAATGCATAATTAATTATTGTTTTTTATTTGCTCCAGAGAAAATTGCAAGCATGAATTAACTAACAATGTAGCGTGATATACAAAGAGCATTATGAAACTGATTACATCATTATTATGTTTCCTGAATAAAGACCCTCCAGTAATACAAAATCAGTAACAGATCAGATAGGCCTGTCTGTTGTTAGGCATTGCTGAAATAACATTTTGTTATCTGGCATTGTTGACAATTGCTTAAAATGTTTCCAGTATAACACATTCAAATACAAATGTGAAAAAAAGAGTGCATGTGGGAAAAAGTGCAGTCCTGGAGTGGTATCTAAAGTCGGAGAAGTAAAATGAGAACATCTCCTGGTCTTCAATGTATGCTAATTGATCTGTGGGAGTTACTTGCAATTATGCAGCAAAAATCATAGTAAAGCAGAAAGATTGCAGGTACCCATGCATCCAACTCTGGTTGCATTGACCAACTGCAGTGTCTATCAAGACAGTGCTCCGGGAATACAGCACCAGAAATCACAAGCATATAGAGTAGAGACAAGTGTGTTAAATGCCAGAAGGAATGGAGAAGCCTCTTCCACTGCATGTAGTTCCAATAAACAGCATGTGCTTAGTGTGTCAGTAGTTATAGGTATGAGCTATATTATTATAAGTTTGTATAATTTTTATCCTGGGAATCTAGCAGAGAAGAGGTTGTCTACTCTTTGAATATCTCTTAAAGATCAAAGGCAATGCTTCTACTCTGAGATCATATGTCAGAAGATCTTATACTTGTACAGTAGTTGCTGTTTTAGCACCTGAAGGTTGTATTTCCTTCCCTGTTGTTTTAATGCCAACGCAAGAAGCCCATATTTTGAAGGTCATTGAGACATTAGTATTGCTAGCCTATGGACATCGCTACACTGTACCATGCAAGGATAAAGGGAATGTTAGAATGATTCAGTCTGTTGTTTGATTTAAATAAAACCTAAGAGCATAATTAATTCTTAGATATACCCATTTATAAAAGGTTTCTAATTTTAGGTTTTAACCAATAAACACTGATAAAAACAGAAAAAACCCTAAAAGAACAGTGAAGACTTGTGTTCACTGGCTGCCTTCTGGTTCATGGTTCAGTTTACTATAGTATGTTTTCACTTGCCCACTTTGTCACTTGGTTCAATTTACTGTAGTGTGTGTTCACTTGCCCACTTTGTCTCTTGGTTCAGTTTACTGCGTGTTTTGTTCACTTCCCTTCCCCTTGTTCATGATGCAGTGAGCTATGAAGATAGTTTGAGGGTACTGCATTTATTTAGCCTAACAAGGAGGAATTGAAGATCTTTATTGAAATCTTAAAAGGAGTTGACAAAATGAACCCTAACCAATACTTTAAGCACAGTAGAGAAACCAGGACAAGAGGACACAAATGAAGTAGTCAGATTTAAGACTGAGGGTAGAAAACTCTTCTTTACACAGAAAGGGTTGAGGGTATGGATGGGTTACATAGCCATTGTGCTGAATCACAGGGATCCTTTAAAACCAGACTTGGAAGTTTTGAGATCAACCAGCTACTAGGAACTGGATGAGTATTGATGGGCCAAATGACCTAGTTTTTACATTTTCTCATGTTTTTTGTGTTATAAACATAAACTATGATAAATGCATAGCACACACAGAGAAATACACAGTAAACTGAAAATGACTGTGCAAATTCACTGTTGTTAACTTGGGGAAGGGTTCTCTGGCTGGAAGAACAAAGAGTACAAGTCAGACAAATCCTTGAAGGCAAACAAGGCCTGGAGCCACAGGGGGAAAAGCAGGTCATTGCCGTATAAACACTGACAGGCAGCTGTCCTGTTAGCACCTCTGTGTGACTGGACCCTGAGGGGACTGTGCTCAAACAACGAGACAACAGCCTGGTGCTCTCAAGAATCTAAATGGGAATCTCGGTTATTAGGAATCAGTCTGTTCCTAAGTAGAGGGGTGGGTGTGTGGAATGGGTTACCAAGCCACATTGTTGCTACTTACTCATGGTGAATATCCAAAATTGTTGCACACCCAATAGTTCATGAATTCAATGACAAACGTTTCAACGAGAAATCTTTCTCAATGTCTTCGGATAGAACGACTGCTAGACAAAACATCTGTTTGTAGCTTTTATTGTGTTAGTGTTATTATTATTTATTGTGTTATTATAAGTCATCCAATAAGTTGTCCAATAAGGCATCTAAACCATATATTTACATGTGGTGTGCTGCTGAATAATGTTCCTGCAGAGGAAACAATAACCTTCATTCACCACATACCCCTTTCTCAAGTCATGATCTGAACAGTTAGTTATGTCTCTCTGCCAGTGAAAAAAAACACTTCCAAAATACTAAAACTGTCCTATTGTTTAAGGAATGGAAGAATCTTGTCATACCTCCCAGAAGACCGACTATCACAGGAGGATAAGAGTGAGTTAAATTGCTTTAAAAAAAACATTAAAGAACCCTTGATTGATTTATTTTCAATCATACCTTGACTGCTTTAGGAGTATCTACACCCCAACATGAACATGACTTTAGGCTCTAGTTTAGTTATACCTGTAATCCTCCAAATGGCACAGGGTGTAGCATCGTAGGCTTCTATGGTGTAGAACAAGGTTGACTTCTCATTTGGATTATGTAAATATCTGTTGTGAAGTGTAATAAGTTTACTTAGCTTTTGTATTTCAATTCCTTGTCAAAAAAGGGTTCTATTGATTAACATAATGGCTGAACAAATGGAAAAGTATATATATATATATATATATATATATATATATATATATATATATATATATATATATATATATATATATATATATATATATATATATATTGATATGAACTGTGGCAAAGTGGTTTGCAGTGTGCAGGTGTAGAGGTCATAATCTAAAGTTTGATGACAACAGTAAAGAAAAGGAGGGCTGGCAATAGACAACGATATGTATTTACTGTTCAATAAAAAAAACAGGTTGCAGTCCCAAATTTAGACAGTTATTAAACATACACAAGACACACACATGATCACAAGTCCACAGTGAGTGCTAAAGTGTAAGTGGTGAATATACAATTAATCCGTGAACAATGGTGCAGTGTTGTTTGGGTTTGTGCTGGCCTGTAGCGACAGCCCTGGATTGTATTAACCGTCTGATAAATAACAAACAGTACAATTAGACTTGACAAAACAAACAAACACTAAACGCTCACAGTTATATTTCGCTTGTCCTTTAGCATTCTCTTAACCATAAAGAAAGGAACAGATCATCCCTTCTTGTACCTTCAGTCACACCCCCTTGGTTAGCAAGTGCAGTTGTTTCTCCTCCAATCCGAGGTTGCCATATCGCTTTCCCTCTGGAGCGATGACTTAATGTTCCACAGCTGTGCCCCCTTTCTAGATGGCCGACTTCCACCTAATCCTGGGAATGATTTGTCAGGCCATCCAGTCCAGGGCACTCTGTTCCCTTTATACAATGCCCTCAGAGGTCAGGAGGGAGATTTATCATCAAGAATCATTCTGTTTCCGACTCTGTTACCAGTTTTCTGAGACAAAGCCCATCTCTTCAATGTTACAATTTATTTGAATATTCGTCACAGCCTGCGTTTTTTTATTTATTTTTATTCTCTCTAATGCCAAATCGGTCTGTCTTTATATTGTGCAGTCACACAGAGCTTCCTCCAGTTTTGACTACAATAATGTTACAGTAATGTATCAGTATATATATATATATATATATATATATATATATATATATATATACAGTGGAATTCTGTTTATCCACATTGTTGGGGGGACATAGGCCCACGGATGTGTGAAATCTGCGGGTAAATGAGATGTCATTGCGTGTGACTAGAATGCATGATAAAATACAGAAAGTAGTAATGTAAACCAAATTAGCATTTACTGAAGATGTAGGCAATGCAACATATTACAAAGACAGAAGAATGTTTTAAAATGTGTTTACTTTGACAGAGTTACTCCTAGCAAAATCAAAATGCGACACATCTCCAAACCCGTTTCCCTAGCTTTTTCTGTTACCAAAAATAAATAAATAATAATAATACAAAATAAATACAAATATTTCAAAACTACAAGATCACAAGACATGTTATGACGGGAATAAGCTGTTCAGCCCACAAGAGCGTACAATTTTCCTATTAACTAAATCGTGTGTCTAGCAGGTATTAATATCGCAAGGTATTCAATCATTTGTTCCATGCATTAATATTAAATAATGGTAGCCAAGTGTTGCTAGTTTTCTGGGATTTCAAACAAAAAATACAATTCTGTATTTTTTTTTTTTACTTTAAAACTAAGTAAACAAGCCTGCTGTGTAATTTTAACTTTTCTCACATTTCAACAAAATATGTACCAATAGAAGTGTTTTTTTTTCTTCGTAGCAGCTTATTTTTAACAATTTACTGCTGCATGTCGTTGTTTTGAACCTTTTGAACCATTTCAGTCAGGCAAAATATGTTTGCTGTGCTTCATTAAGTAACTGCCTCAGGCAAACTAATTTTATAGACTCGGCATCCTTCTGCTGCTCATACTAAGAAATAAACCCTCCCATCTGTAGCACTGCTGTCTTGGTGTCGACTGCACAGGTTTTAGACTGAAGCAGGCATCGTTGTGTGTGTGTGTGTGCAGTGCAGGGGATAATATCTATCTTATTGTCCTTAAGTTAAGAAGAAGGGAAAAATGTACTTATCTTAACAATTCCTAAGATTAAATTAAGGAAATGTTTAAACTGAAGATATTCCAGAAGCATCCTGTATAAGTATTTTGTTGAAACAGAAGAAGAGCTTCTAGAAGAAAGAGGGATCAGTTTATGCATGGAAATATACTGCTGGAGCCTATTTTAGTGGCATTCACGCAGAGCAATAGGGAACATTAACATTAGCAACAGGACCTGGAACCATTCTGAAATGACTACAAAAGATTACTAGGTAGCGGAAGAATATTTAAATGTCATTTTTATATGTATTGTCAAATGCATGTTTTTCATGGGTGTGTATGACAGTGTGCCTGTGCAGCCTGGCGGGTCTCTGCCAGTTTGTCTTCTCCATGGTTTATTTGCTTCACGGTAGACAGCCTTATTGCTCTTTGGCTCCAGGGGTCCTCTGGCTCTTGATTAACAAACCAGTGTTAGTAAACAGTCTGTACATCTGAACAACACCCAGACAGCCGTAGGGGCTCACTCTGCCTGTTCACACCCCATCGAGACATTTCCCAACTCCGGTACTGCACACAGGATTAAAATAGCTAGGGAGACTCGCAGGGAGCATGTCTCCCACTCAAAATAGTATGGGGTTTAATGATTCATACAATCAATCAATCAAAATATACATACAGTATATGGACCACATACTTTAATGCTCTTATGCTGTGCTGTGCTCACCATGATGGTTTGGTTATGACTGACTCCTCCCCCTTGTTGAGTCCCCCTAACCCATAGCACTAGCGTTGTTTTTATATGAATTTATGGAAGATTGTGCAGAAAATCTGCTGTTTAATGCATCTATTGCATTAAACATATGTTTGTCAAAAAGTCCAATATGTGGGTAAATTACACCACAGTCTTCGCACAGGTATTGTACCTCTGCCATTTTGAAACTCCCACCAAGTAAGCTCCTCAGAATGTTAGTTAACATTAACGAAGTGCTCTCTGTGAGCAGGATGATTGCAGGATGTAACGTCCTGGAGCGCTTTGCCTATTGAATGCACCCCAGCTTTTATAAACTATTAGTTTGTTTATGCAAGATGACTTACATCAGCTGCAGAGTCACTTACCACAGTGTCTTGCCCAAAACATGGAGCACAAGGAGGTGACTTGCTCAGGGTCACACAACGAGTCAGTGAGTGAGCTATGATTTGAACCGGGGACCTCCTCGTTACAAGCCCTGTTCTTTAACCACTGGACCACAGACTCACACTTGAACTTTCTATAATAACGGAACACAAACTCGGTTTCTAATTAAATATACTTTCAAAGGGCTGCTCCTACAAGTAGATCTCACAGTTTCCTATGTAATGAAACACATTATGAATGATTTTTTTCATGGCATTTTCTACAAAGTTACAAATATACTCATTCCAGATATTAAACTGAAGCAATTTCCACATTCGACTTCAAAAGTCACGTGACAAAAATTACATTAAAAACATGCTGATTATTGGGAAAGCAGCGATTGTTTACTGAGCAGCTTTATGTACTCAACATATTTACATTTAGACTGCCCAGTTACAGTACCCTCATTTTCTCCCCAATTTAGATTCCCCATCACAGGAAATCCCCCACAACAGCTCAGGAGAACTGAAAGTTAGTGGGCTTACTCTGATCCCTTAAGCAAGGCAATGGCCTCTTTACATCCAGTAATTAATTATGATTACAATGTACCAGCCCTGGAAGACAAAAGCCAGCCCTGAGGATGTCTGCTTGAGCTCACTAGAATCCTGGAGAACAGGTGCTGCTGTAGAGCAGTGAGGGGACAGTCCTTGTTAAACAGGTGCTGCTGTAGAGCAGTGAGGGGACAGTCCTTGTTAAATAGATGCTGCTGTGCCTTTACCAGATGAGCCACTCTGAGAACCTGTGTTTGTCTTTTATACAGGACACTGGGAAATTAAGGTAATACATATTATGTACAGTTTATTGGAATTATTTTCTTAGTTCTACAAACCTTGGTTATCACTGCTTCAGCCAGAAAAGAGTCTTTATCATGAAAAAGTTACAGAACTTGTACTGTAACATAATATCACCTATAGTGCTCAGTATCACACTGTAGCCATTAGTTTACACCATAAAACCACCACACAATTTGGTACAATTGTCTGTCTCAGCTTGAGGTCCAGGACTGAATGGCAGGCAAGGAGTGTTCAGGTCAGGATTGAGGTGTTTTCTCTCTCTCTCTCTCTCTCTCTCTCTCTCTCTCTCTCTCCTTCTTGCTCTCTCCTTCTCCCTCTCTCTCTTGCAGAGCTGTGAGAGGAATTCTCATGGCGCCCGGCCGGCACTGTGCCTGAGTGAGTGCCATTGTCCCTTACCTTTCATGAGTAGTCAATTCAGGTCCTGTCTTTTTCTGTGTGTTTTTTTTTTTTTAATTTTGGAAGTATGAATGAGGGTAATCGGGAAGGAATGCAGTGAAGTCAGGCTGCAGCTTCAATTAAAAGTAAATGGAATCATTAAGGAAGAATGAAAGCAATTCAGTGATCCAAAGCCCTCGTCTTCACCTGTCAGTACAAGACAGAAAGATTATTGAAGCTCAGCTATTATAGTAATGTTTATAATTGATGCCTTAAAGTGCTTATAGCTCACAAAATAGTTCCATAAATCTTACCTAGTGTGCAATTCGATACACGATGTAGGCCCTCAGTGTGTTTTGAAAGAAACATGGGTACTTGCATCAAATATGGATTTTTGTTTTAAAGTCACATCTGGCACTAGACTGTACTCACATGCTTTCAAATTATTTCAACAACAAATACAAAAAGGAATATCCAAACTCTGGGAATGTCAGTGTTCCAATCCCTGTCAACACATCTCCCTGCATCTCAGTCCGAGGGATCAATATTCCTGGACTATCTCATCCCAATAATTTTGCTTTTGACTAAGGCTACAAACTTAACCCCTTTTTTAACCTGAGTTTTCAGCCCTGAAATACTCTACACTCTTCCAGTGGTCAGGTCTAGAAGACCCATATATGCAATAAAGTGTATTTGCTCAAAAAGATGACTTATTGATTTATTTAATAAGATGTTACATGTCTTGTCTAATGTATACCAAACATATTTATGAACCAAGTACAACAAGAAAAATAAAATCAATACAAACATATTGTAATGAAGTTGCCCTTTTCGTGGTGTTTAAGGTGGCACCCCTCACCAACACTGTTGTGTGTATTTCTTTTTCCAAAACAAAACAAAACCTAACCGGCCTCGGATTCCTAACTAAACACTTAGATTCCTGTCCAAATGGCTGTTTATCCCAACCCAATCCAACCCAACCAAACACATGTTCTTCTTTGTTATAACACACAGTTTATTTTTCTCATTCTCTCACTCACTCACTCACTGCAGTTTGTTCTCTCCAATTCTCCATTCCACCACACATTTCTCCCATTTTGCTTTTAAAGGTTAAACAATCATTTCATTAACCTTCATCTTTTAAGCATTAATTTTACAATTTAAGAGGCCTTCACCAACATGGTCTTTTCGTACCTTCACCTTTACCAAGATGGAGTGCACCTCCGCTAACCCCAGGGACCTAAAGCCTCCAGATTCTGATTAGGGGTGTACACTCCACCACAGTATTTACAACAAAATCTCTGTAATGGTGTGTATGGATTCTTCCTCTCTTATTGCCGAGTAATAAAGAGACCAAACGACCCAAGAAGGCAGTTGGCACACACAACATGGCTTGGCTCCTTGCACACATGCTGTTCACATCTGATGCGTGTCATGGAGCTTTTTCGGTCCTCCTTCGAAGCACACTTCCCCATTGAGGTGATGCCGATTTTCTGATGCCACGGACTGCTTTCTTGCCTGCTTCCTCCTCTGTGGTGTGACATTTCCCTTACAGATTCTTGAAGGAATAAGCTTTGCTTGTGTGTCAGCCCTTCTCTTGATTCTGGATGCTGTGATGTGTACAGCAGGTAATCATTCAGGCTAGCTTCATCCAGAACATTGTACCACAGAACCACGGGCCACCTTTTGGATTGAACCATCTGCTCCATCAGGTCAGTGCCATCTTTTGTACCGTTGTAATATTTGATGAGATCTGATTTATTTTTCTGTCTCTCTTCATCTCCTGACTTGTCTTCATGCAATGTGCTCAGCAAGATTACAGTCTTGCCTTTCTTGGGTACGTAACTCACCATAGTGACTTTTTCTTTGAAACCAAACTCAGTATTGTGAACTTCTCGATTCCTGGAAATCTTCATCGCAGCAGGGATATCTAGCTTGTTTTGGTGGAGCATTCCTACAAGTGTCAGCTCTTTCTTGAGTATTGCTTTAGTACTTATGAAGATGCGAAGCATCTGCTTCAGGATCTTTGTCTGGGTCATTGGATTCAGACTCTTCATCAGCATTCAGAATCCCTTCTTTCTCCAACAACTCCATCACTATTTCAGAAGTCAGGTTAGCAGCATTGCGTTTTGACATACTGAAACACTGAAAATAAAAATGTTGAAATATATGTCAGTATGGACATCTTTCTGTGTCACAGTGACAGTTACTATTTCAGAAAGGGGTCTGAATAGATAAAGAGTGTGTGAGTTTGTGTGTGTTGTGAAGGGTGGGTTAATACACTCTCCTACTTTTAAGAGACACAAAAACACAGTTTTATAAAACTATTTTGCCAACACAATTGTAAAATAAATAAATACATAAAAATCTTTTGTCACTTTAAAGTTGTTTACTGGCATTCTTTCAAGTACGTTCTAAATAAGCAAATCTTCAAAAGTGCCCACTAACGGAACACAGATTTTTGTTATGCTTCCCAAACCATCTGTTTTCAATTTAACGCCTAGGGAAGATTCGACTCAATCTTGGGAGTACCCTTGCCTGTCTGCACTGTACTGTATCTGTTATTCTCAAGGTCTTCAGAAGCCACAGTGTAGCAAGGTCACTGATATCAGTTCAAATAAACTCAGAGATGTCTCAAACACACTGCCTGGACCCATTATTAGAACCTGCCATCACCCTGGTGTGGAGCCTGTTCTCCTGGTGTGCGGGGGTTCCCTGGATTACTCTGGAAGCCAAATGAATGCTGTAGCTTTCTTAAGCATGGTTGTGGATCAAGCAGCCCAGCAATGCTACATTTGTACCCCGATGCTGAGGCTACTCTGAAAATGATAATCCATGGTTTGAGGAGCCTGACGGAGACTTCAGGAGCCTGACTTGTAGGTCTCTCTCTCTCTCTCTCTCTCTCTCTTTCTCTCTCTCTCTCTCTCTCTCTCTCTCTCTCTCTCTCTCTCTCTCTCTATATATATATATATATATATATATATATATATATATATATATATGTAGGGTGGACATGAAGCATCGTACTCAAAAGTATTTCCGAGGCCTCGCCGGGGAGCCTTCATGTTCAGTTTCAATTTGGCCTATAGAGGATATTTTCTCCACTAATTGTGAAACACATTCATTGGTATGCACTGCGCTTTCTTCTCTCCAATGTATCTTTTGTCTGCATTTTTGTAGAGAAAGCTGGTTAGTTGTTTCAATATAACTTGTGAATCTGGTCCATTCTTTGATATTTGGGTAAATGCAAATGTGATGGATGAACAGTTTACTTAAAGTTAGGTTGCCTGCCGATAAATGTTGTATTTTCAAATGAAAATCAATTTAATTGCTGTTGTAAATTTACAAAGAGTTCCTTTAACATATTGTCTGCCACGCAAATAACACTTGTGTAAGAAAGTGTATGTAAATGTATTATCCATTCAATAGTAATACTTACTGTTTTAGGTATTTTCAAAAGCATATGTTGAAGAATAAGCTCTTCGTATCTGTATTCTATTTTATCAGGCCTCCATTAACCCTGTTTGGCTATGACATCTTCAAGATTTCAAACATGTTGTTCATTTTTTTTTTTGGACTAATGATAGGTTCCTGTGTTATTCCTACACTGTACATTTGTTAAAATAAAATGGAAAATATCCTAGAAAAGAGTCATCAGCAATGCAGCGATTGAATTAATATGAAAGGAGATTAAAAGAAAAATATGAAACCAGTGTCATTTCATAAAGGGTGATTATAGCACCTATTTTTTGACCGTGATAAATTTAATTAGTCATTTAAGCACAGTGGAAATTAGGGCCCCACATTTTTGTGAAACTAAAGGCTGTTTTTGATCAGAATGAAGCCTCCATTAAATAAAATGTTAACAGGGGGATCTCAGGAGTGTTATGCTGCCCCCCCCCCCCCCCCCCACCCTTCAAGTCAAATGGACCTGCAGACACCCCATGAACAGGTCTGGGAACCAAAAATAAAAGTAGTGTAGCCAGCGTGTCTCAATTAAGTGGTCTCTTGTCTTCTTACTACATTCTCTTTAAAAATAATTCATTCTTGTGTCTTTTTAATGTTTAATTGGGTTCCCTCACCATATGAATAGCGCAACAAAATGTCTAAAGCACGGATCCTTTCTATTGACAATTAAAGGGGGGGGGGGGGGGGGGGGGGGGAGAATGCAAAAAGAAGTCTCTTAATCCTACTAAAATAACACAAGAGATTGTTTTTGTCGTTAAAGTAAAAAGGAGCCTTATTTGTTCTAGAGACAGTTATTGTGAACAAACCCCCCCAGTCCCAGGCATCCTGTCCAGCACTGTCAATCCCCCTTCCCCTGGGCCACAAGCTCTCTGATACCTTGGGAAGCTAGCTTTCTAAGGAGCTGTGAGCCTCTCTCAACCCCAGGGAACCGAGCTGTATCTTTGCCCCTGGCTCCCCTTAATGACCCCTTGCCGTGCGCCCTATTGAGGACTAAGGAAGCATGAAAAATTGGTACAAACCAAAGTGGATAGGTGCCAGCTAAGTCCCCTTGTTCTACAAGGCCAATTCTCTTCCTTTCAGTCTTCCAGCTTTATTAAACCAAGTAGGTTTTATTGGGTTATTTAATTTGCCATGCTACCCCCCCATTTCTCCACCTTCACTACTTCCCCAATTTGCAGACTTCATCTACTGCTCAAACAGGAAGATTTAGATTTATTAGCCACAGCGACACACACACACACAAAGAGAGGGGAGTGGGCTCTTCAACAGCGATTTTTATAATTGGTGAGGACAATTAGCCTTCTCTTTTACAGGTTGCCCGTCTCCCTGTCATTTTAATTCCAGTTTTTCCCAGGGGCATTTAAAGACATCGTTCAGGAAACCAAAGCGTTTAGCAGCTCTGGGTAGCAGGAATGAGTAGGTTTGCGCAGTGGTTAGAGAAAGTGCTGGGCTGCAGTGTTACCATAGCCAAATCTACCATGGGAAATGAATCCCATCGAATATGTTAGGTAATTAGTGGATCTTGCACCAATCCAGCAGTGTTCCAGCCATGAAAGATGCCCCCTTGAATTATGGAGCAACATAGCCTAGGGAAACGATTGCCACTCTTATTCAGGGGATGTGTTTTAAGGTTAAAGGATGATCTGCATAACTGATAAATATGATGTTGCCTTTTCAAAAAAGTACAGGCTGTAACTGCCTTAACTGCTGTAGACAGAGAGTTTTCTTTTAAGATATTCCAAAAAATGGGGTGATCTTATGAAAATAAATAAAACTGTGCTATGAACAAATTATACAAAAAGGTCAGTCAAACAATGCATAATAGGAGCTGAAATACCCCTTTACTCTTAAAAAAAAGTATGTAATTGACTTGGCCAATTTAATCTAGTATTCTCTGAAACCATCCCATTCCTTTCCAGACCCTGGGTACTCACCTACAACAGGACCTGGCCATGCCACTTTGATAGCCATAGATTATATAGGGTTATATTTTATTGTTTTTATTTATTACTTATCCTGCTCTAATATATAATGTGGTGTTTCTAGATTAATTACCGTGAACTGTTCCAGAAAAAAAAGCCTTTTGAAAACGCTTCTCAAAGCTGAACAAGATTAAATGTGATGGAAGTATGTCAGTGTTACACATATTGTCCAGCTGCTTCAATTGATTTTCATCATGACATGGTCGCCTTCCCCTACACACTTTTCGACAATCAGCTTTGAGAAGTCTATTCGGAAGAATTGTTTTAAACATATTTGCTTGTCAGCAGGGCCAATACTTAAGTTAACACTGTACCACTCTACATTATGAATAAGAATGGTTTAGTTTATTAAGAAGATAAAGGGAGAACAGTGGGTGTCCTTAACATTCATTTGGAGAAGTGAAATAAAGATTTTAACTGTTACATTAAGATCAACAACTGTAATTACCAATAGCAACAACAGCTCCTCTGTTGTTTAACAGCTGCTCGTAATTTAAAAAATATTTCACACTCGTAAAGAAAAAGTTCCAGTTAGACTTTTATCATATAATGAATTACTATAACTAGCATTTGTTTCTTGCACGGAATGGTCATTCATGACTCATTAACCAACTGGATTTATGAAGAGTTTAATTTAACAAGACAAAATTTTACGTAACTAGCGTGGACACAAGCATGACTTTAATTTGTATCTTCAAACTCAGTCATTTCATTTTTAAGTCTTTGTGTACATTAAGAAAATAATTATTTTCTCTGTAGAGCTGTTCCCAGAATGCACTGATACACATACATTCAGTTCTCTTTTATATGAATTTCAAGGGGCCAGCAGAAAAATGTGTCTTATCAGTAATTTCTTCTCTTTTAGATAATCACATGCCAGGCCATGAAGTGTTTTTTAAGTAAAATATAGGATATTATAATCAACTCTAAATCATACTGGAAGCCAGCATGGGAGTTATGTGGTCACTTTTGAACAAGCTGTAACGGTGAAAAGGCATGGTCTGGTAACCCAGCAAAAAGAGCTTTGTAGTAATCCAGTCTAGAGGAGACAAAAGTATGAATTAGCTTTTCAGATCCGGCAATAAGACAACACCTAATCTTAACAATATTTCATAGATGATAAAAAGACAATTTCACATTACAGATATGAGCCTCAAAACATAAACCAGAATCAAGTATGAATCCCAAATGTCTGGTCTCTGATTTGGGGTTTAAAGTTAAATTAGTCAACTCTGCACTTTTTTGCGTGATCACTATGGCAACTCATAGGATCTGTGGTCCCCAAACAACAGTAACATACAGTACAGAGGCACTAATATTAATAAGTTTCCCAATATCCTTCACACTCGGCTGTTCATACTAGGGCATTTAGTTTTATTTATATTTTTCTTCCCTGGTGAGGCTCCAAGATAATTCGCCACAACAGGAAATTCATGTTAAGTGAATTCGTATTATGAGAAGCAATATACAAAAGTGACTATTAAATTTTGCTGGAACCTTGTAGAAAATTTGTAGGAAAATCAAGAAATTTGTCTAATCCAAGTTTGTTTAAAAAATAATTTACTGTACTTTACTTTTAAATGGATTTCATTTCACATCCTCCAGAAAAAAACTAAAATATCAACCCGGAGCGTAAACTAAACATTACATAATAGTAAACTTACTTCAGATGTCATCTATTCTTTGAATAACAGTTTTTTTCATCCTTCAATAGGGAGGATGGGACTGACCGATTGGTTTGATAAAGATAGACACCTTAGCTGCCAAAGAACTTCCCCTCATGATCTTGCGACCAAGAACTAAAGTAAATAGGTCATCCATTGTCATTGGTTTATTTTGAGAATATTTGACTGATTGTTGAGTTTCTGTGAGGAGACATGGAATGACAACAGATAAAGTAAGTCCCGGTACCCAGAACTGGCATTAAAATAAGTCCTGGAACTGACTACCAGCAGAATGTCACCCCTAGATATCTACAGAACTTTTATTTTCATTTTTTTTTCAATACCTCAGTGAGCCACCATAAGCAACACAGGCCAACAACATTGTAATTGATACTATAAATTGATTTAAATTATTGGATTATTCTTTTCAATCATCTTGTGTGTGCACTGGCAAGACAGGAAAGCATAGCCCAGCAGTCCTATGTTATTACACAATCACCATTCAGAAATCACCAAGTCTTTTAAGAAGTACTTAAGTAGGGTGTAGCCTGGTAATACTACAAAGCAGAATATTTCTATAACTAATGTAGTGGTGGTAATACAAACTTAGTAACTAAGCCACATTTGTGAGTGGAGGCTGCCATTGTCTCTCTCCACGCCTTGAAAATGTGTAGAAGAGCAAGGTAGTTAATTGAACTGAGGGCTATACATTCCTTGGGCTCCCTGGTGGGTCTCCTCTTGTACTCTAATGTGATAGAGAAGGCTTCTCTAGCTGAGCCTCAGGGAAGGTGAAATGCCTGACAAGGCCAGAATGGGACCCTCCAACCCCAGTGAAGGCTGCAGCCTGCCAACTTTTTTTGTCCCTGGGCCTGGAGAGACGGGGCCAGGGCCCTTCCGAGACCCACCCTCCCTCCAGCCGGCCGGCCAGGAAGAATAGCTAATTAAGACAACCCCTCCCCTCCCTGTTCCTGCAGAGGGGGGTAAAAATAATCGTCTTTTGAAGGAAGCACCAGGTGGTCAGCTAAAGAGGATGACATCATGCTTCTGGACAACTGGACTCAGAGCCGAAAGAGAGATACTGCAATTTCTTAATCTTTGAAAGTTAGTCTCAGTCACTCAACATTTAGTTCAGTGCGTGCCAGATTTTTTTTGTAAAGGGAAAATGTATGATGTTTGTTAGAGAACTGAAATGAGCATACATGGTTATTAATATATTCATCTATTGATTCTTCTTGATATGAACAAAATAGCTAAATCAGCACATTTAATTATATATCCTTATAGCAGCTTTTTAAAAGTACCAAATAACAAATATGATAACTGTGATGAGTTCTGTATTCTTAATGTTAAAAAGTTCAACAATTAAATTGATTATTGAGTTCAGTAACTATAATATTGTTTTATTGTTTTGTCTTTTGGAATGTAAACGTTTTGTATTGGTGGTTCTGAGGGTGGAGTTTAACAGCTGTATGGATATTGGGGAAACTACTGTATATTCTTTGCTCTGTAGGGTTGGCTAAAAAAAAAAAACACAAAAAAACCCTCGTATATTTGTATGTGTTCTTCAATAAATTACGACCGCTGTTGGGACGCATTTTATATCGGCTGCACTTCTTTAAAAGAAGGTACCCCCATTTAGACTTCAGATTTGATCATTAGTCAAATGGCTGCTCCCGTCATCACACCCTTTGTTGTTCTTGGTTTGGAAATTGTGGCTTCAAATGATGCCATGATGTGGCAGATGAAGATTTTTGACTGATGTTCAGACTGCCAGAGTGGGTCAAATACTCAAATCTGAGGATACATAAAGAGGAGTAGCTGGACAATTCATTGTGCACCTCAATCTTATAGCGTTCTATTTTAAATATTACTTCATTCATTTCCTTTGAATTAGCTAAGCAGAGTTTTACCCCCAGTAGTTAATTCAGAGGGTTACAGAATATGAAATGTGTGATACTCAAGTAGAAATGCTGGCCACATTATTTTACCGAGTCAGAGATTGCCTTAATTTACTGGTTAAAATTAAAACTTCTAGTTTTTTCACTCAGGTAACTACTACAAACATGACATTACCATGGCTACAGATCAATGAGAATCAGAATCATTTTTCTCAAATAAAGTGCTCTTATTTATTTTATCTGCTATTGAACATTATACTTTTTAGGGCTTTTTTAAATCTAGTTTATCAAGCTTGGGTGTCAAGTTGCTCAGATCAGAAGTGTATAGTCTACAGTAGACTCTAGACTGAACCAAGCCCCTAGTGGACATTATTATCTCTGCTTGTGAGAATACTGAATGGCAGGCTGAGAGTGTACAGGTCAGGAATGAGGTTCTTAAGAGAAGGATTACAAGTATCTGCACACCCTTAACAGGACTACAAATTTAGGGACTGACAGTATTAAACAAGCAGTAATGCTGCATTATAATTTTAAAACAGCTTTGTTCCACATTTAAATATTTGTGGAGAAATTTCTATGGCAAAATGACATTTCTTCAGTGTCAACTGCGTTCATACGTGCAGCCTCTTGAGGTTGACCAGAAGCGTAGCAATGAAGTATCTGCGATTTCAAATATCTGCAATGATACAATTTCCTCACTAAAAGCTTCAGCCATTAAAAAATCGAATTCACCATAATGTGTGTGTGTGCTTCATATAGGAAAAAGTGGGAAGATTATGGAAATATGTCTTAGATACAATTTACTGAAATTATTTTGGTAGCTCTATGCAGCTAATGCATTCAGGTTATAATTGTAATGTGTGTGTAAAGGTACAGTTTAAGGCACAGGGGATTGTAGTAAAATGGGCGCCCACTGGTCTGACTATACAATAAACAGCTGTCGCTTGAAAGGATGGTTTTTGAGGCAAGCATTCAAAACAAGTTTTATTGCAAAAAAAAAAAAAAAAAAAAAGTGTCATATTAATGGGAAAGACAAGCTCCCTGACCCTTTAGAATTCTGTCTCCCTCTGTGCCATAGTGTCATTATCATGGTAATGATACGACTAATTACTGTGCCAGCATTAACAATCTGCACAGGCTGGGGGACTCGCTCTACCTTGGTTTCTGTTTTGCTTTATTAACCCCTTTCTTTCTTTCTTGAAGAGTACGTAGCTGTTTAGTACAATTATTTTGCTCATACTCTCATTATGCACATACACCTATAAAACCTGGTGGATAGGGCTCCCCAGGACCAGGGTTGGAGACCCCTGCTCTGTAAAATAAACATATAAGTCCTTAAATCGAAGTTTAAAAAGGCATATCATCTGTTTATATAGAACCTGTTGTGGTTTAATTGTTTAGAATGCTGTGTCATTGACATTCTGAGTGTAGATCGACACACTCATTGAAATTATAAGTGTAGTTGCTGCTAATGGATTCCAATTGGGACGTGATTTATAATGCAGTATTACAAAACCACACATTATATATATATATATATATATATATATATATATATATATATATATATATATATATATATATACATACATACATACACACACACACACTGCTTTGCCAAAGTCTTAGACATTGCATTTTTCTACACTGATGCATTATGAGCATCAAAATTTACTCAAAGCCTCCACTAGTGTTTTCTACTATTATAACAACTTTGACTTGCAAAAAGAAGGAAAAACACTGAGTGAATTAGCTTGCATCACTTGATTTTCAAGGTGTGGTATCCGAAGCATAATCAACAAGTACAGAGAAACATCATCTGTAACTGACAAACCCAGGACTGAAAGACCCCAAAAGCTGTATAACAAGGAAGAGCAATACTTGAAGATAATATCCTTAAGGAATAGAAAGAAGACAAGCGTTGAATTGACAACAGAACTGGCAGAAGGCACAGGTGTCGTTGTGCATCTATCAACAGTCCAAAGCACCATTGTTCCACTGTCCAATTTCTGTGTTCTTGTGCATATTTATTTATTTTAGTCTTGTTTCCCTTTCTTAACAGAGGAATATGATTTAATAATCATCATTCAACATCCAGGAATGAACCTTTTAGATGTACCTTTAAATTAATACTATACTGCAATGCAACACACTGTACATTGGTAAACCAAGGCGTTTAGCAAACTGCGTTGTGGAAAATTTGTGAAGTATTCGAATCAACACCCTACATTTCCAGTAGCCTGACATTTCAACAATGATAATCACACTGCTGAAGACATCACCATCTGTGGGATCAGTCAGCGCTGTGGAACAAATGCTGCTTGGAAACAAAGGGAACGTGAGTTCATCTTTAAACTGGGAACTTTGGAACCTCTTGGAATGAACATTCTATTCTGAGATAATCTTGACATATTCCACAGAATTCTTGAAAACGTTTACTGCACTGTGTTTACTTTTTTCTGAAGAAGGGCTTTATACTAGAAGTATATATTTAAAATAAATAGCAATAACACATTAACTATTTTAATATTAAATCAATGAATTCAGGGATTATTTTAACTGGCGGATCTTTATTTTCATTTTCAACAGACAGTCCTTCGATGTGGATAAATTTCAAACCCTGTTTTTGGCCTCTTCACAACTGTCTTTTTAGTTAGAACCTTGAGGCTGGTCTCTGTTGTTTTCTACCATTCCCACTGTTAATGAAGAGGCTACAGGCTGTTTGGATAAATCAGACACAACAGATCGGTAACTGGCATTTCTTGACTAAACTCATTTTCAAGGAAATTGGGGTCCAAATCAAAACAACAATAGAATGTTTCGATTTTTAGAACTAATTTGATGGCTCTGAAAAGAGCCTTGGGTTATTTTGCTGCTTCTCTCTATGGCCGTCCTTCACCCCTTCCTTCCCCACTGGCTCCATCTGCTGGGCCTGCCTCCTGCACAGATGTGCGGTCTCCTATATGATGTAGGATATAAGAAAATACTTCAGAGATATTTTTGTGCTACCTTTCTCGCCACATAAATTCATTAAGATATGACGGAATCATTTCTTCAGTTGTTCCCTGCATTGTTTTGAACAGTTTTTTTGCATGGGCCAGTAATTCTCCACGTTGTTAGTGTCAACTCCTGTGTCAGGGTCAGTGAAGTGCTCTGAGTGATTTACTGTTCCCTTTCAATTCAAAGACGACCACCAATGACATAACGTAAGTAGGTCTACCAATAAGTCCCTACCTCGGATGATGCACTTGGTCCCGCCCACCGAGGCAATAAAAGCATTATCCTGAAGGAGCTATTTATTTTTTTCCTTCTCAAGATGGTATGGTAAGACCTCTGTGTTGAGCTGAGCGTGCTGATAGAAAAGAGCTTCTTGAGTTGAATCAAGTCGATTGTATTTCCCTTATATTCGTGCTGAAATCTGGTTTGCCGCTTTCCCGGAATCAACAACTTTGAAAAGACCAAACCTTTTGCCTTTCTGTCTTTCAGTGGCCTCCTCACTTGCATGGTAGGCCACTCTTTGTTATCTGTCTGTCGTGTGTGAGCGACTGCCTGTGCAATCACCCGTGAGTGGTTGTCTATTTCTTTCTGAGAGTACACACTTCCTACACAGGGCTAGGCCTTGCTTTATCCTTGCTGTTGAGTGATTCTTCCAGCCGTGCTCTCCTCCACGGTTAGACCTTTCCGCTTCCCCGCTGTAGAGTAAACCTCGACAGGCTGCATAGGCCAGCCCACCTCAGTGAGTCGAGCCTTGTAAGCAAACAGTGTGCTCTCCCCTATACTATCTATTCTACCGTGGTTTTTGCTGTCTGCTGTCTGACTTCGGCCCTTGTGTCATATAATGCATGCTACATGCTGACCAGGTGTGTGTGACTGCGCGGTTAAGGTAGGCACAATTGCGTAGCTGCCCCCCTTGGTGCTTCTGTACCACGGTGCATGTGTAGCCCTTGATACTTGGTGCACTACAGCGTTACGGAAACGTATCTCAAGTGGACATATACAGCAGAGGCGCAGGCAACTCACCTGTCAAACATGGTGAGTGTGCTATGTCTCCTGTCATGCAATCTGCTGCAAGCTCTTGGCCAGAACCTGGCTAGCTTGACTGTGGCTTGCAGACAGTGTGATTGTCACAAGCCAGGGTCCCAGATGCAGATAAGGCTGCACTGCTAGAGGGACCTATATCCCCGGGACATTCCTTTGGGCCAGCCGTGGAGGAGATCCTGCAGAGATCCTACGGGGAACATGAGGTGTCCCGGCAGGTGGCTGCATTGCTCCCTCCCCGCACTCCTGCTTGAGACAGGTCAAACCGCTAGTGAGCTCCTCAGACATGGACTGTCATGGCTCCGCTGGTGACCTAAGGCATCGCCTAGAGGGCACACCAGCAGCAAACAACCAAGCCCTACCGGCAGGCAGAGGGAATGCAGCACGTGGCCAGCCCACACACCAGCATCCCAGGAGGCGTTTCCAGGGCCAGAGTCCTAAACAGCCTCCTCAAACTCCCCCACCTCAGCCTAAGCAGCCCAAGCAGGGCCCCTGAAGGCTGGCGACATCAGACCCTCTTTTCGGCACAACAGCTGCATTACTGGTGCGCTTGCACCTTAGACTCCTAGGTGCTCACCACCATGCAATATGGTAACACACTTAAATTCCACTTGGGACCTCCACCGTTTCGAGGTATCACAAATACTTTCGTGACAGACCCTCTCCAGGCCTTGGTACTTCAGAAGGAATTGGCCGCCTTGCTGTGCAAGTGAGCCTTTCATCTCATAGACCCCACCTCCCATGGAGAGGGGTACTACTCAAGGTATTTTCTGGTACCCAAAAAAGATGCTGGCTTTCGCCCCATCATAGACCAGAGACTCCTCAACGGGTTCTTAAAAAAAAGGAGGTTCAAGATACTGACACACTGTCACATTCTCCAGTCCGTCCGGTCGGGCGACTGGTTCACCACCGGATGCGTACTTTCACGTTCCCATTTGTCCAGAGCACAGGAAGTATCTCCACTTCTCTTTTCAGGAAGAGTTTACAAGTTTGCTGTGCTGCCATTCGGCCTCTCCCTAGCTCCTCATATGTTTTCGAAGTGTGTGGATGCTATCCTGACCCGTCTACAGCTGCAGGGGATCAGAGTAATAAACGACTGGCCCACATGACGGTCGTGACAGCATCTGGCGAGGCTGGGCCTCACCAACAATGATGCAAGGAGTTGGCTTACACTGGTGGAGTGCACAATGTACTTGGGGCTCCAGCTGGAATCTAGTACGATGCGCGCATACCTGTCAGATGACAGAGTTGCAGATATCCAGGGTTGCCTCTCCTGTTCCAACAGCAATCGCAGGTCCTAATGTGCCAGAAACTATTGGGTCTGATGGCCGCAGCCATATTGGCCACTCATCTGGGTCTGCTACGCATGCGCCCAATACAAGCATGGCTCAATGAATTCCACCTCAACACCAAACGCGACAGACACTGTCGGCTGACTGTGTCTCATGCGTGTTCAGCAGCCCTATACAGGTGGAGGTTGACCTCTCACCTGCGCGAAGGTGTGTGAATGGGAGTAGTGTTGAACCACGAAGTGGTGACGACAGACGCCTCCAACTTCGGTTGGGGGGCGGTCTGGGAAGGCAGAGGAGTATGCGAATCCTGGCTGAACTGCTGGACATCCCTGCACATAAACATGCTGGAGTTGCCAGCGGTCTCCCTTGCTCTCCAGATGGACAATATGACAGTGATGGCATATGTCAACCACCAGGGTGGCCTACGGTCCCCGGGGTTGCATCGCATGGGCTTCAGACTATTGACATGGGCTCAGAGGAACTTGCTGTCCCTACGGGTGACACCGGTGGCACATTCCCGGAACAGTGAACTGGGCATCGGACCTCCTCTTCAGGAAGGGTCCGTATCCGTCAGAATGGCGACTCCATCCTCAGATAGTGGAGCGCATTTGGGAACGGTCGGGGAAGCGCAGGTCGATCTCTTCACCTCGGTAGAGACGTACTTCCTCCACTGCTTAGGCAGTCCACTCGGTGTAGACGCTCTAGCGCATGAATGGCTCAAAGCGTTTCTGTACACTTTCTCACCTATACTGGTGCTCCCAGCCTTTCTCGAAAAAGTCTGGTTAGAGGAAGTGCCTGTTCTCCTAGTGGCCCCCAAGTGGCCCAGGAGAATCTAGTTTTCGACCCTGTGCCAGTTGTTACACGGCCAGCCCTGGGAGATCCCAATGTGCATGGATCTCCTGTCAGGTGAAAGGCACTCTGGACCCAGGAACCAAGCAGGTTGTAGCTATGGGTCTGGCCCCTGAAAGGGACCGCTGATTAGCCCTAGGGCTATCAGATGTCATTGTGGGTATATTGCAGAGTGTTATGGCAGACTCCACTAGGTCTTTGTACACCTATAAGTGGAGGTATTTCCAAGTTTGGTGTCTGGCTGGAAGCCATAACCCAATATCTTTCCCTATGTCAATTATCTTACAGTTTCTGCAAGAACCTATTGATGCTGGTAGGTCACCTTTCACTTTGAAGGTGTACTTAGTGTATTTTTGAGGAAAAACTGAGTGAATCATCCCAGGAAGGGGCCTATTGGCAGCTTTGGTATAGAAAGCACAACGATAACTACCCAATTGGTAGGCATATCCCGTTCATAATGTCATTGGGGGTCCTCTTCTCTTTCAGGGAACCAGGGTTACGACACGTAACCTAACGTTTTGGAATGTATAGATTTCCAGTCAGGGTTAAAATTTGATGGTAGGCTGGCCACTGATTGCTATGTATTTCAGATTTAAGTGAGCAGCAGTTGCGGTTACTTTTATGTCGTTATCTTTTGTCAATAACATCATTATGACATTTATCACATTTAATTAGATTTCTTAATATATTACATTTTTGAAAAAATTCTATAGTTTTAAGGAGGTCTGACACAAACTAACGATAAAGATGTTAAACACTGGTGTCTCAACGGGGTATGTGTCGCCATCATTATTTTTATTTTGTCGGTTCTAATTTTTTTTTTTTGTGGCCCTACTAATCTCCACCATTTCAATTGCTTGGCCTCTAAACTACACCTATGCTGGTGACGGCATTGTTAGAACTCCCGAAGCACAGCTCTGTCCTGAATTTCAGCAACACATTGGAAACTAGTCCCGGTAAGCATCTTATCCTGCTTCCACTGTGTTTGTTCTGACAGCTCTGGCTTAGCCTCTGTTTTGCTGCAACAGGTTATAGCAGGACGCAATTCCCCTGGGTCCTAAAGCATAGCCCATCCCCAATATTGCAGTCTAAAGAACTGAGAAAACATTTGCAGATGGGTGAGTAGGAAGTACTGGGAAGCACATGAGTTGCTCTCTGTGTAATACCCTCTTCAGACCTATTTGTGTGGTTTTGTAAGCCTAAAATTGAGACTGTTTTGTCCTTGTACTTCAGAATAGTGTTAAACCTATGTTACTAGACTAATTGGGACCAGGGGGTGTTGAATAAAATGTTAAGATAATTCCAACTGTAAAATTATTTATATAACTTTCCCAATCAAGAGATATAATTCAACCCATTTACCTGTAAATATATAACATATGGCACTGTTCTGTAAACACCAGAGATTGTGGGCTGATAACACTGTAGAACACAACACAGCACACAGGAAGACAGGTTACCAAGAGGCTGTTTGGATAACAGAGGTGTGCAGATAATCAAGAGTTTACTGCAAGGGTTAAATTCATAATTGACAAGTTGTGTTGGACAGCCCTTTCAATAGTCAAAAGTTTGTCTTCTATTCAATTTGAAGGTCGGCTAATTGGTCCTTCTTTTTTTTTATATTTTCGCCAGTGCATACCAAAGTGCAAGAGAAGCTTTGAAACTTTAACAATGAAACATTTCCAATTTAAAATACACAGTGTGTTTTGTATAATTCTCTGTTACTGTTTTCTAATTGGCTAATGTCCTTTGCAATGCAAAGTGGGTCAATGTACTGTTTGAAATGGCGGTTACAAGAAGTCATAGTTTGGGTGGCTTTCCTGGTAAAGGCACGACCGTGTGGTGTGCAGAGTGAGTCGTACTGTCAAGGCAGTGCAGGTTCCTGGCTCTGAAGTTGCAGATTTTGGATGGGGATTCCAAAGGAAACATTGGCTCTGGTTCTCCCGCATATTAGGCAGGCAAAATACTGTATTGTTGGATCTGTATGCCATAGCGATCTTGTAATTCCTCAACTCAGAAACAAAAAACATTATTTTAACCTAACAATGGTTCTGTTTGTTATCTTGGTTATTTGCATATCCTCTTGTATATAGTTTGAGCTAATAATGTTAGGTCGCATATACCACTGTATAGGCCTGTTGCAGATATAGCTATTGAATTTTTACAAAAAATACATAAAAAATAACTAATCAGTTTTTCCAAAGGGGATTTTTTTATATAGAAAATCTAAGCTGTAGTGCATTATCACAAGAGGATTATCTCTGCATCGCACGGCAGCTGACACACACAACCATTTTATATACGGTATATGGTGGATGTTGTCTTTTACTTTGGTACTTTGGGTCGATAAAGTTTTTATTTAGAAAGAGTTTTGTTAGGTAGCATTTAGCCACACTTGCAAAGTTTAATCCCAAACACTGAAATCAATCATGTTATATGGAGTTATTTGGAGTGGGTGTTTTTTCAGAAAAATCTTGTATCTGTAAGTAAAGTTGTTTGTGTTTTAAAATGTTGAACTATTACAAAGTGTAATAGGTTTTTAGTCTATATGTTTTTATATTATGTACACTTCTAACAGTGTTTCCATGCTGAATCAATGTTATTTATTCAATATTGAATTGCTAATGCAGGGATTATGTAATAGGTGTTTGTGTAGAAATGGCAGTATATCAATATTTTTAAGAAAAATTCCATTATTAAAGTTGTTTTTAATAATGTATAATGGCAGTCTATTGAACAGGTAGGTTCACTTGTCAAAGTACATTTTATTTGTTTAACAATAAGCATTTTGACAAATGCAGTTGTATATTTTTAAGTGATTGCGCCAATGTGATGTAAAATGATTATGCATTCCATTATTGCAAACAGTTAATTTGTAATGCTTAAAGTATATTGAATAGTTTTTCTTTCTTCTGCAGACTAGAAGAAAATGTGTTAAGACACATCCAAAGACAGCATCACACAGTGCCTCGATTCTGTCCAGGGTGTACATGCTGTCTCAGAATCGTTCAGATGACCACCAGTACCCATTCACGTCAAAAAGAAAATCCAGGGTGACAAACATGTAGTTAGCTGTCAGTTGAACTCTTGGATAACACCAGTAACAACTCCTAGCACTGTCCATGCACAAAACTACATAGGACTTGTTCTTATATATATATACATACACACACACACACACACACACACACACACACACACACAGGTAGTGGACAAAAAAATGGAAACACCAATGTAAAGTCATTTAATAGTCTACAAGCCTCTGGAATTCTGCAGGAGGGATGTGGCACCATTCTTCCACGAGAAATTCAATCAACTTACACCTGGTTGATGGAGGTGGAAAATGCTGTCTCAGGCTGAAATTGCTGTCTCAGGCATCATTCCAAAATATCCCATAAATACTCGATTGGGTTAAGATCTGGTGACTGAGAAGGCCATGACATATGGCTAACATCAGTGTCATGCTCATCAAACCTTTGGGAGACCACACGTGCTCTGTGGATGGGGGCATTGTCATCCTGGAAGACATCCCCCCCCCCATGCTGCAACATGGGGTGAAGATGATCACTCAGTACCATTAAGTAGTGATTAGCATTGACCTTGACTTCTAAGGGAATGAGTGAGCCCAAACCATGCCAGAAAAATGTGCCCCACAACATTACGGAACCACCAGAGCCCTTCACTGTTGGAACCAAGCACTCAGGGCTGTCGAGTTCTTTAGGTTGGGGTCACATGTGCACTCGTCCATTTGTCGAGAACATGATGAAGGATGATTCATCTGACCATATCACATTTCTCCACTGCTCGGTAGTCCATTGCCTGTTCTCTTTGGACCACTGGACTCGTAGATGTGCATTGCCAAGTGTGATGAACGATTTGTGCACTGAAGCCCGACTATGGTATCCCGCTTAGAGGAGTTCTCGGCAGAACATTTTTGATGAAACTGGCTGCTCGCGCCCCAGGTTGAAATTTGTAGTCAATTGATCTGCAGTTGCTCGCCTGTTTTGCCTTACACTTCAAATGAATACACGGATATCACAATCCAGGAGTATGTGCTTCTGTCCACTGTTGCCCTTTGCTGATGATATCTTTCCCTCAGAGTTTCATGCCCCTGCTTTCAATATACTTGGTGTCCCTCATTTACCCAGGTCTTTCCATTTTTTTCTCCACTATCTGTGTGTGTGTGTGTGTATGTATGTAGTATGTATGTATGTATGTATATATGTATATATATATATATATATATATATATATATATATATATATATATATATATATATATATATATATATTAGTAGAAGAGGATGGGAATGAGAGCATTGAAGCTGAGGAGGAGCTGGGTGTTATCTCAGGTAAATGTGTGAAGCTACTGCAACACAACACACTTAAAACAAATCAATCTGTAATACTCCAAACTACAGATTTGGCATTATACCACTGAATTACTTTTGATATCTAACAGTATGTGAAGCTTTCCTACAAAACAACAAATGGTGTAATTATGAGCCGGGTGAAATGTATGACTATGTGATTATTTAATTTGCATATAAATTGATTTTGGTGGGCTAGTCAGTGCATATTGCACCTTACACCCATAGTTTGAACTAGGAGCAACCGTCTAATTCTATAGTGGCGTTTCACATAATATTCAAAATGTAGGATTCAGCACATTTGAATTGCTTACTGTGCTAAGATTGTACATTGCTTGAACAGCAGTTAGGTACTCTGGTTACCATAAATGTGTTTATTTAGAAAAAAAAAATAGGCATTATTTTTTGTATGAAATAAATACATACCTCAATGTAGCAATTTTATGGTGCCTGTTTTTGTAGGGTCAAAGACGAGGTTTCACAAATTAATAGGCTCTCTCCAGGATAAAATTATGGTTTGTTACTTATTTTTTATATATTAGTTTTATATTTGATGTAGTATCCATTAATTTCTTGATAGTTTAAAGAAAAGCTTACGAACAAGGAGGGTAACAGTGTGCTAATATACTTTTTAAATTGAATGATTTTTCAGGATCGGTCCTCCAGAGGAAAATGTGTTTCCTACCACCAGGTCACATTTGCTTGCGGTAAAACAAATGCAATTTTATATCCTTCACTACATGGTGTATAACTATTGACAAAAATCATTGCTTGTCCTTATGTTGCATGTTTTTGCATACAGCTTCCCTAATCCTTATTAAAGGACATACTAATGGAGGAGGTGCTGAGCGAGGGAGCCACTGCATATCCCAAGCTCTCCTTGGTGTGCAGATCCCTGGGATTGATTGTAATAAAGTGTCACTTTGTCTGGCTAGACAGTAGCTTTTAAAAAAACAACAACTTTGCACTGGAATAAATATCACTGTGATTGATGTTGAGATTTTGTAATGAGAATGTTTTCGCGCATGTATAGTAAAAATGTTTTTTTTAAACTAGGTGTTATGAATTGGAATAGATTTCATATGGACTTCAATAAAGAATTGAGATCACAGATGTCAGGAGAGTGGCACCTTATTTAAATAGTACAGTGCTGGATTTGCTGGCAATGGACAGAAAGGCATCATGAAATGATTTTATAGTGAATGTGAGCACCCTGGGGTTTGTTCTCAGTTTTGTGCCATGCAAAGTTTTTAAATAAATAAATACATAAAAACATCTGTAAATTGTTAGAATATTTCTCATTTCTTTTTCATTTTTTTATTCATCGTATATATTTTTTTAATTTCTTCTCTTAATGTTAGCCCCTTAAGTATGTAGCTTCTGTTTGTCGCTGTCTTATGATTTTGTAAATGTGTGTTCTTGCTGTGTTCTTGCTGTGTAGATAAGGGTTGTGAAGGTTTACAATAAAAGCATAATTTAGGAAACATATTTCATGAAAGCATATTTCTTTGGGGGGAGGGGAGGGGGGGACAATAATAAAAAAAATTGCAGTTACACACACTGAGGCTAATGAAAAGCACTCTGTCAACCTAAAATGAATGCCATTGTCTAAGTATTCATTGATCAAACTGTACAGTAAGCTACTTTCAGTACAATGATACTTTTTTTCTATAAATATACAGTGCTGGACAAACATCTGCACACCCTTGACAAATAATATACAATTAATTGTGGCCAGTCTAACACACAAAATATTAATGAAGATATTAATACATTTCATATCAACTTAAAAAATCACACTGGAGTTTTTTTGATGAGGGCAAATGATTAAACTAAAAAGATATTTAGTAAAGGGGTTAAATGTTGTTTACCCAGTTATGCAGATTACATAAACAACTGACCAATAGTATATCTGAATGTGCTCCAGTTTGCCCTTTCCAGACAATTCCAATTTGAATACCTGGTTTCAAGGCTATATTTTTATATCTGCTCATTGAATGAAATTGTCATCTTTTTTACTAGAACACTCAAAGACTAGACTTTTGACCTGTAGGAAAGTATTTTGGAAGACAATAATCTTACTTGGTCATGGCAAATAGGCAGTATTCTCAATATTTGAGAATTTGACACCTGCTTAACTAAAAGATCACATAGCTGCTATGTATAAGGAAATATTTTTTCAATTATATTTATTGTACATATAGATCACAAAGGAACATTTTAGTTTTTTTGAACACATTGTGTATGTGTACCCTAACCTATTTCAAAATTATATATATCTTTAAATAAGAAATCTAAAATAAACATTGGTTAGTTTAAGATCCAGTATTGTCTTGAAAATGTATATTTCGTGATTAAAGTTTGAAATGCTTCAAAGATATTACAGCTGCAACTTTTGGAAACTTGGTACACCCAGTAATCAACTGTAAGCATGCTGACCACACCCATTATCAACTTCAAATCCATGAAAGATTTGATTTCATTTATGTTTGTGATTATACTAGCGCCATTAATTTGACAGGAGAACAGATTGGTTTGAGTGCCTATAAGCTCAAACAATTCATTATCCAGTGGCTTTGATACCACATCGGGTTCTCAAATTTCCACAAGTTTCGCTGCTGAATTATGCCTGAAAGCTTATTTTGCTCTACCTGTGAAAGTGAGATATTGTTATATGTGTGTGTGCTAGCCCATAATTTCCTGTTGAAGTGCAAGAACTGACTGTAAAATGTAACTCAACAGACATGGAAAACTCTCCTGCATTAAGCTTCAAGTGCCTTCAAAAGTTAAATTAGTTTAACGGAAAAAATTGTTTGAGCCAGCTCAATATTTTGATTGATTAGTGAAGTATTCAAGTGAGGAGTTTTTGACCATCTGTGTTATGAAAACAATGTGTTTCTACACACGTACAACCAGGTTTCCTAATCGGAAAGAATTACTCATAACCAGGGAGGCAAAAGATATGTGGAACTATTATTTGACAACAGTACAAATTAAAAAAAAATAAAAGCAAAAACATATGAATTATCCTTTTAAATTAGTTTTTGTTTAAACAAAATCCAATAATATTTCAAATAAATGCATGCAAAAAAGTAATACATGACTTGCATGTTTGCAAATGAGGTATCTCTCTTCGCTTTCTTTTTTTAATTTATAGTGCAGATCCATCTGTTCTGAGCAGTTGGGAGTTCTCTTTCTCAAATATTTGAACATACTGCTACTTATGCTAGCAATTCTAACTTCTCTTGGGGTTCCTAATGCCGGTATTTGAATTGAATACTATCTCCATGGTTTCCAGTAGCATCTCTTATCTCTCAGTGCCTTTAGAAAAGCATTGTAAGGCATATTAAAACATATGGCAAACTGTGGTAAATGCACAGTAACAACGGGAAAACTGCAAAACTACAGAGAAAATTTACTTTGGTAAACTTTTATGAAGGTTAAACAGTTTTTTTTTTTAAGTTGAGGCCTCAGCAAAATGTTACCGCAGGTTTATTCTAGTAATACGCAGACACACCAGTTTAGTTGCTGTTATTGTAACAACAGACTTCCACAATCAAACGTACTGTCTGGTGCCTTCTGTCTTTTAGATATGTTTAGGATTTTTAAAGCTATGTAAATGGGATCAGGTACCGTTAAAAACTCAAATGTAGGTTTAGTTTCCTGAAATTAAAAAGTTGACTAAAAAGCATCAAATACATTAGATTAAACCAAGAATATAAGAATATAAGAACATCACAAAGTTTACAAACGAGAGGAGGCCATTCGGCCCATCTTGCTTGTTTGGTTGTTAGCAGCTTATTGATCCCAGAATTTCATCAAGCAGCTTATTGAAGGATCCCAGGGTGTCAGCTTCAACAACATCATTGGGGAGTTGGTTCCAGGCCCTCACAATTCTCTGTGTAAAAAAGTGCCTCCTATTTTCTGTTCTGAATGCCCCTTTGTCTAATCTCCAATTGCGACCCCTGGTTCTTGTTTTTTTTTTTTCAGGTCAAAAAAGTCCCTTGGGTCGACATTGCCAATACCTTTCAGAATTTTGAATGCTTGAATTAGGTCACTGCGTAGTCTTCTTTGTTCAAGACTGAATAGATTCAATTCTTTTAGCCTGTCTGCATATGACATGCCTTTTAAACCCAGAATAATTCTGGTCGCTCTTCATTCCACTCTTTCTAGAGCAGCAATATCCTTTTTGTAGTGAGGTGACTAGAACTGAACACAATATTCAAGATGAGGTCTTACTAATGCGTTGTACAATTTTAACATTACTTCCCTCGGTTTAAATTCAACACTTTTCACAATATATCCGAGCATCTTGATGGCCTTTTTTTATAGCTTCCCTACATTGTCTAGATGAAGACATTTCTGTGTCTTTTTGTCTAGATCATTTTGAATGACATTTGCCACTCCTCTTATTTTTGTGTCATCTGCAAATTTAACAGGTTTGCTTACTATACCAGAATCTAAGCCATTAATGTAGATTAGGAATAGCAGAGGACCTAATGCTGATCCCTGTGGTACTCTACTGGTTACCTCGCTCGGTTTTCAGGTTTCTCCTCTAACCAGTACTTTCTGTTTTCTACATGTTAACCACTCCCTAATCCATGTGCATGCATTTCCTTGAATCCCTATTGCATTCAGTTTGAGAATTAATCTTTTATGCAGGACTTTCTCGAAAGCTTTTTCAAAATCTAAATAAACCATGTTATATGCTTTGCAGTTATCCATTGTCGAAAATCAAGCAGGTTAGTTGGACACAATCTCCCTTTCCTAAACCAAGCTGACTGTCTCCCGGATACTGTTACCATATAGGTCATTTTCCATTTTGGATCTTATTATAGCTTCCATAAGTTTTCATATAATATAAGTCAGGCTTATTGGTCTGTAGTTACCTGGGTCTGTTTTGTTTCCCTTTTTGTGGCTCTGTATTACGTCTGCAATTCTCCAGTCTGTCGATACAACCCCTGTGTCAAGAGACTGTTGCATGATCTTGGTTAGTGGTTTGTAAATAACTTATTTAATTTCTTTGAGTAATATTGGGTCGATCTCATCTGGCCCAGGGCATTTGTTTATTTTAAGAGCCCCTAGTACCCTTAACACTTCTGCCTCTGTTATGCTGAAGTTATTTAAAACTGGAGAGGAACAGGTTGACATGTGGGGCATGTTGTCTGTATCCCCCTTTGTAAAAACTTGTGAAAAGTAATATATTTGCTATTTTTCTATGATTTTTCCATTTGTATCTCTTAGACATTAAACTTCCTCTTTGAATGTTCTCTTGCTGTTATAATATTGGAAACACACTTTGGAATTGGTTTTAGCCCCCTTAGAAATGTTCATTTCTATCTCTATCTTGGCCTTTCTAACTTCCTTTTTGACTTGCATTTGCAGTTTCAAATACTCTTTCTGTGTACTTTGTTTTTGATCACTGTTAAATGCTCTGTAAAGTGCCATTTTTTACTGATTTTTTTTCGCTGTAAACTTGTTTTCTTTGTCCAGATTTAACACCTGGGCTTCAAGACTGTTTCGTATGTATAGCGCTACCCCTCCACCTCTTCTGTCCTGCCTGTCTTTTCTATACAGTGTATACCCACAAATATTATATTCATTCCCATCACTCTCAGACAACCAAGTTTCTGTAACACCTATCACATCATAGTTACTTGCTAATGCAGTAGCTTCAAGTTCTAACATTTTGTTTCTGATACTTCTAGCATTTAGATAAATACATTTAATGGCTGTCTTACCGGACTTGTTTCCCTTGTTTTGATGTGGTCTCCCTACTGTATTTTCCACTAAAAGCAACTTGATTTTCCTTGTTTTCCTTTTGAATCCCTAATGAGTATTAAATGGGATAGGAACATAAAGAAATCTACAAATGAGAGGAGGCCATTCGGCCCATCTATGCTCAGTTCTGCACTAGCCAAAATTTCTGTCAAGCTGACTGAGTTTCTTAAAAGTTTTACCGTACAGGGAAGGGCAATATTGGTACTGCTGCCTGCTCTGTCAACATCTTCTGTCCGCACAGGTTGAGAACTTCAAAGACTACTCAGAGATCAATGCTGGTCAGAAAAACAACTTCATGTTAGGATTCCTTTGTTGTCAAGGGGACCCCCGGATTATGAAGGTTAAAAAGATTTTCAGTGGCTCTAACCATACCCTTACAATTTATGCTTGAGGGTGCTTTACTTGATTTTTTTCATATACGATAAATCCTACTTTGTGTATACAAAGTCTCTTGAGGACTAAATAGATATTTTTTTAATCCCAAAGTTCCATTTTTTGACTATAGTGAAAGTTTCAATTTGACTTGTGATCGATTGGGATTTAGGAGTTTATTTATTTTTGTGCTCTTCCTAGATATTAACGTTAGTATTGGTGGTGCCTCTCCACAAATCAAGTTGAAATCTGGATGTCATTTTAATCTGTTGATTTGAACTGCAGTTCTGAGGGGAGATCGGTGAAGACTCACTGTCTTATTACCTTCCAGCAGTCATATGACAACTGTAAATAATAAGGCTGTAAACTTCCAGCGCTCACATGACAACTGCAAATACTAAGGCTGTAAACTTCCAGCGCTCACATGACAACTGCAAATACTAAGGCTGTAAACTTTTGTAGTTTTTACAGATGTAAACGTTTACTACTACTAAAATACTAATATATTTTTGACCTATTTAATGGCTGGTATAGGAGGACACTCAATACAGAGAACACATTACAACATGACAGTGAATTCTCATTAAAACGAACTCGGATTAGACTGATTTCCTGAGAGTATGGATTTTGTACTAGGTCCCCACACTGAGTGTGTCAATGCCGTTTCCAGACAAAATGTGGAAGTGTTGAAAGCACAACTGTATAAGGAAAAGAAAGATTCCCATGAATGAAAAATGAAAAAAAGGATACAAGGCTTGTAAACAGCAAACTATGGATACAAGTTGTTTCTGATTTGTTCAGTACCCTGATGTCCTGATTGTTCAGAACCTGCAGGTTTCAAGTGCAGTTCATTTGACTCTTACAACTATATCTTCAATAACATGCACAATACTTTTAAATGTATAATACTTTTCACTGTTCTGTAATTGAAATTTGATTTCAGTGTTACTGTAAACTCAATAAAAACTAATACTATGTTGTGGCAGAGCAAAGCTCTGCCCTTTAAATTGGCAGAGATGGGGTTAACTTCCCCTACCTGCCTGGGTTTATTATGTTCAGGTGGCTGGGGTTGATTAGTTGATTAGGTTGATTAACGATCAATCAGCGCCCAGCCACCTGATATAAAAGGAGGCCTCTGCTTCTCATTTGGGGAGAGGGAGCTGAGGAAGCAGGTTGGTTTTTTTTTGGGTTGTTTAGAAAGTTTGAATCCAGTGAAGGCATTGCCCAGCCTGGAAACTGTTATTTTTGTAAGTTTTGCTTTTTATCTTTTTTGTGTTTAAATTGCTTTGTTTTGGCCCTTGTGCCCTTTCATTTTGTGTTTATTTATAATAAAATAGTTATTTTTTTGAACTGCAGTCTGTCTCTGGGCCTCTATCCACTCGCCAGCCTGCCACATATGTATTTGTCTTTAGATTCCTCATAATGCAAATTACTGATAAATTAGTAAATTACTCCCGTTTGGTAGAGTTGAACAGACAGATTGAACAGATACATTGTTATTGGCCTTTAGCCAACCAGAGCCCTCCACACATGCACACACACACACACACACACACACACACACACACAGTCCTTTCCCTCTGAGGTGCTGTTCATATCTGAACAGTCACGGACCCAGCGGTGCGCTTCACGTGAGCATTTCTGTGAGCGTCCTTTCATGGGCTAGGGTGACGGCTACTAGCACCGCTCTGCAGGCCCACTGTGCCTAACAACAGAACATTAAAAGAACATAAACAACCAATCACAGAACTCTATCACTCTCTCTCTCTCTCTCTCTCTCTCTCTCTCTCTCTCTCTCTCTCTCTCTCTCTCTCTCTCTCTCTCTCTCTCACACACACACACAAACAATTCTGGCTGAGAGCTCTCAGCTGTCAAGTATTGCGTACAACACAACACAGACTGTTAAAATATATTGTCTTTAACCCAGGATTTGCATATCACAGGAGAGTAGAAATGAGTATACTCTGAATCCTTTATATGGAAGTGGGTAAACGCTATATTGCCCAAATGGAAAATGGGTAAACGGCTTTTACCTGCGCAACCTTGACTACACTACTGGATAAAACTATTTTCCAGGTTCCAGGTTAGGTGACCTACAATCCTGCTAGCCAGCTAATCCTTTCCCGGCCCCAAAATGCACAATTAACATTTAGCCAATTATTTAACCAGGCTAACCATCCACGGCTACTTTCAGGCATTGAATATACTAACATGCACCATGGAGGGGAATTGGAGATAGAAAATAGCACCCATTGCTGAGCCACCAACACCACTGTAGGGTGTAAAATCCACTGTGGCCCTTAGGGGGTGCTATGGTTCACCATTCTTCATAATAATTATATTTAAGGGGCAAATACATTTAGCTCTAGAACAATTAGACTAATCTCAGGTCCAGATAGAATAAGCTGTGAAGATAAGTTAGGGGAACTAAATGTATTTAGCTGACAATAAAAAAGAACTAGCGTAGACTTGACTGAAATTAAAGATCACTATAACCAACAGGTAGTTGCACAGAAACCAGGACCAGAGGACACACAGTCGGAAATGAAGTGGAGACAAACCAAGGACAGAGAGTAAGAGACACTTCTTTAGACAGACAAGTGAAGATATAGAATAGGTAAGCTAGCCATGTTCTTAATGCTGAATCTTTGGGATTCTTTACGACCCAACATGACAAACTTTTGGGAACAATCAGCTACTAGAAACCAGACGAGCACTGATGGGCTAAATGGCCTCCTCTTGATGGGCTGAATGGCCTCCTCTTGATGGGCTGAATGGCCTTCTCTTGATGGGTGGAATGGCCTCATCTTGAAGGTTGGAATAGCCTCCTCTTGTTCATACATGTTTCTTGTCCTCTTACAGTATGTTCTTATAAAACAACATATAGCCACTATACAATAGCTTGGATTCCGATAGTCTGTTCAGCCAGGTTATAAAATGTCTTACCTCTTGTTATCAAGAGCAATATTATCACTGCCCGCCTCGCCCCCTTCTTCTATGGAAGATTTTTTGTTTCTTTGTATTTAATACATACATTTGGAATCTGCAGATATTTCAAAGACAACAAAGGCCACGTGATCTACCACACAACAGATGATTAGATATCACAAGGATATATATATGTGTGTGTGTGTGTGTGTGTGTATGTGTATATATATATATATATATATATATATATATATATATATATATATACACACACACACACACACACACACACACACACACACACACACACACACAGTCGTGAAAAAGTATTTGCCTCCTGTCTGATTTTCTGCATTTTTACATATTTTTGACACTGAATGTTATCAGATCTTCAACAAAAATCTAATATTAGATAAAAGCGACCCTGAGTGAACAAATAACACAACATTTGATACTTATTTCATTTATTTATTAATTAAAGAAAGTTATGCAACAGTCAATGCCCCAGTGTGAAAAAGTAATCCCCCCTTAGACTCAATATCTGGTTACGCCACCTTTAGCAGCAATAACTGCAACCAAACACTTCCTGTCGTTATTGATCAGTCTCTCACAGAACCGTGGAGGAATTTTGGCCACTCCTTCATGCAGAACTGTTTCAACTCAGTGATATTTTTGAGTTTTCGAGCATAAACTGCTTGTTTCAGGTCCTGCCACAACATCTCAATGGAGTTTAGGTCTGGACTTTGACTAGACCATTCCAAAACGTTCTTGTTCTTCAGCCATTCTGATGTAGAAGTGCTTGTGTGTTTCGAATCATTGTCTTGCTGCATGACCCAGCTGCGCTTCACCTTCAGCTCAAGGATGGATGGCCTGACATTCTCCTGTAGAATTCTCTGATACAGAGCAGAATTCATGGTTCCTTCAATGATGACAAGTCGTCCAGGTACTGATGCAGCAAAGCATCCCCAAATCATGACATACCACCACCATGCTTGACTGTTGGTATGAGGTTCTTACTATGGGTTGCAGAGTTTGGTTTTCGCCAGACATAGCAGGGCCCATGCTGGCCAAAAAGTTACACTTTTGACTCATTTGTCCATAGAACATTGTTCAGGAGGAACTCTTGAGGATCATCCAGGTGCTTTTTGGCAAACTTGAGACGAGCATTCATATTGTTCCCAGTGAGCAGTGGTTTCCGCCTTGCTACTCTGCCATGAATTCCATTTTTGCCCAGTGTCTTTCTGATGGTGGCGTCATGAACACTGACCTTAGCCGAGGTGAGAGAGGCCTGCAGATCCCTGGATGTTGTTCTAGGGTTCTTGTGACTTCCTGGACGATTTTACGCTTAACTTTTGGAGAGATTTTGGCAGGACAGCCACAACTGTGGTTTGGTGGAGCCCCAGAGCCTTAGAAATGGCTTTGTAACCCTTTCCAGACTAATAGGCATCAAAAAGTCAGAAATTCAGGAATTTCTTTTGATCGTGCCATGATGTGCCTCTAGAACCTGTGTGTTGACAACTTCACTCTGATGGTAAGGGTCAGATTTATATTGGGCAGGGCTGGCCCATATCAGGCCTGATTGTTAACCAAAGTAATCAAACAGCTGACCCTAATTAACCCTTTAATTGTGTTAAGTTAACTAGGGGAGCAATAACTTTTTCACACCTGAAGATTGCATGTTTGATTAACTTGCACACCAAACAAATGAAAGAAGCACCAAACTTTGGTGTCATTTTTTCTCTCAGACTCCCTCTATATACTACTACAACCCACAAAAAGATCTGACCAAATTCAATGTGAAAAATGTGCAAAAATGCAGAAAATCAGACAGGGGGCAAATACTTTTTCACGGCACTGTATATATATATATATATATATATATATATATATATATATATATATATATATATATATATATATATATATATATACACTCGTTTGTAAATTTTATTATAACTTTATGTACCTAAATTGGTATACATCGCGTGTTGCTCAGACAGGGATATTTGTTCTGAATTTATACATAACAATGTTTTGCAACTTAATGTTAAGGTAAATAAGACCTTGTTTATAGACGGCCCAAAAATGTACTGACCACAAAAAACGGAGAAGAAAAATCACTCGCATGCAGTCTGAAGAGAATAATCTAGTCAAAGCTGATATGATCTGTATGTTCTAAATCCAGAGGCAATTTTTTAACAGGGGTTATAGTCTGCCATGCGGCATCTAATTCAAAACAAAGCAGTAAAGAATTCCGAATATCAAACAGCGATATGAACAAAAAAGAAAATTTCTCAAATGCTATAGAATTCCAAAGATGCTTGGAGAATACCTTGGAGCTCAACGAAATGGTCTCCGATGTGTGACAGGCTCTATCTGTAACGTGATCCCTGTTTTTGATGTGAGTGAGGTAATATTTCATTAGGATAAACTAAGGGGTATGAATAGCGATTAAGCAATTAAAACACACAAAGAAATGTGGTGTTATTATAGGTAAACTATTGAATATCCTACCCACAGGTAAACAGGCATTTTGAACATTTTTTGATACTTCTGCATCAGGTTACTGTGTCTATGTTTCAAGATACTGCACTATATTGTAATAATTCTGCATACAAACTACAGATACGAGACTATGGTGGGTGAACTATGCATCGGCTGCAGAGTCACTTACAACAACGTCTCACCCGAAAGACGGAGCACAAGGAGGTTAAGTGACTTGTTTGGGGTCACACAATGAGTCAGTGGCTGAGCTGGGATTTGAAGTGGGTACCTCCTGGTTATAGGACTGTTTCTTTAACCACTGGACCATACATCTATCTATCTATCTATCTATGTATCTATATCTCAAATTTGCTGTCAGATTAACAGGGGCCTATTTGTTAATTCGTTTTCTTTAATTGTTTATTTTTTTTTGTTGTGGTGAAATATATATATATATATATATATATATATATATATATATATATATATATATATATATATATATATATATATAGTTTAAATTTCAAACATTTTAAAACGTCTCGTGCATTCAAATGTGTAATTTAAATGTGATATGAGACTTCTTTTTAATACGAGATATTATCTGCATTTTCTATTATGAATTACCCAAATTCATAACCAGTAACAGGTAACAAAAAATACAGATTAGTTTTTTTTTTTTTTTTTTTTTTTTTTTTTTTTTTAAAGAAAGCGTGTTTTATGTATTTATTATAAAATCATGCAATAAATGTATATTGTAAAATACTCAATGGGAGACATTAATGGAACATCTACTGTAAGTACTACAGCATATGTATTTATACATCGGCAAAGGAATGGCGTTTGATGTAGCCATAGACTAATGAATCTAAATGTAATTAGGGCGTGTACTCGAGTGTAAGTAACACGGTATAAGTAACGCGCATGCTATGTTCATCTCATCCATAATGACCGTTATCTGCAGTAGATTTGTGTTTGTAAATCATGTAACAGTATGAGCACAGCGCTCCAGAAATGAAGGGATGTCTTTAGGACCTAGTGGAGTTGCTTAGTGGGAACATCTCTGGAAGGGGGGGGGGCGTGCTGTCAATCACAGTGAAAGTGACAGGAGTGGGCAGTACCCACTGACACTTAGTACCATCAGAGGGGGATATTTAACTTGGGATTTAGTTCGGATCGCAGCAGAGAGGCACATACACACACTCAGTGTGCACAAACATAGCAAAGGAGAGCGGATCTCAAAGCTCTTTACACAGAAGCTACTGTACCAGCAATCAAGAGGATAAAAGCTCCCCCGGGGATTGGCACAAACACTAACCGACCTAGAGTCTCCTCTACTCGGATTGCAGTCTGGACATGCACCGATGGCACTGCTCCTAACTTTTGGATATTGAACCCAAGCAACAATAAAAGGACATCAGTCTCACAGAAGGGGGTATAGTTTTCTGCTAGGAATAAAATGACAATGTTTTATTCTGAAAAAAAGAATGGCAAGCATTTCAGCTTGTAATTCCATGGATATTGAGTATCGCATTTGCTTTTGCAGTTTATGCAGCTATATCTGTTTATAATATTATTATTTGAAAAGGTCACATCTTTGACTATTGCTGGAATTAATTCGTTTTGGAGAAAAAAATTAAGTATCTACCCAGGGAAAGTTGGTTTGCAACGCATTATTTTGATACAAAAAAGTCCATACCAACAATTTCGTGGGAACATTTGTAAAACCAGGGATCACTTATGAAAACAAGGCTGGTGCTGATTTAAAAACGTATTGGATTGTCTTTTCCTTTTATTACATAATATCTAAAGAAAAAAAAAAAAAAAACTATTTCTCGATTCTGGGATTTTGTTTGCTTGTTTTTGCGCCCCAAATTTATTTCCCCTCTGAAAGATGCTGTAACCCAGCTTGCTGTTTCGAAACCGTGTCATACTATAAAGTTCGAAACGTTTTTTAAAGACGTTTTTTATACTTTTGATTTGGAGGTAGATTTATTTATTTATTTTTTTTACTGGGCAACACTGATCCATAGAAGAACATTTCATTCCAGGCTGCAATCCCACGCCAGCCCCTGTCATCCAGTCTAGACAATTTGTCGTGACTTTGAGTCCAAGTGTAACCATGGCGACCATCAGAAGCTCTATTTGAATTTTGGAGAAAAAGGAGTAAAAAGCAAGCGAGAGAGGAGAGAAAGAGAGCGAGTTTTTTTTTTCCATTCAGCTGTGGTAGGAGCCTAATTGGTTTGCAGACACCACTATACCAGGAGCCTGGGACAGAGTGGAAAAAGTTGGAAGCGCACAGCGAGTCTTGTGGTCCCTAAAAAGAGATCTCAAGTCCATGTCATTCAAACCCGTAGCGATCTATTAACAGTATCGCCTTGCCTCGGCTTTGACTTGACCTATTTATGAAATCTCCCGGCTCCACATTTCAGAGTGTATAGTATCTGCAGAAAATAAATCAATACATACTCACACCAAATAAATAAATATAGAGTTTATTTATTTATTTTTTTTTTAACATGGGTTTTTCACAAGCTCTTCTCGTCTGCGCTTTGGTCTTCCATTCAGGCGCCTGCCAGCCCTATCTCCGGCTACGACCTTCCCCTAGTGATAAGTTGCCGGTCATTGATATTATCGAGCACCCCGATCCCGAGTACGACCCCCGGGAGCAGGACCTCAATGACAGGACTCTGAGAAAAAAACTGGGAAGCAACTTTGACCCCAACTTTATGTCCATCAGCACTCCTGTCCAGGTCAACCTGTCCATACAAGACATACACCCGAAGCTCAGGATTCCTGGACCGATGCCCAACGACATTAAGAAGCTGGACCTTTCTGAAACCCCGTACGGGATGCGGGTGAAAATTGGCAAGAAAGCGCGGAGGAAATTCCTGCAGTGGCTGTGGACTTACACTCACTGCCCCGTGGTCTACACCTGGAAGGACCTAGGGCTCCGGTTTTGGCCTCGCTACATCAAGGAAGGGAACTGCTTAAATGAACGTTCTTGTTCTTTCCCAGAGGGGATGTTTTGTAAACCGGTGAAGTCAGTTACCAAGACTTTCCTCCGTTGGTACTGTCAGGGATTTTTAAGACAAAAATACTGTACGTGGATACCTGTTCAATACCCAATTATTTCAGAATGCAAGTGCTCGTGTTGAGTTGTTTTTCTTTGTTTTTTTTGTTTGGGGGGGGGGGGGGGGGGGTGTGGAAAATCCTATTGCACTGTAAAGTTTTTTTTCAAAACAGAGATAAACTATAGTGTTGCTGGGAAGGGCACTATAGCGAAATCTATTTTTATATATAGCATTCTAATAAAAGTATAAACTTTGTACATACTTTTTTTTGTTTAAAGATGCAGTTGAAGTTTTTTTTGTAAAGGAACAGGACCGTATTACCTAACCCAAGATTATTTTTTGGAAGAACGTAGCACTTCAAATCAAAGGTTGTTTTATTTTAAAGAAGAGAGGAAGACTGACCTCCGGAGCTTGTATAATGACAGTATTGATGGACACCTTTTTTTTTGCAGATGCTACCTAGATTGTTTTTGTATTATATTAATAACAATTAAAAGAAAGTTGAGGATAAATATAAAAGGGTGGACTCAGCTTTTGAGGATACAGTGTAGTATTGTAGAGAAGTAAACAAACAAAAAAAAATCTGCGTACAATTTATTTATTATTTTAACGATTGTAAGTATAGATAACAAAGAAAAAAACTAGATTATACAAGTAATTATTGGAGATGTCTACTTGAATATTTCTATAAAAACAAACAAACAAAACAAAAACCTAAATACATAAGTAAATAAATAATGTAACATAGCAATGTAAATATAAAGGTTACACGCTTTTAGCAATAAAAATCTATCTTGGAACAATCGGACTTTTTGTCTGTTAAGCAAGTCTGTTTTTTGTTAATTTTGTCTTTTTTACAGGTGTTGAAAGTAGTAGACGCTAAGGTAAGTCCTTAATATTGAGAATTAAAGGGTGGCGTATCCATGGAAACGACCTGCTTACAAAGGAATTGTTTAACGTTTAACGTTTCGCCTGGGTTTTATTGAAGACACATATTTACAAGCCCCGTTTGTCATACAAATCTGTTCTGAAATCAATTTACAATGCAATGAAGTGATGGGACGCAATTGCCCGCCCAGAGGTGACCGTTTTAAGTAACTTCACTAGCAAGTTGTGTCAGGATGCCAAAGGTTTAGCATAGCAAAGTGTAACTCCGTAAATTGGTAAACAGTAGAGACGCTGAGCTCCAATACAGGGAGCCTATACCCTTGTCTGGTGGAAATGACCCGCCGTGACTGACAGTAGTTGGTAAAATGTTGTGAGCTCCCCGTATTCCAACTAAATCGAGTATAAATAAGCGCATACCATGATTGTGCATTGATTTGATTGTGATAATCATTTCAAGAATGTTATTTATACCAGTTGTGCAAAGGCTAAATAAGAAACACTATTTCGCTAATTTGGTCTGCAATGTATTAAAAACCACCCCATCAAAAAATGCTATTAAATTTTTAAAATAATTGGCTTGGCCAGAATGGAAACAGCGTGTATGCTTATTGTATCAATTCCAGCACCAGTTTTTGATCTTAATTTCTATATATATTACGCCTATTTAATCTAACTGATCTTTTTTTTACAAGTCTGTGATCGTGATTAGCAGCTTAGTCAGTTTTTTTTTTTATGATAGAAACATTGGAGTAAGGGGGGGGGGGGGGGGGGGGGGGGGGGGAGCTTGCCAGAGGGTGGGGGTGAGTCCTGGGCGCTTTCCCTGTTGTCTGTCTTGTTTGGAAGGCTCAGGGTTCTTGGAACCTCCGCGCGACTCCAGGCGCCGCTCAGCCGCCGCCCCCTCTTGACTGAACAGAAAGGGGCACTTGAAAAAAATGTAACCCTTTCACTTCTGCCCAGCGCATAATTTTTCCACCGCCGCCAGTCAACACATTAGGGTATTATAATCAACTCTGCACGAAAATGTCTTTACAAGGACTAGTTTAAGTGAATTAAAAACAACTTTTGCGTTTATAATCGTAACTTTTTGAAAAGCGATTTAACACTTACAGGAAGACAGTTTGTTAATTTCACCTTTTTTCTTTTTCTTACATTTTTAACTCTTGTGGCACTCTTGTGTTTTTTGGATAGTCTGTATAAAAACAGCAACAAAATTCCTAAAAAAAAAAAGTTAACCCTCTCACTGCCCCGTAATACCATAGTCTGATTGAGTTTTACACATCCTTTCCATATCGCGATCCTTCTGCGGGCTGTGTTAGTACACCGGGCATTGTATTGAGCAGTTTTTAAGCCTTGCTTTGCAACTAAATAAATTGTTTAACCCCTTCAGTGTCACCACTTTGTTCTGGAAACCTGTTGTCATTGTGACAGCAGGTTTATAACTAAATATAATTATTTTGGTAGCGCTTTATAATAAGGTCCAGTAATAAAGACTTTATTAACCCTTTATAGATGATGAATACATAGTAAATGAACTATGAACAGACAGGTTATATATATATTATTGATGCTTAGTACCTTATTGATGCTTTATAAGGTCTGCTAATAAACAGTTTATTAAACATTTATTAATGATTAATATATGCTACATAAATATAAAAGAGCAAGCTATAACTATCTATAAAGCCATTTATAAATTATGATATTAATCCTTTGCGGTCCTATGTCAGACCAGGTCCGACATTACAACTTTCCCTTTCCAGTCCGATGTCGGACCCTGTCTGACATCATCAAAAGGACTTCAAGCACAAGTCTCTAGTTGTTTTTTTCTCCGGAAAAAGCAAAGAAAACCTTTCAATTGTGGAGTGAGACCCATGTGAGCAGAGAGAAGCCGATAAAAAAGAGGTAGATCTGAACAATACACAGAGGCCCTGCACCACAGAGATAACACGGACATAAGCAAATAAGAGAGCTGCTTCTGCATCCAGCGCTCAGAGAATATCACAGACATTTGCAGAGCTTTTTGAGATATTATAGTAATAAAATAATGACTTGGATCGCATTATTGAGGAGTTAGGTGATAAAACGAGTGATCAAGAGAGGATTTACCAGTATGCACAACTATGAAGAGGTATGTGAAACACTGCGAACAAGGGGTGAGGCTTGGCTGGAGATACAGGAGTGTCCTTTTGATATGCAGTGCCTTTTAAACCTGTTTTACTGTGGGAAAAAAAAAAAAAAAACACTTTTAAACAGCACATGTGAAAATAAATTGGACCTGACACGCCTGACAGGCACTGAATAAATGGACTGCTAAGGGTTAAGGACAAACCAGTGTACGAAGCTGAGATTATTCAAGCACATTATAAATGTCATTATTAAGCTTTATAAGGTCAGCGAAAAAAACTTTTATTAACCTAACCCTTGCTATTGCTTGCTATATTACTACAACTACTGTTTCTAAAAATCATACATACGTAGATACATAGGCCTACATGCATAAATACATACACAGGCCTACATACATACATCTGTTTATACAGGTATATACAGACAGTTGATCACAGTTGTAGTCTAAAACAAAATGAAAAAAAAAAAACCCTACCACCTCGATTGGGCTCTAAGTGAAAAGATAGTCATCTTTAAGAGGAAACAATAGAAACGCATCAACAAAGTCCTTATCAGCGAAGTGACTTTTTGTGCGATCTCTCCACCGCTGAGATTTTTTCTCTTTCTTGTAAAGTATTTTTCCAGTGAGATAACTTAAGCAGCGACGAGGAGCGCGGATTGAATGTCTCCAGCAGGATCAGTCCACTCACAAGTGTGTGATAATAACATGACTTACCTCTTTAAATGTTTTCTTCTCAGGAGCGACTGATCAAAGCGAAACTAGGGAGATGTGGAAATGTATTTTCTCCACAATTCTGGCGAGCAGGTCTAATGGAAGATGTGGATATAGGGAATGCTGGTGTGTTTATAATTTGGATCCATGAATGCCTCAATATCCATATCATGCGCAATGGTTATCCCTACTGTGATACAGCATTTTGAAAAGGGTAGTCCCTGCATCGATGGGGAGGATGAGAGACAGTGAAACTAACAACACCTGTTTAAAGTTAAATAAACATTTTGTTTTAGATTTTAGCTCAACCTGATTCAAAAGCATTTTTATGTGCCTTTAAATCAGAGAGTACTTGCAATTCCTAGTCTTCATGGCTGAGGTTTAGTGCTCTTCTTCATCAGCCTGGATTCCCCTGCTCTGTCCTGGCTTACACTCTTACTGAGTCTTCAGCTTTCAATCTCCTGAAATGGTATCTACAAACAAGGGCTTTTTGGGTCATCAATCGTCTCACAAAGGTTAGAGAGACGAACTTCTACCTTCTACACCTGTGCGAGCTTCCCTGTGTACAATTGAATTGCGATGCCCCCATTGAGATAACTGCTGCTGATAACAAGATGCATTGGGTTACTTAATTCACCACAAATGGAACTTTAATACGAAACAACTAATTTTCAAAAGTGTTTCTTGAGATCAAATACTACACAAATATAATACAATTACAGCATTTTCCCAATGTAAAAAAAAAAAAAAAAAGTAAAACTCCCACCAGAATGAATGCATCTTGTTAACATGAGCAATAATTAAATCAGCAACCCATAATGCACTCTCAGCAGGGAAGCTGCACAGGTGGAGAAGGTGAGACAAATGTTTGTAAACATGTCCTTGTTAAGTTTTATTTTAATTTTATTTAACACCCATCAATACTAAACACTGCAAGACTACCTACCAAAGAAGTTGATTAGTTTATGTAATGTTTGAACAAATTCCAGGGAGCAAAGAATCTTCATAACATTCAACAATATTTAGAAAGTAATTTTAGAATTGGGTTTGTTTGTAATAATCTAACAATTTAGCTGCCAGTATCTGTTTAATATACAGTAGTGCATGCTAGCAGATTTTTGGCAAGAAATTTCATTCGCTGTCACCATCTTGTTTAATATACAGTAAACTGAAGAAAACAAGTTAAGAAAACTTTTGGGATTTTCTTTATTTACTGAATATTCAATACACTGTTATAGCAGCACTTTCTTTTTTTGTGGTAAATTTGGTGATTATGGAAGTTGAAGGGGAGTGACAGTTGCTATGAGAATGTGTTTGTGTGTGTGTGTGTGGGGGCGGCCCTCAATCCTGACTTGAACACGTCGAGTCTGATGGGCAGGGTGCAGCTTATCAAGTCATCCACTCCAGGAACAGCCGCAATTCCAGGAGCAGCTGCACCAGGGTTGGCCAAAATTGGCCTTTCCAGTCCTGGTCTTTGTTCCAACCCTGTTCTAAATTGCATAATTGGACCAATTATACCTTCATCCAGACCCTGAAGCAGTTAAACATTTTATCTGTTAAACCTGGCGTGGCAAGGTCATCCAGGTCTGTGCTTGGAGATTGGCAGCACAAGAAAAAGTGGTCCAGTGATTATGTTACTGATAAGAATGTACAAATCTGTGACCTATTGATTAAGGCAGATATAAAAAGCTAATGACAGAGCGGAAGAGGGGGAGGCTGAATGACAAAAACGAGAGCCTTGACTATAGTGTTCATGATATTCCTGAAGTCTATGCCGAGGAGTGGTTTGATGTTTAAATGCGATATAACTGGACATATGGATTCAATCACACAGTCTTATTCCCATGACGAGATTGTCACATGACTCTCGGTGCTGTAAAAGTGAGATTCTTTCAATGTGCAGGCAGGGCTGTGCCTGATGCTTGGCAGGCCAAGGGGAGAATTGCATTGCTTCACAATAAATAGTCTGTAAACATGTGGATGCGATTTTCAGAACCCTGCACCATTCTGGAAATGTTTACATTTTTCTGTGCATGCATTTGGTGAACCCTACCATTTCCAAAATATTTCCACTAGCTATACATCAGAATTGAGCAAATAACGTCGGAGACTCTGTTAGCAGCTGAATCAGATTAGACGAATTGCATGAGCCTATATAGAATTCTAATAAATAGTAGTTATTATTTGGCTAAATACACCATTGACTAGCCACAAAATGAAATGTATATAGTGCATTGCCCTTAGATGGCCGTACATCAGCTACAGTACATTATATTGCATTGTACAGAAGAACATGAGAAGATTTATGAATGACAGGAGGGAGGCCCATCAATGCTCATCTGGTTCCTAGTAGCTTATTGAGTCTTAAAGGATCCCAGCGATTCAAAAACATGGCTTGGTAACGCATTCCATACTCTGTGAAAAAGTATCTCCTACGTTCTATCCTGTCTCCACTACACTCAGTTGTGTCCTGTGGTCCTGGTTTCTGAGTTTAAAGCACAGGCTTTGTCCACTCCTTTTAAAAGGATAGTGGGCTTTGAGATAGGTGAGGAGGGGGAGGGGGAGGGGGAGAGGGTTAGGGCGGGATAGTAGTAGTGGTGGTGGGTTTCCAAACAGATCCCTAACACAATGGAGTAGGAAATTCCTGGAATAACCTTGAAACACCTTAAAGGAAGGCTTTGGATTTATTAGTGTCAACAGGCAGACACAAAACCCCCAGGAACTGCGAGGGAGAGGGGCTTCTTTGTCTTGCTTGCTTTGTCAGAATTAATCAAGACGCCTCGTCAACACTCCTGAGGTATTAACACTAATTAGGAGATGACAAGCGAGATAAGGAGAAGGTAGAGTAGGAGGGGGGGTTGACACCCCTGGTTTGAGTTACCTTAAGGGGCCTATAATACACTTGTTTGGTCCTTGGAGAGATTAGCTACTGAGTTCTAAACCATTGATGGCACAAAGCTGTCTGACCACTTTGTTTAGAAGAAACTCGTACTGTTCTAAAAGCACCTGGGAATACCTCGCTCTCCTTGCTAATCAGGACACTATAAAGTTATATTGAACATCATTAGTGATCTCTATTGATGTCCTAAACAGTTCTTAAAAGCTTCCTTGCAAGCAGCAGCCTGTGATATTTTTAGGCTACGTTTCTCTTCTCCGTTTTCTTTAGAGGGCCCCCCTTTTAAAAATAAAAATAGTAAAAAAAAAAAAAATTGAATAAAGACCCCCAGCTGAAAACTGAAGATCACAGTCAAGAAAGTTACACTGTGCCACAGTGAATACACATTTCTACAAGGGGCACCATAACAGTGACAGAACAATTTTCTTTACATGTTAATAAAGATGTTATTTTACAAGAGAGTTTTCTTAGGGACCCCCTAAGCAGCCTTGGAGGACGCTCAGGGTTTCCCCGACACCAGTTTAAAAAGCTTTGTCTTAAGAGATCTACAGCAGTGTGCAAATGTATTAGAACACCTCAAGATTTGTCATTTATATCCTTTAGATATCTACATGCATGAAAACCTCACGATGTGAGAATTTAAATTTCCTGTTGGTAATCAGTGATATAGCTACAATAGGCACTTGTGTGAAAATGTGAGATCACTTTGTGCTTTAATTAGGCATATTAGACAGTTTCTAAAAAGTCTATGGCATTTTACCATTTGTGGCTATAAGTTTATTTTCCCTTACTATTTTAAATTAATTGCATATGTGGCTTATTAAAGGCATTAATTAAATTAGACGATCACAATTGCCTATTTTGACAACTTTCCAAGGTTTTCAGTTACAGGGGTTTGATTTCTATTGCGCAACACATCACAACTACATAATCAATGGGATGTTTTAATACATTTACACATGACTATATATGTGTGTTGTATGATATATGGCTGTTTGTGCTTCCTTTACCAGACTAATTAACTAATGATAGCAGGGACTGCTTTTGAAAATGTGGGTGAGTTCAATTGGTAGTTTGGTTAAATGGAAAACCTCTCTACAAAATTCAAGTTTCTCTAGCAATAAAGCTACAGTGGACATTTAGTTTTTAAAACCACCCACTTCAGAAATTCATCTTTTAGACATGGCTGAAAAATTATATTTTTGCAGGAATAGTTAGTAAGCCTGATAACAACTGGGAATAAGAGAACACAGCCAATAGTAAACAGGTAAGACTATCTATTCACTGCATCTGGGTGTGGTACGTGTTCTTGATTTTACCCTCCAAAATGTTTTTTTTTTAAATGGTGATATTAACTATACACAGGATCATTCTGCACAGTGATCATAATGTTCTTGCATGTTGGAGAGATCAAGCGATCCTCACTGGGGCTGACAGAGCCCCAATTGAAATGGGTTTGATCTATATCTGCTGCTGATGGAAATGAATGAGTCAGATTTCCATTTCCTTTCAAGTGGGTCCCAGTGGTAGATGAACATGTGGCCTTACACATGATGCTGTGTTCAGAACAAGGTATGGGAGGCGATGCAGACAGTGGGCTAGTTTACCTCTGGAGGCCTGGTCAAGTGAAAATTCAAATGAGTCTGGGGGGGTCTCAATCTGGCCCATGGTAGATGGTGTAATCCGCATCACAGAACGAACACAATTCCTCCAGTCCCTGCTTGAAAGAGGCCCAGGACTGAATGGCAGGCAGGGGGTGTTGAGATCAGGTATGAGTTGCACTCTTATGCTGGTACTGTAAAGTACTAACTATAGCCATTGTCCCTCATCTACAAAGAGCACTACATTCACAAACACACACACGTTATTGTCGCTTTTAGTACTGTGATCTTCTGAAGCATGTTTGCTGACAGGCTGGTGATGAGAAAGTTTTGAAAATGTCTTAATCCTTGTTTGTTGACTCTTTTTTTTTTTGTGGATTTGTTTGTTTGGTTGTGAATGGTGCTGTCGACAGCAGAGGCCTCTTCAAACAACATAAGGTTCCTCGGGAGCTCTACTTGTTAAACGTTTGAATAAATAAAGACTAACAATGAAGCAGCAAAGAGAGCCGCTGCCTGAAGACTTGTCAGAGATGAGGGACTGGCAGCTCTGGAAACCCCTGTCTGTCTGTCTGTCTGTCTGTCTGAATTCAGAGCCTGGGAAAGGTGATGGGCTGACAGGCCAATCATTAACATCATAACTACTGCAGTACATTGGGGGGGGGGGGGGGGGGGGAGTGGAATACAGCACTGAAATCTGAAGTGCTCAATTAAGTATACAAAAAAGAAAAAGCACCAACAAAACCAAAACACACAAGGGTCTTTCAGGAGAAAAGGAGGACATTATTTTTGGTCTGCCAAGGAATTTCTTAAACAATAACCAAAGTGACAAAGAGAAGTGGTTGAAACGTGTAGCTTGCCTTTCATTGGACAATCAGGACCTATTATTTAAGAGAAAAAAACTAGGGACTCTGAGTTTTCCATGGGATTTCTGACACCAACAAAGCCAGGGATTGTGTTCTGTAGTGAGGGAAGTTCAGTTCTTAAAGGGCAGTTTGGTACGGATATGATATCTCACAATTAACTGTACAATTTTACTTAATTTCACTTTGTATAATGATCAAGCATTACACTCTATGACACTTTAAAACACAGACGAGCTCTCAAACATTATCTTATCAGCGTTGTTGCAGATACACTAAAATTACGTTCCTGCTGCCAGAAACCCCATTCTGGAAGAGCACTGTGCTGTTCCAATGACTGCCCTCCACTCCCTCTGCAAGCAGGTTCATTTTGGTCTCAGTCTGGTGAACGGTTAGTAAAGCATTATCGGGGCAGGTTGATTACGGAAATCTAAGGAATATGGTACTATATCTTCATATGTTTAAGTAAACGTCAGAATAAAATAAATACATCTGATATAAATATCTTCACTTTTTTGAACCAGCAGAGTTGCATGTAACTTACACTTTTCTGTAGAGTTTCTCATCTGCTTTATAGCTTTGCAGTCTCCCAGGGAGAATCAAGACCACAACAATATACTCTGTTTCTATTCTTTTTGGCAGTGCAAGGGTGTTCAGTTCAATTGGTCTAATAAAAAATTCTGCCTGTGCCCTTTTGAAATTGTGGTTAAAAACACTGTACCAAAATAATACATTTTTGTTGTATTTTTGCCGTACAGTAAACCATATTATTTCAATTGACCTCTCCCATTTATTCAGTTCAAATCTTATTTATTAACATTTATATAGTGCCTTTCATTACAAGGACCCCAAGGTGCATTACAACTTGTTACAATATAATACTACATTTAAAAGGTAAAGATAATTCCTATAAAACAGTTAAAAAGACTAAAACTATATATAGTGAGTGATGAAATTATGGTTAAAAAAAAAAGAAGCCATTTTTTAAAAATGGGTTTTCAATGCTGTTTTAAAAATAGATTAAAAAAAGATTCCCTGAATTTTTTTGACTGAAGATATTAGAGCATTCCACAACATTGGGGCTTACAGCTCATTTAGAATTCTGGCGGCTGTGTTTTGAATTAGCTGCAAACGAGACAGCACACGTTTAGGAATACCAGTAAACACAGTATTACAATACAATCTATTCTGGATTAAACAAAGGCATGCATTAGCTTTTCAGAGTCAGGTACAGATAGAATGGGTCTAAGTTTGTCTATATTCCTCAAATGATAAAATATATTTTTTTTTTAATATGGCGCCGTTTACACAAGTCTTGACAGTTTTCCTCACAACGTGTATGCATTATTTTTCAGTAAATGCGTTGCTGTGCAGTTCTGATTTAGGAAAAAAAAATCGGTCATTTCATAGTAAATTAGGGGGAGGGGGTATTTAAATGTATGTGTCTGTTTACTAAGTAGAAAAAGAATGACTCTGAATATCGTGAGGAGAGCTTCATGCATTGCCATTTACAAGAGAAATTAATTCACGTGTTGTCGCGCACATTCTGAATTGCCGCGCATTAGCTACTTGTGTTGTCTGATTACCTGTCCAACACAAGCACACGCACACAATTATATAAGATATAATTCGTATTAAGTACAAGTTTTACTACTTAGAATTTATGTGTGTGTGTGGAACATCTAAACGTAAATTTTCATTAACACTAGAGCCGCCTTTTACAGTACATGTTTTTATTTTGAATGTAAACTACAATCTTATATATTTTTTGAAAAAAATATATACAAGCCTGTTGTTATCCCTAGTCATCAATTCCTTCGTTTTGTACAAGGAATGCACCGGGGAAAATATCAATAGGAGCGATTTAATCTTGAGCTAGCCATACAGAGCTCTGGCTGAAACATTTCGATTAGAAAACTGCAAAGCTGCAGCAGTTCAACCTGGATTCTGTGCAGCCAGTGACTCACACACAAGAGAAATCATCTTACTTTTGTTTAAAATTAAAAAACTACTTTAGTTTTTACAGTTTTGTATGTACATAAACCTGTTTACACACTAGTTTCTTTTTAAATGTTTATTGTTTTATAGTTTTTCATTTTTTGAAGAAGTGATTTATATGTGGTAAAGCACAAGGTGCTGGACGGTGTCTCCAGGGGTCAATTCAGTCATTAATATTGCAGACTTGACAAGTCTCACTGGTCCTCTGTCTGTCACTGTTTATGGCCACTGTTGTTTAACTTTCCCTTTGTTTTGTCAATGCTGATCCACTCTGATTCTTCAAGCAGCCGAACCAAAATGATGTCCTTGTTGCTGTGTGTGGCTCCTGCTCCACGTGCATCCACTAGCACGCCTCTTTCAAAAGCTGCTAGATCATACCCCTTTCTGGTGGGCTGCTGGAGTAAGTGTGACACCCAGTGGTCATGTGAGAAACTGCAGCACCCCATCCTGACCTGAACGCCCCTGACTCCCATCCAGTCCAGGGCTTCTCTATCAGAGACTCAATTGTGTTGCACAATCAGAAATATTTTTTTTTTTGATATCGACAATCAAATCACTAATGTCAAAAATTCCATGTTTGGATATGGTAATTTAATTGCTGTTATCCATAACCAGTTTTACATAACACAAGCAGAAATTTTCTTCTAGAGAATAGCATTTCGATATAGGTAATTCTACACTTGACATCTGAATTCAAGAATTTTGTTTCAGAAATCAGAACTATAATTCTTGGTATCAAACATTCGATTCTTGATATCAAACATACTTTTTTTTATATCAACAATAGAATTACTGATATCGAAGATTATTATTATTTTTTTTATATTAGAAATGCAATTTTCAATATGAGAAATGAGTTAGCTAGAGCATGGTTATTGCAACAAACAGCTCTAAGGTTGCCACCCTGCAGGAAAGTTAGTATGTTTGACTTGTCTTTGTATCACCTTCAACAACCATACAAACATCCCTGTAATGAGAAAAAATAAATAAATAAAAAAATAAATCTTAAAACTAACGCCTCTAGTCAGCAGCAGCAATGAACTCAACTCAATGAAAGCAATTTATAGAACTACTTTTATCTGTGTTGTTCTGCCTGTTTGGCGATAGAGGGTACCAAACACAAATGTTAATGAAATCTAGACCAGGAATATAAATAATTACAATAGCAGGGAAGGGGGAAGTGCCTTATGAATACAGACCAATTTTCTTGTTTTCTCCATGTTCTTCCAGTTATGCTTTTACTAAAATTTTAAAATAAATTTGTATCACGCAATGTATTTCTTGTGGCAGCATTTAAAACACGTCTTTTCATCAGTAAGAAATCTGGTCTTCATTTTCATTAAGTGCCAGTTTGTGTGATGTTGTGGTGACTTTGGGTCCGGGAGTAACTTACCCCCTAATTTTTAACACTGGGAGAGTACAAATGTATTTATTTAAATGTAACATTACCTTGAAGTCATGAGTAATCTTGACAAATACTGTATAATCTTTAATGGTAATGGGGTAGGCATTAAAAAGAGCCTTCCATTTTAACTACAATGTTACTTAGAACTACTCTACAAAAACTTAGTATTCAAATAAAATCAGAGACAACAGCTATTCTTATTCCTTTTATTGACCATGGCCAATACAACTTTAGAATAAGCACAGAAACAGGCCCTATCCGTAAATATGAAGAGAAGCAAGGAAGCATAACTATTTAAACATTAAATTCTAAAACTCAGTGAACATGTTCAAACTTCAATATAAGCCACACATATAAATAAAATCAGGAAATACATTAATGCATTATAAAACAGTTTGATATTATAGGCACCTTGTTTTTTAGCGCTTGCCCTGACAATGGTTCCAGTTGGATTTGTGGCTGGACTGGGGGGGTTTACACTTCAGTTTAGCTTCAAATTTGTTCTTATTTTTACTGTGATTGGCTGCAAAGACAACAGGGCTAGTCAGAGATGGTATAATGTTTGTTGGGTTGGTTTTTCTTGTGTACAGTTTAGGGATGCACCAAATCCAGGTTTTTGGGATTCGGCCGAATACCAAATCCATCTCAAAAGATTTGTCCGAATCACAAACCAAATACAGAATCTACAAAAACTGGTCAAGAAAACTTAAGGAAGCTGTTGAATGAAAATCAGACTGGCAGCTACTATCAAGGGACAAGCTAAAGAGAGACACACAGTCTGCTGCCATGTTTGTAGCCTACTTTAAATTACTTTACGATTTCAGCTTGAGTGCCTTTAAGTAATGACACTGGCTGCAACTATTGTTTTTTTTATACAAAAAAGTTTACTTGATTTGAAAAAATGTCATGAACGATACAAGCACTTCTTACACTACTTGATTTGATTAAATGAGTAGTACACAAAATATGAAAGCTGATTAACTTCAACAAAACCAACTCATGAAAAAAAATTGTAGCCTACTTTAATCGGAACATTACCTTGCTATATAATATTAAACAAAATAAAAAAACATGATCTGGTTCTCTTGCCTTTTTCAATGAATATTTCACTGGTCGCTTACGAGGGCTTGAGTAGTGTGATACATAGCGTGATTTAATTTGAGGAATGGGGGGTGCTTATGTGACAAGGAATTAGAGACAAAGATGGACAGCTTGAGAAGAGAATAGCTGGACAAGACATACGACGTAAAACACTCTGAACAACTCATGTCTCACCGGGTCAGGCCGCATCTCCTGGCGCTGAGCGGCTATTGAGAAAGAGACAAAACAAATAAGGATGAACTTCAGTCCAGATCGTTAGCCAGGCAGTGTCTCTTATCTGCTGGTCAAACAAGGAGAAAGAAAAGACAAACATAAGGCACTCTCGATTAGAGACAAAAGAATAAAAGGCAGAGGGATAGATCCATCACTACTCAGTGCAGCATCCTCAGACAGCATGGCTGGCAGCTGGGTGGCGTGAAGAGTTGGGATAAAGCGTCTCAGGACCATGTTGGAGAGAGAAAAAAAAGAGAACCCCTTGGCGGGGCCCGGCTTGGCAGGTGGGGACTCAGCCAGCCAGAAGGAACAGAAAAGGTGCTTGGACCTGAAAAGAAACTAGGGAAATGGGATAGCAAAGTTGTAGCCTTGGTGAGGCTAGCGCATGAGCCGTGACAGAATAGAAACCTCTGGTGGACCTGGCGGAGAGGGTGTCCCCATCCGGACATACTAACAAAGGACTTTTGACGTGCTGCAATGTCTGAAGGAGAGGATGTGATTTATGACTCGACTGCTGAAGACCATCGCCCCATGTTTTTGATCAGGTGATGATTGACTCCTGCTCGTGTTGCAGATGTGGCTGCTCCGATCCGGAATGAGTGAGAGGAGTAGAGATTTGAGGATAGCCCATTCAAAGTTTGGAGGGAGTTGAGGCGAGAGAAAAACCAATGTCTCGTAATGATTGTTCTTTAGGAGTCGATGAAGAGAGGATCTGTAGGAAGACAGTTATTCCTGTTGGCGAGGTACTTGGTTAGCGCAGAACTTAGACAGAGAGAAGAGTCAACTTTTGAGAATTGGACATACTGACCTTGACAAAGCTGATCTGTTCTAGAAGATCTGATAAAAGAGGATACAGTGCCTGCTATGGACTTGGGTGAGGTCGGAGCGCTGTAATCCTATGGCTCAAACTTGCAGATGTTGGTACAGTGAACTCCGAGCAGCGTAGGAATCCAAAAAGCAGCTAAGCATAGTACTTCCATAATGATGTCATCGAAAGGAGTGAAGCAACCACAGCAGAGGGTGGAGATGAGGAGAAGAAGAGTGTCCAAAGAAATGGGCTAGCGAAGGGGAGGAAGAATGGAGGCTCTTCTCCATGCCTTGAATCATCAGGCAAACCTCAGGTATGGAAAGGAGTAGGGGAGAAGGAATGGACTGAAGGTAAAACTGATACCGAGTGCCTGATAGGTAGTTTCTGATGGAGGAAGGAGCAAGGTGCGAGACAGCCTGAGATATGTGATAAAGGCCAGCAGGTGTTGAAGATTAAAAGGTGGAGTGCGACATCCAATTCTGGGTGCAGAAGGTGGTGAAGGAGGACCAGGCTCTAGAGTAAGCTGAGCATGTGGATGGGGCTAGAACACTCTCTATAAAACAGCAGGCTGACTGAAGGAGACCAGAGTGTGGAGTTTAGTTGAATATTAGCTGCATGAATGGAGGCACCTGCTGTGGGTTGGGATCTGCTCCTGGAATTAAGCTGTGAAACTTCGGGACCTGCAGGCGAGACAGTGTCAGAATCCTCCAAATCCTGTGTGGGAGGTGTCTGTAAACAAGTGCATGTCTGGAGCCGATATGGCGTCATTGTAAAACAAAAGAAAGTCAGTTCCAGTGGTTAAGGAGGATGGACCACATATCAAAGTCTTTCCATTTTCATCTGGGATGATAACGGAGGCATCAAGAGACTTCGTAGTGGTAGTAAAAGCGAGCAGACAGGAGATGAAAGCACGACCTTGCGGGACGATACGAATTCGATAACCTCCTTTATCTTCTGGGTCATTTCAGTTACACTTTGAAATGGAGATTGAGCTCAGGAAGGAAGAAATCAGCTGACGAATTCGAGTGAGTTTAGATAGAGGAAGGCAGGCCTCGAACTTAAGTGTCGAGAGTAATGCCTAAAAACTCTACGCGGGTGGTGGGGCCGACCATTTTATCAGTGGAGAGGGAGATGCCCAGGGTAGTAAACAAGGATTTTAGATGTAGAATAATTTGAGCTGGAGAATGAGAAGCTGGAGATATCAGGAGAAAGTAAATGGAGCAGGAATGAGATGTGGAAAGAATTAAGCAGGATCCAGCACAATACTTCATTAAGAGAATCAAAGATTTTTGGGCTGCTGTAGCATCCCACCTTTGGAAGCCAGGCTCCGTGACCAATCGATTTTGATTAACTTGATAGTGTCTGAGTGTGACATAATGAAGAGAGAATTGATCCAGCAGAATTAGAGACTTGATACTGCTAGTGGGTTGTCCTCTAGGAGCAGAGAGGTCTATGATTAGACGTTTTTTTCTGGATATTTTTCTAGTGGCGACACCAATTAGATTAATCCTAAATACTGGGAATTGCAGGGCAGAGAACGGGCTGACCACAAAATCTTTTTCCAGCTCGGCTCTGATAAGAGAGGTGACTGCTTCCAGGTCTGAAATAGCTGAACGAGAGATGGAGGCAGGCGAGAGAAAAGAAGGGATACTAGATAACCCTGTGGAGTTGATGAGATGACACAAATTGCTTATCAGGGTGAAGGCAGAGTGCTTCGGTTAAGGCAGGGATGTTCACAGGAGAAGAGATGGTCAGGCCTCAATGACATTTGCCACACTTTGAAGGGCAGATGGATTTAGAGTGCGTATCACTGCAAAAAGAACAAAAAGTGAAAGAAACGGCAGGTATTGTTTTTGCAAACGGCGTCATTGAAATTATTACAAATTTGATGGCCCCCTGTGAATCAAATAAGGTGACCGAGCCTGTTGGTAGAAGAGGTGGTGTCTGGAGAGGCTGAGGCATGGATAGGGCAGATGGAAGATGAGGCCCTGCTGAAGCTAGAAGAGTTCCTAGGAAACCGTGATGAAAAGGTAGTTCAGGCACCAGCGGCTTTTGGACAAAGGTGAGTAGAATAACTTTTTGCAGCGCAAACCCCACAAGCACAGGCTCTCAAATCCTGTGAAACAGAGCTATGTCTGGTTTTGCCCAGTTGACAACAATGTTGTCAGTTCCCAGGACAGCAGCCGCTTTTGCAGAAACTCTTGCGATAGTCATAAAACATGGTACCACCATAACGGACAGCCAGCTCAATTAAAGTATGCCAGATAATGATCCAACTCCTCTCAGCGGTGAGGAAAGGTGCTACATAGCACGTCTCTGTAGGCCGATAAAGCCAACATAAATTCCCCCATCGTTACATTTAAACAAATGTGGATCAGAAGATTTGAGTGTCACTGTTACATCCCCACAGCTGACTATGCGTTGATCAATTAATTCAGAGGTGGCAATAAGAACAAGGAGAAGATTAACATCCTTACCTTCAATAACACAGTGTAACTTTTTTTTGGTTCCTGGGTAGCAAGTGTTATTTTCTTATTGCTTATGCCTCGAAAGTATAGAAAATGGCTATTATTCCCCACAAACTTTGCTTTTGTGACCAGGACAGTGATATTTTGAAATTTACGGTGATGCTCCTGGAACCGAACACCTGCTGCTGGTCGAGGGGAGCAGCAGAAGACAGACTGAAGAAATGAGTAGGATTGGTGACCTCAATGACAGAGGAGGAAGTTGTATGTGCGGGAGGAGGGGCTGGAAAAAAGCAAGCCTCCAAGGAACCAAAATGGGCATTCATGTCCAGCATGGAGTCGGTGATAGGCTGGAGAAGGGCCTTCATGTTCTGCATAATGGAGATCCTGAATGAGTCCGGGTCAAACTCTGCTTGTGGAGGAAGGTATGTGCTGTAAGCAGGAGAAATAAAGGCATTGGTCAGGCTTTGTTGTCTAACCTGACAAGGTGGGTTGGAAGAAGCAGGCAGGTAGAGGGCCTGAAGCGGAGGAGGGAATCAGCTCTGCGATTGGAAGGCCGGGACATTGGCTCCAAGTAGGGTCTTCCTTTTAACTGGTGGAAAAACAGGAGTGGCTGACATAGTGCTCACGTACAGCCTAAACAGTTCCTCCTGATCGGCTCCGGAAGGAATGGGAATAGCTTGCTCAAAAAACACCAAGCAACTTAGGCTGGGTCCAATCTTTATAAAAGAGTCTCGATTTGGGGCTGTGCGACTGCCTGGCTTGAGCTCTGTACTGCAGGGCTCTGCATGGGAGAGCGCTCAGGAGAAGTCTGAAGATGTAGGGGGAGTGGGAGGCGGAGGGGAACTGACCTCTGTAGTTGCCCAGGCAGGAATTCGTCACTTTCCTCCAAGGAAGAATCGAAGTTGGTTGCCACACTAGCGGGTCCTCCCGGACACCCGAGCTTAACAGCTCTCACAAAACAAAATAAAAAAAAATAACAGATCAAAAAACAAAAAGGTTTAAACAAATGAGTCACCGAAGCTTTGGATACATTAAACAAGCTGCCAGAGTAGACTACACCAAGTCTGAGATGAATCAAAAACCAAACAGACAAAGGGCTGAAGCAGTGCTGGGTGTATAAATAACAAAGGAGAGATTGACAACTGAACTACTCCCCCCACCCCACCCGGAAGTAGGTTACATGGCTAATCCCACCCTCACCGAGATTATTTCTTAACCAATGTCATCCTTCTGAATGCTTTTTTTTTTTTTTCTTTTTTTAAACCATTTAAATACAAAAGCATAACAAAACCTGTATAAAAGGCTTTTTTTGTAAAAAAGCAAATAAATTTTCAGTTGCCTTTATTTTTTCTGCACATACTACTACTTTGTATACGATGTAGAATAAGTGAATGTAAACATCTAACAATAGTAGGTGCAATACTCTTTCAAGGAAACATTATGCTTTTGAATGTGCGGTTCTTTGGGAAGGTACTGCCATTGTAGCTGCGCGACGCGTTTAGTGCGCGAGAACGACAGAGCTCGTTAAATGTTTGTTATTAAATACAAAAGTTACGTTTGATACTGAATTCGTGTCTTATTTAAAAAACTGCACACATCAGAACAATCTATTAAAATGGATGTGCATCTGGTCAGGTGAACCAAATCCTAAGTATTCGTCCGAATCCGAACCCTCCTCAAAAAGCAGGGATTCAGGAGGGATCCAAAACCGAGTCCTGGATTCGGTGCATCCCTAGCTACAGTTTCCTTGTGACTGAAGGCACTGTATTCTGGAAGATGCTTTTAGTATAAGTTTTTGGGGAGGCAGGCAAGCTCTGCAGCAAAAAATTGCTATGCACGTTTTCATGCATTAAATTAAAATTGATTGCATAGGAGTAAAAAAAGGCAGGTACGCAGCTTATCTGCTGCATGTAAATTCACACTTATGAAGATGAAATCTTGCAAATCAAAGGTAAGCACAGTGTGTAACCTGCGTATGGCCTCTTCTCATACAGATGCCTGCACTCAGGAGTTACATGTAATCAACTCTGACTAGAGCTAGAACCGAGAGCTCTGTACTAAATGCAAGGCACGCTCATTTCGTGGAGTGGTTAACTACAGCCTAAGATACCGTAATACTTAATATGAACTCCAGCTAGACTCCTGAGTTCATTACAATTTCATCATCCTCTGTGGATTAAATAGAGTACTCCATGAACCGTCATGAAGTATCCTCTGTGTATTGTACAAACTGGTGCTGCTGCCTCTCTCCCTCAGTAGTAGATTGAATGAATGGGCATGAATGAGATCTGCAGCCCGAATACTACTCGGCAATAAAGTGATGCCACCAAAAAATAAAACAAGGCAACCTATTAAATTATTCCTGCAGGAGCCACTATTCTTTTTTCAACTATTGCATTTTTAAACACGATTCACTTGGATTTATTTAGTCATCCTTCCTTAACGTACGTGTTATTTCTATAAACAATGTTTTCACCTGACCTGATGAGAGCTCTCTCACCGAAGTACTGTCAGAAATTGCCACTGACATGCATATTCATGGGAGTAGGGAAGTGCTGCGTGTGCAACTCACAATAGACTCATTATACACTACAGCCAGATCACATAAGGGTGATGAATTTAGATACCAAAACAAATTTCACTTCATAACAATAACCTAACCGTAAACTTAAGGTTTGTGGGGTATTAATTCTCACATGGTATTCAGTATGCTCAATGTAGTGCACGCAGCACTACCCTATGTGAGCTCCATGCGAGAGCTGCACTGTGTTAGCCTTTGTTTTGTAATGATCTACTCTTGGAATTTAGGTATTTTTAATGCATCTTGATCTGAAAAGAAAAAAAAGTGGTAAACTTTTACAACGCGATTATCACGGTGTTGATCAGCAATGATTATAAAAGTCATATCTTTCATTGGATCCCACACTGCATAAAATGATACATGGTTGGTTGTGCTTAATTCCAAACCTGTACAGTAAGCCGCCCCCCCCCCCATCTTCTCTACATATACTGTAGTATAAAAACAATAAGTCAACATACTATTTCATATGCTTGAGGTACTACATTTCCAAAACATAATTTTTTCCCCCCCCACTGTGAGAAATAATGAAACTTGGCTGTTTTAAATGTTTGTTTCCAATACCATACAGTAACAAATCCCCAAATTATTTCTACATACAGTATAAATATTCTACTAAAAACAGAATCCAGTCAACGTGCTATTTAATATAGCAGATCTTGATCTTGCCTTAAATATATAGGGTTAGGAATATATACATACTGTACAGCAACACATACATTGACAGGTTTTGCAACACGCATACAAAGGGCAGAGCAGAGAGCAGGTGAGGTGACACATATTGATTTAACCACAAGCACTATGGCTACTAACAACACATCCACAGTTATCAACCAACACTACAGCAACCAGCACATCTACAGCTTTGCGAAATGGAAAGTCTTTGGGCAGGCTGGCCGGACAGTTCATTTCCAGGGTCGGGAAGTCGGTCAGCCTGGAAGAAGGAGAGACTCTGTTGCAGGAACATGTTGACCTGGAGGGTAAACAAGGTCGCAGCTGCAATTGTTTACCAAGAGGTCATGCGTGACAGCTTGGGTTTGTGGTTATAAACTGGAAGGACCATGTGAGACGCAGAGAAAAGCGTACTTGAAATATTCGTGAGTGTTTTGTTTGTTCGTGTCTGTTTAAGTAACTGTCTGTGTTTGTACATCACTAGACGGTTAAGCGCGTATCCGGAGCTATCGCCTTGGGCCAGCACTAAACCGGATTAACACTGCACTTCACTCACCGTTTAAAATTGTTAACGCCCAACACGAGCACTACAGCACGCACCACAGCACTCTTTACCTCGCTCCATTAAGGTTTCTCCTGTAATCAGTACTTTTGTTTTCTACATGTTAACCACTCCCTAATCCATGTGCATACATTTCCTTGAATCCCTACTTCGTTCGGTTTGAGAATTAATCTTATGCAGTACTTTGTCGAAAGCTTTCTGGAAATCTAAATAAATCATGTCATGTGCTTTGCGATTATCCATTGCCGATGTTGCATTGTCACAAAGATGGCTGCAGTGGGTGACGTCAGACCAGAAACAGGAAATAAACGACAGAGAGAGGTGGAGTTTGGTGGATCTGAGCGAATGGTTTCGCTCAGCATTTAATAAATGAACAGACAGCCAGAAAATAAACGGTTGAAACGAACACAAAAACACAGGACATGGCACATTTGCTAAAACGAGACAAACAAAATGGACTAACACTACACAAAACACGGTGAGCAGATATTTTAACTTTACGTTATTTTACTATTACCTCCGTCTCCAATCCCGTTCTCCACTCACCGAACACCCAACCCGAGTGGATGAAAACATGTAGCTTTTATGCAGCTGTACCGAGACTCTATTGCTAATCAATCATTCAATTGGAGTCTCGGTTCAACTGCACGTGAATTAATAAAGTGCAATTCCCCGTGCTCACATACGTTTTACTTGCACGTGAAGTGCTGTGAAATCCTCGTGCCTAAATACAAATATACATTTTAAACACTCATGTTACACAGACCCGTTTATATCCCGTGTACCAATGACTATCTCCCTTTCCTAAAACCATGCTGACTGTATCCAAGGATATTGATCCCAAAAGGATTTTTTTTTTCATTTTGGATCTTAGTTTCTGTTAGTTTAAATATAATAGAAGTCTTATTGGTCTGTACTTAACTGGTTCGATTTTGTTTCCCTTTTTGTGGATCGGCATTACGTTTGCAATTCTCCAGTGTGTCACTACAGCTACCAAACACTACAGCTATTAAAAAACACTATAGATACCAACAACACATCTACAGATGTTATGTATTTAACAATATGTAACAAAGCTTGCTTTTTTCAGATTGATGTATTATAGATTCATGAAATCATATTAATACTAGAGTAAAAATACAACAATCTTTAATAATTACTATAAAGAGATTACACCATAAACTATCAAATGTTTCAAACTTCTCTTCCAGTGTGTTGTTCTAATATATATTATATGCCGATTTCTATAAAATGCACAGAAAAAAAAAACAAAAAACAAAAAACTATGGTACAAATGGGAACACTTGATTTTGCTTAACTATTGTGCACAAAAATGAATATACACTGTGGAAATGATGAGTGGCTCACCTCTTACCAGTAACTGGTAACTTGCCGTCACTGAGGCTACAGACGGTGCAGCTGTTTCCACACCAGACAACCAATGTGAAGGCTCCCTGTCTGCTTGCAGGAATCACAAGCTTTCCTATTTGCTGAATGCACAGGATTTGAGGGCACCAGTAAACCACTCACTATCTGTAGCACCCAATCACAAAAAAAGTACAGACACATCTAGGATAGTAATATAAAAAAAAAAACATATATTATCCTTGATCTAGGGGAGGCTTTTCGGATTTTCCCCAGCCCACACCCCCATGGAACGTAGTTCCGCCCGGGATATTTACACTGCCTACTTCCTTACTGTCTTGCTAAGAATGTTTCCAGCTTGCTATTCATTGTTGTGGTATCTACTAGGGACGATGTGCAGTGAATCGCTAACTGAATAGCCAACTGGCTTTTTTGACTTATTTCCCCAACCAGCTAGAACGACCAAACTTGACATGTGATGTACTCGATGTCACCTACATTTTGGTACCATTCATAGAATGGTAAACTAATGAATGACTTAAAAGTTTTTACATTAAAATCCACTATCAAATCATTACATACAAGCACCTCTATGCTGGTTTTTTTTTTTTTTTTTTTTTTTTTTTTTAAATTCTTATATCAGAATAATGTGCCAGAGCCCTGGAGGAGAGGGGTATTGCAACAGTAACACAGGGACCCAGTTACCATGTGCATTACACACATGCAAGTACAATGTGGGGCAGTTACTTTGTTAAACCTCTTGACAATTTTAAATACCTTTATTAAGTCACATCTGGCTCTCTTCCTTTCTAGGCTCTGAAAGTTTCTGCATCTGTAATCTGTCTTCATATGACATGCCCTTCAATCCTGGAATTAATCGTGTTGTTCTCGTCTACTCTCTCCATTGCCTTAATATCTTTCTCATAATATGGAGACCACAACTGGTCACAATATTCTAGGCGTGGTCGTACCAGCGCATTGTATAATTTTAATATTACTTCTAGATTTGAATTCAACCGTCTTGAATGTATAACCTAGTATTCTATTTGCCTGTATTTATAGCTTCTTCCCACTGTCTAGTTGGCTTAAGAGGTTCATCCACTACTACCTCCAAATCTTTTTCATACATAGCCTTCTTTATTTCATTACTGTTCATGCTGTACTTGCCTATAATGTTTTTGCACCTGTAGCAGGGTGGTAGGTGCTATTTAAAGTTATTTGTTTATTTTAGAACAGGGTATCCCCCTCCGCCCCCGTCTTATTTTGTGTAGATTTTGTTTTTGCAGCGTGGATGGGAAGCCATCTTGCACTAACTATCATTCCCATGTCTGAACTGCTCTCCGAGGGCATGTGGGCCCAGTTTATGTTTGAGAAGTTAGTCTCCCATAATGAAAGTGCTCCCTTCCTTATCTTTTTTTTTTTTTGATGCTTGCATAGGAGTTTTCATTTAATGATTCATCAGAACTTAGGGAGCCTAACAGACTCCCACTATTAAGCCTATAGATTAGATTTTGTTTAAATTAATCCATATTGATTAATTTGTTACCACTAATTTGCAGTATTTCCCATTCCAAGTCATTTTAATGTATATTGCAACCAGACCCCCTCTTATGTCTATCTTTTCTAACTAACCTATAACCTACCATGTTAAACTTGTCTTCATTTGGAGTTAACCAGGATTCTGTTATCCCTATAATATCATAGCTATTCACATTGACTGCGGCTTTTAATGCTAGAAATTTATGTAATATACCGATTCCATAAATGTAATGCATAAGATTGGGCAAGTTTTTAGTTACGATCGTTCATGTAATTGAAACTCATTCTTAGTAGTTATCGTTTTTATTATTATTATTATTATTTGGCCGACGCCTTTATCCAAGGCAACTTACAAGTGTTACAGGGAAGTACAAGAACAATATTTAAATGCAGTAAGTTTACAACGTGCAAAGTATAAAATAAATACAAGCCAGTTAGCTATTCACTACAGCGTCCCTACAGCTGGCACAGCGATATGACTGGTACCAAACAGTAGGTGACGTCAAGTACATCTCACGTGCCAAGTTTGGAGGTTCAAGCTGGTCTGGAAATAGGTAAAAAACTTGTCTGAGGACGCAGTCATGGTATTGGTGCAAGGTTCCACCTTCAAAGGGATAAAGACCCAACCTGCCTGTCCAAAGCTTACAGGACAATGGACATGATGCTTAAAAAAAAAAAAAAAAAGAAAGTATACGCGTCGGCAGCTCTGTCGATGCGAGCAGTGAATGCCATGGCAATAATGGTACTCTACCAAAACCAGTTGGCAGAGAGGCTGCAGGACAGAGCTACAGAGGCAGACAAAGGGGAGCTCTAGGAGGTGGCTAAGGAGATGACTGACCTAATGGGGGAGTTAGGTTAGGCATCAGGGAGGTCACTGGTGGCGATGGTGGCCGCCCGCCAGCATTTGTGGCTGACACAACCCAAGATCGTGGAGACCGAGAAGGTGGCGCTGCTGGATGCCCCCATTACACCGGGGCAGACTTTTGGGGCAACCATTGATACGAGCCTTGAGAGGTTCCACAAGGCCACGGAGGTAGTCTCGAAGTTTTCGCACCTTCCGGCTTACAGTCACTGTCCAAGGTGGCATTCGCAGCTTGCTGGGGTAAAAGAGTCTAAATGTCACCCTGCACCAATTAGGCAAGCAGAGGCAGAGCCAGCGGCAGGGGACCACCGGAGTTGGGGATTACCAGTTTTCCGGCTGGAGACAGAGGGCGGGGCCCAAGAAAGACTCACCCCCTCCCAAGCCCAAAGGAGACCACCCCCAAGAGGCCCCGGCTGCCACCAAACCCCCCCACAACCGGACTGATCAAACGTAACAACCCATGACAAGGCTGCACCCAGGACACCTGGGTGCTATCGACAATGAGACACGTATACACTCTAAAATTCCGCTTAGGTCTGCCACCCTTCAAGGGTGTACTCCTCACCCCCAGAGCCAGCGAGGGCAATTCTCCTGTTGAAGGAGATCGCTAATCTTCAAAGGAAGAAAGTTGTATGCTTGGCAAGTCCAAGCAATGCCCTCAGTGGCTTTTAGTCCAGGTACTTCCTGGTGCACAAAAAGGACAACGGTTTCAGACCAATTATGAACCTCAGGGTCTTCAACTTGTTCCTCAAACAGAGGAAGTTCAACATGTTGACAACACAGTGTATCCGCCAGTCTGTCCAAGCAGGCGACTGGTTCACATTGATCAACCTGCAAGATGTCCAGATCAGTCCCACACAAATATCTGCACTTCGCCTTTCAAGGCAACGCGTATGAATTCTGTGTGCTGCCATTTGGCCTCTTGCTGGCGCCCCGCACATTTTCGAAGTGCATGGATGCAGCACTGGCTCCACTCAGGTTGGGGGGTATGCGGATCCTAAATTATCTGGACAATTGGTTAGTTTGCACACATTCCAAAACACACGCAGTGTGCACACAAAACAGGTCATAGATCATGTGGTAAAGTTAGGGCTCTCAGTACATCAACAGAAGAGCTACTTCATACTGTCTCAGTCCACAGTGTTCCTGTGATATAAAACTGAACTCTGAGCATGCTTGCCTCACTGTTGGAAGATGGGATTCGGCCACACACTCCCTATTCAGAGAAGACGCTCTCCTACAGGTCAAAGTATATCAAAAAGGTTGTTGGGGCCGATGGCAGCTGCCTCGAGAATCCTTCCTCTTGGGCTGCTGAGAATGCGCCCGCTTCAAGCCTGGGTGAATATGCTCAAGGTGCACCCAGGTCCGAGATAGGTACCGACTGGAGCAAATGTCCAGACAATGCCGGAAGACACTGGAGTGGTGGCTCCATCCCGGCAATCTGTGCCTTGGATCCCCTCACAGAATGGAAGTGATCACCACAGATGCCTCCAGCCTGAGCTGGGGAGTGGTCTGGAACGCAAGAAGAATAAGAGGCCAGTGGAAGGGACATTGGCAGCAAGCGCACATAAATGCGCAAGAGCTGCAAGCAGTGAGCCTGGCGTTATCCCATTTTCACCAGCAATCAGTGCACAAATATGTGCTGGCCCAGACGGACAATACCACAGTGGTAGCCTACATAAATCACCAAGGCGGCATACACTCACCGGGCCTTCACCATGCAGCGCACAGAAACTTGCGTTCCATCAGGGTAGTTCACTTCCCCGGTGTGGACAACAAGGCAGCAGATCTCCTGTCAAGAAGAGCTCCAGACAGTTCGGAGTGGAGGCTGTATCCTCAAGTGGTGAAACAGATTTGGGAGAGGTTTTGACTTATACGAGTTGACCTCTTTGCCACAGCTGTGTCCACTCACTGCCCGCTGTGGTTTTCCATGGAGAGAGACGGGGGTCCCCTGGGAGTAGACGTGCTAGCTCACCCCTGGCCACAGGGGCTATTGTGCGTGTTCCCTCCATTACCATTACTACCCCTGACAGAGAGGATCAGGGTGGAGAGAACACAGGTTTTGCTGGTTGCACCCAGATGGCCGATTCTCCCCTGGTTCTCTCTCCTCTCCGACATGTTGTCAGATCAGCCGTGGCAGCTCCCGCTGCGCAAGGACCTCCTGAGCCAAGTGAAGGGGCTATTATGGCACCAAAACCCAGCCCACCTCCAACTCTAGGTCTGGCCGTTGAACAGAGCCATCTATTCAGATGAACACTAGAACCCAATACACATAAATGGAAAGTTTTCCAAGAATGGTGACTTGCCCGATTGAGACAATGTTAACCTTCTTACAACACTTGTTTGACGCAGGAAAGTCAGTGTCCACTTTGAAGGTATACCTGGCAGCAAAATCAGTGTGCCATGAAAAAATTTACTCTGTATCCCCTAGGGCACATTTCCTGGCAGTGTAATTTCTTAAAGGGGCTGGGAGGATTCATCCTCCTATGAAAAGTATAGTCCCCAAGTGGGATCTAGAACTGGTACTGCGGGCCCTTATGGGTCCCCCATTTGAGCTAATGGTGTCAGCAGAATTGCGCCCTGTTTCACTGAAAGTGGCATTTAATAGCCATTACGTCTGCCAGACAAGTAAGTGAGCTCCATGCACTGTCCATCGATGACACATGTATGGCTTTCACTGGGAATGACTTGAGGGTAACATGTCCATCCTTTTTGCCAAATTCCATATTAACCAATCAATGTTTTTAGAAACTTTCAGACCTCCCCCACACAAATCAGAGGAGGACCGTAGAAAACACATGCTATGCCCAGTTCGGGCTCTGCACCGTTATTTGGATAGGAAGGCGTCCTGGAGACAGTCCAACCAGCTATTTGTCTGTTATGGGTCCCGCTTGAGAGGTCAGGCCCTATCGAAGCAACGTCTAGCGCATTGGGTGACAGATGCGATATGCTTGGCCTATGAACAGATACTCTGTTACCGGGGGACATTATGGCCCATTCTACCAGGGGCCAGGCAACTTCATGGGCTTTCCTTCATGACGCCTCCTTGGATGAGTTATGCAATGCTGCTACATGGACAGGTAGTCAGATGTTACGAACCGAACGAGACCCTCTAGGCTCCAAGGTGTTGCATGCAGCATGCCCTTAGGCATCATGAGGGCTCTGAAGCTTTCGCCGTGGGTCTGTACGGTCGGTAATCTGGAGCTACGACAACTTTGGAACAGCTTTCACATCCGGGAATGGTTGTCATTCGAATTGAAAGGGAACATTAGGTTATTACCATAACCCTGGTTCCCTGAAAGAGAATGACAACCATTACCCTTCAAGGTCGTGTCCCCAGCAGTTTTTGAAAGAAAACGGCAATGTGCTACTGTGAGGACGTCCCTCTTCAACAGAAGGTGGGAGGGACTGTCCCCTCCCAGCAGAGCCCTGATAAGGCAGCTTTTTTTTTTTTATATATATGCTCAATGATTGACGATCAGAGAGGCTCTTCTCGTTCGGTAATGGTTGTCATTCTCTTTCAGGGAACCAGGGTTATGGTAATAAGCTAACTTTAGCTATTCGGTTAGCTAGGCACTGCACAGCATCGCTAAATGCCAAAGCAATGAATAGCAAGCTTGAAAACTAATAGCTAATAATAACTAATAGGAAGTAGGCAGAGTAATTACCCCGGGCAGAACGATGTTCCATGAAAATAGGGCTGGGGAAAAATCAGAAAAACCTCCCCTTGATCAAGGATAATTATATGTTTTTATATTACGATCCTAGATGGGTCTACTTTTTTGTAATTGGGCCCCGCGAATCCTGTGCATTCAGCCAATAGCAAAGCTTGCGATTCCTGCAAGCAGACAGGGAGCCTTCCCATTGGTTGTCTGGTGTGGAAAGAGTTGTACGAGCTGCCAGGGAGCTGCACGGTCTGTAGCCTCAGAGACAGGCAAGTTACCAGATGAGATTGACTGGGAAGTAGTAAGAGGTGAGACAGATGCTCATTTCCACAATGTATATTTATTTTTGCGCACAATAATTGTAAACTTAAGCAAAATCAAGTGTTCTTGTTTGCACCATAGATTTTTATTTTTTTAACATGCGCTTTATACCCCCCCCCTCTTTTTAAAGTGGAAATCTGAAAATATTGTTTGTTCTTTTGAGTTCGTTTTCATCTACAGTTCGAAAATTTAAGAAAAAACAAACGTCAAACCGCGGTAAACTCCATTTAGGTTTTTTTGCAACAAAGCAAACAAAAAAAAAAAAAGTAGTAAACTGTAAAAAGCAATAGTAAGCTGTAGAAACGAATGACAAGCTGGAAAAGAAATAAATCGCAAATTAACGTGAGCTGCAATTGCGAACTGTGAACCGTTTGCTAACTTCACTAACGTGTTATTCCTGTGCCCGAGTCCCGCTGTGTTCTCCAGCACTACCACTGATATGTGCTGCAATTTGGAACAAATATTGAGAACAAGACAAAACTAATTCTATAGCAAAATAAAACAGCACATTTACACCACTGATTTTCGACAGTACACTCGGCCTCCTGCGTTGCTCAATACATGAAACCCTTGATTAAAAGTAACCTTTACGAAAGATTTTGCAACCCACACAGTTCGTTGCCCCTTTAAGACGTAGACCCAGGGTTGCAGTTTATGCACTGGCGCGCGCGCTATTTTTTTTAATAACAAAATAAACAAAACACAAAATAAAACACCTAGCTCTTTCTAAAGCCCTAACTAAATAAACAGGAACCTAAACTATAAAACAGGACAGCTAAGCTGTTTAGATGTAACCCAAATTAACAAAAACTAAATACCCCAACAAGGCTTTACACGATACCTTTTCTTCTTACTGTTAAACGCACCATCAATCGGGCTCGTCACACTGCAGCAACCCTGAACAGACTGGCTGCTTTCTTTAAATACCCTGCACCTGGCTCTAATTTACAATGATAGCCAGGTGCAGGGGATAATTAACAATTAAACAATTGCCAATTAAACAATTAACAAATTCATAGACCTAACTTTAAACAAAACGTGCGTTTGCATTTGTTTTCAGGCAGGGCGGAATCTGTTCTCTCCCTGCTACCTCACACCTTATAAAGCTGTATTTTTCTTTTAAAACACATTTTAATTTTATTACATGTAAATACTGTTCAGAAAAATCAAGCGTTCACGCACTATTGCGATCTTGACGTAGGCATCAAATCTAAGGGGATAGAGAATTCTATGGAATTACAGAAATTTGGGTAACACCGGCTTTCGTCGGCCACAAATAATAAACAGCAATGTTTATTCGTCCGTCCGCACAGAAATGCAATAATAATAATAATAATAATAATAATAATAATAATAATAATAATAATAATGTACGTTTATGTTTTCTATTGTAAAAGCAGCCGGAAAAATGTAATGCAAGTACAATCTTGGTCTCTTGCATTTTGTGATAATTCTGTATTACAAAATGCATCAAGTAGCGTACTTCTTATGTTCATATATCAACACCTGTAAAACCATCTTTCTGTTCCAGTTATAAGATGCAGAGTTCATGTTGTCATCAGGTTTCTGGTAAAAATCTGCGATGTCCCAGCCCTAAGAAAGTTTTATGAAACGCATTTTTTTTTTTTTATTTGTGAAGTGCATGCGATTGCGAATCGTCGCAAATTGCTTTTGTGAAGCGGGCCCCAGCGTCTTGCACTCACAGAAATAAAAATAATTCAGTGCCATCTCAACTCCGCCCCCTGGTGGATGTTTTCGACTCAACACTTCAAAAATAAATATTTAGTCACTTTTGCATGTTTCTATTAAATCAATATTAAAAATAATCTTAACTTAGTGTGCAATCAGTTATACATGGTTCTACTTTTGTGGTCCTTTTATTGAGGTAAGGATAGTTAATAAAAAACATGTTTTTGCCCTAAAATTAGTTTGACCTGGATTATAAATGCCAAAAGGCCCTTCAGGGCGAACGCATACGTCCAATATACAGACTTCTCGGGGGGCTGGGCACTCGACTTCGTCTCATGCCGCACACCGCCCTGAGGAGTCTGCATATTCAACCTATTCAGAATCCCTGTCGGGCCTTATTGCAAACGTAAATACAGTTGTAGTCAAAAGTTTACAAACCCCGGTGAAAATTTGTAATTTCTCAAAAATTCTTGAAAACAAAGAATTTTAGGAAAAAACTTTTGTAGCAAAAGTTTTGCTTTTGTGGATGAGGAAAAAAGTTACAAGAAATAGATGTCTGCAATTGTTTATTTCAGCACATTTTTAGCAAAACTGCAAAATTGCTCATTCAAAATTATTCATACCCTTTTATGCTATGATACTACTGTCTACAATGTACTATACAATTCAATATGATAATCTAGAAAAGTCCAGGAAATGCTGGATTGTAGGTGAACATTCTTAGAGAGAATTAAAGGGTTAGGCATTGGATGATTGCTGCCATTAACAATAAGACAAAATGGGGAAAAAGTGAAGAGCTATCTGAAGAACAAAACAAAATAGCAAAATAGTTATTTTACATTTGTAAATAGAAGTTACAATCAGAATGGTGGCATAGCAATAGGCTCAAAATTAGGTATGCATTTTGCAAGCAAGTATATGGGCAAATGAGAGGAAATGTTACTAAACTAGACAAGAAACCATTAGAATACATAAGAGAGGTGGATGACATATTTGGAATATGGATACATGGAGAAGAGTCTGTAGTACATTTTCATAAATTAGCAAATGTGCGCCACCCGCACATATGTAACTGAGATGGATTTACCAGTGAGCAGGAGGATGATGGGAAATTTAGTTGTGAGCGGTCCATGCAGGTACATGCAATTTAAAAGTTTAAAAAAGTGGTTAAAATGTGAAAAAAAAAATTAAAACAATACAGACAACTTACATAAACAGCTGTAGCAACACATGGGAACATGTAACACAATACAATAAAAAAAAGGTCCTTATGTACCCTTTAAGGGGCATTGAAACCTGTTAAAGCGTGTGTAAAATGTGCAAATATATTGGTAAGGATAAAGTGAAATTACAAATAAAGAAAATGAATATTAGTCTTAAGAAATGCATCATGCAAGGATAACAACGTTGTATATGTTACATTTCATGCAAAATATACCACAATAAAATATGTAAAAGAGACAGGTACATCATTATAAAAAATGAATGCAGAACTACCTATCAAATATAAGTAATAAAAAACAAACAAACAAATGAATCAATAGTTCAGCACTTTAAAGGAACAGACACCTCACGGATGACCTAAAGTTCGTGGTTTTAGAAAAAATAATTAGATAATGTACAAGACTGATGAATAATAAATGAAGGATAGATAGACAAGATTCCATGATGCCTGATGGTTTAAATAGAAAAGAACAGTAGATTGTTAGATCATTAGCTGTACTGTGAATGACATCATAAGACATTAGGTGGTGTGTATGCATCATACTGCCATTAGAGTGCGCACTTGTCACACAGAACAGCAGACAACAGAATTCCAAATGAATATCTAAAGAAATAATACTGAGATGAAAACGAGAATCAGCGGGTGGCATTTTCTTAAAAGTATCCTCCTCAGGGAGCCCGTGGGAGGATGCGAGACGCGTTCTCCTTAAAGGTGAAGAAGCATATGGTAAACAAGACAGATAGATAGATAGATACATAGATACCGCTTGGTAGATGTGCACAGTTATTTTTTGATAGATATATAGATACTGTAGATAGATGGATAGATATATAGATAGATAGATAATTAGTATATCTCATAGTAATTGAGATATACTAGCATAATCATAGAAACAAACATAGATAATAAGAAGAATAAGAATAATTGGCCAATGTCTCCTAAAGAGCTGAGCTACATTGCAAACTTTAACAACAAACCCTCTCATAAAAAATATTATAGTTATTCCACTAATTCCTTTATCCAGAGTTGCTGATTCAGCAATAATTGATAAAGGAATGTTGATCTTCTTAAGTTTAAATCCAGTGTCATGAGAAGCTAGATAGATTTCTGTAAAATAATTCTGCAACCAAACTGAATTCTGGTTAAGCTTTCTCTCACTCTAACCCTACAGTCATTGCAGTGAACACGACTGTGCAGTTTTGAAACACATGCAAATATGAATTCTGATTTTAAAACGTGGTATCTGGCTATTGGTAGTTTATGTGGTTTATTCACAAGTAGGATACTTGTGTCCAGATTAGCTGTTCACTGGACTCTGCTGGCTTTTACTATACTGTACTTAACAAGACATCAAGCCATCAGTAAGTTTTAAGTACATTTGGAAAATGTTGTGGTGATATGGTATTACTTCATCTGACCAGCAGGGGTCAGCATTACTTGTCACACCAGACACAACCTGTAAACTGAAGGCGGTCTAACCCCACTTTCCACTGCTGCATTGCAGTTTACAGTGACACAAAATTCAAAACACATGTTGAAGGTAGAACACTCTTTTCTGAAAATGACCCTGACAAAATGTATTACACAAGGGGCCTAACAATTATTCTATAATACATAAAATGTTCGCCTTTCTGTTGTAAGTCAGTTTATGTCACAATGTCACAATGACCATTTTTAAAGCTTTGAGTTTGATCATGAAAAAGGACTTGTAATTGCTGAATGTAATAATGGTTCTCTGCCAAACACTTACTTTTTACGTGCTAAACAAAAAGATCTTACATATCTGTACAGCTATGGCCACAAGTTTTGCTTTATAAAGTTGAATGAAACCACTGAATAATGTGACGTTAACATATTGAATTATCGCTTTTCTGTTTTCCATATATACTTAACGAAAAACTAAAATGAATTAAAATTAAAACTAGTAGACTAGTAGCTGGGGTATTCATTTCTAACATCTAAACTAGTAGAGTTCAGATAGCTTGGGTATTCATTTCTAATATCTAAACTAGTAGAGTTCAGATAGCTGGGGTATTCATTTCTAACATCTAAACTAGTAGAGTTCAGATAGCTGGGGTATTCATTTCTAACATCTAAACTAGTAGAGTTCAGATAGCTGGGGTATTCATTTCTAACATCTAAACTAGTAGAGTTCAGATAGCTGGGGTATTCATTTCTAACATCTAAACTAGTAGAGTTCAGATAGCTGGGGTATTCATTTCTAACATCTAAACTAGTAGAGTTCAGATAGCTGGGGTATTCATTTCTAACATCTAAACTAGTAGAGTTCAGATAGCTGGGGTATTCATTTCTAATATCTAAACTAGTAGAGTTCAGATAGCTGGGGTATTCATTTCTAATATCTAAACTAGTAGAGTTCAGATAGCTGGGGTATTCATTTCTAACATCTAAACTAGTAGAGTTCAGATAGCTGGGGTATTCATTTCTAACATCTAAACTAGTAGAGTTCAGATAGCTGGGGTATTCATTTCTAACATCTAAACTAGTAGAGTTCAGATAGCTGGGGTATTCATTTCTAACATTTAAACTAGTAGAGTTCAGATAGCTGGGGTATTCATTTCTAACATCTAAACTAGTAGAGTTCAGATAGCTGGGGTATTCATTTCTAATATCTAAACTAGTAGAGTTCAGATAGCTGGGGTATTCATTTCTAATATCTAAACTAGTAGAGTTCAGATAGCTGGGGTATTCATTTCTAACATCTAAACTAGTAGAGTTCAGATAGCTGGGGTATTCATTTCTAACATCTAAACTAGTAGAGTTCAGATAGCTGGGGTATTCATTTCTAACATCTAAACTAGTAGAGTTCAGATAGCTGGGGTATTCATTTCTAATATCTAAACTAGTAGAGTTCAGATAGCTTGGGTATTCATTTCTAATATCTAAACTAGTAGAGTTCAGATAGCTGGGGTATTCATTTCTAATATCTAAACTAGTAGAGTTCAGATAGCTGGGGTATTCATTTCTAATATCTAAACTAGTAGAGTTCAGATAGCTGGGGTATTCATTTCTAACATCTAAACTAGTAGAGTTCAGATAGCTGGGGTATTCATTTCTAACATTTAAACTAGTAGAGTTCAGATAGCTGGGGTATTCATTTCCAAACTCTAAACTAGTAGAGTTCAGATAGCTGGGGTATTCATTTCTAACATTAAACTAGTAGAGTTCAGATAGCTGGGGTATTCATTTATAACATCTAAACTAGTAGAGTTCAGATAGCTGGGGTATTCATTTCTATTATCTAAACTAGTAGAGTTCAGATAGCTGGGGTATTCATTTCTATTATCTAAACTAGTAGAGTTTAGATAGCTGGGGTATTCATTTCTAACATCTAAACTAGTAGAGTTCAGATAGCTGGGGTATTCATTTCTAATATCTAAACTAGTAGAGTTCAGATAGCTGGGGTATTCATTTCTAACATCTAAACTAGTAGAGTTCAGATAGCTGGGGTATTCATTTCTAACATCTAAACTAGTAGAGTTCAGATAGCTGGGGTATTCATTTCCCATATTTAAGTTGCTTTTTAAGTAGGTGGAAATCATTTGTAAGACTGGTGTGATTGATATAAAACAGTGTGATTTTAGCAGGTGCTGGTTCACTCCCATTATTTCTGGAGATTTCAGTGTGTTGATAACAAGTTAACATTACCAGTGATGTTAAACAGGTTTGACTGTATATATTTAGGTTAAAAAAAACAACAAAACAGGCTGCTAGCACTATGCTGTCAATGGGACCCTTTGTGACAGTTGTTTATCCACACTGTACTGTTAAGCTAGATTTGCGAAAGGGTCTATAGAAATAACAACCAGTGTCTTGAGTAATCTGACACTGCTGTGCACTAGATGGTGCTGGTGCTTACTAATATAAAGACACTTTGGATGATCTAAATCATCAAATCAATCAATGTTATATTGGATGCTAAATCCAATATAACAACAGGGAACGCATAGGAAACCTCAAAACTGCTGTGCAAATTAACCGTGGTAAACTATTAATACCTGGGAGATGTGGACAGTGCCGCCACAGCTGCATTCAACACTGGCTTGATAAAATACTTTACATATTCTTGAAAAGGAGACAGTTATCTTTTCAGAGTGAGAAAGGGGTCTGAGTAGAGTAAAACAGGGTACACATACCCAGTTTCTTCTGTTTACTTGTACTGTAGAATTATTTTATAATATTCATATTAAACAGTAAAGTGGGATTAGAGATAATAATTAGGGCCCTGCTTTTATGAAATTATTTGCTTAAAAGTGTACTGGTAAATTAAAACCTATAAATAATAATGTGTTCAACTTATCAGTTGTCAGAAATAATATTTTTTTAAAAATCATTTTGAAATCATGTTATATTAGGTAATCACAGAGTAAGGGTTACATAAATGTCAGTCGCCATCTACAGCTTTCTGATTATTGATCTGCTAATACATACTTTGCAATAATGGTTAACGTAATTGGATGATTGTTTAATGATTATTACGCGGCTTACTGTGGCGGATAGAACTACATCTTGTGACGGTAGGACTGTAAATTACAGGTTAAAAAAAGCAAGTGAAAAACGCAAGACCCTAATCATATATAACTATAAACAAGTAAACAAACATACTGAATACAATATAACAAATAAACAAACATACTGAAAACAAGACCAATTAATCACAGTTTAAAAAAATAACAACCAAAAAAAAAAAAAAAAAACCCACGTATGTCACTCTTCAGGCTTTAACTTAATCGCATTCAGGTTGGTGACGGTTAACGAACCGGGACGCTAGTACACTTATTTAATTTAAACTGGAATAAATAAATAAATAAATAACCGATTCAAGTCGTGTCAGATCGATCGTGTCCTTCGCGTGACAGAACTCCGCTGTAGTTCCACCTGACTTCGCTAGAATAATAAAAGGGTGTTATTTTACCCCAGGCTCACTGGTATTTATTTATTTATGAGCTCTGGCCCTTTTCTAAGGGTGTGAAATCGGGGAGCTTTTTGTTAACATTGCAACTCCCCGTCTCGTTTCCCAGAATAGGGTTGCTAATATAGCAGGGGGGTGTGGGTGCAAGTGTGTGTTGTGTGGGGTGACGTTTCCCCAGTCCTGGGATCTCTGGCTCGTTTTTGTCAGAACTTGGAGGGAGAAATAGGTTCGAAACACTTGACTCAACTTTTCTTTTCAATCTGTGTGGTTGAGAGTCCCAGCCAAGGGACTCTTGCTGCAATGTGATTCAGTGTTTTCAAAATCTGGAATTGATTTTCATGGGGAGTATCCCTTTCCTTCGCTCCAACCTATGGATTTATTGAAGCTTTCTTACTCGGCTTGAAGGCAGGAGCCGATCGCACTTTCTCACCTCATTGGTTTCTGCCCCTCTTGGAATTGCAATCTCTCCCTACTCCACTTGGCAGACAGTGGGAGGTTTTGTACCGGTGCCTGACAAGGGAAGTGGCCGCTTAATGTGCGCTTTGAGACGGATACAAGTCAAGACAAGACGGGCGGCGTATTTTGATTTGATTTATATATGCATTCATTCATTCATTAATTTGTTTATTTTTTAACAAAAGTTTTGGATTTCAGTCGCTGGAGCGTTACATTTTTTTCATTTATTTATTTTTTTTCATACGGATTTAACTCGGATTGGGTAAGTTTTAATTTTTAACGAGTTTCATTAAAAGTATTGCCTGTTTTGCGAAATTGATAGACATGTCAAGAAAAAAAGAAGTTGTCAAACGTGAGTTTGGGTTATTTTAACAGCTGAGGTCATTGATAACATGGTTTGCCTTTTATTGGTTTAGGTTGGTTGATTTACTTTTTAGAAATGTGCCAGTTTTTACTTTACGTTGAGGGTAATTGATACTTGTCTATCTTTCATTGCACATTGTTTGATAAAGCTGTTTCAGTTGCATATGCTGTCGTGTAATTACGGCAAAACAAATACATTTAAAATGTTTAACACTAGCCTATGTGGGTTCAATATCAATCAGCCACCTTGGGGAAGAAATCATTGCATCCCCTGCAGACAAAATGACACAAATATCCGTGCATATTGCGCAACGCTGCTCCTTTTTATTAGCCGCCTGTTATTTATTATTATTTCCAATAAGTACAAGTCATCGAGTAAGACCCGTGCTCATTATATGTCCATATTCTTGGTCGTAATGTTCGAGTCCGTCCTTGGTGAGTGCTGAGCGGCTTTCTCGTACAGTTGTCAAGGACAGGTGGCTATTGATCTCAGTCAGAGCCGCTAGAGACTCACTGTTCACAGGAGGGCTTGTCTGCTCACTTGCTCGGGGAGAGGTTCGGGTTGTGTCTGTTTTAGAAATGTACCACAAATTTGCTAGAGTACATTAGCCTTACATGACTTGTGACGCCCTATGAATGAAAATACAACTGTTAATATTACTAATATGTTGTACTGTTTTTTTTCACGTACTTATGCATATATGTTTGCAATTTGATAAACTACAGTGTGGCATTTTTTTTGCCAGTGCTATAGAATATTTGTGTAAGAACCCCGCCCAATTCAAAGTACAACGCTACCACAGCTCTCGAATAGCAGACATAGCATTTTTTCCACACCACAGACCCGCATACGCACAGCACCTTGAAATATCTGTGCTAGATTCCACCCTCCCTCCCTTGCAATGAGTGCTGCCCTACTCGCCCCTGGCTACCATCTCATTGAAAATGCGCACTCGTTCGAGAGCTTGTGGAAATATGCGGTAGAAGCTATGAAAGTGACTTTGCAGTGCGCGCCTGTCTAATCCCAAAGAGCGGTTCATTTTCACTTCACGTGATAAATAGCCTTCCACGACCCAAACTCATTATTTCATACCTTCATGCACTATGTAGGCTACTGCTTCGGTATTTAACATTCGAGACACAACATCTAAAATAAAATTCTCGAATCCTAGCTGTATATTGTTATTTAGCGGGACTGGTTATCATTTACTTTCATGTACGTTACTATACTGTATGGCAGACTAGTGTATGAGAAACTGCAGACCAAATTAAAGCGTTTGAGATAAACAGACTTGGGTTCAAAGTCAGTTTCTTAAGGGCACGATATAGGGCAGTGGTTCCCAATCCTGGTCAGGGAAACCCCTGTGTCTGCTGGTTTTTATTCCAACTGAGCTCTCAATGACTTAACTAGACCCTTAATTGAACTGATAATTACTAAATTAGACCTTTTTAATTGTTTTCAGCTCTTAAACAGTTGCAAACGCAGGGGGTCCCCAGGACCAGGGTTAAGAACCATAGGGTACCGTACTGGCAACAGCAATACTGGTGTGTGTGTGTGTGTGGTGTTGGGGTGTGGGTGTGGTGTGGTCTGCGTCATGTCTGTCCTGTCTGTCTTATCTATATCTGTCTGTCTGTCTATCTATCTATCTCTCTCTATCTATATATCTATATATATATATATATATATATATATATATATATATATTATATATATATTGCGAAGCATAACGGAGACCTGGCAAGTTGCCGTATTAGTCATTTCCGAACAGAGTAATTAAGGGCTTTAAGTAAAACAAACAAACAAACAAAAAAAAACACTGAGTGCTTCGCTTTAGACATCACAGTTAATGTATTTGACCAGCACAAGTACCATAAGCACATTGCATGCACATAACTACGTTGACTGTACCGTAAACAATGCCATGTCATATATTTGGTATATGTACTCTTTTGCCACACAGTCGCAGTTGACATGTTTATTTGTTTAACGTTATCTTTTTTCTCTATACCCTTTTAATAAATGCATTGTAATTAGTTTAAGTTGACCTATTCTTACATGTTTTAAATGACTGCAAAGGAATTACTTGAGAAAGTGTAGCAGTATCTCATTTTACTCATGAGTTATCAATGTGGATTCAAGAGCATGTTTTTCACGGGGAATTGGTCTCACAAGTGCAGTGGCACGACAGATGGGCTTTGTTATGTTAACCCCACACATACCTTTCTACGAAGGTGGTTGCCAAGTTTGGGACCACGTGATCCCAGGACAGGTTACCCTTGGGTGTTGCTCACAAAAAGGTCATGCGTAGGGATAACTAGTCGACTTTGTACTGTATTGCTGTTATTATTATTTTAATTACAATTGTTTTAAATTTGAAAAAATGTAAATAACATTTAATAAAATCCATCAGTTTATAATTCAATTAACGATTTATTATTGAATTGGCGTTTTAGTAATGTGAAATAATGCAATCATGTATATTAAACATTAGGGAATATTTGAACGGTTCACCGATATACACACAGTACAATTCATTTTCCATATAAACGAGTGAGAAACGTTTCATGAATTGAGAGCTAAATCATTTCGATAGGCCTATTGTATGCCAGTTAACTTTGCGTGTGGAACTCAGATTTTTGACTTGTGTTTTGCCAATTTTCCATTGTAATTATGCAATTAAAGGCAAATTCACAGAGAACAAACCAGTGATATGTTCAATTTAACTATGTAGTTTGTGCAATTATCAGATATAATTGAGTGGGAAAACACTGTGTGAACACAGAGGAGCGAGTCTGTGAATGTTTGAGACAGTAAGTGCTTTGATCAGTGCCGTTGTCACTATCCTAAGTACTATTGCGTTGCTTAATTACAAACTGACTGATTTTGCAAGCCAGCTATCATAAGACGGGTGGCATAATGCACAGTTAAGCCAATTGTTAGGCCTATGGTTTTTGAGACTATCCTATAGATCGTGCAAATTAAATGCAGTTAATTTAATTGCGTGATGTCAGCAGGTGGTGGCAAACAGGTGAAGCGCCCTCATGCTAAATAGACCGCAGAGCCAGCTGAATTGGTGGAATCCTTTAAGATCAGACTTGACAAAGGTTTGATATCAATCATCTACTTGGAACCAGACGAGCACTGAAGGAGCCGAACAGCCTCTTGCTTGTAAATTTCGTTATGGGCGCCAGTGGGGAAAAAAAAAAAAAAGAATGACAATCAAAGAGACATACCCTCTTCCCATGAGTAATGATAAGAGACACATACCCTCTTCCCAAGAGTAATGATAAGAGACACATACCCTCTTCCTAGGAGTAATGATAAGAGACACATACCCTTGTCCTAGGAGTAATGATAATCAAAAAGACATACCCTCTTCCAATGAGTAATGGCACATCTCAAAAGATTTATTGCAGCACTGTGGCTGGACACAAGGACATCAAGATACAATCAGTCATCACAGATCCCCGCGTTAGGCTGCTAATGCTGGCCAAGGAGAAGTGCCTGTACAGTGCTAATGGAAAGTGAACTGATGAATTCTGTGCCAAGACCTCACATGTCCGCACTGCAGATTTCCAGCAGATGCTCCTAAATTCAAGCTGTGTGAGATCGCTCATTTGTCTCAGTCACACATTCTTTGTTCCATACTTTATGGAGACCACAGGGAGGGCACTTGATTTAATGATTTAAACAGCGGTTTGTGGATGTTTCATATTTCAAGATGATCTTGCTTATAAATGACTGTGTTTTCAAGTGAAATCAGGTTTGGTTAAATGAGTTCAATCAGGATTGCACAACCACAAGGGTCAGTCATGCGGCCCCCATAAGCCCACCCTACAGGAATGCTTGGTTTTTGTTCAAAAGAAAAAGTTGGCAAATCAGGAATGAGGAAGACTGTCAAGTGCGAGGCAGTTAGAATTCTCCAGACACGCTCAAAGCAAGTTCAAAGCCAGAGTAAGACAGATATAGAGAAAAAGGGTAAAAACTCAATATTGGAGCAAAGAAGCCAGACCAACTAGAAATGATTGCAAACTCCATAAGAAGGGAAAGGGGAACAGTTAAAAATGACATTTGTGGCTGTAGTACATTTTTATCATTTCCCAATTGATGTGGTATTTGTTTTGTAAAATGGATTACACTAATGCCTACTGGGTCCTAGTTTGAGACCTGAGAAGCCATATTCGAACCCTGATCTCCAGAGGTTAATGAATATGCCTGCTGGATCAGCAAGCGTCGACAGGTCTTATTTATTGTTAAACCTGGAGCTATCCGCCCAGATATCAGTCTGTTGTTCATTCTCTGTGTTTTAACGTGAAATGTTTATTTTTGTTAATTCAGTATTGTTTTCTAAACAAGGAGTGACAATATTAAGCTATTTACATTACTTTATTCAGAACAAATTTAGTATTTCTTATTTTATACTAAGCTGTACAAACTTTTAATTTTCACCATACTGATAGCTCTAATTTTATATTTACAGACAGACTTATGTAAATTTGGTATTTGTGATGTATAGCTCTGGACAAGGGTTTTTGCCCTATAGAATTAACACATTCTGCTTCAGAAAGTCGAATAAAACCTACTGAATTTTGTTACGTTAACATATTGAATTACATACCATTTTGTAGTTTTCCATATACATAATGAAAAACTGACAAATTGAAAAATGTGACATTTCAAAATCTAACGTGAAATACTGTACTGCTATTATGGCTTCTGGTAGACTTTTGCGATATCATTTTGTAGTTTCTTTGATTACATGATGTTAAGTAAAAGTTCTACATTATGTTATATAGTTTTTTCAAAAATGTTTATTATGTCTAAAATACTAGTTGATGCTAAACTTTCGACCGTAGCTGTAGTTCTTGAAAATTCAAAACATACGTCATAACTAACCATAAAACATAATATAGCTAGTTATTAACATTTAGACCAAAAAAACAAAAAACTAAAGCCTCATGATTATAATCTTTCCTTAGTTTTTTGCAGCTTGGTTTAAATAACGAAACACACTGACGGACGCACAAGAAACAACACGGAGAGAGTTCTGCTTTAATGAGCCAAACCTGCTGGCTCTTTTGATGTGTGTGTCAGTATTTGAACACTTAATACAATTATTAGTGGTTTCTCCCAGGAGTTCAAAGAGGATTGCTGACTCTCTGACTGTCGGGAATGGAAAATGAACCTTTCTTGTTTGAGCCACCGCAGTAGCAGGATGAAAGACCTTCAGTCTATTATTCTATCACTGAGAAAACCAAGTCTTAAAATAAAATGCACCTCTTTTTAGCATAATGACCTTTATTGTATTTCTGTTGATCTGTTTCCAAATTTTATTTAGATTCACGCGACGTAGATTTTGCCTGACACAACACCACTCCCTGTGTAAAACAAAGTGTCTTCTGCCATCTGTCTCCACCTCTTTCCAACTGTTTCCTCTGTTCCTGGCTGTTGTGTTGTGCTTAAAGCATTATCCATGTGCTATTTTAAAAGTGAAACAAAAGAAGTCGAGAAGTCATTAGCAAAACCATGTTTAGAAAACAATACTGAATTAACAAAAATACAGTATTTACCCAAAAGTAAGTTGCTGCTTTATCCAAGTCCCAAATTAAGAAACAATTACCCTCAAAGCAAGTTGCATTCAGCTAATATCCACTGTTGTTGCTTAGAAGAGACATTCAAATAACCAGTTTAGTAAAAACACTAGTTTAATAACTAGAAAAAAAAAAAAAAAATGGGAAGAGAAAAGTAACATACAGGACTTTGTAGCAGTTTAGTTTAGGTGCCAAACTGGAAAAGGGTAAAATACTGCAGTTGTTGTTAGTTTTATATACAGCTCCATTATTCTAAATGAAGACTCCAACCCTGTTTAATGCAACTGATACAGACCTGTCGCTGACCTCAAGATGGCTGCCACAAACACCGCTCTGCGCACACAAATACAGTAGTTATTGTTATTTATATAACTAGTATAAGAAATCAGTCAAAATTCCAGTACATATTATTTTGTGTACAGGTATCATCCCGTGAATTGAACATAAAAACCAAGTTAAAAAAGAAAAAAAAAAACGCTTTTTATGATTAATAGTAGTTCCTGAGTAAAAACTTTGGATTTTGTGATTTGAAATAAACTAATATGTTATGTGTAGGGTGTCTCCCATTATTACAGGGATCATTACACAGTTTGAGCACCAAGAAACTGTTACTGCTTCACATCATTGACCACCTCAACAGGCTCTTACAGGTAAAGCATATTATTGGCTGCAAAGCATGTCAGTCACTAGAGGAAGCAGCTGGTTGGTTAATGACAGGGGTGAAGACATCGAAGGGGAGAACTACTAGTATGTATGTAACAGACTTTTTAAATACATGTTTGCTATAACCATTCCATTCTCACGCCTGCTTAGTACTATAGGTACTAAGGTGTAATGCCCTTATTTAGTATGTAAGGTAGTAAAATAGAGGCAATGTTGTTTCACTGCCATGGTATTGATCAAAAATGTGGTGTCATACCTTAAACATCAGTAGATGTCGCTATTACTAACACTACTTAGATTTAATTAAGTGATATTGTGAATTAAGTGATATTGTTCATGCAGTATGATTTTTATGGTACTAATTAGGCCTAACCCTAATTCTAACACCATCTTAGTTGTTATGTACAGTAACTATATCATGTGTATTAAATAATACATTATATACATGTTTTAGTTCCGCAGCATCTTAGTAGAATACATACTAAATAAGACGATTTCACTTTAGTATTTATTGTACTAAATAAGTGCAGAGTGTGTTGGCTATAACATGACGCAGACAGGGGGTGTTCAGGTCGGGATTGAGGTAGTCACTCTCACAGGCAGAGCTATGATGGGAAACTGCCTGTACCCAGTGCCACTGTCCCTCCGCTTTCATGAGTATTCATAAGCATCTGATGCTGCATATCAAATGATGCAGTTTATCAACAACTTCTGCCAACCAGGACTGAGTGCAGGACCAGTTCAATACATTACTCCTACTTCAGATTGGTTTCCCCAGGAAATTTGCATAGGGGATGTCTTTACTCTAAGCTCCCCACTGCTTCTCAATTACACATATTTTGAGTACATCCCCCGACATCTAAGGGTTATTTTCCGGGATAAGCGCTGTTACTACAGATTTCTATAATATCAATAAAGTAAAAGATTAAATACAATGACTAATAGTGGTTTCTGCTGCGGCGCATGTGGAAAAGGTGCCTGTCATGGGTTAGTGAGTGGTACAGACCCCCTCTAAGAGATGGAACTGTTCCAGGGTTTGACCCCGTGAACCTTATCCTGCTACCTGTGGAGCCTCAAGCTGGAGGGGCGGTGCAGCTGGGGGCCTGCTTGGCTGTTTATAGTTTTTTAACTGCATGCCACGCAAAAAAATAAAATAAATAAATAACTGAGCTTTTATTGAGATTTGAGTTCCACAAATAACTTCCTAACTGCAGGTGCGAGGGGGAGGGGAGAGAGAGGGTGAACGAGACAGAAATTGAGTCAGAAAGGTATAGACATTTCAAAGCCCCAATCTTATGTCCAATTGACAGCAAAGTAATTTCCTGTATTTCTCTTACTTTGTATGCTGTTTGCAATCATTCTGAGCAGTCCTGAGTTCTGGTCTCCAATATTGAGTTAAAATGTTTATTTACCTGGCTTTGAGTTTGTCTGGAGAATCCTAAATGCTAGGAATTAACTGCCTTCCTCATGCCATTCAAATCCTGTGACAATGTGACTTTTTCAATTCTGCCAGCCACTCAAGGTAAGGACAGATTCAGAAAAAAATACCGAACCACTCCAGACAATAGAATAATTGCAAACAGCATAAAATAGTAAGGGAAATGTAAAAAAAAAAAAAAGAAAATGAGAACTGAAACAACTTTCTTAATTCTGATAAAATTGACCTATCAGGTCAATAAATAAGAGTTGAATTTTAAGCAATAGGGAAGAGAGAGTGAAAGAGAGGGAGGGAATAGAGAGGGCAAGAAAAGAACTGAACCGAACTTGCTGTCTTTCTCAGCAGACTATTTTCCTGTGCTGGTTGTCCCCCCCTCTCCCCTCCCCCCTATCCATTGACTACCAGGAACCGGACATTGATGGGCAGAATGGCCTCCTCTCATTTGTAAATATTTGTATTATGTTTCTTTTTTCTCTGCACATAAATAAGAGAAAGAGAGAGGGCACCTCAATGCTGACTTAAACACCACCAGTCTACCAGTGTTGGGCTTCTGTCAAATAGTGTGAAATGATGTGCTGTTTTAGGATGTGGATGACACCATTGTCCACTGTCTGGCCTGAGCAGCAAGATTCAAACGAGCCTCTACAGGTAAAAGACATGAAAGCTTTGTAAATTAGCCTCCTGTCTGTGCCACCCCCCCCCCCCGGGGTTTTAAAATGGGAAATTCTTCAATAGTTCTAGTGCGGCCCTCCTGCTCTACCAAGTTTCACAGTTAAGGTCAATTGACTTGCTCCTGAGGTCAATGAATCACAAAGTGTTTAAGGGTAATTGGGATGTTGCTTTAGTGTTCCCCTCACATGCCAGAAGGACTGGTGAGAGTACACCCCAAGGGCATAAGCAAAGCAAAAGCCAGGCAGATAGATGACACAGGCCAGTAAAACACAGAAAAATTACTCCAATGACAAATATTACTGTCAGTGTAGAAATGTACCTTGTGGAATTGCTTTGGTGTAGAATGCAGCAGAACTATTTCAGATAAACAAATCTTTTTCCAGGTAAAATGGTTTATGTTGTTCTACATTTTACTGTTTGTACATAGCAGTGTCAATTAAAAGGTTTTTTCCCTACTAAGAATAAGCAGTATTGATTTGTTTTACAAGTCAAATTTGGGCTGGATAAATGCCAGATTGCCATTATTGCCTGTCAGCAGTACGGTTTTGGATGCTGTTGTGCTCAGCAAAAAAAAAAAAGTAAATAAAGGAATGAAGACATTGAAGGGGAGAACCACCAAGTGGTCATACTTTTACCAAGGGAGGCACTCGGGGGCCTCGTGGATAAGACTTAATATTTACTGATCATGTGCGCATTTTTCAGATTTTTGGATCGTCAGAAATCCTGGTTATATCTTTGCGATGCATGAAGTCAGTAGAATAAAACACCCAAGTGTGATCTTTGCTGTCTGTAAAGATCACGAGCAGCTGGAAACCATGGCAGTCAGAACATGGCCACAGAATGAGTTGAGATTGGTCAGATCTCCCACAAGAAAAAAAAATACACTACAATGCAGTTCCAGTCTGGATTTTCAAGGAGCCTATCTAAAATTAAAAGGTAAAGTAGTGGAGAAGAGGTTCTATGTTAACAGTGGGCAATACCAACAGTGTCTGAGAAGCCTGTGAAAAGACTTGGGATATGGTATGATGGGGACCTAAAGGACATAGTTTGTGTGGGAGAAGTGAGACAACAAGCAGTGGAAGGATTGAAGAGCATAGACAGCAGCGCTTTACTGGGCAAACTTAATAATAATAATCTTTCATAGTGGATCACCATCACAAAACGCTTTACAAGATACAAGACTAGGGTTTGTGAACGATGCATCAGCTGCAGAGTCACAAGAACGTCTTACAAGAAAGACGGAGCACAAGGAGGTAAGTGACTTGCTCGGGGTCACACAATAAGTCCGTGGCTGAGCTGGGATTTGAACCGGGTTCCTCCTGGTTACAAGGATCACTGGAAGAAAGTGGACGGCAAAGGAAGCTGTGGAAGATACAAACGCTGCCCTTTGTATCAGTGATATCATGGGGCTAGTACAGCATGGAAGAGAAAGCCTTGGTTCAGTTCCTCCTACATGGTACAAAGCAGCCCCAGCTCAACAGAGGAAGCTGGTAGTTAATGGAGGTGCAAAAGCAGGAGGAGAGGATGAGGTGCGTAAAGGCAATTTCCCAGGCCAAGCAGGGTGAATGGAGGAGATGGGAGAGTGTAGAGCAACGCAAGATTGGCTTGCGAGATCTAAGGACAATGGAACAGAGCAGGATTAGTTTCCTCAAAATATGATGTTCTTCCATTACCACAGAACCTTAATCTATGGGCAGGAGAGGATCAGTGGTGTGATGACCAGGTGCTGCGATGTATGATCTCAACATTGAAAGACAAGCACAGCATGACCAACAGGTTGACACCAATTCTAGTAATATATCACACAAGGAGAACAACATTCCTTCATCCAGGGAAGCAACCACCAAGAAAAGGTATTAAAACCCAAACTTGTCTAGGACATCTGGAAGCTTCTAACCAGACATTGTCTTGTGGTCTGGATAAGCACGCCTTGTTCATCTGGTAGAGTTAACACTGCCATGGGAGGACACTGTGGATGAAAAGGAAGAAACTTTGGTATGCTCAACTACAGTAGCTGCTGAAGCAGAAGAGTGAGGATGGAGAGTTCAGGTTTACCTGGTGGAGGTGGGTTGTCGAGGATTTGTGGCGCACTCCACAACCTGGTTTCTCAGAGACATCGGATCCAGTGGTCAAGAGTTGCAATGCATAGTGAAAAACTTATCTGAAGCAGCAGAGAGGAGCAGCAACTGGTTCTGGTTGAGACGAAAAAGATTCTGGTTGGGGACCTCAAGCACATTAGAAAGAAAGCAACGTCGATGGAAAGGAAGGTCAGTAATCTGGGCTTAGCTGAGTGAGGGTCGGAGAGGAGTGATGCTGGGATTCCAGAATCACTGTCGAGTCCTCTTAAGGTGTCGTTGGCCAGTCGACAAAACACCAAAGATGTAAGGTGCCCACTTGAGGACCCCAAAGAAGTACCCTACTCAGCTCAGTCCAGACAGTTGTCATGCTGATGCGCTAGGGAGGCCACACTGTGGTTGATCCCTGAAGCCAGCATTACACTTCAGCCATCAGCACCAGTCAGAAGAATATCTACATCATCAGATGTAAGAAAACGCAGCTGGATCACATTAGTTTACAGTAAAAGAAGCTATGTCTTAGTTGGTGCTTATCTTGGCAAGTGATGAGTCCAATATCAGCATGAAGTTTTTTCACAACACAACGATCAATCATTCCTTCAGCCCACAGCCCAAAGTAAAAATGTATAATAAAAACACAAACCAATAAGAGTGCAAAGAAACACACTATATATGTATATGTACACACACACACACACACACACACACACAGTACCTATAGAAAGTCTACACCCCCTTGAACTTTTTTCATATTTTGTTGTGTCAGTGCCTCAGAGTTTCATGCATTTAAATGAGGATTTTTTCCCACTTATCTACACACCATACTCCACACTGTTAAGGGGAAAAAAGTTTTTATTGAGAAAAAAATGATATATTAAAAATACCAAACTGAAAGATCATAAATGGATAAGTCTCCACCCCCCTGAGTTAATACTTGGTGGAAGCACCTTTGGCAGCAATTACAGCTGTGAGTCTGTTGGGATAGGTCTCTACCAACTTTTTACATCTAGATTTGGCAATATTCTTTTCAAAACTGTTCAAGCTCTGTCAAGTTCGTTGGGGAGCATTGATGGACAGCAATATTCAAGTCATGCCACAGATTTTCGATTGGATTTAGGTCGGGGCTCTGACTGGGCCACTCAAGGACATTTACCTTTTTGTTCCTTAGCCACTCAAGTGTAGCTTTTGCTTTGTGCTTTGGGTTGTTGTCATGCTGAAAGGTGAACTTCCGTTCCAGTTTCAGCTTTCTTGCAGAGAGCAACAGGTTTTCCTCAAGGACTTCTCTGTACTTTGCTCCATTCATTTTCCCATCTAACAAGTGTCCCAGTCCCTTCTGATGAGAAACATCCCTATAACATGATTGCAGCCACCACCGTGCTTCACAGTAGGGATGGTGTTCTTTGGCTGATGCAGTGTGAAGGGTTTGCGCCAAACATAACGCTTTGCATTTAGGCCAAAAAGTTTAGTTTTGTCACACCACAAAACGTTTTGCCACATGGCTACAGAATCTCCTGAGTTTGTTTATTGCATACTTCAAACAAGATTCAAGGTGGACTTTCTTGAGTAATGGCTTCCTTCTTGCCATCCTACCATACAAGCCAGATTTGTGGAGTGTTTGGGATATTGTTGTCCCATGCACACTTTGACCAGTCTTGGCCATAAAAGCCTGTAGCTCTTGCAAAGTTGCCATTGGCCTCTTGGTAGCCTCTCTGATCTGTTTCCTTCTTGATCGGTCATCCAGTTTGGAGGGACTGCCTGATCTAGGCAGGGTCTTAGTGGTGCCATACACCTTCTATTTCTTAATAATCATCTTGACCGTGCTCCAGGGGATATTCAAGGCCTTTGATATTTGTTTATACCCATCCCCTGATCTGTGCCTTTCAACAACTTTGTCCCGGAGTTCTTTTGAATGCGTCTTGGTGCTCATGGTTGAGTCTTTGCTTTGAAATGCACTACCGAGCAGAGGGAACCTACAGGAATTGCTGAATTTATCCTGAGATCATGTGAATCACTACAATTTAACAGAGGTGGAGGCCACTTAACTTGGTGTGTGATTTTGAAGGCAATGATTTTAATTAAGTTTCTGCAAATTTCTAGAATATTTTTTTCACTTGGAAGTTGTGAGGTAGGATGTGTAGATAAATTATATATATATATATATATATATATATATATATATATATATATATATATATATATATATATATATACACACAAAACAAACGTGCAGTAGTATTATCAAAGTAATATAATAAAATAATAATACCAGACTTGACAATAGAGGGAGAGAGGAAAAATGGTTACAAAATTGTTTCTACAAAAATTTTATAATATTAAAACAAAGCTTTATTTCCTGCTAAAATGCTAAAAAAAAAACTACTAAAATGTCAATAATCACAATTTAATAACACCAAAAAAAGAAAATAAAAACTATTTTGTCTGAATTTAAAATAAATAACACCACAAGCCAGAATCTAGCTCCTAAAATAGATCCATCTGAAATAACTAAACTGCATGATTAATTAAAGCAAGAAAGAAGGTTGTGCTTGATGCACAACTCATCTACGCAATAACAAAAGAAACAAGGACTTTACTTAGCTCCACAAGAATCACAAACTCCAACTTCTTCCTTCTTCCTTCCTCCTTCCTCCTTCCTCCTTCACAGTCAGTCTCTCACTCTCTCCCCCTCCCTGAACCTGCTATCTACAGAGATTATAAAGGCTAGAGCACATATCAGCACAGGAGTTGCTAATCAACTAGCCAAAAACATAATTACTGCCCTTCCCACATCTCACTCATCACCCAGTAAAGAGACAACAAAAATACAGCATGGATTACCAGATGAAGCACAAGGCAACATACGAGTTGCTTTATGTGGGCAAGCATTACATCGGTAAGGGAAAGTAACAGAAAAACTGTCATTTGAGCCTCTTGATCTCTTTTAGGAACAGCATACAGTTTCATTGTCAATAGTAAAGCCCATGGTTTCCCTGATGAAGCACAATGAAGCCAGGATTCATTCATTCATCAATTCTAATAGACTTCTATATACTCTGCTCACATCTTAACTCGCCTCAGTCTTAAACACAGCCCTGCAGGCATCTGTGTTGTAAAGAAGAGAAATAAAAAAGAATATAAACAGAAAAGAAAGAAACAAGAATCAGGGTATTAAACAGCAGGGGAAGATTTAAGTAAAAAATAATTTAAAAAATGGATCAAGACGAGGAGAACTACAAAAAGGGAAGGCACGAATGGAGTGAGTGAGGAAAAATAGGCTTAGAAAGCATTAAAATAAACAAAAAAAAAAAAGCTGACAATACTGCAGCCTCACCATAGCACACCACAAACAAACAGTACTGCAGCCTCACCACAGCAATTCCATTCAGATTTGTTTTTTTTGTTTTTACAAAAAAGGAGTCTCTAGAATGTCCTGGGGACCCCCTCTCTCTATTTGTCTCTCCCTGTTTCTGCCCATCTCACTCTCACAACACGGCAGTCACACATTAATGCAGTGATGTTGTCTGAGACTTCGAGAATGGTAATTAGTTGCTAATTATACCAGCGGGGACCCGAGCCAGGCTGTAACTCTCACTCCAGTGTCCTGGCTTCGCTTTAATGGAATAACTTCGAAGCTGCTTAAGAAGCAATCTCTCCTTCTAATCTGGGCATCATAAAGAGGCCTCTACGTCTCTCAGTTGTCCAGTTTTTGTACAGTAATAATGCACCATGCTATCCCCAACACCAATCTGAGGGTTATTATAAATCACAGATGAGAAATCAAGCATAAATGAGTGTCCAAACTCCAGTCCAGTATCATGTTCAATAGCAGCTCCTGAGTGCAATCTTGTTTTTTTTTTTGTGATTTATAATATGTTAATATGTTGTGTAAAGGGTCTCTCTCATTAGGTGCACAGTTGCTGCTGCCTCCTTGTACCTAATCGCTTCATGTGCTGTCTCGGCTACATTATTCGTCCCCAAACATCCTGTGTGATGAAAAAGGTAGATTGTCTTGGTATTTCCATTTTTTACCTTGATTTTGAAACAATAATTCAGTAAACAACACTTTCATAACTAATTTAGCTTGAGGATAAATCAATGGTAGGCATGTAACACAAGGGGCCATGCCAAAATTGCCATGACTGGTTATCCACTGGAATGCTGGTCCAAGCTATTTGCTGGACCAACATTCCTCGACAACATTTTGGACAATGATTAATCTGACCTGAAATTATTAAAATTACATTTCAAATTCAATTTTGCAGGTTGTACACTGACTGTCGCGGGTTTGGTTGTAATGTCAGTTTGCCCATCTGACCCTCAAAATGCAGGTCACTTGGGTGGTCTGTATACAGAGGGAGTAGATGGGGCTGACAGAGTTGAAAGGTCACATTGTCACATGATTTAGAAGGAGGAAGGCTGTTCAGTCCCGGCCCTTTCTCCAGACAAGCTCAAAGAAGCTCAAAACCATTAAAGGCACATTTAGAGAAAAATGATGCTCGAGCAACAAAACCCAGCACCGCTCAAAATTATTGTAAACACCATAAACAGTAAGGGCAAGGTACACATAAATAGCATTTGAAGCTACATTCTATAATTGCTTCCAAATGATTTGTTTTAAACATTCATTAATTTGCAGTCGGGTTTAATAATAATAATAATAATAATAATAATAATAATAATAATAATAATAAATAGTGACACAGCTGTTTCCCAAAGACACCTGTAAACTAAGTTCATAGTTTCAAAAGTAGACACATAACTCCCAAGGTCGCTTGCACTCTAACATTTTTCTTTGAGAAACTTTACCTTTAATTTACAGTATAGGCAGGATTTCGAAACGTGCCTTTCAGTTTCTTTATAGACAGGCACCACCTTGGTGTTTAGGGATTTTCCCAAAGGAGCCACATGGTAGAGCACTGTAAAATGCAGTGTAGTAAATTCACAGCAAAGTTAAGTGTGAAAAGTAACTCGCACAGATTGCTGTGTTCCAAATTGAGTTTGAGACATTTGAAATGCATGGTTTAGAACACCAGAACCGAAACCAAACAAAACAGAAGCATATTATGCAGCTGGTTATGTTAACACATAATGCTAGGGATGCAGGTTTAAGGGCTAGTCCCACTGCAGCGTTTATTCACGGCGTTTTTCGTTTTGAAAGTCGAGCCTATGGAGTTGAATTCTACCATTCATACTTGAGCGTAATCGCTGCGACAACAACAACAACAACAACCCAAACCCCAAAAAACAGGTTCGATTTCTGGACGAAAAATGCTGCGATTTCCAGAGTCCTACATTTGAAGGCAGTATGAATAGCGTGCAGGTTGCTGCATTGTTCCTATGAAGGAGAGAAAAAAAGGGGGGTGAATGTAGGGTTCACTTTATAATAAAATACCACTGATCTGCGTAGACACGCAGCAGACAAAAAATACTGATGTGTAAAACAAACAACTAATAAAATAAAGAAGAGGTAGCCAATTTGATTTAATTTCTTTAGGTAAATAAGACCTGACACGGAGGGCATTACCAGGGATTCGCCGTTTGGGTAATGGAGCCCGAGCCCGAGTCGAGGGAGGGTGTATTACAACCAAACTGTATAATGCCTGATATATGCCCGATGTGGAGGGTCTTATTACTTTTACAGCAACATTAACTAAAGTTTGTATTTATTTTAACTGAATGCGTTTCATTTTTTCTCTCTTTTGTATGTATCCTTCCACATAAACACGAAAATAACCATTCTAGAAATAATGGGCTCTATTCATTATTAACAAGAGTTCATTATCAGGGTTTGCGATATCACTTCGCAAATCTCTTTACTCGTGATTAACTAATTGAAATAGTAAATTAACGCCAATGCGAACAGAGTTTCGTGAATCATATTTCACCACGTGGGAATGCCCAATCCGCGGCTAATTAACATGGAAGCAGCTATATTTAAAGAGCCCACACGCCTAATTAAAGGAAACACTCCCGAAAGAATCTGTTCTTGATGGAGACGAACAAGTCTGACAGTGACAACTAAAACTATATCTAGAAAACCAAAATTCAGGTCAAGTGAAAACGACATTTGGAGGTAGTAAAACACCGTTCCATTTTATTTGGACCAAAATCACTTATCACCTGTAGGAAGAAAAACAAATAAATAAAATATGCGCCCTTAGTGTGTACCATCGCAGTGCCGCCGATGTACAAAGCGCTGGCAAGACTTGACAGGTACCATTTAAAAAAAGCTGTGCAATTAAAAAAGCATCTTCCTTTCTATTAATGAACACGTTACCATTATTAGATGGTGCCCTTATTGGTATATGCGAGCAATCGATTGCCCTTAAAACATTAGGCATGCCTGCAATATCGTAGAATCACTGCTTTATAGAATTGTGTTCCCTTGCATTAAGCGGGAAGGAGATATAAGTAGATATTCTAGATAGCAATACATTGGTAACTTGTTCTACAATCCTACTCATTGTGGACTGACTGAATCCAAATGCATCACTGTTCTTTCTTTTGAATGATCCTGAACTGTAAAACAGCAATGCAGCTAGCAATATATCATTAATCGCAGCAATGGACTGGCTCCTTCTTGTTTTACAGTGAATATCTGTCTCAAGATCCCTGTACAATTCCAATATTTTGCCTTGGCTCAGGCGGAACCTCTTTTTTATTTCTTCATCTGTAAGTGTCATATAATACAATTTGTCTCGGATGTGTGGTTTTCTTCGCTGGCCGTGACCATAATAGCGGCGATGTACTGTCCCTATGAAACAAACTGATGCTCGAAAAAGACGCGTAGCGACAAATATGTGGTGGATTTCATACAGGTTATTTATCGGTCATATAATAATAGTTAATTAGCGCAATTTTAATTAATTAATCGCTCAGCAACTGTGGGGGGTGTCAATAGTGTTTAATAGGTACACGTTACGTTAATTAAGGATCCACGTTGGCACACCAACAGGTTCAAAATTAGCAAACAATGAATCGTTTTCGGTCGTTATTTTTTCAAATGCGTATTGTGACGCTAGCGTTATCTGTGAAAATGCAATAATGAATAGGGCCCATAATCCTCAATTCGTCTCTACAGACAACATTGTTTTTAAAGTCTCTACGTCGCCGAGACCGAGGATGTAATGTAGGCTACTTGTATTATTTTTCGTTTAGCCATCCATTGATTGACATACGAGTAGGTGATTTGCTTCAACAGTAAAATTTTATATAGCCTAGACGTATTTTTTTATTTTTTTATTGATCAAATGTAAACCTGCTATTTGTTTTTACCGCTACGCAAACTGTCCCTCTTTAACCAATGTTAAAGATTTAATAATACAACGCATTTTCACGGGTAAAGCAATTTATTTATTTAAAAAAATTAAAGTGTTAACTATTGATTTCATCACATGTTCTCCCATATTTTCCCTTATTTTTTGCATGTTGAGACATGTATTGTGCTGCTTAGAAAGAACAACCAGACGTTCCAATGGACATTTGAAGAGAAAAACTCTCATTTGAATACACAAATCGCTGCGAATCGGCTGCCGTAAAAAACGCAGCGAATAAACACTGTAGTGTGTTTAGCCCTTTATTGAAGAAATATTCTCATAGCACTATGTTTATACAATGTAATGTACTACTGGCCAGTCTGCACTGTACTCAGATAGGACAGTAACTGACAACATCTGATTGTTGTAGATTTTTAGAGAAATGTCACCGAGGGGGCCACTAAACGTAACCATGGCAATATAACACTTGAATGAGGAAGTGTAAGAGAAATGAGTTCTGGCAACTTTTAACTGTTTTGAAAATCCCAGTAAGTTATCAGTGTACTTTCCCAGATCAATAAAACAAAAAAATGTGCAGCCTTTTTTTGCGTGTGTCCGTCCATCTGCCAGTAACACGTTGCATGCTCAACACGATGGCATTGATTTTTAACCAAACGTTTATCGTACTCTCGTAGACTCCTGCAGACAGTTCGGGTTGCATTTGGCTAGGATCCGATAAAATCTCAAATTTATGCAAATATGTTTTACCTTTTATGTATTGTGTATATGTATTCATGCACAGGTCTGAGCCTTAAAACTCAATGTGTTTTTAGCAGTGTGTGGGGAGCACAACTTGGGATCATGGTCAGTCAAGCCCTGTAAGCAAGGAGCCTAAGTAAGGTAAAACCGACAGCTGACACCTCCACTCCTTCTGCATTTAATAATCTGCAAATTACTTGTTATTTTTCATAAATCAACGGTTATCACAAAAATAATAATCTTCTCAATGCGTATTCAAAATCTGAGACCAGCAGAAGAGGAATGAAATTACTTTAAATTAAAAACACATTTTTAAGAGTACTAATTTTTTTAAACAACATATTTCTTCCTTTTAAATTGCTCCCTGTAAGTGAAGGAAGCACCAGATTAAGGGTAAGAGAGAGAATTATGTTTGAGACGCCAGTAGCCTGAAGCTACCATGCCACCTTGGATTGTGAACTCTGAAGCTAAGCTGGATTTGGCTTGGCCAGCACTTGTTAGGATTCTGCACTGGATACAGTATTGCAATGCGGTGTTAATGGTGACTCCACTCAAAATTGCAGACTGGTCATATATACAGTATGTCACACTGACATTTCTATATCTATAGCTGTCATAATAATCTCCTCTGTCTTTCTTGCAGGCATTTCTTTCTCTGTTCTTTTTCTCTTTGTTCCTTTCGTTTCCTCCTTCTGGTGGAGCTGTGGTCTTGTGATTTTGGGGTTTGAGGAACACCAAAACTCCCCCGGGATGAGCCGAGCCTGGAGGTTGCCCCTGAGTGTGTGCCTGCTGGCCACAGTGGCCCAAACCCTCAACCCCTTTGTGGTGCAGCAGAGCCAGCCAGACCCCTGCTACGAGGAGAACGGAGCTGCCCGGCGATGCATCCCAGAATTCATCAACGCTGCTTTCGGGAAGGAAGTCCAGGTATCCAGTACCTGTGGCCGCCCGGCTTCCCGCTCCTGCAGCATCATGGAGCGAGAAGAGCGCCCGACGGTCCGGTCTTGCCAGGTATGCGATGCCTCGGAGCCCAGAAGAGCCCACCCTGCCTCCTACCTCACAGATCTCAACTCTGCCCACAACTTAACCTGCTGGCAATCTGAAAACTTCCACCACTCCCCACACAATGTCACCTTGACCCTGTCTTTGGGAAAGAAATTTGAGATCACTTACGTTAGCCTCCAATTCTGTTCCCCTCGTCCTGAATCCTTAGCCATCTACAAAAGCATGGATTATGGCCGAACCTGGACTCCGTACCAATTCTACTCTTCTCAGTGCCGGAAAATGTATAACCGTCCTAACAAGGCAGTGATTACCAAACAGAATGAGCAGGAGGCACTCTGTACAGATGGGCACACTGATCTCTACCCACTTTCCGGCGGGCTGATTGCATTTAGCACCCTCGATGGTCGCCCATCTGGTAAAGATTTTGACAACAGCCCTGTGCTGCAAGACTGGGTGACAGTGACGGACATCCGAGTGGTTTTTAGCCGGCCGCACTTCCCTCGGGAGCTCGGAGGAGGAGGGGGAGGGGGAGGGGGAAGGAAGGACGAGCACCCAGCAGCCGGATCCTATTTTTATGCGGTTGGGGAATTCCAGGTGGGCGGCCGCTGCAGGTGCAATGGACACGCTGCCCGCTGTTTGAAAGAGAAGGAGGGGAAACTGGTGTGCAACTGCAAGCACAACACAGAGGGACCCGAATGCGATCGCTGCAAACCATTCCACTATGACCGGCCCTGGCAGAGAGCCAGCAATCACGAGAGCAATGAGTGTCTGGGTGAGTCTGTTCTTCTTTTTAAAACAAACAAATACAAGGGTAGTTACGGGTCAGCTAACTAATGTATTCTTCTTGTTTCACTACGTGTTTCATTTTCTGTTTCAATTATAACATCCTGGTGACTTTTAAAAAATGTTAAAAGCACCCCTGTGACCTCAATAGAGCCCTCAAACATGCCTTTTCGAAGTACAGCTGGTAACCATTAACCTGCCCTTTGCAACACTCTGCCCCCACTGGATGTCAGAACAGGCCCAACAAGGGAAAGACCTTGTAATAGATTCATCACTGACAGCAGCCAGACACTATGGGGAAGCAATTTAAAAGGCAAACAGAATGTTTGGGTATATAGTCCAAAGTAATCAAAGGAGGTTATGAAGTTATACAATACACTGGTGAGTACTGTGGAATTTGGAATACACTTGAAATACTGTGTTCAGTTCTGGTCACCACATTACCAAAGGGACATTGCAGCCTTGGAGAGAGTCCAACAAAGAACAACCAGACTAATCCCAGGTTATAAAACAATTAAATTCTAAAGATAGGCTGAAGGAACTGCATTTATTTAGAATAAAAATAATTAGGGGAACTTGGCTGAGTTTAACCCTGAGCAATTGCTGCACAGAAATCAGGACCAGGGGACGTAGTTGGAAATGAAGTGGCAATAACCTTAGAAGAGAGGTAAAGACACTATAGAGATGGGTGAGGGGTTGGAATGGGTTACTTAGAGAGGTAGAGACTCTACAGAGATGGATGAGGGGATGGAATGGGATACTTAGCCATGTTATTGATGCTGAATCATTGGGATCCTTTAAGACACAACATGACAAAGTTTACAGATCAGTCAGCTACTAGGAGCCGGATGAGCATTGATGGGCCAAATGGCTTCCTCTTGTTCGTAATTTATCTTACGGAATTCTAGATTTGTTCTTGATTGAATCCCCTAAAAAGTGTCTTTAGTTCAGTGCACCTCCCCTTTATTTTGTGTAGCTTATTCCCTACTTGAATGAATGTCAGATACAATAATGAAGCACATAAAGCTCCTCTTCACTGGGCGATCACCAAGGCTTAAGAGGGTCTTGATGAATGGAAGTTTATGCTTGGATTAAGTCCTGGCTCTCAATATATATCATTTGGTAACTCATTTTAGCCAAAATTACAAGTGTGCCATTGATGATAGAAAGAAACCTATCAGGTGTGATTTTGTGAAGTGTGCTGATTTCCAGTGAGGTCGAAGAGGAAACCACTGAATTAATTTCGCTTGTGACCTATGCCAGAGGTCAGAGAGCACTGCCATTCCAGATGGAGCAATTTGCAGAAGATTCAAATCCAGGAATAGTTTGTGGCTTTAAAAGGCATATTGAACTCCTGGGACACCTTCAAACCCATATTAAATAGAGTGGAGATGTCCATATGTAGAGTGTATTCATAAGTCACTGTTGCATTTTAACATCCATCAATTGAACCATTTATCCTATTGTGATAGAACAACATTCTTTACCATTAGTTATTGAGAGCCTCTGGGGATATACAGTATGGAGGTACCTGTCTGGCTTTTTTAAATGGACATGTATGTCCTATGTCACACACAGCAGTAAGATGCACACTGACATGACGACATTAATATAGACACGCTACACGAAGACATTGATTGTTGACACGTTTGTCAAAAACCTACCAAATGACATTTTCTTCTGCTGTCATTTCTACTTCTTGTAACTTTTCTTAGTTACCTTTTGTTTAGAAAACCTTTCACCCTCCCCCCTCCTCAGGTTTCACAGCCGTATCATTTGTCTACTTAGTTATAAAGTTTTACTATTTCTTAATACTTGCGTCCTGTGATGACACCTTACTTGACATACCTCTTGCATTTGAGATTTTTAAACGACCACAAGCACTGTAACCTGAGACCAGTAGCAAAACTAGCCACGGAGGCTCTACTGTACCTCACTGACAGTGTTGTGGCAGGTATTTCTGAAATCTAGCCACCTGTGGAAATCTAATCTCATAGTTTTTTCAGAATTTAGTATTCATTAAATGTATACCAAAAAATAAGTTTTAATAACAATAAGATGTTCACTTTTCAGATCACTATAATTATTAATGGTTAAGGTGAACATCAAAATTGTGTGGGAAACAGTTTAAAAGCGGAATTAGGATTTTTGGCAACACTGTTAATTTCTGTTCCTGCACTATGCAATTCATTTCAATCAGAGACCCAGCATTGTTGCAGGAGGAAGCATGATCTGGATACAGTACATATGAACAATTTTGTTCTTCACGGCAAACAATCTCAAGATGTATTTCCAGCTGTTTATGACTCTTAATGTGTGACTAAAAACACATCAAAACAATTATGTTTAAAAATATATCACTGTGATACAGTCAACAGCAAAAAAAAAAAAAAAATGCATTGCTTGTAAATCGGGTGCAACACTTAAAAACTGAAAATAATCATAATCATGCTACAATTTCTTTCTGTTAAGAGCGATTTTTTTCACTCACATGAAGCAACAATGGAAATTTTGTGGGAATAAAAAAAAACGACCATAAATCTAACGATATTAGAATCGCGAAATTCCTTTACATTTTTAAAGGCTGCTAAGCTTTCCGTTTGACATTGTTTCTGTGCTCAAGCTTGTCCCCTATCAGGTGCCAGGAATGGGGGAGCTGCTTTTTCAAGTGAGCAATGCCAAGTCAGTTACCAAGAGGGATTAGGAGGTGGAAAGGTCAGGGAGGGGGCTGGGGAGAGACTTGAATATTTATTTAAATTGGATCTTGACTGGCTGTGTTGAAAAGAAGGCCTTTAAAAAAAGAAAGAAAACGGATCTTTTTGTAAATGAATAAAAAATTAAGGAGGGGGTTACCAAGCAACTGTTTCGGCTTGGGCTCAAGTCCTTGTTAACACTTCATGCACCGCTGACAGTCTGATTGACCCTGGGAAACGATATGGGCTTGTCTGAAGACAAAGGGCCAGGATTACTACATTCCCACCAAACAGACTTCAAAAATGACAGCTTACAATCTGAGCTATCAGTATGACAAAAAACAAATTTATGACCATGAAGTATATCATCAGTATGTTGAATAAGAAATAATTATTTATTAAGAAATAAATACATTGAATAAGAGGTATGTCATTAGGTGAGCAGCTGAGGTATAACTGTCATGGTGACGGATTTATAGTATGTGGGATAACTACTTTGTGTTCTGGAGATACATGTAAAAATGTAGCATAACATACTGATGGATGGATGCACCGACAAAGACACCCCCTATAGCCACAGTCTGATAATACCTTTCAATACCTTATGCTAAAAATTTAACCCCAGTTTCCATCACTAGTGAATATGCGGTTTTCCAGACATATGGGGAGATGTAAAGTTTGACATGTGGAAATACTGACGTACAACTGCTTCCGTTTATCAGATACATGGCTATTTTAACTGGTGACTGTTTTAAAACAAATAATAGTCTCACACTTTTTTTTTATGGATTTATTTTATTATTTAGTTCTTTGGGAGAAGTGTGGCTACAAAATCTAATTTTGTTGATGAAGAAATTACATTTCTGTTTTTCTTATATATCAAGCGCAGGTTATTTATTTATTTATTTATTTTAACCGTTTTTCCTTTTCTGGGCAGTGGTTAGGGAAAGGAAGCGGATTATGAGCAGTTCCTACCTTTTAAATGGTGTATGTTTGTCTTGTATTCATTATTGGCATTCCTCTGTTAGAAAGTCATAATTCAGAAAGTGCCAGATTTCTGAAGGGAAGGAGAAAGCTAGCCAATCTGGGATTTATAACAACCATTAACCCACTCTGACATCATAGAAAACGTTAAAAACACTGGGCTGACCTCAATTACAAGATGACCTGAATTTGAGTGATTAGTGTGATAAGCTGAGAAGTTCCACTTTATTAAAGTTTATAGAACAAGTGTGTCAGTTACAGCCATCCTCCACTATGGCTCTAAATTAATAATTATACAACACAATGATATAACCACAGTGTATAAGAAACAGTTTAATGAAAACATGATGTGTTTAAGACTTAGATTGTGTAAGCACATGGGGTTTTAGTATCATGGTAAAGGATAATACAATTACAGTAAGTGGAATTACCTCTTGTGTTAGATCATTAAGAAAAACAGAAAGGCGCTTTTATACTCTCTTAACAACCTCCCTCTGCTGTGTGCCAGTGGATCAGAGAAATAAAAAAGGGAGGCTCTTTATATTCTCCTCACAGCCTCCCTCTGCTCGGTTCTGTTCTGGTGGAGAAAGAGAAACTCTTATAATTGCTTAGCAGCCTGTCTCCACTCTGTTATAGAGCCATATGCGCTGGGCATTGAGACAGCAGTGACCGAAATCACAATATTATTCTGGAAGGCCCCTTGGCACCAGGAGGATTGATTTGTGGGGCTGGTGACCTTTGGCGAGTGATGACAGGCCTAGCTGACATAGAGAGGCCTGGGTGAACAGGGGGAGTCACAGACAGGTGGTCTCAAACCTACCGGGTCAACAGCAAGATGCTTGTTCCCAGGTCAGGAGATTTCTTTGTTAGTTTCTGTTACAGCTCCAGATGGACAGAGTAGCTTTGAATATGGAGTACTTTTAGAGTGTATCACTGCAAGGGTTTCAATTTCATTCTAGCACAAGCAGGGTTATTGCAGCCCCCATTTTTCATCTTAATGCTAATAAAGGCTTTCAATTCCATTTTCTCATCTCTGATTTATTCTAGCAACAATATCACCCTTGCCGTTTTCTTAACTCCTATCAGCACTACCAGTGTTGAAGGGGTGATAACCAAGGCTTAAAAATAAACTTTGGAACCTTGTATTAGTATTTTTCTCCATGTTTTATTTAATTTGTTTTGATCTTCATTTATATGTGTTTGGTATGTAAAGAAGTAAGAAGATCTAAGTGCTTATATTCTAAGAAGGTCCAAATAGACACACTGTAAAACATTAACTGTGATGAACTGACAGCTATGATTACAACAAAACTCCATGTTTTCCACACCTTGCTATCATTGCCCGTGACTCCAGAATGGTTTGGATACTCTGTCAGACTGCACTTGAAGATGTCAGTTTTTCTTCTTGCATTGATGGCTTGTTTTCAGTGGACAGCTATGGCCAAAAGTTTTGCATCACTTAGAATTTTAGGATTGCAACATATAAAAAAGCCCCCAAAAAAACCTATACAAACATTTTCTATATTTTATTTAACATCATGTAATCAAAGAAACTAAAAAATTATATTGCAGAATATCCATAAATAGCAGTACAATATTTTTGTCAGTTTTTCATCAAGTATATGGAAAACTACAAAGCAGTATGTAATTTAATATGTTAACATAACCTTATTCAGCAGGTTTCATTTAACTTTATGACGCAAAATTAGTTAATTCTATAGGGTGATGCAAAGCTTTTGGCCATAGCTGTACACTAGGCTGTTCCAAGTGGTAGGAAATGGGCTCATTTGATTCAAACGTGGAGCTGGCTGACCTAAGCCACTTTCACACACAAATGCCGCTACTGAGCCATCTCAGAGACATTTCAAAATTTCTTTAAAATACCCATTCACACAGCAAGAAATTGCGCAGTCTGCTGTTATAACCCTTTCACACATCGAAAGGGATCATGTGAGTAAAACTTTCAAACCTGTGAGTCAACAGATCATTTTCATGGCAATGACAATTCACCCATAAATTACAGCATCACGCATCATCCCTTCTATTAGTGAATTCACCTTCTTGTCAGCCCATAAAGTTAACAATTCCTGAACTTATTACTGACTCCAATTACTACTGCGGTCTTGATCAACTATTGTATTTGAAAGAAATGAAAGCGTGTGGTATACAGTCACGTAGGATGTTGACTTTCAATCCATGCCCACAATAGCGCTTCAGTGCCGGCATAGCTTTTCACACCGGAGTTAAGATGCTTCAGTGACGGTATAGGCAATTCACAAGGTGGTTCAGAGACGGCATAAACTATATGACGGCTCTATGATGGTATAGGAAACTTATATAGAGCAAAATGCCACATCAGTGCTGGTTATGGGGTGTCATAACTTGTCTGTGTGAAAGGGATACATGTCTATTTATTTTTGTAGATTGAAATCTGACAGGCTTAAAAGTGGTGAACACTAGCCAGTCTTTAAGAAACTGTATCAGCATGGCAGGTCTTCCTCATCTAAACTAGCAGAAATCAGCTTGTTTACTGTTTCTTATCTCACATCAGTATATAACTATATTTTCAGTGCTTTAACTCTATTGACTTTGCCAGAACACTGGAAACTTCAAAGTCAGTGGTGATGTTTAAGATTAATTATAACTGTACAACATATCTGTTTGTAACAGTAATTAGAAAATTATTCAGTACCATCAGACAATCAACTTCCAGCTCTAGTGTGCTTCTATAAGATGGTAGATGCCTGCACAGAATCAAATTTAAAATCAATCTGTGGAAGTACCAGATTTTTCATTTTGATTTGCCATAATGAAGCCCAGTTCACATCTATTGGACAGCAAATACTAAACAAAGACAATTGGTCCAAATAACTGTTATTATCCACCAAAACCAGCCAATCAAAACTTTGCATCGATGAAAGCAACCAGTCCTCTACCCACAACGGCCGAATCAGCCAATCACCTGTCAGCTCGACTGGTGCACAGCATCTTTTAACAACAACAAACCCGACACAGACAGCTCAGTAATATTGATCCATTAAAATATCTGGCACTGTTCAGATAAACTAGAAGCAGCTCTGACAAGTAAAACATTTTTCTTTAATAAAGTTGCTTTTTTCTCTTATTATGTATGTGATCCTTTATAACATTTTCAGGACTATTTTCCTATAACTTTTCTCAGCAGAAGGGTACCCGACAAATAAAAAAAAAAAGTATTTTAAAGGTTAACCCAATGCAAGCTTAAAACACGGGGCGGGGGGGGGGGGGGGGGGTATACCAAGATAGAAAAGGAAGTACACTTGTAGTGAACCAGTGGAACAGAATTCAGGTTAGATAAATAGTTCTCAAAAAGAATTCTCCTTTAATGGATAATACAGGGATGGTTTGAATCTCTATTCACTTCACATACTGACTCACACACTGTAGTTTCTGATGGTCCTGGATTGAAACACAAGTTTAAAGCCAGGCCCACACTGTAGAGCAACCAAACCGACCAACAAGATCACAGTGTGTGGATTTGTTGGGCACAAGATTATTGTTGGCAAACCATGTTGGTAAAGCAGACCAGTGTCCAACTTTTTGCGTCTTTTGCTACAACGAATTGGACCGCTGAGGTGGATTGTTACATCAATTCTTAGGTTATGTATAAAAAAAAACAGTGTTTGCCCTTATTAAAACGTGATATTCTTATTGTAATGTCTATAGAAAATAGCATTAATTATATTGTTCTGTAAAAGACCATGCAGCACTTCATATTTTTGGACTACTATACTATCTATTACTATACTAACTATTATCCAATTGTAGGCATACATCTAAATTGTGACCAGTTAAATTACATTTTCAAAATTGATGTTTTTATATAAATAGGTATTTTCCTCTGCTAAATTAGCAGGATTCATATAGTATTTATTTAATTTTTTTTTTTTTTTTTTTTATTTAATTTTTTTTTTTTTTGTTTTTTTTTGATATTATAATAGTTACTAATATTCAGCTTTAAATAATATCAGTTTAAATGCAAAAAGAATAACTAACATAATATTGGCAAAATGCGAAAATAATAGATATAATAACAAACCAATAAAACTTTAAACAGGATTTAATAAAATACAGCTATAAAAATGGCTAAAACATAGAAGTCCCAAAAAACCTGAATGATATGATAGCCAAGGATAATGAGTCAAAGGTTACATTCCAGAATAACTACATTTTCAAAATTGATGTTTTTATATAAATAGGTATTTTCCTCTGCTAAATTAGCAGGAGAAAACTATTAAGTGAAAAAAAACAAACAAAAAAAAAACAGTCCCAAACAGTTGCAAAGGCCAAATTATACACGGAAGTCTGAAAGCACCATTTGACAGCACAGGGTTAAACAGGAGTGCTCAGTGTGGATATAGAAAAGACTGGGAAGCCATTCCTGTGAGCATCCTGCTGAGCATCAGTGAAGCCAGGCCCCCTCTCCATCTGTGTAGGGGTTGAAGTGGAGGGTCTGGGTCTGGTGTGGAAACAATTAGCAGGAATTAAGAGTGAGATGACAGATGGGCTGCCTGGGAGCTTGGGGGCTCCAGACAGGGCTGCCTCAGACCAGCCCAGCCCAGTAGAACTCATTAAACTAGTCCAGACAGGGCTGCCTCAGACCAGCCCAGCCCAGCAGAGCTCATTAAACCCTCCAGACAGGGCTGCCTCAGACCAGCCCAGCCCAGCAGAGCTCATTATACCAGTCCAGACAGGGCTGCCTCAGACCAGCTCAGCCTAGCAGAGCTCATTAAACCCATCCAGACAAGGCTGCCTCCACCCAGCCAAGCAGAGCCATGCAGAGCTCATTATACCAGTCCAGACAAGTAGAGCTCATTATACCGGTCCAGACAGGGCTGCCTCAGCCTAGCAGAGCTCATTAAACCCATCCAGACAAGGCTGCCTCAGACCAGCCCAGCCCAGCATAGCTCATTAAACCAGTCCAGACAGGGCTGCCTCAACCCAGCCAAGCAGAGCCACGCAGAGCTCATTATACCAGTCCAGACAAGACTTCCTCAGCCCAGCCCAGAAGAGCCACCCAGAGCTCTTTAAACCCGTCGAGACAGGGCTGCCTTAGCCCAGTCAGCCCAGCAGAGCTCATTAAACCCGTCGAAACAGGACTGCCACAACCCAGCCCAGCAGAGCCACGCAGAGCTCATTAAACCCGTCCAGACAAGGCTGCCTCAGCCCAGCCCAGCAGAGCCATGCAGAGTTCATTAAACCCGTCCAGACAAGGCTGCCTCAACCCTGCCCAGCAGTGCCATGCAGAGCTCATTAAACCCGTCCAGACAGGGCTGCCTCAGTCCAGCCCAGCAGAGCCACGCAGAGCTCGTTATACTGGCCGGGCCCTCTTTAATAGGAAAGCAGCCAGGACCCTCGAATGATCCACATGGAATTAAGCTGTTTCTTATATATATATATTGTAAGTAAAGACACATATTATGATGGTGTAATCAGCCTTTTTCTAACCATTTTCGATTGCCAAATTTATGCCAAAGTATGTGCTGCAGAAGGCAGGTTTTTCAAATGTATTTTCTTTCTTCTCAACTCAAAACCAGCACAGCCTAGGGGCACATCTAAGCTTGACGCTTCAATTACTTAAACTGTGACATTTCGAGCAAAAAATAACACCCTTCTTTGCTTTCAAATAATTACAACACTCAGGAATGTTATTTTAAACTGGAGCTGTTTGTGTAGGAGGGCTGTGGGGCAATGATGAGGCTTGACAGCAGGCAGCATGGCTTGTTTAAAGAGACAGAGACGCTCACTGTTTATGGGGTTTGTAATAAGTTGTCAAGGCACGCCGACCAAAATTAGTTTTGGCCTACACTGATTTTAATGTGGTTTACTGAAAACAAAATATGAACGTGTGGTTTCTCAGAAGTATCTATTTAAAATAAATCTATTTCATATTTGCAGTGTTTCATATTTGCGGCTCTCACTTTATGATTATCAGTCACCCCACATGAAGGAGAACATATTGCATGTTGCAATATTCAACAATAAACTGTCTTCATAATGAGATTATTAAAGAGAAATATATCCTGTCTGATCACTTTATTATGATCTGTACCTGATCACTAAGGGGGGAGTCCATTCATTCATTTGTCATACTTTCCAAACCCCTCTAACCATCTCTGTCCTTTTACCATTACTTGTACACTCCTGACAGAGTGCTTCCATGTGGATGTGCAGGGCAGTCATTCATTCGTGCTTGTGGAGCAGCCTAACTAACGGAACTGTCCTTGCTACTGTGGCATCTGCTTAACTAGCATGCCTCTTTTGCATGCTGCTAGATCTTTTGCCATTTCTGGTAGACTGTTTACAATTGTGCTGCTCCCACAGCTTTAAAGTACTGTCGCTGGTCGCTTTTGTCAAAAGTAAAAAAAAAACATAACAAATATTTGTGAACAATGCATGCATAAAGACGTTAGGTTCCCGGCCTCAGTGCGCACAGCACATGACTATAATCTTTCATGTCTGCGCAGTTATCAGCCTCAGACCGCTTTTCGCACCGCTGTAGTGCCGAATTCTGCCCCTTGCTGAATTTTGCACTACTTTGCGATATGAGCGTGCATCATTGTTTCGTTCCATTTCATTATTTATTTAGACCCTCTTACACGTTGCTTTGCTGCAAAACACATTTCATCCCTCATTGTGTGCATACAGTGCTCAGAAATAAAACCTGAAAACCTGAAACCCTATATATCTGATATTCTGATGTATTTAGAAGCGTTTGACTTCTGCATTTGAAGTAAGTGGGATACTTCAAGGTTTATTTCAGACAGTGCGTGATTGACACTGGTAGTTGAGTTGAGGGTTGTGTCGAGTTCACTGGGCTGTGGTTTGCAAGGAGCCTCACAACCGGCCAATTTCATTAATAGAAGTCAAATGCATATTCATGAGTAGATGTCAGAATAGCCAAACTGTCTATCAGATCGACTGGTCAGCTGCAATCATCTGAACTACACACTGGTTATGATGGGCTCTATACTCAAAACTGTCAGTGTAAAACATCTTAATAAGGGAAGTTCAAGGCACATTTAACGAATGTTTGCGATACACAAAACACTTCTTCCCACACTCCAACTATTTAATGAAACTGTTTAGTATGAAACATCGCAGGTATTCACAACCCTGATGTTTGACTAAATTCCAACTGTGTGGCTTGTTATCTCCTCATTAACTGCTCATTTAGGAGTTCAGAGTGATACACAAAAGGTTAAATAATGTTTAAACTTTTCTCCGTCAAAGTTTAGGCATATTAGCCTAGTAATCACCATAGGAACTGGCATATTGTCATTGTAAACATCGATTTGTGCGCTGGTGTTGTAGCTTGTATGGATAGTGCTGCTGCTGTTGCTGGCGTTGTCACTATTGCACCAGGAGCTTGCAGCACTGCACTGTGAACAACAACGAAATGTCAAACATTTGCGAGCTAGAATGTATAGGCTATGCATACATTTATTCAACCTGCCTGACAAGGACATCATGCAACGATTCAGATTGGATCGGGCTTCAATATTAGATTAGACACGCATTGCTGTGCCTATGAAAATATTAATGGCATTGGGATTTTATGCAACAGGATCTTTTCAACGTGCCGAAGGAGACAGATTTGGGGATTCCCAGCCAGCCATGTCCCGTGGCCAAATGCTTTAGTTCGTAAGGCAGGCAATTATATACATTTTCCCACTGACCAGCAACAGCAGCGTCAAAAGAAAGATACGTTTTATAACATACGTGGATTTCCATTAGTGTTGGGGCAATTGATTGCATATATGTGGCACTTTGGACAACTTCTGAAGGAGCTGCAGTGTACATGAATTTGGGTGACTAGATTTTCAAAGTTCAAAACCGGGACACATTGTTAAATAATTGATGGTTATTTAAATAGCCATCTTCTCACTCTTTGTATTATCTTTTTGTTTTGTTTCTTTTTTCTTTTGCACATTTTTCAATTGCTCAGTTCTTGCTCACCCCTTAGGATTTTCACATATTTCACAAGTCCTAATAATAGATAAAGATAACCTGATTAAACAAATGACACAAAAACAAGATACTTCTTCAAGATTTATTTATCTACAAATTATTCAACATTCAATATCCATGTGTGGAAAAGTATGTGAACCTTTAGATTCAGTAACTGGTGGCACCCCCTTGAGCAGCAATGACTTCAACCAAGCGTTTTCTGTAACTGTTGGTCAGTGTCTCACGTTGGTTTTGAGGAATTTTGGCCCATTCCTCCTTACAGAACTGCTTCAGCCCGTGACATTTGCGGGCTTCCTTGCATGAACAGCTCGCTTCAGGTCCTGCCACAACATTTCGATGGGGTTTAGGTCCGGACTTTGACTAGGCCATTCTAAAATGTGGAATTTCTTCTTCTGCAGCCATTCTTTTGTAGATCTGCTTGTATGTTCAGGATCATTGTCCACTTTCGGTTCAGCTTCAGCTCACGGACGGATGGCCTGACATTCTCCTCTAGAATCTTCTGAGACAATGCAGAATTCATGGTTGTGTCAATGATGACAAGCCATCCAGGTCCTGAGACAGCAAAGCATTCCCAAAAACCGTCACACTCCCACCACCATGCTTGTGAGGAGGTTCTTCTGTTCGAACGCAGTGTTTGGTTTTTGCCAAACATAACGTTTCTCATTGAGGCCAAAAAGTTCTACCTTTGACTCGTCTGTCCAGAGAACATTGTTCTAGAAGTCTTGTGGATCATCTTTGTGCTCTTTGGCAAAACAGTACAGTGCATTGACATGCGTGCCCTTTTTTACACCTAAGATAAATAACATGTAAAACGTACAGAAGTGTCCTAGTGTCAATTAAAAATAAATATTCTACAAAGCGGCAGCAACGACTGCAGGAGGAGGAAAAGGACACAGAGGAGTTCCGCCTGAAGGCTAGGAATCCAGGGCGATACAACCAGCCGACGCCAGTGTGCCCCCTCTGTGAACAGGGGCATCGCTTTTCAAGCTGTCCCTTCCAATGTTATGAGCCCAGGGGGGAGGAGACAGAGCGGGGTATATGTGGCAAAGTACCCCGTCCCTGTGTGTATTTTGTGTGTATGTTGTGTGTTAATGTTGGTGTATAGTCATTGGTACATGGGATAAACAGGTCTGTTTAACATGAGCGTTTAAAATGGATATTTATATTTAGGCACGAGGATTGCACAGCACTTCACTTGCAAGTAAAATGTAATAATATGTGAGCATGGGGAATTGCACTTTATTAATTCACGTGCAGTTGTACCGCGACTCCAAGTGAATGATTGATTAGCAATCGAGTCTCGGTACAACTGCATAAAAGCAGCATATTTTCACTCACTCTGGGTTGTGTGTTCGGTGAGTGGAGAACAGGAAACGGAGGTAACAATAATAATACTAGTTAAAATATAAGCTCACCGTGTTTGTCTGTGTAGTCTGTTTTGTATGTCTCTATTGGCGAAAGTGCCATGTCCTGTGTTTTTTGTTTGTTACAACCTTTTTATTTACTGTTCTGTTTGTTCATTAAATGCTGAGCAAAACCAATCGCTCAGCTCCACCCAACTCCACCTCTCTGCTGTTTATTTCCTGTTTCCTGTTTCTGGTCTGATGTCACCCACTACAGCCGTCTTTGTGATAAAGACAAATATACAACTTTGCTTTTTAAATTAATGTTACCCCAGACCCTGACATGTGCAACAAGACCTGTTTTTCAACTGGTACTTGTCATTAGTAAAAACAAAAAATATACCCAGTCACAAGTATTGTTTTGAAACAGTTACGTCATAGCTCTTCGCTTTTGTTGATATTGTATCTGTTTTGGTATTGTTTTCCCTGGGAATTATACATTTTCTTTTCACTGATTGAATCCTAAATTGATTGATTGTTTAAGAGTGAATGTGTGCTCACCAATTTTTGTTAGGACTTCACGGTATTTGGATAATGAATTCACTATTAAACGTCATGCTCGATCGATAAGGATTTAAAACTAAGTATACTAGCTACAACAAATATTCTGGCATTGCTACATTTCTTATTTTCTTTTAAATTGAATTTGAATGTTGCAAAGAAAAAGATACTTATTTGCATTCTACAAAACAACACAGGTCCTGCAAACAATGAACCTCAGGTACTTGTAATTCTCTATTAGTGTCTTATTCAGAAAAAAAAAAGCCTGTTAACTAAACTTTTGTATTTAAATAAACAACATATAAGAATGTCCTCCTTTCTTTTTCCTTCTGTTATAAAAACGGGGAATGCCTTAGTGATTTTTCATGGCTGGCTGTTTTATTATTAATATGTTCCTCACAGTGGTTTACTGTGAGCTTTCAGTATTACAAGTGGAATGTATATTTTAGACATTTTATATATACAGTTGTAGTCAAAAGTTTACATACCCCAATGGAAATGTATAATTTGGACATTTCTCGAAAACAAATAATTATAGGAAAAATCTTTTGTAGCAAAAGTTTTGCTTTTGTGGATGAGAAAAAAAGGTACAAGAAATAGATGTCTACAATTATTGATTTCAGCAGTTTTTTTTGCAAAACTTCGAAAATGCTAATTCAAAAATATTCATACCCTGACAAGGAAAATGAAATTAATAGCTAGTTGAGGCACTTTTAGCAATAATAACATCTTTTAAATGATTAGGATATTTGTCAATGAGCTTTTGGCATGATTCTTTAGTGACCATTCTTCAATGCAAAATTGTACCAGTTCATTCAGATTCTGAGGACTTCTCTTGTGCACAGACTTCTTCAACTCATACCAAAGATTCTCAATCAGATTTAGATCAGGACTAGGCCATTCCAGAACCTTGATTTTATTCTTCTTTAACCATTCTGAAGTAGATTTTGATGTGTGCTTTGGATCGTTGTCGTGTTGGAACGTCCAGTTGCGCTTTAAACCAAGTTTTGTAGTGGAGGGTTTCAGATGATTGGCCAATATCTTTTGGTATGCTATGGAATCCATTTTACCATGTATTGGCACTATATTTCCTGTGCCATTAGAGGAAAAACAGTCCCATAGAAGGATATTACAACCTCCATGCTTGACAGTAGGTATGGTGTTCTTTTCTTTGCATGCCTCACCAGACTTTCTCCAAATGTAACGACTATCAGGGTGACCAAATAGCTTGATTTTTGTTTCATCACTCCACAAAACCTTTGACCAGAACTCATATCCATCATTCAAATGCCGTTTTGCTAACTTTAAGCGATTGTCTTTGTGATGTTTTCCTAAGAGTGGCTTTTTCCTTGGCCTACGGCCATTAAGACTTTCACCCCAGTCCCCAGTCCCACTTTGACTATCTTTGGCAGTCAATCTTAGATTGTTATTAACCTTCCTCACAATTCTTCTACTTTTTCTTGATGAAAGAACCTTTTTTCTTCCAGACCGAGGTTGCGTTATGACAGTACCATGAGTCTTGTACTTCTTGATAATAGAAATTGGGATACTTAAATACTTGGAAATCTTCTTGTTTTCTTCTCCAGCTTTATGACAATAAATAGAATTCAGAGAGTTGTTTACTCTTTCCCACTTATTGGTAATGACAACAATCATCTTATGCCTAACCCTTGTATACTGTCCAAGAATGTTCACCTACAATGCAGCATTTTCTAGACTTTTTCAAGAATTAGGTTCTGCATTATTGTATTGAAATTTCTAGCACATAGACAATACTATCATAGCATTACAGAGTATGAATACTTTAGAATTTTTTGGAGTTTTGCAAAAAAATTGCTGAAATAAATCATTGTAGACATCTATTTTTTGTAACCTTTTCCTCATCCACAAAAGCAAAACTTTTGCTACAAAATATTTTTTTCCTAAAATTCTTTGTTTTTCTAGAATAAATTTCCATTGGGGTATGTTAACTTTTGACAACAACTAGGTTTTGTAAAAGTGATCGTTCTAATAGGGCTAGTTTCCATTGAAAAAACGGTTCTTGCTGCTTGGATCATTAAAAAGGGGGGTTCGTTAGAGTGAAGTTAGACCACACACACACACACACACACACACACACACACACACACACACTTATTTCTACATGGCACGAGGGCTTTTGACCGAAACGTCCAGAAATATATTTTTCAATCATTTAAACTGTTTATGTACATCTGTAAATACCTTTTCATTTATTTGTTTACATCTTTCATTTTTGTACCCTGCAGTATACCTCTTACCACATGTGTGTGTCTGCATTGCCATGTTTCATTACTATATTTATTATGCTGAACCGTGCTTCTTGCTTATGTTTTGGTTTACTGAAACTCACGTTAGGGCAATTCCACTGAAAATATTACCTCAGGGTCATTTTTCTTTTCAGAAATCAAAAGCATTTTTCTCATAGAACCATTGTAGATAGTTTGAGGCATCATAATGTGCCCAAGTTTTGCCACAGTGCTGCTGTAATTTGACCTGGCGGTCATGTTGTATAGGTACCATGTGTTCCTGGAAAAAATTTCAAATTAATCCACAGAATAAATCACCAGATTCTTTTAGTTTGAGAAAGAAATTGATGAAGGAAAAATATTACTGTGCAAATCATATCTCAAAGATTATATATTTACCAGAATATGGATATTGACTGACCCACATTAATAATATCTGCCAAAATAAACAGACTGAATTGTTGTGATTTTTAATAAATCATTCTGTTGGGATGATGTATCCTTATTTTTAAAATTCTCTTAGTTGGTCCATGGACACGTAATTTTGCCCTATAGCAATGTAATTTGTTACACTAAAAAATATAATTTGCTTGTAACTGACGCAACATCCCTAATGTAACTGATGTAACACTTTTAAGTCTTAAGTAATTTACTTATGTATAAAAAGTAAACATAATAAAATAATATGTTTGTAAATGCACAGACTTTTTAAATTGTAGATAAAAAAAGCCTTTTTTGTTTATTTAGTTTTTGTTTATTATACAGTCAAGTAAGTACTTGTTTATCATAAATGCAATTATGAATAACTTTAAAATATTCATAATTGGAAGGTTGCAGGGCCTTTAAATCCAAAATATGCAAGATATTCAATCTTGCTTTGCGGGTATTCAGAATCAGTAGAAGATCACACTGATTATCTTCACTGAACTGTAATAAAGCAAAAAGGCATGACAGGGAAGGGGTTTACATGATATAGCCGCATACTTAAGGCACTATAAGACACGACGCAACATGGGTATTTAGTTAATATTTGTGTATGCATTTTATTAGATGATTACATGCACATTTACTATTTAATTTATGGACATACATATTTACAATTACATAAATAACTCTGATAAAACTTTTTAAAATTAATTTCAATTATTGATCAGTTTTTTTTTTTTTTTTTTTTTAATAAATGTTCACTTGAACTTTACCAGATCTGCATCCTGAATAAATCTGAATGAACTGTGTTTTTATTCACTACTATACTGACAGAAGTGGCGCTGCTACAGCTGATAATGTGCGCAGGGCCGGCATCGGGGAGCGGGGATCACGAATGCGACTGCACCCGGGTCAAGATCTTTGCCCAAAACCAATCCTTTTTTTTTTTTTTTTTTCCCTGAAGTCCATTATCGAAAAACAAAAACAAAAAACTGTTCCCATGGTGATTGAAAAATAAACCGTGGCAAAGTTGTACTGTCAGTCAAAACACACATTATCACTGAAACTTTATAATAGGTCAACAATTTCAATTAAAAAAAACAACAGACTCATAGGCGGCGCGTGAGTCTTTCGTTTGGGGAGGCTATTCCACACTTCCCTCCCTGCATTTATTGAACTCAACGATAAGATACACACACATTATATAAGACATGGATTAAAAAATATATATATATATTACACTGTTACCAGCACTAAGTTTCCTTCATTGTGTTGAGTTTGAAAAATAGTTGGTCTAACAGACACAAATAAAAGCTGCAAACCGGATTCATCCTCCTGCGTCTTTTTGAGAACTTGTATAATTTATACACAAAACAGACCTCGAAACCACTCAGGGATGCTACTTATACATTTGACATTGTTTTTTTCTAACATAAGATGGCCAAATAAATGAAGTTTAACATAGCACTAGCTTGTACTTGTTATGCCCATTTAAGCAAATTAGAAAAACAGTAAGGATAACAAGATGCACTGTTTTTAAAAACCTTTAAATCTGTTAACCTGTTCTGCAGTCCTACAGTACCTACAACAATTTCAAACACCATTTCCATCACTTCACACCCATTTAAACCAATCATTAATACTGACCAATAAGCTTCTAAACACACACTTTCTATCATACTTATAATCAAGGGGCATTCAACGTATTTCATAAGGTATATTTGCAACAACAACAACAAAAAAAAAAAAAACTGCACTTTTACTGTAAACATTTGAATATTTATATGGGCTTAGATCGGCGGGAAGAATGGACGTTAAACCAGCCAAGCATGTCTCCTTGAATGACACTGAAATGCAACTAAATCCTGTATTTTATACCTTGGTGATAGTGTAACAGGACCATCATAGCCTTGTTTACCTGTGTATATGAAAACAGTCTTTGTTAAGCAAAACAATTCATTTTCATCAGAATATTAAAATACGTTTTAATATTTAGAGTACAGTAAGCAGGCAGATGTGGTTTTCTGCTTTCCTTGCAGACACTTTTTCAGAAGACCCCACTTTCACTGAAAATGGAGTGAATGACTGGAAAAATCAAAAGAAAAAACTTCAGAAACATTCATAATCTGGCACCACAAACAGTGTTCTGAAAGGTGACATTTGTTCAAACAGTCGAAGGAAGTATTCTGACTGTAGCGTCACATGCAGTTATCAAATTCTCACAAAATGGTGGTGCATTAAAACAGACAGTATGCTATGAATATATTTTTTAAGTTCTGTAAAATCAGATTCGGATCAAGCTGTTTGTATAGATAACAGCAATTCAAATAAATGTAGAAATTGTGAAGAGGATGTTCCAGGCAAGGGAATGAGCGAAAAGGATTCAGAGTTTTCGTCGGCTGCCTCCTGCAGCGGTATGGGGGGCTCAGATCGGTGGGAAGAATTGACGTTAAACCAGCCAAGCATTGTCTCCTCCAATGACATTGAAATGCAACTAAATCCTGTATCTGTACTACAGTGTTGATTTTGATATCCCAGCTACCCTAGCGGTCTGGCGGTTGTGCAGTAGGAAAACGAGAAATATGTTTGTTAGACCTGCTTTGCGTGCTTGCGGGAAAAAAAAAAAGGATCTCACAAATATTTTTTGTGTTGGTCAGAACAATTTCTTGTGAGGGTTTGGGCAATTTATTTTGGGGAGGCTTAGCCTCCCCAAGCCTCTTATACATGTCGCCTATGAACAGAATGTTCATGAGGTTGCAAATACTTCTGAAAAAAATAAACACATAGGAGTATTGGTCAACTTTAATTCTCTGTGCAACTCGTATATCACACCCCAATTTTCTAATAGACTTGGTTTGACCCATGGTCTGCACTGTTATCAGCGATGTGTATGCAACAGAAGTCGCTGGTAGATTACAAAAACAATTAATTAAACTTAGGCTAGGTAGTTGTTAACTTAGCATGTTTTTATTCTCTATTAATTAAATTATATTCATTGAAAAAGGCAAGAGAGAAACAGATCATTTTTATTTTTATTGTTTTGGTTTAATATAATATAGCAGGCTAATGTTCCTTTTGAAATAGGCTACAATATATATTTTTTTCATTAAAAAATTGCCGTTGCTCTTTGTTGAAATTAATGTTCAGCTTTCATGTTTTGCTGTATACTACTCATTTAATCAAACCAAGTCGTGTAAGAAGTTGCTTGTATCATTCATGACGTTTTTCAAATCAAGTAAGCTTATTTGTGTTAAAAAAACAACAATAGAGTTGCAGCCGGTGTCATCTTACTTAAGGCACTCAAGGTGAAATCGTAAAGTAATTTAAAGTCGGCATGGCAGAAGACCGTCTCTTTAGAGCACGCAAGAGCTTGCAGACTTAATGCAACTGTCTTGTGATTTAAAAAAAAAAAGCATTTTATGAGATTTTTAACAACAGGTACCTGCGCTACGATTCTACACGTCCAGAGGTTCCGGGGCTGAGCCCTGGTACATATTAAGCACTGCATGCACACCCTTACCTACCTACGCTATAATGACATGGCATGTTGGCTTCGAAACCACACCTACTACTATAACGTTTCACACAGGCAGTTATGACGGTTCCCTTTCAATTCAAAGGTGGCCACCAAACATAGTTTATTGGATGTATGCCTGCCGATTGGTAGGTGTCACTGAGCTCTTACTATCAAAGCTGCCGATAGGCTCCCCTTCCCTCGATGACCTCCTTGGTCCCGCCTACCGAGGGAATAAAACCGTCACGCAGGGAAGGATTGACCTCTTTTCGCTTCTCAAGCTGGTAAGGTAAGACCATCTGTGTTGCATTGAGCCCTTTTAATTACTTAAAAAGTGCTGTGTTGAGCTTGCTGCTAGTTCCCTTGCACTTCGTGCTGAAAGCTGGCTTGCTGCTTTCACGGAATCAGTAGCTCCTAAATCATAGCCCTTTTTTCTCTTTCTTATACTGCCTTCAGCGCCTGCTCGCTTGCGTTGCAGGCTGCTTTGTCTTTACTGTCTGTCATCTGTGAGTCGACTGCCTGTGCAGTATTGATTTTAAAGGAGTGAGTGTGTGTCTTTCACCCTTTTTTACTTGGGAGAGTGCTGTTACTCCACTGGGGCTAGGTTTGCCTTGTCCCCTTTGTCGAGTTAGCCCGCCAGCCGCCTTCGGGCCACCAGTTGGGGCTTTGTTGTTTTGATTGTGCTGTGTGTCCTCATGCCTACGCAGAGGACTAGCTGCAGCGCGGCTGCTTACAGCCCGAACCAGCCGTATATTTCTCACCGGGGCCAACCCCTTTAAGTTGAGAAATCTCTTGCCGGCTGCGTTGGCCCACCACCACGTGTGTTGGGCCTTACAATCAAACAGATAGTGTTCTCTCCCCCATCTGTACTGTACTGTATTATTGTATTGTGTATTTTACTGTATTTCTGTCAATTGGTTTCGGCCCTTGTGTCCCCAACGCTACACGCTGCCCAGGTGTGTGACCACGTGGTTAGGGTGGGCACCGTTGCATAGCTGCCCCTGGTTCTACCAGAATGGGAAACACCAAATTGATCGGTGACTTGTGTCTGATTTAGGTTTTTTTCAAGAGCTCAAACAATTGCCAACTTTCTGTAGCAAGTGAAACCGTGGCGCATTTTGTCGTTTGTTTACATGCCATTTTGTAGCGATGAGGTACACTAATGGAAATCAATACAAAATAATTCAATTACATGACAGCAGTTCGGGAAAGATTTAATAAACCAATCAGTGTCACTGAAGACACTCTCGCGATAACAAGCCGCTTTCTTACAAAGCAGTACTGTATACGTTGTGAACGAATTACTAGCGGTGCCAAGAAGCTGTTCCTTTAACAAACTTCCTGTTCCTTTAGCCGGAGCATTTACACTGGGAAAAAATCTGTTTCACTACAAAGGTGTTCCTTAGGCGTAAGTGTTTTCTTAGAAGGTGTTCCTTTACACAGAGACCACTGCACTATTCTGCAACAGTTTTTTCCATTAAAAAAATTGAAAGTTTTCAATATTTGTTTCTCTGTCTGACATTTTTAAAGCCAGTGTTTACAGATCTTAAATGTTATAGAATCTGCAGTATTTTTCAAAGCATGGGGCCCCATGCAATTCACAATTCAGTTACTGTGGTTCAATATAGTACACTGCTATAGATGACAGCTTACTACTAATACTGTACTCTAATTACTATTACATGTAGTGTATGGTAAAAGGCAAAGGATTTATATGTTTAGATGATTTTAAATGCATCTACTTTCATTTTAGTCACATATTTCAAAATTACATGAGCGCATATTTCAAACACGCTCTTACTATCAAAGCTGCCGAAAGGCCCCTTCCCGTGATGACGCACTCGGTCCCGCCTACTGAGGGAATAAAACCATCACTCACATGATGATCCTCCTCTTTTTCACTCTCAAGATAGTAAGGTAATACCTCTGCGTTTAGCTGAGTGTGGATAAGGAAAGAGCTTCTCGAGTCGAATTGAGTCTTGTTGTATTTCCCTTGCATTTGTGCTGAAAGCCAGCTTGCCACTTTCCTGGAATTAACGACTTAAAAGTCTTTTCTATCTTTTAGCGGCCTCCTTGCTTGCGTGGTAGGCCGCCCTTTTTATCTGTCTCGTATGTGAGCGACTGTCTGTGCAGTCATCCATTAATAATTGTCTGTTCTTCCTGAGAGTACATGTGTCCTCCTCAGGGCTAGGCTTTGCTGTATCCCCACTGTCGAGTGACCTTCGCAGCTGCATTCTCCTCCACGGGGCTAGGCCTTGCCACATCCACACTGGCGGTGGTTAGGGCCTTGTACAAACGGTGTACTCTCTCTCCCTTTGCTATCTTTCCGTGTTTTGCCATCTGCTTAAACTCGCCCACTTCAGCTTCAGCCTTGAATCCTCCACCCGGTATATGCTACGCGCTGACTAGGTGTGTGGATTGACCACACTGTTAAGGTAGACACCTTGTGTAGCGGCCTCCCTGGTGCTGCAGTACCGCAGCGCACGCAGAGCCCATGAGATAGTTCTCCTGAGAGTACTCTGTGTTCTCCTCATGGCTAGGCTTTGTCGTATCCCCGCTGTTGATTTACCTTCCAGCCGCGTTCTCCTCCACGGGGCTTGGCCTTGCCTCATCCCCATTTCGAGTAGTTCTGCCAGCTACAGGTCTGCCAATGCGGTGAGTCGGGCCTTGTACAGAAGGTGTACTTTCTCTCTCTTCTCTGTCTCGGTGCTCAGTTGCTTAGAGTAAGTAACACATGGTGTCAGTGCCTCTACGGTAGCACACAATAACGCTACACGGTATGTGGTGCACTTAGTGTGATTGGTACGCACAGTGCACCTAGTGTACACATGCTAGTACCTCTACCACCTCTATCGATTACGCACGGTATGCAGTTCACGTACTGTATGGTAGCTGGTACTCATGGCGCTTGGGGCGCACAATGCACGTGGTGCATGTTGCGTTAGTTGCATAGGCACTGCTCAACCTAGCATTTAGCGTAGTACTGCACAGTACCCAGTGTTAACAGGGTACTTGTTGTGCACTGGGCTCGGCATACATGCCGCACTCATTGTACATAGTGCACGGTGCTCAAGTAAACTGGTACTACACTAGTGCTCATAAGGTGCCCACGATACTCAGCACATGGTGTTAGTACCCTTGCTGCAACGCTAGAGGATGTACACACCATGTTAACAAAGTCAGGCACATGTCGGGGTCCCATCCCTGTATGGCCTGCACGTACCTGCTTATGATACTCTGTGCGCACGGTGCTTGGTAAGCAAGTATCTAGAGCGTCAGTGCACATAGCGCTCTTGGGTGTTTGGTGCACGAGGTGCCTCATTGCCCTCTGCCTGTAGATGGTGCTCCAGTCCGCTGTAAGCTACGCGCTGCCCTGGTCGTGTGACTGCACGTAGTCCAGGCTAGACACCCCTGTCCAGTTACTACGTTGTGACTACTGTTTTTCTGTGTAACAGCCTACATCGCTTTGCAATTGCAGTCTGCTTAAAACCATACAGCGCTCGCTATTTTGTGTTTTCCTCTGCTATTGCAGTTTAAAAAGAAAAAGAGATGCGTGATCCTCCACCGGACCCAACGTTGCCGTGTCCCGCTGTGAAGTTGACTCTGCTGGAATGCCTCAGCCCGCCCTCTCGCTGCGCTTAAAAATTTCAGTTCCCCCCATGTTGCCGTGGTAACTGTTATTTTTACCCGCACAGCTTGTTGTGGAGTGTGTATGTATTCATTTTTTTTACTGCCTTGCAGTTTAGAAATAAAAATAATACAAGCGTGTTTCTCCACTGGGACTCAGCTCTGCTGCACCCCGCTGTTGAGTGGCTTCCGCCAGCTTGTTTCAGCCCGCATGTCGGCGCTCTGTTTTAAAAAACTGCTATTTTACCCTCACAGCCTTACTGTTGTGTGTGTATATATATTTTCCTTACTGCCTTGCAGTTTAAAAAGAAAATGTAGTATGATTTCCACCAGGACCCAGCTCTGCTGCAACCCTGCTGTTGAGTTGCATACACCGGTTTGTTTCAGCTCGCATATAAGCCTGTATTTTTTCCTATTACTGCCTTTGCAGTTTAAAAAAGCAGTACACTTTTATTCTTGCCTAACATCCTTGAGCCTGTGCTCCACTCTGGTATACACTATGCGCTGCCACATTGTGTAACTGTACACAGTCCCGGAACAGGTTATCGCTGCTCTGCACCATGCACTCCCCTGTACTCCTCTCCTGATTGCCTATCGCAGCCACTCGAGTCTGTGTATCCACCCCGGTATATGCTATGTGCTACCCTGGGTTGTGTTGACTTCACGAGGTTAAGGCTGGACACCTCTCAGTTCTTCTGCGGCCTTGGTGTTTAGGTGCTCCATGTCTTGATGGTTAGCACCACAGCATGTCAATAACACCTGCACTCGGTGTCCCCGATGCTTCGGTGCACCAGTAGTGTATTCTACCTTGCTCAGTGTCCTCGGTGCATCTGCACCCTTGATTGCCTGAGTGCTTCAATACATGGCTGAGCTATACACGGCGTTGGGAGCCCCTGGCCGGGCAGCAGGCTCAAGCCCTCACTGTGGCCCCAGCTCAGCTGATAACGACCCTGAGCTGACCCCACCTGTACCGGTGGTCGGCCCGGATGTTACAGAACCGGATTCCAGCTTTGCTGAGGAGAACCATTAAGGAGCCACTTTCCCATGTCGCGGCCTCATGGGAAAGTGGCTGCTTCTTTCAAAACAGCCCCTACCTCCCCTGACCATTACTTTGGACTAGCGGTTGAGGAATTGCTGCAGCGCTCCCACCGAGAACGCAAGGTGCCTTGGCAGGTAGAGAACAAGACACTGGCGTCCGCTGTACTTGCTAGGCTGTCTGGTCCGGCAAATGGTTTATCACACTGGACCGAAAGAACGTGGATTTCACGTTCCTATAGGTCCAGCGCACAGGAAGTATCTCCGCTCCACCTTACAGGGGAGCGTCCTGAGTTTTCCATGCTGTGATTCGGCCTCTCCTTAGTCGCGCCCCTGCACGTTTTCAAAGTGCATGGATGCCATCCTAGCTCCCTTGCGGCTGCAAGTGATCACAGTGATGAATTACCTGGACGACTGATTGATCTGCCCAGTCGCAGGAAGGAGCAGTGGCCCACACAGCTATTTGTGATGAAGCATATGTTTGAGGCTGGGTCTCACCCTCAACGATGCCAGAGCCAATTAATAGCAAGCCTACCTGTTGGCCCAGGAGAGTTTGGTTTTCGACCCAGTGCCAGCTGTTGCATGGCCAGCCCTGGGAGATCCACTTTGCTGGATCTCTTCAGTCAGGTGAAAGGCTCTTTTTTGGCAACCAGAACCGGGAAGGTTCCGACTATGGGTCTGACCCCTGAAAGGGACCGCTGGCTAGCCCTAGGGCTGTCGGATGTGGTTTTGGGAACGATGCAGAGCACTAGGGCATTTGTATACCTATAAGTCGAAGTATTTTCAAGCTTGGTGTCTGGCTGGGAACCATGACCCCATTACTTGCCCTTTGCCAGTCATTTTGCAGTTTCTACAAGAACTGCTCGATACTGGAAGGTCACCTTCCACCTTGAAGGTGTATTTAGCGGCTCTCTCTGCTTGCCATGCCCTTGTAGATTCTATGTCTCCGGGTGCGCATTTTTTGGCTATCGCACGGCAATTATGCCCTCCTAGGAGGACTTTTCTCACCGAATGGAGCCTTACTGTTGTACTGGAGGCTCTCACAAAGGCCCCGTTTAAGCCCTTGCACTCCATAGAGCTGAAGTACCTGTCTATAAGACAGCCTTCCTCTTGGCTATCACCTCCACTGCGGATCAGTGAGCCGCAGGTGCTGTCTGTGCACAGCTCCTGCATGAGTATTTGCAAGGATGGAAGCAGAGTGTCGCTGTGCATCAACCCTGCTTTCCTCCTCAAGGTGATTACAGCCTTCCACATTAACCAGACTGTGGAACTGGAATCTTTTCATCTTCCTCCGTTTGCTTCAATGGAGGATGAGAGATTAAATTTCCTGTGCCCAGTGCGAGCATTGAGATGCTACGTGCATAGGACAAGAGCTCTGCGTCAATCTGACCAGCTCTTTGTCTCTGACAGGACACGGCCACAGCCCCTCTCTAAGCAGTGTCTGTCACACTGGATTGTGGACACAGTCTCGACTACGTATAATGGTGCTAGCTTGCCCCCACCTGGTAGGGTAGCCACACACTCGACTAGAGGGTTGGCTACATCTTGGGCTCTTTTCAAGGGCGCCTCGATGTCTGACATGTGTACTGCGGCTAGCTGGGCTATGCCGCATACTTTTGCCAGGTTCTACCGTACTAATGTGGTAGACCCTGCCTTGCCTTCTGTAGGCACAAGGGTCCTTGAGTGTGTAAGTTCACACCACTAACCCCTGGGTTAGACAGTGATGTGTGTCCCTCAGTTGCTGCCGTTCCTTCCCCCTCATGACGTCTTTGGTTTAGGTTATCCCATACCTGTCTGGTGGTGGTCTTCGAATTGAAAGAGAAAGTTAGGTTACCTACCATAATCCTGGTTCCCTGAAAGAGAAGATGACCACCACCAATGAGGTCGCTTCAGTTGCCCTCAGGGGTTCAATGGAAAAAGAGGAGGATCTTCCTGTGAGTGACAGTTTTATTCCCTTGGTAGGTGGGACCAAGTGTGTCATCATGGGAAGGGGCCTTTCGGTAGCTCTGGTATAGAGAGCTCAGCAATACCTACCTGAAGGGCAGGACTATCCCATACCTATCTGGTGGTGGTCGTCTTCTCTTTCAGGGAACCAGGGTTACGGTAGGTAACCTAACGTTTCATTTAGTTTATTTGCAATGTGAATAAAATTATTTATGGCGGGATTTACCGCAGATACCAGGCAGAGTAGTGAGAGGCTGCAAGCACCTGAATCCACAGGGTTAAACTACAACAACGTCAATAAACAGCCATCCTGACGCAGTGAGTACAAAAAGAAATGTGTAAATTTATTATTAACGATGATCAACAGAATTTATTATTATTATTATTATTATTATTATTATTATTATTATTATTATTATTATTAACAAACTCAATAAAAACTAACACTACATATATACAATATGGCAACTTAAACTAATTTGCTACAAATTATACAACCGGGAGTGTACTGAAATTAGCTAGCTGCTTAAAAAAGAAAAAAAAAAAGATAATACTAAGACTATGGCCATTGAAATAACCATTAAATAGCCTATATTTAAATGGTTTAATTAGTCTTATAAATTATTTAACAATCTGTCCTGATTTTGAGCTTTGAAAATCTGGTCACCATATTTAGGACAAATGACAAAGTCTAACTATCAGAGTCTAGGGGTTCTATGGAGGTAGCCATGTCTGTCTATGTCAAACAGGATGATCTGCTTTTTCATGGTACTCAAGACTCAAGAATTTACAGACGTGGTGGGGGATGAATGTCTCTGACATGCTTGTTAATTTACTAAACCTAAAATAATTCTTAACAGATCTGAGAAACCAGAAATGTTACAGATTAATTATTAGCCTATTAATTAATCTGTAAAGGGCAGTTCATTACTGTACACCTATGGTTTGGAATTATCAAGTGTATGAATGTATGAGTCAATGTACCGGTAATTGTGTTCAAAATAAAACAACAATTATTTTAAGATGGAAAGTATAAATTAGCATGCATTGTACCCAGTTGGTAGTTGATGGTATAAAAAATGGGTAGTTGAAGGTAACTTAAAGGGACTGACGACTGAAATTTTACTGAACAGTGGTGGAAAGGCTGGGGAGCATAATATCAGTGACATAAGGTAGCTATTTTGGATTAACTCCAAGATAATCTTGTTAAAATTGCCTTCAGCCGGCAACGTCCAAGGGAGCAAGCCAAGACAATGCAGGCAGATCTAATGGGATTGGGGGGCAGTGTGAGGAAAGACCCCTGCTCTGTGTGTTTGAACCAGGCCGCTGGACAGGGGGCGGGGGGTGGCTTTGGTCCTTGCCTGGGCCTGTGCTCAGCCCGGTCTCTGATCAGAGCATCATGGCAGCTCAATGCAGTGTGAATGAATGAATGCCATCCATCTCCCACAGGGAAGCACTCTGTCAGGACAAATTCAGAGATGCAGGGCAATTACTGTCAACTGATTGGAGATCAGCACTGGTTCCTTCTGAGACCTGTGTGTGTGTGTGTGTGTGTGTGTGTGTGTGTGTGTGTGTGTGCAGTGCGACATTCAAATAGGACACAAAATTGATATAAACACCTAATTAAATCTAGCATTACAAATATTATGTTGTTGGGAGTCACAGGTTGGTGAACGGCAGAGGTTTGTGTGTAATAGCATCCCCAAATAAATATACCTTTACCATATCTGTATCCACGGTGTTACAATGATGTGTAGTGAGGTGACTGTTCTAGCTCAGAACGTGACAGCTGCAACTATATATCTCTGACACAAGGGATTTTTTTATCCCAGGAATCTATATAACAAAGAATTCAGAACTTGTAAAGGACTGTGGTGGTGTCTTTGATATTTGCATAATATTGAACCAGATTAAAATTAAGTAATACATTACATTTGTGTTGTTTTATAATAGAATTTAGGCACACGCCACAGCTGGCTATAGATTACATACTTTTGTTGTTCTCTGAGAAAACACACCCTTCAAGTTTGTTATAAGAAATAGCAATCGTTTAGCTAGCTGATAAAGACTAATGAATAAATGCAGCACTAGGATCTGTTCAAATAAAAAAGCAATGCAAGATTTTGCATTGAAAAACTAATAACCAGAAAAAACATGAAAAACCTTTAGTAGAATATGTGCCTGCCAGCCCAGCTGTGACCCCCTCCCTCCTCCCACGGGCACAGGAGGCTGCTGGGGGGTTATTGAGTTTTTGTTGAGGAGGGAAACTGCTAAGCTGACAAATACAGGGAAGCCTGAGACATAACTCACTGTGACAAGCATTGCCACACAGAGTGGGGGATCAAGCCACAGAGCAGGCAGCATGCAGGTGTGGGTGGGAGGTGGAGGGAAGCAGCCTACAGTAGGTCGAAGGCAAACTGGGTGCTCCAGTGGTTAAAGAAAAGGGCTTGTATCCAGGAGGTCTCCAGTTCAAGTTTCAGCTCACTCACTGACTCATTGTGTGACCCTGAGCAAGTCACTTAACCTCCTTGTTCTTTCGGGTGAGACGTTGTTATAAGTGACTCTGCAGCTGATGCGTAGTTCACACACCCTAGTTACTGTAAGTTACCTTGGATAAACGTGTCTGGTAAATAAACTAATAATAATAATAATAATAATAATAATAATAATAATAATAATAATAAATACAAGTGACACATAAGGCTCAGCGCCATTTTATCAACACAGATAAACTGGACTTTGCTTCCATCACCTCTCTGGTGCAGATGCTCAATCTGGCTATGCTGCAAAGGGACATCTCATGTCCAAATAACAATGCTGCATCACAGAAGTGATGCTGAAGAAGGCCTATGCGGCCTCTACATTTTGCACAGGACTGGGTAGCTACAGTAGCATATTGGTAGCATACCAGTCCAAAATGTTGCAGACTCTGTCCACTGAACACAGGCCCTCATCCCACTGGTTGGATGAGTTGAGCTTAGTCAATAACCACCTTTTCCTGTTGTCTAAGTGCAATGGGCAGGCATTGGGCAGGAGCACTGCCACATTGGTGGCATTAAGAAGGCAGCTCTGACTTTCTTATGCCTGAGTGCCTAACAAGTACAAGGTGTATTTGCTGATGCACCCGTTTCCCCGGGTTATACGTTTGGACGCCAGTGGGTGCGATGCTAAAGCGCTTTCACCAAGCATAGGAAACTTCCAGGGAACTGGCAGTGCCTCCTCCCCAAGCAGAAGCCCCAGCCTATAAGCTGGCAAAGCAATGGCGAAACAGGCACCCTCAGCCCCAGAAGCCACAGGCTCGTACAGCTCCTGTTACAGCTAATGTGCTGTACCGCAATTACCGGCACCCTGCTCCAAAGTAGCAGCTGCAGTTGCAAGTCCTGACACACGTCCAGGGCCCATTCTACCAGGCCCACCTCGGGTTATCTGACAGGGTCGTTGTCACCCTTAAGGATGCCAGGGCAGTGACTACCCGCTCCCAGTACGTCTACAAATGAGGTGACTTCCAGACGTGGTGTCAGTCGCGAACAGATGTATTGCAGTTTTGCAGGATCTATTTGATGAAGGGAAATCTCCCTCCATACTTCACCCTTAGTGGTCCCTTTATTCAGCGCTTGACAGGTGCGTCAGGTCCAATTTATTTTCACACACGCTGTTTGTTTTACACGTGCTGTTTAAAAAAATAGTTTTCAGAGTAAAACAGGTTCAAAAGGCACTGCATAGCAAAGGACACTCAGTAGTGCATCTCCAGCCAAGCCCCACCCCTTGTTCGCTGTATTTTTCACATATATCTTCATAGTCATGTGCATACTGATAAATCCTCTCTTGATCACTTGTTTTATCACCAAACTCCTCAATAATGCGATCCAAGTCATTATTTTATTACTCTAACATCTCAAAAAGCTCTGCAAGTGTCTCTGATATTCTTTGAGCGCTGGATGTGGAAGCAACTATTTTCTTTGTCTGTGTCCGTGTTATCTCTGTGGCGCAGGGGCTATGAGTATAGTAGAGTAGTAGCTCAGATATGCCCCTTTTTTTTCAGCTCCTTTCTGCTCCTATCGCTCACTCGGCCATTGAAAGGTTTTCTCGGCTTTTTCCGGACATAAAACCACTAGAGACCTGAGCTTGACATCTTTTTGATGAGGACTCGAAAGGGAAAATTGTAATGTCGGACATAGGACTTCAGACGGTTAAGGTATACCTGGCAGCTATTTCAGCTTGCCATATTAAAATTGACAGTCTCCCCAGGAGCACACTTTTGAAGGGTGCTCGTGGGTTAAGACCCCTAGAAAGTACCTTGTCCCTCGCTGGCGGCTCAATGTAGTGCTGGACACAGTTGCAAGACCGCCATTCAAGACCCTTCATTCAGCAGGGCTGAAATTCCTGTCCTTAGAGACTTTACTGCCAAGCGGGTAGGTGAAATACAAGCATCCTGTTTGTTTTTTTTTGCAGAGGCCAGAACTTAGGTTACTCGCTGCACTAATCCTTCTTTTCTCCCTAAAGCATTTCTACTTTTCATATCAACCAGTCAGTGGAATTGGATCCAAATATTAAACATTAAAATAACTTTTCATAATAAAGATAAACTAGAACAAATGTTACATTGCCCATTGGTACCAAGTATTGGAGTCACCCAGATTTATTTTAAAAGTTTGGTGTGATCTCTCCAAACTCCCTTCTTTCTCCTCGGATCTTCAATTGGTCATCTACCATCAGCTGATAAGGGCTTTACTAATATCCCAGCATGCCTTTCTTCTTAAAGTAGAGTCTCAATATGTGACATAAATCCCCCAGTATCTCATAACAAAAGGAATACAGTTTTTTTTTTCTTTTTTGGTACAATAATACCCTAAAATAATCATAATATTTTCTCTGCTATTAGAGATATATCCCATACGGTAATGGTTACATTTCTATTGCAGGGAACCAGGTTTATGATACTAACCTAATGTTACCAGACATGTTATTGATGCTGAATTATTGTGATCCTTTAAGAACCGACTTAATAAAGTGTTTTGACTTCATGGACTTCCAGAAAGACATCAAGGAAGCAAATGCCTTAAAGGAAACTAGAAAACAAAGTAAGGATAAGTAGGAAATGTGGGTTTGATATGGTAATGACTAACCCAGCAAGACTTCAAACTCTTGAGACTAGGGCCAATTAGGCCTGCTGAGCCCATTAAAGGAGTAAGCCCTGGAGAGCAGCGGGATTTCAAAGGAAGAGAACCCTTTCTTCCTAACGATATAGAGCTCCCTGGCTACTCTATCTTGCATATAAAAACAACTTAAAATATCGAAAGCAGTTCATTAGTGAAGGGTCTTCATTTACTTTGGGCTTTCGGTGTTATATAGATCTGAAAAATGCGGTTTTATGTCAAACGAATTTACATTTTGTCTTTATCGGAGAACTATCTAACCTTGCTTAGTGCCAGATATGATGATTTAATGTGAACATGTCTGCTGTTATATGCATTGTGTGCTTCTTTGAAATATGCACACGTACAGTGGCTCTCAAAAGCATTCACCCCCCTTGGACTTTTCCACATTTTGTTGTGTTACAACATTGAATCAAAATGGATTTAATTAGGAGTTTTTGCCACTGATCAACACACAAAAAGTCCATAATGTCAAAGTGAAAAATAAAATCTACAAATTGGTCTAAATTAATTACGGTGTGAGTTTTTGGTCAGTAATCAGTGATATTTTATTTATTTATTTATTTATTCGTAGACACCCTTATCCAGGATGACTTACTAGTGTTACAAAATATCACAGTAAAGATAACAGCAGTTATAAGGTACAGTAAACTCACTAGAAAATAAGATCAAATTCAAAGAAGAGCAAAATAAAGACTACAGCAAATAATTACATTTAAGAGCGAGTTTGACTAAGAGCAGTTACACTTATAGTAAAAATATTTGCTTATACGAGTAGTGTCCATTAAGAGCACGTAGTGAGTATGATTGATGGATCAGAACAATTTCAAATAAGAGCAATTGCAAAAAACGTGAATACGGATACCTATAAGAGTAAAATCAAGTACCAGCTACAGGAAGTAGTTATAATTAAGAACAGTAGCAGAATGCAGCAAGGTATGAAGCAGTTCAGTGTGAGTACAAGCTGGTGCAAGTACTGGTACAATTGGGTGCCATATAGTCCAGTATAGAACAATAGGCACTTGTATGAAACCACTTTGCTTTAATTAGGAATCTTAAACAACTTCTAAAAAGTCTCATGCATTTTACCATTTGTGGCTATGTGTTCCTTTTCTCTTACTATTTTACATGAATTGTATGTGTGGCCTATTAAAGTCATCAATTAAATTAGACAACCACTAATTTGCCTATTTTGACAATTTTCCAATATTTTCAGTTCTAGTGGTTTGATTTCATACGCACAACAAATCAAAACTACAGAAGCAATGGGGTGTTCACACATGTGCACAGTACTACATATAACCACCACTTCACTAGGTCTCATATTTTCCAAGATTAGAGATGCATACATTATATTACCTTTATTTATTTGTTTTAAATTGAATTTTTTACGTAACTGTTAGAACACCTTCAGTGCTGCATTATGTAAACCAGTTCTGAATGTTTAGTTTTTCAGACTCCTGAGTAAATTTTTTTTCCTAAGGAAAATGTGTCCCATTTATTTCCTTTTCAAGAACTCTCAAAAGCTTCACGCACGGCCTTGCCTTCCTTTTCCTATGAATCTGTCGACTGCGTTCCTTCACGCAAGCTCTTGAGGAACATTGAGGTATCTGTAAGGAGTGATCTATGGGATTTATTCAGGAATAGCTTTTAAAAAAATACAATTTAAAAATCGACTGTCTTTCCCATGGAAAATGTGGGGCTCCAAATAGGGCACCAGGGTGATTCACATATCAGTGAATTTTTAATCGATGAATCTATTATTCTCTAATGGCAAGACACATTAGGTTCTGGAATTTGTTGTTAGGTTTACTGACATTGCTTTGTTAGCTCTGAAACAAAACCCTTAAAACATGTGTTTATATGTAATGAGCTAATTGTTAACAGTCAATAAACAATTCCCTTAAAATAAACCATGACCCTTTCTGATAATAAAATGATTTAAAGACTGATGGCTCACATACAAAACGCAATCACCACAGCTGTTTAAGAACAGCTTTTACCTCCAGTCACAGTTTGTACTTGTAACTGTATATGTGCTAGAACAAAAGTGACCAAGTGGCTTGGCTTGTGTGAAGGGTAAATGATGTTTACCTTGTCCTGGAATGGGCTATAGTGAACTATCAGAATCCCTCCCGGTTAGAAAGAACGTGACCATGCGGATATAGAAGACACTAAACAACTAATCCTACATTCCCTGTTGCCTGTTCAGTAAGTAAGACAAGACAATGGAATGAGACAATGCCTCTACAAATATAATAAGTTTGTAGAAAAAGCTGCATTTATCATAACTGTCGGTATTATAAGGCAGTCACCAATATCACATAAACTTTCTGGGACTGACAGATATTTCTAGAATCTTTTCACAATAAAGTTGTTATGATCATACTTTCTAGGTTATTTCACCTCGGCAGTGTCTTTGGGGTCATGCCACTGGCTGCCAAGCATGTCAGTCAACAGCACCTAGTTGGCCAACGACAGGAAAAAAGATGTTGAAGGGATGGATGGAGAGAATTTAACTCTGTGTGAAATGACCTACCTTAAATTAAGGCATACAAACTGTGAACTTCCTTCAGTTGGAATGGTACTAGATTTTTTTTTTTAATTGAAAATACATGTTTTTGGTTGTTTTTTTTTTATCGACACATGCGTCATTTAAAACTGCACATGGCACCTTCATAGGGAATGGATGTACATGATATTTATGGATTTATTTCCTTAGCTAGAACCTCTTTAGGTTCTCTTCCAGTTTTATTCAGAGATTGTACAAGTGTTTTTGTTTGGAGGTGGTCGGTCGCTAAAGTGGCAACATCTGGGAGACAGACACACAGGCTGGCTGGCTGGAACACAGAGAGTCTCGAGGCAGGCCATGCTCAGAATGAAGAGAGTCTCGAGGCAGCCCATGCCTCGAATGAAGAGAGAGTCTAGAGGAAGGCCATGCTCGGAATGAAGAAAGAGTCTCGAAGCAGGCAATGCTCAGAATGGAGAGAGAGTCTGGAGGCAGGTCGTGCTCAGAATGAAGAGAGAGTCTCGAGGAAGGCCGTGCCTTTAATGAAGAGAGTCTCGAAGCAGACCATGCTCGGAATGAAGAGAGAGTCTCGAGGCAGGCCATGCTTGGAATGAAGAGAGAGAGTCTCGAGACCAGCCATGCTCGGAATGAAGACAGAGAGAGAGTCTCGAGACAGGCCGTGCTCGGAATGAAGAGAGAGAGAGTCTCGAGGCAGGCCATGCTTGGAATGAAGACAGAGAGAGAGTCTCGAGGCAGGCCATGCTTGGAATGAAGAGAGATAGAGTCTCGAGGCAGGCCATGCTTGGAATGAAGAGAGAGAGAGTCTCGAGGCAGGCCATGCTCGGAATGAAGAAAGAGTCTCCATGCAGGCCAAGCTCGGAATGAAGACAGAGAAAGAGTCTCCAGGCAGGCCATGCTCGGAATGAAGAGAGAGAGACTCGAGGAAGGCCGTGCTTGGAATGAAGAGAGAGTCTCGAACTAGGCTATGCTTGGAATAAAGAGAGTCTCGAGGCAGGCAGTGCTCGGAATGAAGAGGGAGTCTCGAGGAAGGCTATGCTCGGAATGAAGAGAGAGTGTCTCGAGGCAGGCCATGCTCGGAATGAAGACAGAGAGAGAGTCTCCAGGCAGGCCATGCTCGGAATGAAGAGAGAGAGTCTCGAGGCAGGCCATGCTCGGAATGAAGAAGAGAGTCTTGAGAGGCCATGCTCGGAATGAAGAGAGAGTCTCGAGGCAGGCCATGCTCGGAATGAAGAGAGAGTCTCGAAGTAGGCTATGCTCGGAATAAAGAGAGTCTCGAGGCAGGCCATGCTCGGAATGAAGAGAGAGTCTCGAGGCAGGCCATGCTCGGAATGAAGAGAGAGTCTCGAGGCAGGCCATGCTCGGAATGAAGAGAGAGTCTCGAGGCAGGCCATGCTCGGAATGAAGAGAGTCTCGAAGCAGGCCATGCTCGGAATGAAGAGAGAGAGACTCGAGACAGGCCATGCTCGGAATGAAGAGAGACTCGAGGCAGGCCATGCTCGGAATGAAGAGAGAGTCTCGAGGCAGGCCATGCTCGGAATGAAGAGAGAGTCTCGAGGCAGGCCATGCTCGGAATGAAGAGAGAGTCTGCTCGAATGGCTCGAGGCCCATGCTCGGAATGAAGAGAGAGATGCCATGCTCTCGAGGCAGGCCTTGCTCGGAATGAAGAGAGAGAGTCTCGAGGCAGGCCATGCTCGGAATGGAGAGAGAGTCTCGAGGCAGGCCATGCTCGGAATGAAGAGAGAGAGTCTCGAGGCAGGCCATGTTTGGAATGAAGAGAGAGTCTCGAGACAAGCTATGCTCAGAATGAAGACAGAGAGAGGTCTGTTGCTAAAGTGATACCAATTGGCCAGCTTTGCCAGAATGTAGTTGAATTGCAAAACAAATATGGATTAAAAAATACTTCTTTGTGACATAATCGATGAGCAAAACCTGATTCTGAAGGACTCAAGGCTGGTGGGGGGTTGTGCACTGAAGCTCATAGGTGAGGCATTGTGTAGTGAAGCCTGTGTAACACAAATATGTTTCCCCCAACTCCCACAGTCAACTGTGTTGAACATTTGTTGCTGTAATAGTAAGCCCATGTCAAATAATGCTGTCAGCAGAAACAACAATACAGCATCATACAGACACACAACATAGGATATTAAACAGGTCAGAGATTAAAAACCACCTGCATTGACACAAAACTTTTCTGTAAACTTAATAACATCTCTGTGTTAAAGACTCAACTGTACAAATAATACACTCATTACCTAGATACATGGAGATAAACAAAATAAATCAGTGGACTAAGCCATCACGCAATTCAACAGAACTGTCAGTCTGCTTAAAAGAGACCCAAGACACTCTCTCTCTCTCTCTCTCTCTCTCTCTCTCTCTCTCTCTCTCTCTCTCTCTCTCTCTCTCTCTCTCTCTTGCCTGCTTTCACTGATTTTTGATGAAAACTAGTTGTGGAGGTTACCATTGAAATTGAGCGGTATATTCTAAAACTCACACAGTCTGGTTATTGAAAATTTGACACTTATTTGAGAGAAAATATGTAAAACCTCCTCTCACCTGAAGGGGTCAGTGCATTCGACAACACTGTTTATTACAACTGACAAAGCTAACCTTGTCTCCTCTCTCCCACAGCCTGTAACTGTAACCTGCATGCACGCCGCTGCAGATTCAACATGGAGCTGTACAAGCTGTCCGGCCGCAAGAGTGGTGGGGTCTGTCTGAACTGCCGGCACAATACAGCGGGGCGCCACTGCCACTACTGCAAGGAAGGCTTCTACCGAGACCTTACCAAAACCATCACTCACAGGAAGGCTTGTAAAGGTAGGACTCAGCAAGGCAAAGGAACCTAGGGTACACCAGGAGAGCCTCTGATCAGGCCAGGCAGTGTACTGCAGTTTCAGGGTAGAAATCAACATGATGTGGGACACTGCAGCTTTAATATAATCTATTCTTCAGACACTCACTGAGTCTAAAGCATGTTGGGCACTGAACTTTTTAAAAGAAAACACATGTACACTAGTTTAAACACTGTATAATTTAAATATAAACAAGGAGATACATATCTGAGACACAAACAGCCAATATAAACACCAGAAAGAAAGTTTTGCTTTTCTTTATTTTTTAAATGTATTTATTTATTCAACAGTGAGAGGGATATAGTGGAGGCTTTCATGAAGAAACACATACAATTTGTCACAGTTGTCAGTTTTCACAGTTCTCTAGACACCTGTCAAACTGAAATGTATACTATATCTAATTTCTATTAAACTAAGGGCATTCTTTAGAAAGTATTTTGAGGGTGTCAGAATCTGAGAATATTGTATTTGGAGGCATCTGTGAAGCTCCTAAACAGGTCTGAATATGACCTACGTTTGAGCTAGTGCGCAAATACGATCGTAACAGCAATGTCTGGTTTGTCTTTATTAATGTTTACCCCTAGGGTGGTGCTCCTGGATTAGTTTGATATGAAAGTTTATGGTTCTGTCGACGCGGTCTTAGAAATCCAGCCCCTAAACAATGGAAAGACCAAAACACTTGTCATATCTACACTCAGAATCTTCAAGTACATGATGCACCCTGCAGTAATTCTCATCAAAGCCACAGGCTTCAGTCTTACCTATCCCTAACCCTGATCTATCTGTGGCAGTTCTGGCCCACCTTACTGTAAAGACATTACCATATAATACCACCTTGGCTGTTTTTATACTTACTGGTGCTACACTGTAAAACTTCAGAAATGTCAGTGCTGTGACATAAGATATGATAGCGTTGCTGGGCTGCCATTTTTCAATAAAGTTGGATCATCTGTTGGATATTCCGGAAGCTTTCAAGTGGTCACAGTTTATTTCCTTGAAAGCTTTGACTAGTGCTTCCACAATGCAATTTCAAACCAAGGCTTTGCATTGTATGTCTTGTGAGTAAACCCCAGGTGGTCCAAGAGTTTAAAATCCATCTTCCCATTGTCTTATCTCTTAATAGCGCTAGAAACCTCATAACCCCCTTCCGTGTTTTTCTTGTGTTCAAGATCTGTTGTTTCTTTGTTATTTTATATTATATGGTATATTTTATACTATTATAGATTTGAATGATAATGACATTTCCAGTTATCAGCTAAAAAGGATCACACTAATCACCATTATCTTAAATCTTTACTTCTATTAATTGAGGCTTTCTTCCTAGATCAGGCCTACCATATGACTATATGTTCACTGGGGGCAATTTTGGCAATTTAGTAATTATTTCTCTCTCACACAGTCTCTCTTATTTTCTGTGTCTGCTTTTCAAATTAAAGCTATACCACTGTCCTCACATCAGGGACACTTAAGACATATTGTGTCACACCTTCTAACCAAAATATTTATAGGCTTGTCAAATGCCTGGTCACACATATGTTATATATATATATAGATATATATATATATTAGATATATATATATATATATATACACATCTATATATACACACACACACACACACACACACACACACACACACACACACACACACACACACACACACACACACACACTGAGTGTACAAAACATTAGGAACACCTTCCTAATATTGAGTTGCACCCCCTTTTGCCCTCAGAACAGCCTCAGTTCGTCAGGGCATAGACTCTACAAGGTGTTGAAAGCGTTCCACAGGGATGCTGGCCCATGTTGACTCCATTGCTTCCCACAGTTGTGTCAAGTTGGCTGGTAGTGGCTGTAAGCTGAATTCACTGTTGTGTTTGTGGAACCATTCTTGGACAATCCTAGCCTTGTGGCATGGGGCATTATCCTGCTGAAAAAATCCATTAGCAGATGGATACACTGCTGCCATGAAGGGATTCACCTGATTGGCAGTGATGTTCAGATATCCTGTGGCATTCAAATGTTGCTCCACTTTTATCAAGGGGCCCAATGTGTGCCATGAAAACACACTCCATACCATCACACCACCACCACCAGCCTGTACTGTACTCATGCATGTACTCATGTGGTTTTCTCCATACCTTAGTCCTCCCATCAGCGTGAAACAGCAGGAACTGGGATTCATCAGACCAGGCAATGTTTTTCCAGTCCTCCAGTGTTTTCATTCCTTAGCCCACTGCAACCGCATTTTCTTGTGTTTTGCTGAAAGAAGTGGAACTCTGTTAGGTTGTCGGCTGCCTTACCCCATTTTTGTCAAGGCACTATATATGACTTGTGCATTCTTTTATGGGTCTTTCGGCACCAATGTTGTACTGGACTGTCAGTTGACTAACTGTAGCCCGTCTGTTGCTCTACACAATTCTTGTCAGCCTCCTTTGGCCTCTTTCATCAATGAGCTGTTTTTGACCACTGGGCTGCTGTTGGCTGGATATCCTTTGGGTGGTGGACCATCCTTGATACAAACGACAAACTGCTGCGTGTGAAAAACCCAGCAGCGTTCCAGTTCTTGACACACTCAAACCAGCGCGCCTGGCACCAACTACCATACCCCGTTCAAAGGCACTTAAATCTTTTGTCTTGCCCATTTACCCTCTGAATGGCACACATGCACAATCCGTGTCTCAATTGTGTCAAGGCTTAAAAATCCTTCTTTAACCTGTCTCCCCTTCATCTACACTGATTAAAGTGGATTTAACAGTTTACATCAATAAGGGATCATAGCTTTCACCTGGATTCACCTCATCAGTCTATTATAGTGTGTGTGTATATATATATATATATATATATATATATATATATATATATATATATATATATATATAGTGAGAAAGTGTAGTCCTGGGGAGCAAAGGACTATACCTGCAAGAAGGTCACAGGCTGAAAAGCTTTATTTTGTTTAATGGTATCACTGTTTACTTATCCCCTGCACCTGGCTATTATTGTAAATTTGAATCCAGGTGCAGGGTATTTAAAGAAAGCAGCCAGTCTCTTTGTTGCTGCTGTGTGTGTGTGTACAGTCGTAATACGTGAGCAAAGGTAAAAACCTTGTTGTGCCGTGTAAAATTCTGCGTTTTTTGTTTTGTTTTTAGCCGGTAAACAGCTTAGCTGTTCGGTTATTAGTTTAATGTTCCAGTTTGTGTTTTAGTTAGTGCTCGTGACGAGCTAGGTGTTTGTTTTGTTTCTTTTTGTGTATTATTTTTTAAAAAAATAGCATGTCAGCACATAAAAATCAATTTGTCTTTCCTGGGTCCTGCATTTTACAGGGGCAATGAACTGCGGAGAGTGCAGCCATTTTACAATATACCAATATATATTAATAATACTGCATTTGATACTCTCTGGTGCTGTATTTGTGAACGTACTGTTTTGTAATACTTTGCTGTTTGCCCACTATATTTTAAAACTAGCTATTAATGTTCCACAAAATGTCACTGATATGTTAATGGTTTGCAGCTACAATTGTACTTCTTTTTCTGACAGACTTTTATCTATTTGAACTATACAGTGCTATCCCTAGTACACAGAGTTCTTTTGACATGTATTATACCAGCAGACTCACTGATAGCACTACAAACTTATATTTATAAAATAACAGTGCACCACCATTAACTGTAAATGAAACTGACGTTTTGATAAAAGTAATTCTGCTATCCGAGGCATCTTACGAAAAGCAGCATGCCCTCAGTATCTCACCCAAGTTTGTTATAAATTCTATTTATATAGACAATCACTGGATATACTTTTAGGCCTCCATACATTTAGCTTGCATTTAGAAACAATCCCTTGTAAATATATTTCCTAAATAGAACTGCGGTAGACCTAACCTCTATTTTAAAATACGAACTCCCAACTTATTGAACTTCTTCCCAGTACAAAAATCAGGACAGAGGGTGGGAGACGCTTCTTTACACAGAGTGGTGAGGGGATAGAATGCTTAGCCATATAGTAGCCACTGGGGATCAGTCAGCTACTAGAAACCGAGCACCGATGGGTGGAATGACCTTGTAAAAGGGGTGTTCAGGTTTTATTAACACAAAGGTGCAAGAGGTTGCAATGGTTGGTGGCTGCCACTAGGGTACCAGCAATGGTAGCCCTAGTGCAGAAAAAAAGACACACATGTGAACATTATTACAAAAACACCGTGGGTAAAACAGCATCCAGTGGCTCAACGTTGCTCCCGCTCCAGGAACCTTCTCCCTGACACAAATAAACTGGGGTGGGGTTAAAATCCCCTGAATGAATCCCTACCCTAGCTGTAACAAGAACAGGAACAAACAAAGAAACTGGCTTTGTAGCCTCTTTTTAAAGGCAGGTGACCAGGGTTAATCGAGTATCAATTCTTCAATTGACACCTGACCATCTGCTGCAAATTCCTTTCAATTACATATATTAAACACACCTTTATTTAATTACAATCAAAACCACCACAAAAATACATTAATTTACAGGGGCTGGCCTCAGCCCTGCCTCAGACCTCCTTGAGTCCGTCAGCGTTCTTATTTTCCACAAAGATGTAGTCAACATATCAGGTCATTTCTTTGTGCACTACAGTTTTCATTTTGAATGAGAATGTAAGACTGGGTAAGTATAACTGGAAGAGCAGAGAGCTTTGGAATGTTTCAGTGAGCAGTTTAAAACAACGCTGCCTGTTGTTGCATAATGACCTGACCACTTCAAACACAGGTTTAAGAGCCAAATCAGCTGCAATTCGTTAGCATATCTGCAAACGTGAAGGGTGGGGGAGTACCAGGCATTCCCAGATGGGCTTTGGCAGCACCTGGGCACTTCAATTAGCTGCTCCAAGCAGGGGGGCACAGCTCCAGAGAGAGGCTGATTGCAGTGCCTACATCAGGAGTTATGATGTTGTAACCATGTGGCACCATTTTATTTTTGTTTGTGGTTCAGCCATGAACTATTGACCAGGTCAACCCAGGTTTTACTATAGTTAAAGAAACGCTTCAATTCAGTTTTTTTTTTTTTTTTTTACCTGTTGCCTTTTAATTATTCCTGTTCTTAATACCCAAATGTTCTGCCACAGTTGTAGAGGGGGCATGAATTACAGTAACACGTCCCTAGTGGTCATTTCTAAAACCACTTCACCTCAGAAATTTTGATTTTAAGGGTAAAGTGTAGATGATGTTTATACATTTAGTCTATTCTCACAGTACCAATGACTAGAGGCAGGCAGGCTGGCAAGCAATTTGTCAATTTGGAAACAATCACACAGTGCTAGCAGAAATTATAGAAAGCCTTACGAGCTGTTTGTTTTATTCCTAAACAATGCTGCTCGCCAACCCCTAGCATAATCAGAACCTTCAAGCTCTCAGCCCTGGGTTATTATTGTGACTGTTCTGGCAGCACACAGCTCTTCGGCTGCTTGCAAGACATTGCAGTCCAGCGCTGTGTATAGAGTGTCCCCACAGAGCCCCAGTAACAACCAGCAATCCAAACTACAGAGTACAGACACACTCAGCACAGCTCCCATTCACTGAGACATGCTGGAATACTGTGTGTGTGTGTGTGCGCCAGACTACAGAGTATAGACACACTCAGCACAGCTCCCATTCACTGAGACGTGCTGGAATGCTGTGTGTGCGAGTATGTACATGTGTGTGTGTGTGTGTGTGTGTGCATGCGAGTGCGTGCCTGTGCGTGTGTGTGCATGATATTTAAACTTGTCACTTCAAATTTAACTTTACTGTTGCTCGTATGATGTTTTAACCATGTTCAACCATGAACTGTGTACATGGTCAGCCCTAATGGTTAACCGTTGCCAGACCTGGTATTGTGGTTTACTGAATGAAGAGCTGAGAATGGAGTGTTTAGACTAGTGCTCATTATTATTATTAAGGTGCATGGTAATGACAGTGCTGGAGTATTTGAAGCAGCTCTGGGATATTTTAACTCTCTCCGTTTCTCTTGCAGCTTGTGACTGCCACCCGGTGGGTGCGGCTGGAAAAACATGCAACCAAACAACGGGCCAGTGCCCCTGCAAGGACGGTGTGACGGGCATCACCTGCAACCGCTGTGCCAAGGGATACCAGCAAAGCCGCTCGCCAGTGGCACCCTGCATCAGTGAGTACCTGCTCTCACCACACTATCCAATACCTTCAACTCACTAATGTGTAACCCTGTAACACTGGCTAGTTCACTTGCTTTTCATCTCGAGAGGCCTGGGTTCCAATCTGGCTTCTCAGATCACAAGGGCAGTTGCAACATGCAACACATATTTTAATGGAAATGTTTTTTCACATGGCACACTTGGCTATTATCCCTATTATGTATAACAGCTGCAGATCCCTGTTGAAAGACAGTGTAAGTGTGACAGCAGATCTCTCAGGCTCAGACGCATTTCTGATGTTTAAAAGGGAACATGGACTCAAAAGTCACAACTCTACATATTGTCCTTTTCATTTCTGCAGATTTCCAAGGTAATCATTGAGGAACAATTGAAATGATTGTAGCAAACAAAATAATTCCATTAATCACACCAGTTTTGCACTTTCTTAAGCTACATAGGTCTCAAATGTACAGTTTTGTATTTTCATTTTAAAACCTGAGTAGTCCATTGCATATCCACCCTAACCGTTTATCCGCCATGATCAAGCTCTTCAGCAAAGTTAGTTTATTATTGAACAAAGATTAGTTCAGAGATTGTAGATCACACCAAAGTTTTCGTACACTGTATGGTATGTACTCCGTGCGCTGCCATTGCTGCTAGTGTCACATGAGTTGTTCAGTGTGTTGACTTGATATGTAAATAAATCCTGTTTGCTTGCGGGGTGTATCAACTTCAACCTCCGTCTCGATCTCCTGCCTGTCACTCAGCAGCGAATCCACGCACCCACACAGCAGACAGCTACCCCGTCACAAGCATTAATACCATGTATCTTTCTAAACAAAGAGTTTAGGGGAGTTGCTTAAGAAAAGCTGAATCTCAAAACAATAATTATGTGAATATAATGTACCACTGTCCTTTTTCTTTGCGGCGCCAGCAATAAAGTCGCTGACAAGGTGAGTGTCGTTCAGTATTTTATTTATTAACCACAAACAGCTGTAGCTGGCTTCTAATCTAACACTGTAGCCTGGTACTGTCTTTCACTCAAAACTGTCACACACACTTATTTAATAGCTCCTCCTCCATTACTCAGTGCAATATAACTAACCCCATTCACTCCCGGGTGTATATACACACTCGCATGCATACTAGCTTAACAACACACACAACGCGTACAACACATAACACCCAGAGCAGCGGTCTTCTGAGCCCCTAGTTGTCTGGGTCGCTACAATAATAATTGTTACAGCTGTGTATAATGGTATTTAAAACAGGATTCATTAATCTGTCCCACGGCAGGTGGATGTGCAACGGATTACTGTATGTGGTACTACATTGTTAAAGAAAGTTCTCAGTTTTCATTCATTAGTCTCAGGAAATATGTTACACTTGGACTGCCTTGGTCATTTCACCTCAGCAGCATCTTCTGGATCTGAAAGAAAACAAGTCAGCCAATAGCAGCTGGCTGGTTAAGAAAATGGAAGATGCTATTAGAGGGGTGGGACAATATCACCCTTCAAGTGCAAGATACTTAAAAGCATGCTTGGCAAACATATATTTTTTTATTCTACTGCAGTATAAGATACACATTTTAAAATCAAAATACATTTGTGTACTGTAATGTGTGTCTTTCAAAATTAAACATATGAAAACTCTGTCACGAAAATGCAAAACAGGTAAGCGTTAAGCAATGATTTTGTCATCTGCATTGGCTTTAAACATCTTAGTGACAGAGAAAGGTTTCTATAATTGCAGTGTCAGACACAACGGTAACGCTGTTTCACTCCTATCAACTCTGATTTGTGTCTTTGCTGCTTTCATCACTGTCTGAAAAGCTGTTGCCCAAAAAATATATTTACAAGTAATCAAAAAGCGTGAAATGACATAATGCCCTGTGCTGGGATTACACTGAGAGACGTGAGGGGATTGCTGAGTAGGGTTCCTCACAGAAAAGCAGGGAAAGGTGTTGATAACCTTATCCAGCAAACTCGCTGCCCGGAAACTTGAGTCATAGCATTAAAAAGCAATAAAAGTGAATGTGTACTGTACTGTACTGCTCTGTAATCATAGGCCATGATGAGGCTGGAATGTATAACGCACTGGTGGGAACGCACTTAGAAGACTATATTCAATTCTGGTCACCACATTACCAAAAGGAAGTTGTGGCCTTAGAGAGAGTCCAAAAAAGTCTTCAAAATCTTAGGGGTTGACAGGGGTTAACCCTTACTAATGGCAGAGAAACCAGGACCAGAGGACAAACTTAGGACAGAAGGTAGGAGACGCTTCTTTATACAGAGAGGTTATGAAATGTGTTACCTAGTTACCTAAGGTCAGACTAGACAAAGTTTGGAATTTCCTTATGTTCTATGTTGACCATTGTGACAAAAAACAGACTTTTTACCTTTCATGCAATGCCTTGTCAAAGATGCCATTAGCAAAACAATTAGTCTCAAATTAGTGTGAGCTAAAGATGGCGATGTTTCCAATTTTTTGTCCAATACCCGGCTTATACCATGTGGAAAAAATGCTAAATGTGAGAGTTTGGTATCTGTGAAGTGTAATGCCACCAAATAAATGAGAACCAGCTTTGCAGCAGAAACCGTTGTCAGGGAGCTGCACTTACTAGAAAACAGATGGAGCAGCACAACAAGAGAAAACACTGCGGTTCAGCTGACAGACAAACACAATTCCAGTAGCTGGGGTCAGATTGTACCGTGCGTCACGCAACTGCGGTTTAATTTAACCACAACACTTATGAAGAATGCTCTTAGTAAAATGATGTGCCCTTGAAAGCTGAGGGACAATAGCACCGTGCCAGCAGCCAGATAAGCTGAGGGACAACAGCACTGTGCCAGGAGTCAGGCACCAGAAGAGCATCCCCTCAAAGCCCTGTAAGCGTCCCTCAATATATTTAGTCCCGGATCTTTCTCAAGGTAATTGTGTGGTGTTTTTTCCCTTTCAAATACAAAATATAACCATTACCGCATGGGTATTTACCTCACAAAGATCTAAGGTTACCATATGGCTCAGTGATCAGCGGGACAGTTCAGGCTTTTCAACTCACAGTCCAATTCATTCTGGTAAGCATAGTCCTGCTCCTCGTAAAGGAAAGAATGGTACCTGAGACAGATAAAATGTACCAGAATGCATTGGGTTGACAGGTAAAACGTACCAGAATGCATTGGGTTATGAGTTGAAAAGCCTGAACTGTCCCAAACTGTCCTGTTGAACACTTAGCCATATGGTCACCTTATAAAGACCCGAAACTTGACTAAGATGTATGAAAGCTGCTAGACGAGCCTGTGACACAGTCACGGCCCGCCCCCGAGGACATAAAAACACTGCAGTCACAGAACTCAATGCCATTTTTCTTTTCAAGAACTGACCTGACAGGACAGCTGTTTCAGATAAGTACGTGTTACTTTTTCGGCTATAGATTTTGCAATTATTGTGTTTTTGTGGCAATTTGACCAGTGATTGTGAACAGGTGTAGAGGTGATGTGTTGCAAAAGGAATTGCAAGCAATTGTAATCCAGTAGGAAAGTGGTTTTAATTGTAATCTGGGTCTGGTGCAGTGCAGTTCTGGCTTGTGATGGCCCAAAAGTGACAGCTCCGGAATGTGTTTAGCCGTCTAGTGATACAATAAACAAGACAATTACTAACACTCAAAACAAACAAACACTACAGCTCTCAGTCCTTCCAGGTTTCAAGCGCAAACCCCAAGCAAAGGAAAGATTAGCGTTTCTCTGGCCACTGTTATGCTACCCCGCATGATCCCTTGGTAAACAATTTCAGCTGTGTCTATAACTTGCAGCTGCTACCTCGTTTACCTTCCGGGTCAATACATTCCTGCAACAGTGTCTCGCTTCCATCAAGGCTGACTGACTTCCCGACCTTGGAAATGAACTGTCAGGCCAGCCCGTCCAGATACTTTTCCTTTTGCTATTTAGCACCTTCACAGGTCGAGAGGGAGATTTATAACCAGAACTCATTGTATTTCTTTCACAGCTTTACACAAATTATATGTCATATTAGAAATAATCCTGAGGTGGTGAGCCTTATTTGGGAGATGTTTGGGAGAGCAGAGATAGATCTCTTTGCCTCCCAGGAATCAACCCACTGTCCCCTCTGGTTCTCCATAATGGGAGGCGGGGACCTGCTGGCGGTTGATGCCTTGGCACACCAGTGGTCGAGGCAACTGTCATATGCCTTCCCACCGCTCGCCTTGCTCCCACTTTGTCTGCAGAAAATCAGGCAGGACCAGGCCAAGGTGTTTTGGCCCAGTAGACTGGTTTTAAACCCTGATGCAGCTCCTGAGCGGCCAGCTGTGGAGACTGCCCAAGCGCCGCGACCTACTCAGTCTCCTTATGTCATCCCGACCCTTCGAGCCTGCAGCTCTGGGTCTGGACCCTGAACTGCTGCATTTGAGCTGTATAGGGCTTTCTAATATATCCATTACAGAACGCCAGAGAACCGTCTACATGTTCCCAGTACCGGTCCAAGTGGGGTGTTTTTCAGACATAGTGTCTGCCTCGTGGGTTCGACCCTTCCATCTGTCCCATGGCAGTTATACTGTAATATTTGCAGGACCTGACAAGGTGAAATCCCGAGGTTTGACGAGGTGAAATCCCCCTCTACATTATATTTATATATTTATTTTAAAGTTACATTAAAGATACAGGGTCAGTAACTCCTGCAAATAAGTAGGTGCTAATCCATGGATTCATGAATCCATCCATTGTAAGGTAACAGCAACATCAATTCTGTACTGCACAGCGATCCAATGTAAAGAGGCCAAAACAGGGTTAATATGTTCACTTTGGGACACCACAAAAAAGTGCATTAACAACAATTCTAGATGAAGCAAAGGCATGCATTAGTCTCTCAGCATCAGGTGCAGAAATAATTGGTCTAAGTTTGGTTATACATCAAATTGTAAAAAGATACTTTTGTAAATTCTTTAATATTAGTCTCAAATGATAGATCAAGATGAAGCCCAAACTCTTAATTTCTAGTTTAAGTTTTGATGAGAGACTGCAAGGGTCAAGCTCATGTAATCCTGCATTTCCTTTAGTTGGTACTGTGATCCCACTAGCATAACCTCTGTTTTATCTGAATTCAACATTAGAAAATACTGTGACATCCAATGCTTGATGTCTGTAAGGCAAGTAGCTAATAACACCCAGGCAGAAGAGATTCCTAGGGACAAATATAGCTGGGTATGATCAGCATAACACTGGAAGTTCACTCTGTGTCTGCGGATAATGTCACTTAGCGGTAGCATATATAATGAAAACAGCAAGGGATGTAGAATGGAGCCCTATGGAACACCACAGACAACTTCCGATAATGCCGATTTTTACCTCTCCAATAGAGACAAACTGAAACCTTAGAATCATAAGATTTGAACCAGGATAGGACAAGGCCAGACAGTCCTACTGTGCTTTCAAGATGATTCAGTGGGATGGAATGGTCTACACTATCAAAGGCAGCACTTAGATCTATAAGAATTAATACTGATGGAAAGCCCAAGTCAGAACTTATCAGCAGATCATTCACAACTCTGACAAGGGTTGTCTCTGTGCTATGTGCAGCACGAAAACCAGACTGAAACTTCTCAAATATACCATTAAGAGTTAGACATTTTTGTAATTGAATTACAACAACTCTCTCTAGAAACTTATCTAAGAATGGTAGGTTGGAGATTGGCCTATAGTTATTGAGGACTTTAGGGTCCAAATTGTGTTTCTTAAGCGTAGGCTTTACCACAGTGACCTTAAGAGCTGAGGGAACTGTACCAGAGGAAAGTGAACCGTTTATAATGTTTAAAATGTGGGTATTAACAACACCAAGAAAATCTTTTAATAGTTCTGTAGGAATAGGATCAAGAGCACGTATCATATGTAGAACTAGCTCTGCCAGTTCCTGTAAGGTAATCAAAGAAAAAGCCCCCATAGTAGCCTTAATAGGTGTAGTTGATAAAATTCTGATGGAGTCCTCCTTAATAGAAGGTGTCTGTGGAATCTCATTTCTGACGTCTAGTATTTTATTTTTAAGAGATGTAAGAAGTCATTGCAGCTGTGAGAGGAGCCAATGTCAAGGGTAGGACTATTAGGGGAAGGTTCAATTAATTTATCTAGGGTAGCAAAAAGAAATCTAGGATAATTTTTATTTGTTTAAATTAAATTAGAATAATATGATAATCTAGCCAATGCCAGAGCCTTCCTATATTTAACCAAGTGTCCCTTCCATGCAATGTAATCAACGTGTAGTTTAGATTCCTGCCCTCTCTGTCCTAGTTTACGACCCTCGTATTTCATCTTACAAGTTTTATCATTAAACCACTGCGAGCTTTTTTTAAAAGACACTCTGTGTTTTGATTGGCGCTACAGTATCTAAGATAGGTATTAACCAGCTCATCTACTGATGAGGACTAATGAGAGTGGTAATGAGCTGAAGACATCAGAAATCTTAATAGCAGTTGAATAATTATTTACCCAGGATTTAAATGTACGTTCCACAGTCTTTGTAGATACTGGCAGATTAACCTAAAAAAAAATGGCAAGATGATCAGAAATAGTAAGATCTACAGTTATGACGTTCTTCACAGCTAAACCACGAGTCATTACCAGATCTAAAGTATGGCCATGATTATGTGTAGGACCTTTGAAACGGAGATATTATGGGGCAAGTTCAGCATGGAAAAGGAGGTTTTGGTCTCAGTTCAGCTCCTCCTACATGGCACAAGGCAACCCTGGCTCAACGGAGGAAGCTGGTAGTGAATGAAGTGCAAAAGCAGGAGGAGAGGATCAGGTATGTAAAGGCCGTTTCCCAGGCCAAGCAGGGAGAATGGATGAGATAGGAGAGTGTGGAACAACGCAAGATTGGCTGGCAAGACCTATGGACAATAGAACAGAGCAGGATCAGTTTCCTCATCAGATCAGCATATGATGTTCTCCCATCACCACAAAACTTAAACCTCTGGGTGGGTGAGGATCCCTCATGTCCTTTCTGTTCATTACCTGCAACATTAAGGCATATTTTGACAGGATGTAAGGTGGGTCTTAGCCAAGAACAGTTTACTTGGCTCCATGACCAGGTGCTGCGATGTTTGGCTTTAGCATTGGAAGACAAGAGTAATCTGACCAATAATTTGTCACCAGTTCCATCAAAGTATTACACAAAAAAGACAATATTCCTCTGTCCAGGAAAGCAACCACCAAGAAAAGGTGTTAAAATCAAGCCTCGCTCAGGACAAATGGAAGCTGCTAGAGACTGGAAGATGCTGGAAGATATTGGTCAATGGCTTATTTTTACCACTTTGCCACTACTAACCTTCGACCAGACATTGTCTTGTGGTCTGGATCAGCACGCTTTGTTCATCTGGTGGAGTTAACAGTGCCATGGGAAGATGCTGTTGATGAGGCATATGAGAGGAAGAAACTTCGGTATGCTCAACTAGCTGCTGAAGCGGAACAGCGAGGATGGAGAGTCTGAGTTTACACAGTAGAGGTGGGTTGTCGAGGATTTGTGGCACACTCTACAACCCGGTTTCTCAGAGATGTCAGGTTCAGTGGCCAACAGTTGCATTGCACAGTGAAGAACTTATCTGAAGCAGCAGAAAGGAGCAGCAACTGGCTATGGTTGAGACGGAAAGTCCCCCATCCCTGGATGGGGATCTCAAGCACATTAAAAAGGAAGCAACGCTGATGTACCGGTAAGTAAGCTGGGCTGAACTGAGTGGCGGATGGAGGGGAGTGATGCTGAGACACCAGAATCACTGTTGAGCCCTCTTGAGGTGTCGTGGGCTAGTCAATGAAACACAGAGGATGGAAGGTGCCCACTTGAAGACCCCAGAGATGTACCCTATTTAGCTCAATCCAGACAGTTGTCATGCTGATTTGCTGGGGAGACCGCACTAGGTTGATCCCCAGAGCCTGCATTGTAGCTGTTGTGTGTCCTGATGCGCTGGGGAGGCAAAATGAGCTGATCCCTGGAGCCAGCATTACCCCAGCAATCAACACCAGACAGAAGGATATCTACATCATCAGATGGAAAACAATGCAAATGGATGGAGATGCAGATGGATCACATTAGTTTACTGCAAAGCTTCGTCTTAGTTGATGCTTATCTTGGCGAGAGCTGAATTCAAATCAGCATGAAGTTCAACATCTACTCTAATGTAATGGAAATCATGACATGCAGGATATAATCTAAGGAATCCAGTAACCTCAAAAATTCCAAGGAGATCCAGAAATGCAGACTCCAAACAATTAGGAATGTGGTGAATCTGTGACGCTACGGCGTCCAGGGTTTTATTACAAATTATAATAATTACAAACAAAAGGTTTTAAACAAAACACACAAAACAGGACACGGCAGTTGAGGCAAAAAAAAAAAAAAGGTAAACAAAACAGACAACACTAAACAAGACAGTGGACGAACAGACAAACAAGTAATGTGCTGGCACTTCCAGCTCTCTGTAGCAATTGTTATTTTTAAACTTCAAAAAACTCCTGTCTCTCACCCATTCTCAACTCACGAACACACAACCCCGAGTGAGTGAAAACATGTAGCTTTTATGCTTTTATTTATATCCTGTGTATTTTATACATAAACACCAACATTAACACAGTACAGACAACATAAAACACTTAATAAACATAACGGGGTGGGACACTCTGCCACACAAGGTTAAAACTTCAAGAGATGAATAACCTTCAACAATTTGATTCTAAGGTCACTATGAAAAAAAAAATAGTTAGGTAGAGAAGCCTCAATCAGGGAAACATTGTCATCCAGTCCAAACCAAGTTTCAGTTAAAGAGAGAATATCAATGTTGTAATCCTGAATAAAATCACTAATTAACGGAACCTTGTTAGACAGACACCTGACATTAACTAAACCTAGGTGTAAATTGGTTCAATCAAGAGCATGTGATTGAGCAGGGGTAATAGGAATTTGATGAAGGTTGCTGTAGCACACTCCTCTGTGTTTACTCAGCAGGTAGTAGGAATGGCAGGATACTTGAACCTGAATTTTACATGCCTCTTTAGATTCCCTCCCCTCCCCAGTTCCTAGTTTAAATACCTTGCTAGGTGATGTTCGATGTTATCAGCTAGCCTGCTTGCCCCAGACCTATTTAGGTGCAGTGCATCTTTCCTATAATAACTATTTCTTTTCCAAAAGAAATCCCAGTTGTTTATAAATCCCAGCCCTTCTTGCACACACCAACCAGCCAGCCAAGTATTTAAGGCCATAATTCTACTGAATACTTCATCCATACCACCAACAATGGGTAGTAGACCTGAAAGAATAATTCTGCATCCTAACTTTTTCAGCTTTCTTGTTAAGGATTTTAGAATCTCAGATTTTCTGTTCGCTATGTCATTTGTACCAGCATGTACAGTGAAAACAGACTCTTTTTTGTGATACAATAATCTTTTCACTCTTGATTCAATTAAATGTCTATCTGGCAGCTATTTCAGTTTGCCATGTCAAAATTGACTTGGTCTCCCCAGAAGCTCACTTCTTGGCGGGGCAATTTTTGAAAGAGGCTCGGCGGCTTTGGCTGCCTAAAAAGGACATTGTTCCTCGCTGGAGGCTAAACGTGGTGCTTAGTGCACTCATGAAGCCTCCATTTGAGTCCATGAATTCAGCTGAGCTGAAATATTTATTACTCATAGTGGCTTTCTTGCTTTCTGTTACATCTGAAAAGCGGGTGAGTGAGATGCAGACATTTTCTATTGCAAAAGTCTGCTTCATTTTTACAGAGGCCAGGACAAAGGACCATGCCAATCCCACTTTTTGCCAAAGACGGTCTCGGCATTCCATATCAGTCAGTCTGTGGAACTGAAGCGTTTCCATCCTCCTCCTTTCCAGTCTGACAGAAAGCGATAGCTCCATATGCTCTAACCAGTTCGGGCTCTGGTTAACTATGTTGAATGGACGAAAAGTTGGAGGCAGTCTGAACAATTTTTTGTCTACTATGGGGCGATGTCCAATGGTCAAGCCCTGTCTAAGCAGAGGCTGGCCAGATGGACAGCAGACATGCTCACGACTGCTTATGAGCAAGCCAACTTGCCTCCTCCAGAAAAGCTCACTGCCCAGTCCACCGGGGGCATGGCAACTTCGTGGGCTTTATTCCAGGGTGCATCTGTCAAGGACATTTGCAATGCAGTGGTGTGGGCTTCCAGGGTTATGTTAATAGCACAATGTTTGGTGTTGTGGATCACACAAACTCTGTTAGACTAGCTAGAGTACAGTATGAGAAGCGACCTAATCCAAAACAATACAACAACCACAAGTCATCACTTCACCTAGCTACCAAAGCTATTAAAATATTAGTAACCAGTTTGTTAAAATTCCAGGATATCTTATGCTGTGTACAGATGTCATCCATAAAACATACAACACCATTTTAAAGTTTTAAAAAAAAACACTTTTAATTTTTAACAGTAGTGCCTGGGTACAGTCTTTGTTTTGTAATTTATAGTAAGCTAATATTTTGTCCCTTAGTAAAATGTCTCCATAATAAAAGCAGAGCAAAGTGTAATAAAGCAACGTGAAAGCATCAGGCATAGGTAAGCATTGTAAAGCCCAGCAAAAAACCCATAACAAGCCATGGTAAACTGTGGTAACTCCATAGTATAACCATGGCAAGTGCATAGGAAAACTGGAAAATTACTGTGCAAATGTACAGTGTTAAAAAGGTGTGCATAGGGTGGTTTTACAAGGTGTGCATACAAGAGATCTGCACAGTTTGAACAGTCATAATTCAAACTACTCAACATGACATCTCTGATACAATAAGAGACACCCTACGCACATTAACTGATATAAATCACTCATAGCCTCTAATAGACATGAAAAGTTAGCCTGCTACACAATCTAGTCCAGCCACTCATGATGTCTTGTGAACCTCCAGTGATGGCCTTCTGAGTTCCTGCAAGACATTAACCCAACAGGAGTAAACAAAATTAAAACAAAAGCAGAGAGACATAACCACAAGATGCTAGTGTTTATTGTTCTGTGGTGTTTGATCAGCCCCCACCCTCGTATCCACAGGGTAAACAATCCTGAAATGGTGGTTTTGTTTTGTTGTATCATTCCCAAGCGAGCTCTGGCCTGATGATAATGTCACTGGAATAAGATAATAATAATAAGCAATAATAAATAAAATGAAGACTTGACAGGGAGCCAGTATTTAAAACAGTTGCTTAATCATTTTTCAACTCTGGGAGTGCTCAGACTGCTGCTATCTTCAGGGATAGCTGTGCTGTGTCCAATAGCAACTCTGAAGCATTTACTAGAGAATGTTTGTCAAACTTGAGCAATGAACGCTTTAGAGCAGTGGTTCTAACAAAAAAAAAAAAAAAGAAAAATCTTTACTCAAATCACGGGTTCAGCAGTTAAACTCTGTAATGGCATATCACAGTTAAATGAATGCATTCTTTTTGTTGTTTGGATTTCCTTTGTATAGCATTTTCTGTTCCAGTCGTCACCAGGAATGCTAGTTTTATGCTATAAAAAACAAACAAGATTATCTGATTTATTTTTTTTTAATGTGTTTTTCTGGCATTAAAATGAAACACAAAAATGTAGTCTCTCCAGCCAAAATATTGCTAACCAAACAATACGTTAAAACAGCAATTATCACAGGGTGTATTTATGGATACACTTTATGACAGTAAAGCTTGTTTCATGAATTCTGTATACTAGAATGATTTATATTGGTAACTTATTTTCTGTTTAAAGCACCTCTGGCATCAGTGTATCTCTCTGAATCATGTCTAATCTTCCAGTACATCTGGTACACCTATGTAACCAGTAACCTGCCGCCCCCTAGCAACACGTTTTGTGAATGTAAATGAAAAAATCTAGTAATATTAAAAAAACTGACAACACAAGTCTTTCTCAGTGTCATCCTGTAAAAAAATACCACATTAAGTAAGGATATGTACAAAGTGATTTGCGACTGCAAAAGACCCATATTGCGGCCAAAATCTGTGTTTTGCACACGCAAACCTTGTTTAGCGGCTGTAAAGTGGGTCTTAAGCATCCACTAAAAATACCGGCATATGTAAAGAATGTTTTTCACATGCCGTTCTGCACATACCATCAGATTAGCAGTTTGCCATCGTTAATCAATTTAAGTGATATTGAAATGTATTCAAATGGTGAAAAGAGGATGGAATTGGGCGAGGACCTGGAATACTAAGCAGGTGCAAACATTATAAGGATGTAAGGATTTTGCCTTGCTCTTGGGCAATTGCTGACCCTCCAAAAACTTTTCACCTCCTCTTGCAAGGTGCAAACCATTGTAGAAGTGATTGTCTGGCTGCTGTGGTACACTTCCTGATGCGGTGACGCTTGGCTCTTGTTGAGGACAGGCAGGAAAATCTTTGGAGGAGAAGGGCAAGACAGAGAAGACCCCACATATTGAAATCCAGGGTCACTTTATTTGGGATGCTGGAGGATGTGGTGATGGCGTTATCGTCTCACTCTACAGGTCATCCTAGACCTAACAGCTGAATTTCACCTTTTCATCACCTGGTTGACTGTCCTCCTGGTAACAACGACAGCATTGACTTTCTCCACTATAGAGGACAATATGGACTCTATGGTCGCATAAGTGATGTTGGCTGAGGCTTTTCCAAATAATTCAACTTCATGCGGAGTGACCTCAGCTGTAAGGACTCTCAGCTCCTCCTCAGAAAACTTTTCTTTTCTGTGTGCCAAGAGGACTTTGCTGCCATTCCTCTGACATGTTTGTTTGTTTGTTTGTTTTCATACAGCACCTACTGCTCTCTGTACTCCTAACTCACCTCACCTCTGGGCTGTAAGTGCGGTCGGTTAATAGCCCGATGCACAAGTGATGCTAACTGAGACCCTCACTATCATGATTGCAGCTCATTATTCGTGCGGGTTGAGTAATTTGCATTGCTCTTAAGCTTACATAGGATGTAATGCAATTGTTTGCACCAAATCTGTCCTTACATCAGCCCCACAGTATTTAGAAAGTATGTCTTACATCCACTGGGGGCACAGTATTTCTATTAGGGGTGTTAAATCCAGCTTCTGTAAAGGCTGATTTTCTGGTGGCGAAGGATATTAGCATTGCGTTGTACACTGAAGCCCAAAGGTAAAGCACCAAAGCCTGCACAACACTATTATGCTTCCCCTCTTGAGGAAATCTGTTGTGAGGAGTCTTTTCAGAATAGTCATGGTAAATAAGCAGAAGCCGCTATAGAGAAGCATGCAGAACACACATAATAGGATATTAACTAGGTAAGAAGTTTGGAAAATGCAGATGATTTAAGTATCCCATTTCTGTTGTTTTTACCCAAACATTTTAAGCATGCTGACATTTCCCTCTGAGTTAAATATACGTGGTAATTCCTATCGCCCCTTAATGTGAATTAGGGTATTAATTGTCATTCATAAACACCACAGTAGTTGTGGTGGCAAGTGGGCCGTTTCCCCTCGAGACATTGCAGAACAAGCTATCAGCTGTTTGTATGAAGAGCGTTGCTGAGCTGCTGTAGAAAACCCAAGTCTGCATCTCGCCAGCATACCAACCACACACAAGCAGCAGGGGCACTACAGCATCCCACATCTATCTACTGACAGTTACAGTCAGAGTTCAAATAACTTTCTTAATTGTGTAAAAAAAAAAAAAAAAATATATATATATATATATATATATATATATATTATATATATATATATATATATATATATATATATATATATAATTATGAACTTGAACAATGGAACACCAAGGGCTGGATGTGAACCATGAACATTGCAACATTGCTGTTCAAAGAACATCTTCCCAGTTCTCTTGATGAGAGGCATGTGCAAGTTTTATGCTGGTCAGTGTTATTAACCTAGTCACCACAAGGAGGAGATTCATTACAATAGTAAAAAAGAAGAATATATCAGTTAAGATAACTGATGTTTTCTCTTTAAGCTGTTGTATGAAAGTATAACTGCTTTCTGTTCCATACTACACAATAATCTTGTAAACGTCATAGCCAGTAAAGAGAAAGGCAGTGACCGCTGGTAATACACTGTGCACTGGGGGAGTTAGTTGCTGTAGGATCAGTGCTGATACTCCCTTCTCTTCTCTCCACAGAGATCCCAGTGATTAGCAGCACTGAAGCTGTGGTCAGCAGTACAGAGGAGCCTGCAGGTAAGAGACACACACACACTGGTTTATATGCATTGTGAGAGCTGAGCTCACAAGGTTTGGATTGAGATCATTGTATTTACTGAAAGACCAATGCAAGTTGCATTCAACTTTCAATAAAAACACACAACTATTAGCCTTTCATTTCAAGGTAACCAACAACTAAAAACAGGACAAAACAGGAAACACTTACTAGAGTTGCATCTTTATAGTTTAGCTATCAAACTGGTACAGGTGAGGTTCTTATTATTGGTGATGTGACAGCAGCAAAGTTTAGCTAAATACAATTCATGATATTCTAATATATATACAATACATTAAAGATGTATCTAAATGCAAACCAATCACAGAAATTTCACATTAGAAGTAATTGAGTAACATAAAAAACACAAATTTATATACAATGTATTTATTGTAGTGAGCACAGGAGTAATTGACGCAGACACCAAAACTCTTTTAAGTACAATGCATTTTTTATTGGCAGCTAACAACAGTTAGCACCATACGCACGCACACACACGCACCAACCCCAACAGACAGGCATCGTACAACAGGTAATTAATTACATAAGAAAGTTTACAAATGAGAGGAGGCCATTCGGCCCATCTTGCTCGTTTGGTTGTTAGTAGCTTATTGATCCCAAAATCTCATCAAGCAGCTTCTTGAAGGATCCCAGGGTGTCAACTTCAACAACATTACTGGGGAGTTGATTCCAGACCCTCACGATTCTCTGTGTAAAAAAGGTGCCTCCTATTTTCTGTTCAAAGCAGGTCTAACAAACATATTTCTCGTTTTTCTACTGTACAACCGCCAAACCGCTAGGCATCTGGGACATCAAAATCAACACTAGTCAGATCCAGGATTTAGGTGCATGTCAATGTCATGTCGATCTGAGCCCTGTAAAGATATAAAAATAAAATTATGGTCAGAGTGCAGTTATTATTATTATTTTTTTTGCAAATATATCTTATGAAATACGTTGAATGTCCCTTCATTATAAATAAGTACGATAGAAAGTGCGGGTTTAGAAGCTTAGTAGTCGGTATTAATAATTGGTTTAAATTGACTGAGTGTCAGTGTTTGAGAAATTATGTTTGAAATTGTTGTAGGTACTGTAGGACTGCAGAACAGGTTAACAGGTTTAAAGGTTTTTAAAAACAGTGCAGCTTGTTATCCTTACTGTTTTTCTAATTTGCTTAAATGGGCATAACATGTTTTAAAGTACAAGCTAGTGCTATGTTAAACTTCATTTATTTGGCCACCTTATGTTGGGGGGAAATAAAAAAGTCAAATATATAAGTAGCATCGCTGAGTGGTTTCAAGGTCTGTTTTGTGTATAAATTATACAAGTTCTCAAAAAGACGCAGGAGAATTAATCCGATTTACAGCTTTTATTTGTGTCCGTCAGTCAATGAAAGAAACTTAGTGTCCCGACTTGCTGTTAACATAGTAATTAAAAATCACAGACGGCAAGCGAGAAACATGCAGCTTCAAGATCACAGTTAAGTTTTTTTTTTTTTCCCCCTGTTGTTTCCTGTGTCTTTAAAATGTGTTGAAATATATTTTGGAAATTGTAACAAGAGTGGATTTGAAGAGGAATAATTTAATATAATAATACACATTTATTATTTTAAAAATAATGATAATCTCACTATGATTTATTGAATTTTAATGTCAGAATCAGTGCAATATTAATGTCAGTAGTCACAGGTGACAGAACACGGTAAAAAGACATTTTTATTTTAAACACAGTAGTGGCTGTACAAGCCTACTAATAATATTATTAATCACATTAGTACAATCTTGTGTAACTAGAGTTGCGGTTGGACAGGTAGGCCTTAATATAAACATACACTAGTAGTGCTGTCTACTGGCTCAATTTTGCTTTACCACTCTGTAGTGGAAATAACACCGCGTCACAGTCATGTAAAGTATTATGCAGTACATGAATATCTCTGCAAATCTATTCAGAATTTAGGAAATCACGTTGGACTAAGTTTGGCATTTATTAAATGGGAATCAGAGTTATAGTGCAATGTAAATGTAATATTTATTAGTATTGTAAATGCTACGGTCTGGCATTTTTAATAGCTACGTGTTTTCAAATAAAATATGCATCTTTTTGCCTTGCTGAAACAGTATGTTTATAACTAAATGAAAGTCTTAGAGGGAACGTAGTTATGATATAATAATAAAGATCTGCAACGGTGTTGGCTGTTACAGAGTTCAAACTCGTCTTTGTGTCGCATACATTACACACACCAAACTAAACAACATGCTGTCAGAAGTTCACAACCAACCCATTGAAGAGTATTGAGAGCTGAAACAAGTATTTTAAGCAAACCAGTTTCTCACATAAAAGAAAAATCAACAATGTTTCACAGGATTATTAGTATTTTTTGGCCGTTATGCAAACTGAAAACACAGCATAGCGGCCTAAATGCAGCGTCATTTTTCCAGGTAACAACATAACAGCTCATTACACTCAACCGCGCTGGCGAGAACCCTGCTGAATCTCGCCCCCACAATGGGGGGATTGACTTTTACACATGGTCGACTTTTACTCGAGTGACTACAGTATATATCATCCTCTTTGTGCCTCGGGTGTCACATAAGGCTTCAATGAGAGAGCGCCACTGCTGTCGGTCTGCAGCCTGTCTGCTGATGGTCTCCCATGTCAGTCCACATGTCCTCATCTCTTTCTCTACTGTTCTCCTCCATGTTTCCTTTTGGACGACCCCTTTTCCGCCTTCCGTCTGGTGTCCACCGTAAGGCAGTTCTGGTTAGTGCGTCTGGTTTCATTTGACACACATCTTCGACACACATCATTCAACGCCATCTTCTTCTCTTAACAGCTAAGGCCTTGTATTTTGTTTTTTGGTGGAGCTCTTGATTTGAAATTGTTCTTGGCCAGACAATTCTGAGAATCTACCGCAGACGTTTGTTTTGGAAGGTGTTCAGCTTGTGGGCTATTCTTCATGTGATTTTCCAGCACTCTGCTCCTTATAACAGCACACTAAGCACATTGCTGTTAAAGATCTTCAGCTTTGTTTTTGTACCAACTTGTTTTGACTTCCAGATGTTGTTTAGCATGGAGAATGATAGGCTGGCTTTACTTATTCTTGTGTTAACATCCCTCTGTGTGTCCCCATCTATTGCTACTCTATTCCCCAGGTAGGTGAACTCACGCACTTCCTCTATGGCCTTGTTAATGGTCATGGAATTGCTTTTCTTTGGGTTCATTCACATCAGATTTGATTTGCTGATGTTTATTTGTAGTCCAAGTTTTTGGGCTGTCTCCTGCTTGTCTTTATGCCAACTTGAGAGTAGGCCGATGTCATCTGTGTAATCCAGATCTTCAAGACAGGTGGGGAGTGCCCATCGGATTCCCCTTCTATTTTCTGCTGTAATTTTTTTCATAAGCCAGCCCATGGAGAGAATGAAAATAAATGTAGATAGAACGCATCCCTGCTTTACCCCTGTGGTAACCGTGAAGCAGTCTGTGAGGTGATTATTGCATATAACCTTACACTCAATGTCTCTGTATAGGAATTTTATGATATTCACCATCTTTTGGGGAATTCCGTATTATCTCAGTGATTTCCACAGAGATTCTCGCTGAAGGCTGTCGAAAGCCTCTTCCAAATCTATGAAAGTGGCATATAAAGTGCTGTTCCATTCAGCTGACTGTTCAAGAATTTGTCTGAGGGTGAATATGTGGTCGACACAGTTCTTTCCTTGTCTGAACCTAGCTTGTTCTTTGCGTATGATTTTGTCAGCTGCAGCTGCAATTCTCTTGGGTGATTTTGCAGAAAACCTTGCCTGTGATAGATAGTAAAGTAATCCCTTTCCAGTTACTGCAATTTCCAGGGTTGTTACTGCAATTTCCAGGGTCGCCCTACTTTGGAAGTTTGACAGTAATGCTAGTTTCTTCAGTATCCCATATCACCTGAAAGATCTTGGTGAGGATCTTGAGTGTTTTATTTTCCTCTGCTTTCAACAACTCTAGGCAGATCCCATCTTCACCAGGTGCTTTTCCATTTTTTTTTGTGTTTTGATGGCTTCCTTGAGTTCATTTTCAGTATTGTGATCTAGGCTGGCATCAAGATATTGATCTTACTCTGCTTCTTGGATATTGGCTGTGCTTGTGGGCTCTGGTCTATTTAGGATACTATGAAAGTGTTTTTTTTCCATCTTTCACTCCTCTACGTTTCATTAAAGATGAGTCTGCCATCTTTGTCCTTTACAGGTAAGTCTTGGCTTGTCCCACAGTCCCTTTAGCCGTTTGGTGATTTTGTATAGCGTCTTCATGTCCTGTCTGCCAGCTGCAGCTTCAGCCTCAATTGCTAGTCCTTCAATTAAGTGTTGCTTGTCGCTCCTTGCCTTGTTTTTCACGTCATTGTCTTTTTTCTGCGTATTGTCTGGATATCCTCTCTTTTAGTCTTGGGGACTTGGTGTTTAACATACGCTTCTTGATTTGATTTCTAGCTTCAATTGCCTTCCAGGGCTGGGATATCCACTCTTCTTTATAGGTCTTTTGATGGCCAAGGATAGCATCTCCTGCTTTTTGCATGGCTTGGTTGAATGTGTGTATTGTCATTTCAGTGTCCTGCAACACATTGTAACTGTTTTTGAGTACAATGCTGAACTGGAGTTTGATGCCAGGGTTAGCCAGGCTTCCAACATTGGAACGTTTTTGTCTTTTCTCTCCGAGCTTGGCTCTTCTCAACTTTAGAGCTAGGACTGCCACAACCAGGCTGTGATCGCTCCCCGCATCTGCACCTCTCTTTGTTCTTACATCCTGTAATGATTGTCGCCACTGTTCATTTATGAGGACATGGTCAATCTGAATTTCCAGGTCAGCTTGTGGATCAGTTTGTGTTGGAAGAGGGTTCGTCTAGTCACTAGGTCATTTGGGTCGAGGAAGAGGACGGAGTCGACCTGATAGGCCTTGTGTCTTTTTGTGAGATTATGTAAAGCCCTTTATTTTAGTGGACCGAAAATATCACGTTTATATATTTTTTAAATGTAGCGACTTTTTATTCTAGTGTTTTTCACCTACATGTGTTTTTTCATGATGTGGTTTTGGACTGCACACTGTAGTTTTCAAGTTTACTGTTTGTTTTCTGAAAAGATTTGAAATGACGAAACAGTGGACATACTGCAGCAGCTTTGAATTGTATTTCACCAGTCAATAAATATGTTAACTGCACTTCTTGATTCTTTAGCCTGACTGCGTGCTGTGCTCTACTTTTGAATTTTAAGTATGCTTGTAAATGTAATGTTGTAATGCCTGTAATTCCCCCCCACCCCCCCACACTTTTGCCTTAACAACAACTTTACACTCCCTGGTCGTTGACTCGGCAGAATTCAGTATATATACAGTGCACCCTCGCTATAATGAACCTGTTGGGGTCAAAGCCTTTTGTTCGTTATATATCGAGGGGTTAGTAGCGAAAGGACATTCAAAATGAAGGATAAACTGTGGAGTAAATTAATGAGATGAGATTGTGAATAAAAGTACATGTACTTGTTCGTCTCATGTATTCTTCCTTTGCTTTATCCTATTTAAAACGCAGTTCAAAAAGCAAAAATTCCTGACTTGAAGCTAAACTTTTATCCAAATTTTATTTGACATGATTTGATTTATTTGATCGTTTCAAAGTACACCAGATCTTAATCCAACATGCAAGAATCCCAAACTGATCTTTTATTCCAAATCAATCCGACATGAAACGTTTGACATGAAAAGTTCATCAGATCCTCAAGTTTTTTTTGTTGCTGCTGTTTTTTCTTTAAACAATTTAATCCGGGTACCCATCAGGTACTTTTGATTTATTAATTTGAGATTAAAAAAAAAAAAAAAAAAAAGTAGAAAATATGATAATACAGTTGTCCAAAATATTGAACACCCTGTATTGGTAGATTTGTAAACACTAAAATAAACGTAATAAATTGAATTACAAAGTTTTGACAAGAAATCTTTTTCAATGTCGATACATTTGTCATTAAAGCAGTCTCTCAGGAGAGAAACACTGCTTTGCACAGTACGATGGGTGCCATATATTTCAGTCAGATCGCTCCAGCGCCCTGTGTATACCAGCCTTAGTTCCCAGCAGTGGGATCATACCCTTGTCCAGGTTATGCCCTGCAGGAAAGCACACCATGATGGCTTCAATCCCAGCAGATCCTGGTCTTTACCATGGGATATTTTCTTGGGGCACCTGCTTAACCCAGTCATTTCCTCCACTCCCCTGCATATCCCTGTTCCATTGCCACTGTCTGACCAAACTGGCACACCACGTACAAGTGTAAGGAATGTTTATTTGATGGACTTATTATATACCATATACAAACATATATCTCTGCATGAAAAATAAATTACACCAAAAATATTACTGGCATAATAATGATTGTCTGAACAGTCAACGAAAGGCCAAGTCCACATTCATAACCGCAATATAATAATAATAATAATACAAATAATAATTGTCATAATAGTCATTGTAAACTTGCAATAAAAGTATGTATTCACATTTAAAATCAAAGATGTAAAAGACAGGAAAGTCTACCATGCTGTATGCTATATCTCTGAGGGGTGACTGTATCTTATTGTTGTATTGCTGGATGGTCAGTGTGTATTTACCACACTATTTTTACACTATTTAAGCACTTACCACATGCCAGTCACCTAGAAAAGCCAATGAAACAGCTTTAAACCCAGAGACTGGTCTTTGAAAACAGAAGCAATTGTTTCAGGAGCTATGGTTACTGTTTATTCTTAGATCAGTGCCTCGAACAAATCGCTCCCCCTCCCTGAGTTTAAACTCTTCCAGTCTATCTCTGACTTTCCAGCTAGGAACCTTCTGCTCCGAGGTATTATCCGAATCTGTTGTGTTCAGCCAGGGGTAACAAGATTGGTGGCACACAAGCATGTTTACACACACAAACAACCAAAGTGACCTGTTTAACCAATTAAAAAAGGGGCCATATTACATTTAAAAAGGACGAAATTCCAAGTTAATATTCTAAAACTGAGAACTGGGTTTCTCCTTGAAACAAAGTAATTAAAGATAGCTTTCCCATGGTGTTGGCAAACACTATAAAGAGGTCATTCAGCTTATTCATTCAGCCTGGTTCTGAGTAGCTGATTGATCCCACAACGTTGTCAAGACAGTTCTTAGAGGAACCCAAATGAGTAACAACAAGATAGCAAGGTAACCAATTCCATAACCTCACCACTATCAGTATCAACAGAGAAAGATAGAGCACACACCTAAAACCTGACCTACACATCCCTCCCTATTTGGTGAGTCGAGCCAAATCGGGCTGAGTTGTGTGCTGGTGTTTGTTTTGTGGTTTGCATTACACACATGGTCTAGTCCACCAAATCTCTCTTTTGCCCCCACCCAGGCCTCCAGAGGCAGGGGAGACTGGCAGATTAAGCCTCTTGTCTGTGCCAGCGACGCTCCAGATAGGCCCAGATTCCTGAAGGGAAGTACAGGCAGTCCATTGATTGGAAGGGGGATTGCTTTCTTGCTCTGTTGTTTTTATAAGGGATCTTTAGGGTCACCAGAGAATCAGCTTGATTTGGCGGCTTGAACTACATTCAAACCCCCTTCCAGATTTATTGAAAACTGCAGAGAGCTGTGAGAAACAGCTGGCTCAATCACTCTGGTTACTGCTAATAAAAGCACAGCTCTCTGATAGCTGGCCAAGTCCCCCTAACATTTTTATAGGTTTTTCTTTTTTTTCTTTGTTTCTGTTTTGTAGAATTTGCTGCTGAAGTGAGTAACGATGTCAGTGACTACACGCAATGAACAACAAATCTATTTTCTTACTTTTCTTTTAATATTCGGAACTAGCCTGTCACAAAGACAGCTGTAGTGGGTGACTTCAGACCAGAAATGAATACACAGCACTGCGAGTAAAAATAATGAATGAATATGCTGCTTCCTGGTTTATTATTATAAAATAAAACAGGACAAAAACAGGACATGGCACTAGCAGCCAAAACAAAGAGACAAACAAAAACGAACTACACAGACAAACATAGTGAGCTGAATTCATGATTTACTTTACGTTATTATTTTATTATTACCTCCGTCTCCAATCCCGTTCTCCAGTCACTGAACACACAACTCCGAGTGAGTGAAAACATGTTGTTTTTATGCAGCTGTTCCGAGACTCGATTGCTAATCATTCAATTGGAGTCGTGGTACAACTGCATGTGAATTAATAAAGTGCAGTTCCCCCTGCTCACATATTATTACTTTTTACTTGCACGTGAAGTGCTGTGCAATCCTCGTGCCTAAATACAAATATACATTTTACACTTGTGTTACACAGACCCGTTTATATCCCGTGTACCAATGACCAACATTAACATACAATATATAACACAAAATACACACAGGGACGGGCACTTTGCCACATAGCCCCAACTGCATAAATCTTAAATGTCCTGCACTTTCATTCTCTATATAGGTCTCAAATGTGCACTTGTGAAATATTCAATTTTAAAGCATGGCACTTCATAATACACTAGGTTGGGGGAGCTGCTGGCTGGCTACTGACAGGAAAGAAGCCCTTTGAGGGGTGGGGACAATTTTACTCACCCAGTGAAAGGACCATGAAAGTGCAATGCTATCTGAAAGCAGGGCCTGGAAACACAATTCTTCAGCTTAGTCTAGTACCAAATATTATGTTATGAGAAATACGTGTTTGCTAAAACCTAGATTTCTTACAAAACTACACTTGTGAGACCTATATAGTGAATGGATGTGCTTAGTGTGGAAAATGTATGGCATTATAGTGTAAAAAATGTATGACATTATATTGTTAACTACAACAGACTAGAAAAAACTACAAGGACAAATATAGTATGAATAATTACTTCACCATGAATTAGTGCCCTATTCAGAGTACTGTGCATATGTATCACTAACACGTGCATGCTTCCAGTTGTATGTGACATCCTTCTTGAAAGTGTGCATTTTTTTGCTTCTTGCTTTTATTATAAATACGTTTTCACAATGTAGAGTATATTAATATGTATAACAATATGAACATACATTTCGCTTTCAAGTACAAAGTGTAAACATTACCAAATGGGTATTTACCTCCTAAAGACCCGAAACCTGAATAAGATGTATCAAAGCTGCTCAGCCGAGCCTGTGGTAGTTATGCCCGCCCCCGAGGGTATAAAGGACTGCATGCACAGATCTCAATGCCATTTTTCCTTTCAAGAATTGACCTGACAGGAGAGCCTATACAGATAAGTTACTTTTTCTGCTATAGGTTATTGTATTTATTATGTTTATACACAAATTATATGTGATATTAAAAATAATCGCTGTATTAGTTTTACTAATTTATGGCTTCATGCCGTGCATGAGCCAGTGGCTTGAGTCGCTCCTTCCCAGGGATCAACCAACGTAAGTTGGCTGACTTTGTGCTCTCACCCCAGGCTTCAGTATCTCTGTCTGCTCTGTTCTGCACAGCACTTTTCCCAATCACCCTCTGGACGACACACCCAGGAAAATAGCCCACGCAGGAAGCCTCCTCCATGGTCAGCCTCATGATCCTTTGCTTCTCTTTCTCCTTCCCTGAGGAAGAAGAGTCACTATTCTAAGCGATCGTGGACTTGGAGCAGGTGGAGAAGCTCTAGACAGCAATTTCCCACTATGGAACGGTGCTCGAAGAGTTACTGCGTATACGTTCGGCACTGCCTGCCCTGCCTTCCCGTTGGGGTCCTTCAGGGGACTACGAGCGCAGACTGGCAGCAGAGAGATGTGCTCTCTTTCTCCGCCTCTGAGGAGGTGGGGATCAGGAGCTGGCACTCCTGTCTCAGGACGTGGAGTCAGTCAGCACATCCACTGCCATTAAGCTCTCCCTGTCGGCAGAGCTTCTACCACTGATCAAGAGGGCCACTGGAGTTTTGCAAGTGCCCTGGCAAGGCAGTCTATCTTTGATGATGAGCCTACCACCTCTCCGTGTCCACCCCAGTGCACCCAGATCTTTTTGAGATCCAGTTGTCCTGTTGTTTCCTGGTCTATGGACACCCTATATAGGGTGCACAATGCAGAGAAGCTAGGCTTGGACCAATTTCCATTGGTGGAGGCTTGAGTGGCCCCGTTGGTACAGGCGCTTAATTTAGCCCTCCTGTCCAAGGGTGCTATCTGCCCCAGCAGTCTGTGCCAGGTCTCATAGGTGATCCTAAAGTGGCCTATTCAGCCAGTACGTTCGTCGCACGCAGGGTGGTTCAAATCAGGTCCCTAGGTCACCAAATATTTTAATATGGTAGATTTTACTGTAACGTTGCCACCTTGGCAACCTAAGCATTTACAGTATATACAACAGAATTTTGGTTCTGTAATAAAGGCTTTCTGCTTCACTGTCAGAATCTGCACCATCCTGTTGATCTTGCAGAGCCAATCCTTTCGTGGAATCAGCCCCCTTTTCTTGTTTCCATAGCAACGCACACCAGCCAGTCAAGTTCGGGTAGAACAGCAGAAATTAGCATTCTGAATTCATTCTGCATTATCTGCAGTTCGGAAGAGTCGGCTATTGCCAACTTAAAAAAAATTAAGACACTAAAAACTTTAAAAGCAAGTAGATTCCCCTCACTCCAACAACAACAAGGAATGAAAGGAGTGTTGAGGTGTCTGTTCTGTCTTACGTCAAAGATGGGGGTTTAAAATAACTGCACAGCTTTTAAATAATTCTCTGTGCTGCAGGAGCGCTGCAGCGCTACAAGCCATTGAGTTTCCCCAACTCGCTCGGTTGATCAGCTTAGACAGCACAGGAAATTAAAAAAAAACATTTTCTCTAAAAATCTCTTAATTACCCTAAATAAAATGTCAAAGAGACTGAAGCAACAGTCAAATCTATTTGCACTTGGATTTGGAAAATGCACATCTGGCCAACTCCATGAAAATGCGAATGTAACAGAAGATGAGGAGGAGCTAACAGTTAGTATTCTATCCCATTTGTCTGTGACAGTAACTGAAAAATAAAGAAATGTGTTCACTTCCCTGGAATTTTTATATGGTTATCTTCCCTGACATTTGACTAATCTAGTTCTATTTGCTGTTATTTTATGTATAAACTCACTCACTGGCATTTTATGCACATAGTAAATAGTTCACAGGCGTTTTAATATAAATAGATCCCTGGCATTTTATGGAGTTAGTTGATTGATTGTATTTGGTCCCCCTCAAACAAAGCATGCAAAAGCAGTGTGTGTGTGCAACATATACATGTCTGCTCATATTGTCCCTATTTGAAAATGTTGACCAAGTTAACTTGGCCACCAGGTTTTGAAAGCTTGTGGCCAAATGGCCAACAGCATACAGTGATTTGTCTCACCCTGGCCAGTGGCTGAGCAACTTTAAAAGTATTCTGGTAGCCTACCAGTCCTAGTTGCTGAGGTCCCTCTCTGACAGCCACAGGCCCTCAGCTGGATGAGCTGCACCTAGTTAATAAGAACAGCATGCAGGCAACTTTGGCTTTCCCAGGCCCGCGTGCCTGATGGGGACAAAGCACCACTGTTGGTTGCCCCGATTACATCAGGGCATACTTTTGGTCCCACGGTGGACAAGTTGCTGCAGCACTCTCACCGCACGCAGGAATCTACGAAGGAGCTGGTTTGCTTGCTTCCTAAGCGACCACCCCCAGTGCGCAAACCAATGGCAAACTGACACCCTAGGCCCCAGCAGCCTCCAAGACTGGCACACGTGGCTGCGCCTGCTGCCAGAAGTGGTGTTCAGAGCCAGACAGAAGCTTCAGGCCAAGCCACAAGCCGTGCAGCAGCCCTAGGGGTTTGCTGCCACTGGCCCAGCCCCCCTTTATAGTGAACCATTTAGAGTATTGGCATCAGTGCACCATGGACATCTGGGTGCTTACTACCATTCAGTCCGGCTACTTACTGCAATTCAAGCACCTTCCTTTCGGGGCCTGACTGTAACTTCAGTCATGGACTCACATGATGCCGCGATGGCATCTCAGGAGGTAGCAACTCTGCTGCAAAAAATGTCTATAAGCATGATAGACCCTTTCAGTTGGAGGAAAGGTTCTACTCCAGGTACTTCCTAGTGCCCAATTGGAATGGTGACCTCAGACCTATCCTCAACCTCAGACAGGTTAACCTGTATCTGAGCTGAAGGAGGTCCAAATGTTAACAATGCAACAGCTGTAGCAGTCAATCAGGCCAGACGACTGGTTCACCATTGCAGACCACAAGGACACCTATTTTCACATACCCATAAAACCAGTGCACAGGAAGTACCTGCGGTTCGCCTTTCAGGGAACAGCGTACTAGTTCCGGGTCTTGCCATTTGGCCTCTCTCCAGCTCCCTACTCAAAGACATCAGAGTACTCAATTATTTGGACAACTGGCTCATTTATGCCCAGTCTTCAGCACAGGTAGACGGTTGGGCGGTGAATCAAATGATGAGCCAGCGCTTTTTCTGACAGCTTCCTATCTAGGAGTGTGCTTGGACTCCAGGTCCATTGTGATGAGTCAAAAGGGGTTTCGGTCTGTGATTCAGCCTCCCGACAGTAGATGGCATCAAACCAACTCGGGACTTCCCTTACCAAGATCTCGTGACCATGGCAAAAGTCATCTTTTGAGGGGCGGCACCTTGGTGAGGGGCGGAAGTACGAGTATGTAACTTCCAGCCACTGGAGTCAAGTGAAGGAGAAGGACACGTGTCGGTTGGGGATTGGTGTTCCACTGACTACAGAGGCGGGACATTACATACTAAAGGGAACGTACTACTGTGTTCGGGGTTGGTCCGAAAGTAAAGTAGGAGGAGTAACGGGTGGAGGGAGAGTCTGGTTTTGTGCAGCGGGATTTTTGAAACACTAACATTTCTTTTGTCTTTTTTTTGTTTATGTATGGTCACCACGAAGACAAATTAAAGACGAGTCATCACAGTTTGTTTTGGATTCCACCCCTGCACTCCTTCCCTCACACCATTTTGTTTTTCGTTTGTTATTTAATCCTTTTGTTGTGTATAGAAAATAAAAATAAATTATTTTATTTCTGTACACATAAATTACTGTCTGGACATTCCATTTAATACACTCTCGCCTCACATCCATGCTGTCCACTCTGTCAGGGAATAGCCTTTTTAGAGATATTTCAGCTCAACAGAGTGCTCATGGTAGTGGCTTTACAGAAACCTCTAGGCCTACCTTTGGGTCTGCTTCGCATGCACCCTCTGCAGGCCTGGTTCAACAGCAGGGTTTTGAAGACCGCGTTGAACCACGACTGCCTATTTACATTGTCTCGCCACTGTCTAAGGCACTTTCTTGATGGAAACAGCCTGCTCATCTATGCCTGAGCGTAGCTTTTGGCAGTGTCACCAGAATGGAGGTCATCACCACGGACACCTCTAGTCTGGGCTGGGGTGCTGTGTGGAATGGCAGGGCTACGCAAGGTGTGTGGAATCCCCCATGACAGGGTCTCCACATAAATCTTTTGGAGCTGCAGACAATTTCTAGGTTCAAGGGAGACGTGCTTTTCCTTACGGACAACACTGTGGCGTACATAAACCACCAGGGTGGCCTCAGGTCTCCTAGTCTCCATCACGTGGCCCGGAAAGCTTTTGCTCTGGGAACATGAGAAACTCCTCTTACCGTCCCGAGCAACAGACTGGGTAGCAGACCGCTCAAGGGGATTTCCCAGCGCTCCAGAATGGAGGCTTCACCCCCTGGTGGTGAGCCTAATTTGGGAGAGGTTCGGGAGAAGAAAGATGCTTCCCAGGAATTGACCCACTGCCCCATCTGGTTCTCCATAATGGGAGCCAGTGACCCACTGAAGGTAGATGCCTTGCCATTGGCCGAGGCAACTTTTAAATGCCTTCCTATCACTCGCCTTGTTCCCGCTGTGTCTGGAGACATGGTACCAGCCTCGGGGGTTCGCGCTCATTATCTGTCTCATGGCAGTTATACTGCTATTTTTGCAGCACCTGTTTGATGATGGGGAATCCCCCACTTCATTAAAGCTTGCCATGGCAAAATTGACTCTGTCTCCCAAGAAGCTCACTTCCTGGCAGGGCAATTATTAAAAGGAGCTCGGTGGCTTCAGCTGCCTATGAAGCATTTTCCTTGCAGAAGGCTTAACATGGTGCTTGATGCACTCATGAAGCCTCCATTTCAGCCCTTGTATTCAGCTGAGCTGAAACTTTTATCGCTCAATGCGGCTTTCTTGCTTGAACTCTCCTTCTCAAAGCAGTTGAGTGAGATGCATGCATTATCAATTGCAAAAGCCTGCTTAATTTTTGCAGAAGCCAGGACAAAGGGTACACTCCATATCAATCCTTGTAGCATTCCAGCCATTCAGCAATCTTGCCCTTGCAACGGCTTGGGTATACTGACCCATTCAGTAATGGTTACATTTAGTACTTGAAAGGGAATAATTGGGTTATTACCATAACCCTGGTTCCCTTAAAAAGAAATATAACCATTCACCTTCAAGGTTGCTGCGTCCATGATTGCAGAAAGGTTGTAGGAAAAATGAAGCTGAGATCTGCATACAGTCCTTTATATCCCTCGGGGGCGGGCATTACTGTGTCACAGGCTCGCTCGGCTGAGCAGCTTTGTTGTATCTTATTCAGGTTTTGGGTCTTTAGCAGGTAAACAACCATTAGGTAATGGTTACATTTCTATTTTAGGGAACCAGGGTTATGATAATAACCTAAATTTTCCTTTTTTTATGAGGCGCTTGGTTGCCAATTGCTTCAACTTGTCTAACATTTGTCATTCAGTTTATTTAGTGTATTTTCATATTTCTAAAGCACTAGTGTTTCATAGTTCTGTTTTGAAATATTCATGAATGTAGTTGAAACTAATACGATGTTACTTATAACCAGGGATCCTAGTTTTCTGCAATAAAACAAAAAAAAACAACTAATTATCTGATAAACAAAATTCAAAGTCTGCATATTCCATGAATAAAATAAAAGGCTAAAATTAGTTTTCCCTGCCACGTAAGACACACAAGAAGTACTACTGGGTAACAGTTAACACAGGAAGTATTTATTGTTGTTCTTGTTGCACTTGTTGTGTCTCTATTTTGTATTTTAGTTTAATTGAACTGTAACCTTGTATTACAGTGGTGTAAGTCACTTTGAATAAATAAGTCTGCTAAATAAACAAATAAAATACATATTGTTACACCTTCAAATTCTAAGCAAGTTACAAGCTTACCAGTGCCATTAATCATTAAAACAAACCACTATCAGTATCAACAACAAGGCTAGGTAACCCATTCCATACCATCACCACTATCAGTATTACAGATTAATTCCTCCCTTAATTATGGATTCAAATAAAAATACACACCTCTCCGATTCCTGTTGACATTGTTTGAAACAAGTAGGTAAAGCATTCGGCATTTTAATCTGTTGCAGTTTTCCAAAGTAAAATTATACAGGAAACACCTTCAAATAATGATAATGTAAACTGTGTGAAATATAGTAAAGATATAAATTGTAACTTCATGTTATTCTTTTATTAGCAGAAATGCTTTGTCATTATTAGTTCTAAATCAAACGCTACATTTCGAGGTAAACACAGCTGTTCTGTGCCATTGAAGGTCAGATTGTTCAAAATTCACTCAAACACACCAGGACTGGGAAAGGAATAGCATCATTTACATCATCAGATACTTTAAAACGGCAAAAACAGTAAATACCTACAGTTGTGTGCAAATGTATTACAACACCTCAAGATTAGTCATTTATAACCTTTATATACCTACGTGCATGAAAACCCCTGGGTGTGAGAATTTCAATTTTTGGTCAGTAATCAATGATATAGAAACAATAGGCACTCGTGTGAAAATTTTAGACCACTTTGTGCTAATTAGGCATATTAAACAACTTCCAAAAAGTCTCATGCATTTAACCATTTGTGGCTATATGCTCCTTTTCTCTTACTATTTTAAATTAATTGCATGTGTGGCCCATTAAAATCATAATTACATTAGGCAGTAATTTGCCTATTTTGACAATTTCCAACAAGTGGTTTTGATTTCATATGCACAACAACTCAGAATAACAGAAGCAATGGGCTGTGCTAATAAATCTGCACACTGCTGTAGAGACATTGTAGATCTGGCAGATTCTGTTCACTTCCATTGAAACTTTAACAACAAACTCAGTTTGCTTAGACTTTATTTGGATTGTTTGTAATCAAAATCGATTATAAGAAGCCTGCCAGTAAAGTGCTGTTGATTTACTACATTTACAATATATAGTGCTGTTGATTTACAACATTTACAATATATAGTGCTGTTGATTTACTACATTTACAATATATAGTGCTGTTGATTTACAACATTTACAATATATAGTGCTGTGACTACATATGTATAGACATACTGCATGTACAGTATATGGAAAAGACTGAATAAATATGGCATATGAAATAGAGGTTACTGCCTGGGATCACTTGTATTCCCTCAGATGATGATGAATGACCAAATAGCTTATGTAGAGCTGTTCAGATCATTGCACCAATATGGTGTTCTGGTTTGAGTCCATTGCTTCAGTATTGTGAGCAGTGGTGTGTTTCAGTAAAGTCAACAAGGTCTTTCTTTACTTCACCTGCAGATTGTGAGTCGTATTGCAAACCAGTCAAGGGAAACCTGAAGATCAACATGAAGAAATACTGCAAGAAGGATTATGGTGAGGATCTGTTATTAAAGAGCATGCAGCATTATTGTAATAGCTGCTTACACTCCTGGTTTTATATTGCTCCAATACTGTTCTTCTAATTATTCTCTGTCTGCCTTTACCTGGCTTTAAACTGCTTTGAGTCTGGAGAAGTGCTGGAAGTGAACAGCCTTCCCCCTTCCATACAAATCATTAGACTCTCCTAAATGTTTTCTGAGAAAATGCAGTTTATCCTTTGGTTTCATGTAGAAGAACCTGTCTAAGTAAAAGTGACATAATGTAAAAGTGATATAATTCAAAATAACAAGCATGGGGATTAAGATATTAACATTCCTACATTACTACAAACCAGCATGGTAAACTGAGAGAAAGTCTACATTAAAGCGAATGGATTTTTGATAGATTTTTTTTTCTTTCTACTGTTTTTTAAAACTGTCTTGCATGCAAAACGGTGCACTTACCTCTCACTGTCAACGCCTATTTGCACAGTTAAACAGTATAAACGAAAAGTGCAGGTGGGCTGATAGAGTTGAATTGGGAACAAAAAAATATTGGTACTGTCCAGCTGGCAACTAGTTCAGTTTGGGTCTAATTTCACTGTGAAGCATTTCTATGGAAGGTATAGGCTCAGTGATTCATTTCAATGGGGTATGTAGGCTAAATGACTAATTTCTATGGAAGGTATAGGCTCAATGATTCATTTCAATTGGAGATATAGGCTGAATGATTCATTTCAATGGAATATGTAGGCTAAATGTTTAAATTCTATGGAAGATATAGGCTCATTGACTAATTTCTATGGAAGGTATAGGCGCAATGATTCATTTCAATGGGAGAGATATAGGCTCAATGATTCATTTCTATGGAAGGTATAGGCTCAGTGGTTCATTCATTTCAATGGAAGATATAGGCTCAGTGATTAATTTCTATGGAAGGTGTAGGCTCAATGATTTATTTCTTGGTTGATGATGAGTAAAAGAGCCTCTCTCTCGCTCACATGTTGCAGCTGTGCAGGTGAATGTTCTCGACATGGAGACCGTAGGAGACTGGGCCAAGTTTTCTGTGAACGTGGTCACTGTCTACAAGAGCCGAGGCGACTCCATCAAGAGAGGCGACCACTTCCTGTGGATCCACATGAAGGACCTGGCCTGCAAGTGCCCCAAGATCCAGATGAGCAAACGCTTCCTGATCATGGGAGCCACAGAGGGGCCATCGGAGCGAGCAGGGCTGCTGGCAGACAAGAACAGTCTGGTGATCCAGTGGAGGGACATTTGGACGCGCCGACTGCGCAAGTACCAGCGCAAGGAGAAGAAAGGCAAATGTGACAAGGCGTGATGAAGCCCTTGCATCCATCCATCCTGCGGAAAGCTAATATTCAGAGGGACAAAGATTGACTGCATGTTGCTTGCTTTAAGGACCACTGTGTATATTGTATCATTGTACTTGTGTTTGTTTTTTGATTTTTAAATGGGTCTGCCTTGAAAAGGGACCTTTTTTAAAAACAAAACATTCAGAGCTTCTCGATTCCCCTTTGAACAACATAAGAAATCTAAACATTCCTGCAACGTTTACTTTTCTGTCCGCGTTTGGATTGGACTGTTTTTACAAGGGCGACTGACTTTCAAAGGGGCATGAACTGAGATACCCAGAGAAGGGTATGGATTCCGAATAGTAAACCTAGAAGCATACCCCCCCCCCCAAAATAACTTAGAAGTGTCCGAGGAAAGTCTTATTGTATGTGAAACACAAATCTAAGAGCAAGAAGTACACATATGAAATTCAAATGGGTGCTTTTCCCAACAGCACCTTTTGATTTTTCAAATGTCACTTCAAAGGGATTCAGCAATAACTGTGACAATTAATCACAGTTGGTTTTATCAGTAGTTCATCAATACTCACCAATAAAATAAATGACAACACAACACTATATTTATACAGCAATGCTTTTTACTGCAGGTATTGCATTGATTACAGTAGTGTTCATTAACACCATTTCTATTCAATATTCAGTAAACACACACATTGTACTGTTCTGTATTGCCATATTGTCCTACCGTACTCTACATGTTGGAACATTTCAATACTTTGCAGCAACTTATATGTAAACTTCTAATCTTTTTTTTTATTTCCCAAAGTGATATTGGAGTGGGATGGAGATTGGAATGACTGCTAAATGTGATATTACTTGCTACTTCACGCTACATTATATTTATTATTCAACGTTATAAAAGATGTTTGCAGTGTTTCAGAATGTGGGTTTTGAATTCCTACAACATCATTAAAAAGATGAAGGGAAAAAAGAAAAAGCCATTAAAATACAATTTCTGTGCTTCCTGCTCTTTAAATATCAGTTCCTGTGCAGTTATACTTGGAGACACGCTAATGAGTGTTAAGTCAACATTAAAAGAACATAGCTTGGCTGTGCCTATAATGAAAACAGATTTATTACTTAGTATTCATGACGATTTTCATTTGGGTAAACTGAACTATGCTAGATGTACGGTATTAATTGTGATTATTGATAGAATGCTAATTTACTGACAAAGCCCCCCTGTTAAAATGTTACAGAATGACTTTTTGTATAAATAATATGTATATTTTTACAGTTAGTTGCAAGAATGCCAAGGATACTTGGGGCGCCAAGCTGATCTTTTAGTCAACTTCTATGTCAATTACCAGGCCCATTTATGAAACAGATTAATTTTAACAGAATTGTAGCCATCTCAAGCATATGAAAATACTGTTTGGTAATTACCTTACAAGTGGGGATTAAGCAATACATAATACACACAGGAAGGTAGAACAATTAAATCAGCACACAGATGCTTCTGTGGTGGAGTGCAGAGCATTCAGAAAAACACATGACTAATTTGCATAGAACAATATAGTACAAGTATATCATAGAAAATCCCATGCTTGTAACTTCACCTGAATTACACTTATTAGGCTCAATTCAGTCAATTTTAACTCAAAAGTTACTTAATAAATGTTTTTTTGAGTCTGTTTTGACCAATTAAATCCATTTTGATATTCATAAAACTGTTATAGCTGCTGTGGTTACCAAACAGTCTGGTAAAGTTTCATTTAAACAAGTGCCTTAAAGAAACATTTAAATAACTCATGAGTTTTGTGATTGTATTTTTAGTATTATTATATATCTTACAATTGACTTAAAAAAAAACAAAAAAAAAACAAGATATTGGATTGTATTAGATTCCTGCTCTATTGCAATGCAGACATGAAGCAATGCTCTATTAAATTAACATCCCAGTCCAATGATCATTTCTCCATTTCTCAATACCAGCAGTAACTTTAAGATTGTTCTTTTGAATAAGGTGCAGTTGCTTCAAATCTGTCTTGATGTCTGTTTCCCAAGCCCCCTCGATATTCTCACACGCATGGAAGGGTTCCGCGGGGAAACGATACTGTTGCAGTGTATTCCTAATCTCCCTGAACTTCTCACAAACTACCTGTGGCTGAAGAATGTTGCAGACAGACAGAGATTTGTGAAACACTCAGGCAATGCTTTGACAGTGTTGGTTAGGCAGCACTGCAGTCCACTTGACACTCTGTTAATATGCCACTTGAAGCAACACCCAGCTGAAATAGAACCCTGATGCGATGAATCACTGCAATATGAATCAGCCACCCTGGTCCCTCAACCACTTTAATACAACTCTAATCTATTCGCCCTCCTCCTCGGATCCCATTTTGACTTTTGGATGTACTGTTTTCCTGAGGCCTTCTTCAGTATCAACTAACTCTTATCTGACAATGGCACAATTGCTTAGTATTATGTCAAATAGGAAAATACTACCATTGTGGTACCACTTCTATCAATGGCAGCCTCATACCACAGTAGATGCTGCTATCACTTGCCCTTAGTACCTCAATACCTTTTATTTTTTCATTAAGAATTTAAAGAGAATTCTGCATTACATGAGATTGTAACATTCAGCTATGACTGGTTTTCAGTAAAATACCCATATGTCACTTGTTTTTTGCTACTAGAACAGTGTGCAGGGGCTACACTGCAAAAAGACAAGCTCATACAATGCGGATGACAGCATCTTTTTTTAACCTACAGAGGCTCTTGGAGAACTATTCTAGCCACCATGCTTGGCAATTTCAGTGACAGCTGTATTTATAGTAAATCATTTCATTAAGAGTGCAGTATTGTCTTATTTAAAAATAATGAAATTGAGACCTAGCCCAGGTATGTACAGAACCTACGTGTATTGGTGTGGATACCAATTTCACTTATAATAGAAAACTAGGCAGTGATGCTAACTGCTTTGTTGTACGTGTATTTTCTACAAATGTGTGCTGCCCTGTGCTCAGGGCTTTAAAACAGTGACTAGGGGAAGTGAACCCCAGTGTATCCGCAGCTTGCCTGAGTTACAGTGTGAGAGATGTGTTTCTGTAGGTGTTGAACAAAAGGTCTCCAACTAAGTGAGCAAAGATGTTCAGGACAGGCTGGTGATAGAGGAATATTACATTTATACCACCCACCCTTCTGCTTACTTGGGAATGTGAATGCATTGATCCAGACACTGGCGGATCTTACTGCAGTGCTCCCCCTTTGTAGTTGGGAGCCACAGTTAAGAGACCGTTCTATTTGGGTTCCATCTTATAATGAGAATTCATGTGATAGTGGAAGAGATTTATGTGGAAAATGGGAGTCATGACCATACCGCCTTATAATCTGTGGCCTTATAATGTACTGATATCTTGAAACATGTAAACATGCTCAATAGGGGGCTTTTAAATTATATTTAGACAGTAATAAGGCGGTTGCCCAAGCTGAAAACACAAGTAACAAATAATATAGAATGAAGTAGCGGCAGTTAAGTATACCACCATTTAGATCGAAACTCATCCTTAGACAGTTCAACCTACTCCATCTACATATCAATCTCTAGACTTTGTTTCCATTTCAGCAATGGTGCCCAGCCAGTAATCCCCTGCAGAAATGGAAACTAACAAAAGCAGCACCATTTTAAGTAAGAGGAGTGGAAGCAATAATCCAAGACATATGGATGGTATCTAGACTTGCCAACCCCTGTACCATGGCTCACACTCTGCAGAACCTTGCTGTTGGAATGTTCTGTATCTAAGAATAGTTCTTAAAGAAAGAAATCCTCTTCTGCACGCAAAGATCAGCTTATTCATCCCAGCAAGAGGTCAGACCCAGAGCAGACTTCAGGGTTCCTCTCAACTGTCCAGGACAGTTCTCAAACATTTGCCTATCGCTATTCTGTTTTCCTTCTATATGTGTTTCTGGTGGTTTAGAACCACTTGACAGCACTGGGAGCTAGAATTAAATTTGATTTAAGAAACAAAATTGCCTTATTTTAGAAGTATCAAGATGAGTACTTTTTCTGAGCCTTTTAACACTTGCTGATAAGTCTGCGATGTTGTAAATATATACTGATATTAATCGTTTAAAAACAAATAAGAAAATGTCTGTTTTGCGATTAGGTGGGGCAGTCCCAGACTAAAATCTGAACCCAAACAGTCTTGAGACCAGTTATAAGTTATGGTTTTGACTATGGTCTGAACCTGACCCTGTTAATAGTGATCTTGTGGGACCTCAGTTTAGAAGCCATTCCTGGTCCTGCACTGCTTGACCCCTGTGCAAGTACTGCCTTGCGCAGTGAGGTGCCACTAGCCCGGGGTTCAGTCGTCACTAGCTGGCCGTTTCTGGAAAGACGAAAGGGCTTGTTTGTTTTTTGGGTTCAGACAGTCTGCTTCCCTCCCCTTCTTATTTTCTCTTTGTAAATGTTCTCAGATGCAATGACCACTGATGTTTTAATCTTAAACAATAAATTATTAGTTAATGATAACCATGGTCTTGTCTCTTTTTTTAATCTTATTTTGGTTTACAGGGATTTCCTCATGAATTCCCTCTTAAACCCAGATTTATTATATTATTTTTCATTCAGTTGCAACTCCATTCCCAAGGGGAGTAGGTCTCCCTTTAGAATTACCCTAAAACCTTTCCAGGTGCTTGTACATAAGAACATAATTAATAATGGTTATATAAACTGTAACTCACCTGTCACAAAAATGCCAAATGTGTGGCTGTAGCAAAGTGGTTGATTGTGTACAGGTGCAGGAGTGATGCAAAGCGCAATGAACAGAGATTTGTAATCCAGTTAGAAAAGTGCTTTTATTTATACAATCCAGTTCTGGTGACCAAATAATGATCCCCGGCAATATTCGGCAATGTGTAGTGCATGGGCTAAATAATAACGGGTTTGCAGTCCCAAACAAGAAATACAAGTACCCCTCCAACTATGTACAAACATGGTCACCAGTCTTGGGTGCGTGCTGTAGTGCTTGTGGTAGGTGATACAGTTTAATACGTGACAGTAGTGAAGTGCTGTTCTGGATTTTGTGCTGGCTCTTGGCGACAGCTCCGGATTGTGTTAGCCATCTATTAATACACAACAAGCAACAATTATAAACAAAACAAAACAAACACTCACAATACTGCACGGGTCTTTCCAGGTTATTTCTCGTGACCAAAGCAAAGGAACAGATTACGATTTTCCATCCCCTTTTATGCTGTCACACATGACCCCTTGGTAAAAGCGTACAACCGCCTCTCCAATCTGCGGCTGCCATGTCGTTTCCCTTCTGGGTTAATGCGTTATTGCAACGGAGCCTTCCCCTTTCCTAACTGGCTGACTTCACTTGAATCCTGTGAAAGAACTGTCAGGTCCATCCAAGGAACTCTGTTCTTGCTGCTTAGCGCCCTAACAGGTCGGGAGGGTGATTTACAACCAAGAATCATTGATTTCTGTTACAGTGGCATAGAACTTGAACAGGGTCTTGGTCTTGTAAAAGACTCATCGCTGTCAGCAACCAGTCAGTGTGAACCCAAACAGCAAAGGAACAAGTCCTTTAGAAACCAACGCTGTACTGTCTCCGATAATAGCTGACCTTTTCATGGTAAACTTCAATTAAGCGTATGTGTTTAGCCATCCATCTCTTGATACGTTGCTATTTTCATTTATTGTTTTGTCATCTTCATTTTTCTATTTAAAACTGTCCATTGATTAATACAGTATCTAACCCCGACCTGAACTGGATTTGAACCATTTCCCCTTCTAGGAAAGCCATATAAGGCTACTGAAATATCCCTCCACAAAAAGCTCCTGTGTCAGAACTAACTTTAACATCATCTATAAGGCAAACCTGCAGCCTTTAACATCGTATATGAGGCAAACCTGCAGCCTTTAACATCGTATATGAGGCAATCCTACAGCCTTGCCAGGCAGTGAATTAAAAAGAGTCGTTTAGCAACTTTACTAGAACACGTCAACACGATTGGATTGAACATCACCCTAAACTAGAGATGCCATAAGATAATTTGATGTGATAATCCACAAAGATTTACACCAGATACAGAACTGGGCAGAAATGTGGCAAATAAAATTCAGTGTCAACAAATGTAAAGTGTTACACACCGGTTACAAAATACCAAATACCAAATGGGGGATAGAACTAGAACAGGCACATGAAGAGAAAGACCCTGGTGTGGTAATAGATTAATTTTCTCCAGTCGTGTGACACATATGGGGCTGCGCGTTCATGTACCTTTCTGTCTGTATGTACTAAATATTCTCACAAAGCATGGAATGCGGGATTGCAGAAATAAAGGAGATATATTACACCTAGAAGCCCAGGAAGCAGTCACATTGACAGCCACACAGAAAACAATTGTCTTTGGATTATACAGAACAGTATTCTACTTTATTATTTTTATTTACCAGTCAATCTGATTGTAATCAGATTAGTCTCTACTCTCTGTCTGAGTGAATGACTGACAGTCTATTGTTTTCAATCAACCTTTTGAAGGCTGGCACCTGCTTGCCAGCTGCGCTGCTTTGGTCAGTCGATTAGCATTGGGACTAGTGAAAATAAATACCAGAGGCTGTGCAGTTTTACTATGCAACAAAATATGGAGTTGATGTTTTGGATCAGATGGCATGGAAGTATTCCATGAAAGCTGGCTCCCAATGGTGGTCTGTTCAGGTGTTTTATAATGTATTGGACCTAGCAGCCATAAACTCCTGGGCAGTTTACGAAGAATTTACAAAGGAGAGAATGTATTTTACAGTTAGCACAGAAACTTTGCAAGAAGCATTTGGAGAGGGAGACTGCCAAGCGTGTATCCACAGCTGAAGCTGGCAACCCTGTTGAGAGCCGCAGGAGATGCCAATGCCAGTTTGGCAAGTGCAATAAAAATAAAACTTTGGACAGCTGTACCCTGTGCAGAAAGGCGACATGGAGAAGCGCATTATCTGTGTTGATTGTGAACAACCTTAGACTCAAGGTAAAGGAATACCCTTTTGTCAAAACAAGGAAGAATAAATTAGACTTTTTTTTTTCTAACTTCATGTGCTGCACGCTTCTTAAAAATGTTTTTTTCTAAGTTTATTTATCTACGTTGTTCAATTGCTTTTGCTCATCTGATAATAAACCAATTGCTGTTGAGAAGTAAAAAATGTATTACTATCGTTTCAGTTTTATAAATATGTACCGTATGTTGTAAACCAATGTCAGTTCAGATGTTTATTTATTTACATTTTTTTGTTTTGATTTGTAAAATAAATATATATACAGTGGTTCTCAAAAGTATTCCCCCCCACCCTTTTCCACATTTTATTGTGTTACAACGTAGAATCAGAATGGATTTAATTAGGAGTTTTTGCCACTGATCAACATAAAAAAGTTAATAATGTCAAAGTGAAAAATAAAATCTACAAATTGTTCTAAATTAATTACAAACAGAAAACAGAAAATAATTGATTGCATAAGTATTCACCCCATTTGCTATGACACACCTAAATAAGCTCTGGTGCAACCAGTTGTCTTTAGAAGTCACATAATTAGTTGAATGGAGTCCACCTGTGTGCAATTAAGGTGTTTCAAATGATTTCAGGTTAAATACACCTGTCTCTGGGAGGTCCCACAGTTGGTTAGCACATTTCCTAACAAAAACTACATCATGAAAACGAAGGAACATTCAAAGCAAATCCGGAGTAAGGTTCTTCAAAAGCACTAATCAGGGGTAGGATATAAAAACATTTCCAAGGCACTGAATATCCCCCGGAGCACAGTGAAGTCCATTATTAAGAAATGGAGAGATTATGGCACAACTGTGAATCTGTCTAGAACAGGGGGTCCTCAAAAACTGAGTATCTGGGCGAGAAGGGCACTAGTCAGGGAGGCCACCAAGAGGCCTATGGCAACTCTAAAGGAGTTACAGTCTTCCACGGTTGAGCTGGGAGACACTGTGCATATGGCAACAATAACCCTGGTGCTTCACAAAACTGGCCTTTATGGGAGAGTGGCAAAAAGAACGCCATTGTTGAAAAAAACTTGCATTAAATCTCGGCTAGAGTTTGCCAGAAGACATGTGGGAAACTCTGAGATCAAGTGGAAGAAGATTGTATGGTCTGATATGACCAAAATAGTGCTTTAAGGCCTCAACGCCAAGCACTATGTTTGGCGCAAGCCTAACACCGCACATCATCCTGAGAACACCATCGGTACCATGAAGCATGGTGGTGGCAGCATCATGCTATGGGGATGCTTCTCTGTGTCAGGGCCTGGAAAGCTTGTGAAGATAGAGAGCAAAATTGATGCAGCAAAGTACAGAGAAATTCTGGTGGAAAACCTGGTGAAGTCTGCAAGAGACCTGGGACTTGGGAGAAGATTCATCTTCCAGAAGGACAATGGCCCCAAACATGCAGCCAAAGCTACACTGGAGTGACTTAAAAACAAAAAGGTCAATGCCCTGGATTGGCCTAGTCAAAGCCCGGACCTCAATCCAATTGAGAATATGTGGAAACAGTTAAATTGCTGTTCACCAAATGTCTCCATCCAACTTGACGAAGCTTGAGCAATTTTGCAAAGAAGAATGGGCAAAAATTGTAGTGTCCAGATGTGCAAAGCTGGTAGAGACTTATCCAAATAGACTCATGGCAGTAATTGTTGCCAAAGGTGCTTCTACCAAATATTGACTCAAGGGGGTGAATACTTAAGCAATCATTTGTAATTAATATAGAATAATTTGTAGATTTTATTTTTCACTTTGACATTATGGACTTTTTCTGTGTTGATCAGTGGCAAAAACTTCTAATTAAATCCATTTTCATTCCATGTTGTGTGTGTGTGTGTGTGTATATATATATATATATATATATATATATATATATATATATATATATATATATATATATGGTTCGGTTGTTCAGATGTTTGTGACATACTCAATAAAAAAAGAAAAAAAAAACTAATTACATCCGAGTGTTTCTCCTTTCGTTATACTATTTACAGTGTTTTGAATACAACCGTCAGAAAGACTGCTGCGGGGCTTCTAGGTATAAGTATATCTCCGGTCCTTCTAGTGTTAAGCATTGTACAGAAACCAGGACCAGAGGACACAGTTGGAAACTAAGTGGAGATAAACTTAGGACAGAGGGAAAGAAACACTTCTTCACAGAGTGGTGAGGGCATTGAATGGGCTACCTAGTTATGATGTTGAGACAAAACCGTTTGGATCATTCAGTTCTGTGATCACTCAGCTACTAGAAACCGGACAAGTTTAGATGGGCAGTATGGCCTCCTGTCATTTGTACATTTTCTTATGTTCTAATTTTCCAAAAAGGACCATCTTGCATAACTTGGTTACAAAGAATATCAGGTATGTAGTTAATAAGATCCATATTAGATGTTATTTAACAGACAGCTTCTGCAACGTTGATATTTAAAAAAATGAAGATGACAAAAAGTCAAAGCAAAATAGCAATGTGTAAGCATTTCCATAACTCTTGTCAGTACTGTATTTGTAAGGAAGGAGAAATTAGAGATTGATGAATGGGCGGCTATGCATACACACACTCACTCAGATGTTTACAATGAAAGGTCAGCTATTTTCAGAGACAGAACAGAGCTAAGGTGTGAGATGTGAGCTTGTCTCAATTTGCTCTAATTTGTCTTGGATTCCATACCAAGATAAAAGGGAGCACTCTGCTCCCAGACCAGGGTAAGAGCTCTGTAAATAAACACTGAGCAACTCGACACCCTATAGCTGGGCTTCTCGCGCTCGCCAGGAAGCACCGCTTACTCCCTGCCTTCTCTTCCCACCCTCTAAGCAAACAGCCTGCCCAAGCACAAATGGCAAATTACAGGAAAGCTGGGATTTACAACCCCCGCCACCTTTACTTCATACAAGACAGACAACCCCAGTATTACCCCCTTTAATGCAGTTAATAACGAGACTGTTTGAAACACAGACACTGTTAACAGGGTGTAGAGCCATCATGGACAGCCAGTACCACTGATTCGATAGGCAGTGTGCATGATGTTCAGATGAGGGGCCAGTGCCACTGATTCGATAGGCAGTGTGAAAGATGTTGACATTGCCCTGGAGAGATGAACATTCCTCAATCATTACCTCCAATTTCAGTGGTGGAAATCTGTAGAAAAGTCTGTTTTCAGAATGGCCCATATACTTTGAGACTGTTACTTGTGAACCATTAGTAATTTGGGTATACAGTCATACGTACATACGTGTCACATGCTTTTCTATATATATGTACTGCTTATCCTGTTGTAAGAAAACCTAGTTTAAAGTAAATCAGATTCTGGGGATATAGTGGGGTGTCGTTCAGTCCACACAGCTATCCATCTGTAGGTCACACATTCATTTTTGCATATACAGTACACCCTCACTATAACGCCCTTCATTATATGACTCTTCAGCTATAATGAGTCTGGACCCTGGACCCCAAAAGAAAAAAAACAAAAAAAGATAATATAAACACACACTGTCAAGATTCTGGTCTGTATGCACGGTATACCACCTCCACAGTGAAGTCTTAATAAAAAGTATGTGCTGTGTAGCTATGCCTCCAAAACGAAAATCATTTTATGTTGCAACAAAGCTGGAAACTATATTGATCGTTAGAAAAAATCAGTGATGAGTAACGCAGGCATATCTCTTTCGTGAGTACAGGTTGTCAAAAAGCACTCTTGTTCAACAACAATGTGGCAAAGCAAAACTGATTGAAGAAGAAACAACAACAAAAAACTTCTGATGAACTTTTCATATCAAACTTTTCATGTCGGGTTGATTTGGAATAAAAGTTCAGTTTGGGATTCTTGCATGTTGGATTAAGATTTGGTGATCTTTGAAATTATTCATGTCAGACTGATTTTGAATAAAAGTTCAGCTTCAATTTTGTACTGCATTTTAAATAGGATAAAGCAAAGACAGAATATTGCATACACGAGACGAACAGGTTCATGAAATTCTAGTTGTATTCACAATCTCATCTCATTAACTTACTCCAATAGTTTAGCGTCCATTTTGATTGTCCTTTCACTATAACGAACCCCTCGTTATAGTGAAAGGACAAGGCTTGGACCGCAACAAGTTCGTTATAGCGAGGGTGTTCTGTATGTGGAGAATGGCTAATAAAATTCTGATTAAACATTTATTGCCATTATATTATATGTCACGGTTATCAATGTTTTCATCATACTGATAGCTCTCTATTTGAATTTTCAGCAGTGGCAGATGGTGTAGTTACTGGCATGCTGGTTGCATTTGAGAAACTTCAGACGGGCAACCAGGGGTATTCCAGGATAGCTATGAGGGCAAATAATGAACCCCTTCAGTCTAAGAAAAAAGATAAGGATCTGGTACTACACTTGCTTAAATACATCTCTATTTGCAAGCCATACTTTCAGATAGTTACACTTGCTTGGTAATGTCCACGCCCCTTCAATGTCTTATTTTCTTGTAATTAACCAACCAGCTTCTTCCTTATTGACTGACATGCTTTCAGCCAGTAACACGCTTTGACCCAGAAGACACTATTGAGGAGAAAGGACCTAAGAAGTCCAAGTGTAACATATTTCTTGAGAAAAAGGCACATAAACTTTCTTTAACCTCATCAGGTACCAGATATCATTTTATATAATTTTATCATTTTAAAATGAAAATTCATGTATAAATTGTGATGCATTTGAGACATACAGCCAATGAAATAGGATCTATGAGATTATTTTCTGAACAACAATTACTTTAAGGTATTAGCATTAAAACACTGGGATCATTAAAAAAAAAACAACCTTTGAATTGAGACCAGCATTGACGGGCCAGATGGCCTCTTCTTTTTCCTACCATTGGTAATGTGCCTACGTTCTTATCAGTTATTATGTAATTAGCCATTGTTATTGTTAAACTAACGCAATTGAATTATCTGATTGGTTAAAGGCCAGTCATGACTTGCCAGCACATGATCTGCTCTAAAACTGAAACATACACAGCAGGTTATTTATTTATTTATTTTTTTAAACTTTTTTTCAGTATTGATGTTTTTTCATCTAAAATAAAGAAATATTTTTCAATACAGCACTGTCATCGCTAAAAACTATCAGCATTTCACTGTCCTCTCAAATCATGAATTTGTTAAAACATTCATATTCACTATTTCTGCCAGGAAACCTAAATAGGGATAAAATGATTGCATTGTTTTTTCTGTTACAATACCTGAATGTAATAACGGAGTAAGAATGTATAGCGCAACTGGCTGAAGCCAAAATGAGGCAGACAGGGAGATTACGATACGTAGCCAATATACAATGTTTTATATATGCTTTATTATCAACAAATAGTTGCAAAATACTCAAGCATTCAAGCATTTTATTGAGCATGTACCAGCGTGTTGCCATAGAAACACGCCAGCGCTGTGAGTTCTGAACAGTCTTGTGTGATTGTGTAGAAGCAGTTTTATTAGGTTCTTTCAAGTACTACTGTATTTCTTAACATTGAGTGTTAAAAGTTACAAATGTGATGTAGTTTTCTCCATTTAGACTTATTAACTTATTAATTACATAACCTATAACCTTTTTTGCTGCCAAGCTAAATAAATATTACTTCTCCAGCTGTTGTCACAGGCTTGGAGGTCCAGTGGTTTGAGTTTCAGTGGTTCAAGGGGCTTGTTACCATGAGGTTCCAGGTTCAACCATTGACTCACTGTGTGTGACCCTGAGCAAGTCACTTAACCTCCTTGTGCTCTGTCCATCGAATGAGACGTAAAACTGAGGTCCTAATCTAAAGCTCCTTTTCACAATGGCACTACCTGGGTCCCGACTCAGGTTCTGGCTACCCGGGTCACAATCCCGTGTAGTGTGAAACCACACACCTGGGTCGTGCCCGGGTTGATGGTCAACATGCTTCAACCAGGGATGAGCGAGACAAAATGCATGATGTCCATTCGCAAACCAACAAAATAACAAAGCCACGCCTGCGTGAAGGTTTCACTTCCACAAGGAACATTTTAGTTTATTCTGTTTTGCCATATTTATGTTGATTGAGACACACCATGAGTCAGATTGCAGCATGGATGAATAAACATTTGCTCCAATTAACATTTGGGTCAACTGTTCAATCCAGAGAAGCTTGGGTGGAAACGCCTGTAACAAGCTGCTTCCAGGGCACCGATATGTCCATTGTGTGCTTGTGTCTGTCACCCAGGTCAACCCTGCTTTATCAAAAGCATTGTGAACTCTCGTAGCTGACCCGCATGACATCGGGTTCCAACCTGGGTAGAGCATGCCAGTGTGAAAGGATAGGTCGTGATGCATGGTTCACCCCCTAGTCTCTATAAGTCGCTTTGGATAAAAGAATATGATAAATGATAATAAAAAGAAGCAATTTTACATTGTTCTGTTAAATTATTCTTAAGTTCTAAGTGAAAACACTTTGCTGCAGTAATATAATGTTGATTTGGGACAGGATTTCAGAAACAGCTGCTAGTCTCATAACGTTGCATGTTCAGAAACAGTGCTGCCAATTCCTAGTCGCTTACTATAAGTAACTGATTATGTTGCAAAATCTCTCCATGCGTTTCATACATTTTTAAGGGTTAGATTTCCTGTCATATTTGTTTTTCTAATGAAAACCACTGCTTGCAGTGGTCTGTAAACTTGTGTCAGCATATGCCCATAAAATTTTATACACAAAATGAATTCCAGGCTAAATTTCTCACACAGTGCATGAATCACATTGCCATAGTAAAGATCCGTTACTATGTTGTGTGTAGGGTTTCTCTGACTGTAAATGTGGTACCATCTTGTGCAGTTTGGGAGAAATTCAAAGCAAAGGTGATACAGTAAGACCTCACTTTTTGACATGGAAATATAGAGTTAGTTATTTAGTTATTAGACATGTGAGTTCGTCCTTGATATCAACATCATCTAAACAACATATTTTATCTACTATCTAAACAACATATTTTATCTACTATCTAAACAACATATTATATCTACAAACAAATGTTAACACTTTAGTTTAAGTATCTGTTATAACTGATTAAATTGCTTTGCAATTGCAAAGCAGCCCCATACAACTGGTGAGACAGATGTATAAAGACAGACAAATATAAAAAGGACAGGCAGACAGACTATATCAGTTATAACTGATATAAAACAATAGCAAAAAAACAATGGCAGAAGTGCATAATACTAGTCTTATTGTTTATAGTCATATTCTATAATTGTTAATAGCATAACATGTTTATATATTGTTTATAATCACTTATAACAGATACCTAAACTAAAGTGTTACCAAAACTATCTGATATCAGTAATGTAATTGTTGATCTCAGGGTATATTTGTACAGTAGTCTCTGTGTATAGGAACAACTCCTAAGAGAACACTTTGCCCGCCCCCCCCCCCCAGCTAAGTAAAACCAGTACTTTAAATCTGTCGGTTGATGGAACCATGCTTGAGTTCAGATCTAAAATGAAAAATTTGGGAGTGATTTTCGATCCTGGGCTAACTTTTGAATTGGATGTGCTGAATACTGTCAAGGTTTTTTTTTTCACCTTAGAAATATTGCCAGACTGAGTCCCATGCTTTCTCTACCTGCAGCTGAAAAACTGGTTCATTCTTTTGTTTTCTCCAGGATCGAGTACTGTAACGCCCTGCTCACTGGGGTGTCTAATGGCATCCTCACTAAAATTCAATTTGTTCAAAATTCTGCAGCCAGAATTTTGTCTCGGTCCCGCTCAAGAGATCACATCACTCCTGTCTTGGAGGCCTTGCACTGGCTGTCTATCAGGTTTAGAATTGATTTTAAAATTTTAATGCTGACATATAAGGCTCTTCATGGGCTAGCTGTGACTTATCTGTCAGATCTGTTATCTTTTTACACTCCCACTCACAACCTTCGCTCTGCTGACCTTAGACTGTCGTGGGTTCTGCTTGCTCGCCTGTGCTCTATGGGCGACAGGGCCTTCTGTTGCTATGCCCCCAAATTATGGAACTCTATTCCTCTACAGATCAGGGACTCAGCTTCTTTGAGTGTTTTTAAAGTTAATTTAAAGACTTAAATTAAAGGGTGCTATACAAAATAAAGTTTATTATTATTATTATTATTATTATTATTATTATATTATGTATTTATTCATTTCATTTCATATGCTGATGCACGTGTGCATTGACAAGTAATACATATGTATTTATTTTTTGACCGATTCATATTGTGTATGGTGGCTAACTCCATCTTAGAAAACATTTCGGCTTTAAGAACACTTTGTTTGCTTCCCGAGGGGTGTTTGCAGCAGGTTGCATAGGAAGGTGCGACGCTAGGTGACCTACCCTGATCCCTCTGTATTTGTGTTTGTTCTTCCTTTGAAATGCCACATTAAAAATGAGGAAAACAAGCCATCTGGCAATTGTTACTGATCTCCTTCCAGTGACCTGGATTGCGCAGACTAATATAGACTTGATCACTCTTGGGAATGTTTTTGCATAATAGCAAAATAAGCCCCTTGATCTTGACTCTGGGGACAAAAGTGTTTATGACCATTATTCTTTATTAACTTGCCAAATCATTTAAAAGGATTTAAAAAAAAACAGTTTCTAGCCTTTCATTAGCATAACACCATACTTACAAATCCTGTATCATCAGGCTAACATTTTCCAGACTTAAATTTCACTTTGACTCAGGTAAAGCCAATTTCTCTTCCCTTATGAAAATGTACCACTTAAACCAGGAATTGTGCAGTTTTCCCATGCATTCCGCTTTTCCCAGGTTGTACTTTTACTAATGTAGATTGCCATGTGTTCTTTAATATGCTGAACCATAACTCTCTGGGCTTTACAGTGGAGACCCATGCTTTTCCAAACTTTTGGCTTTATCACACTTTGTTACATTGTGATAAACTAACCACACTAATAATTCCACTTCCTTCCAGTGGTCAGGTGGTGGGACCCACATACAAATGGTTTGATCAGCCTACTCTAGTGATTAAGCCACAGCTTGGATATTTTAGAGAGCATGGCTGTGGCTTATCCTAAAGAAAGAATTGTGAACACCTTTATACAGTTTATTAATTATCTGGTGGCCTCTTCGTTGACCAGTTTAAAAGTAAACACATGTATAACAATATATTTACCTTTTTTAACTTGAGTGTGTTCATTTTGGTTTATAAAGGATATTTCTGTGAGGTGAATATAATTTTAGTTTTGTGTTTGAAAGAATCCTGCCCTAGGTTTAGGACAAGGTAACACGACCCTCCATACTTACAGAACAAAGGGGGGAGGGGGAGGGGGGGGGGTTATTCTTTAAAATACGGCATAAATAAATGTAAATAATCTATTTTTCTTGGTGATTGTAAGTTTAGGATGATATTTCTTGCAGATTTTGGGGTTATTTAGATACAGCTTTTTACATAAAGTGTTATTTAAATGTATTACTTTGGAAGTAAAATACAAATATATTGATTTGACAGGACGGCTTTCTACGAATGCTACGAGTGAAATTGCTGGTGCACATTTTTATTAAAAAATGTTAAAAAATAAATAAACAAAAACAACGCTCTCAGAGCAAAAATACAACTTTAAACAGAAACAAATCTTGCACACTAAATCCCTCCACCCAAAACAAGTACCGAGCTGGTGCTTCCAACACACAGAGCAATTGAATTTTCAATTTACTTTTCTTCTCCCTCTCGCTCATGTTCCTCCTTCCTGAACACCCACCCTGACTAGCAAAAGCCACAGGTCATGCGATGTTTGGCCTTAGAACTGGAAGACAAGCGTAACCTGACCAGTAAGTTGCCACCAGTTCCATGAAAGCATTAAACACAAAAGACAATATTCCTCCATCCAGGAGAGCAACCACCAAGAAAAGGTGTTAAAACCAAGCCTCGCCCAGGACAACTGGAAGCTGCTAGAGACTGGAAAATGCTGGCAGATGTTGGTCAATGGCTTATTTTTCCACCTGAGATTGCCATCACTAACCTTCGACCAGACACTGTCTTGTGGTCTGGATCAGCACGCCTTGTTCATCTGGTAGAGTTAACAGTGCCATGGGAAGATGCTGTGGATGAGGTGTATGAGAGGAAGAAACTTCAGTATGCTCAACTAGCTGCTGAAGCGGAACAGCGAGGATGGAGAGTCCGAGTTTACCCAGTGGAGGTGGGTTGTCGAGGATTTGTGGCACATTCTACAACCCGGTTTCTCAGAGATGTCAGGTTCAGTGGCCAACAGTTGCGTCGCACAGTGAAGAACTTATCTGAAACAGCAGAAAGGAGCAGCAACTGGCTGTGGTTGAGACGGAAAGATTCTGGATGGGGATCTCAAGCACATTAGAAAGAAAGCAACGCCGATGTACAGGTAAGTAAGCTAGGCTGAGCTGAGTGGGGGATGGAGGGGGGTGATGCTGGGACGCCAGAATCACTGTTGAGCCCTCTTGAGGTGTCATGGGCTAGTCGACAAAACACAGAGGATGGAAGGTGCCCACTTGAAGACCCCAGAGATGTACCCTACTTAGCTCAATCGAGACGGTTGTCATACTGATGCGCTGGGAAGACCTCACAGGGTTGATCCCTGGAGCCAGCATCGCAGCTGTTGTGTGTCCTGATGCGCTGGGGAGGCAAAATGAGCCAGCATTACACTTCAGCAATCAACATCAGACAGAAGGATATCTACATCATCAAATGAAAAACAACGCAAATGGATGGAGATGCAGGTGGATCATATTAGTTTACTGCAAAGCTACGTCTTAGTTGGTGCCTATCTTGGCGAGAGCTGAGTTCAAATCAGCATGAAGTTTAACATCTACTCTCATGTAATGGAAATCATCTTACATGTGACCATCTCTGGATTAGCAATACAGTAATCAATCCGGAGATTGTCATATTATACACAGGAGTTTATCACTCAATAATCACTAACTGCTGACCACGGAGAGAAGAGTCAGGAGGACGTATGTCTTACTGCTCTGCTCCTCATTTACTTTAGCGCTATGGCTATCTGGAAGGGTGGTGGGCAATTCACTGAACTTTATTTGTATCGCCGCTCAGGTGCACTGATTTATTTCAACCCGCAGAGGGCGCTGTTTTCCATTATTTGAGTATAACCACGGTTATACAAATCCAGGTACACGGTCCAATGCAAGTGCACTCTCAGGTGCTCTGAAAATAATAATCACAAAGGACAAAAGGCGAAAGAAAAAGGGAAAATAAAACACAGTAATAAAACTACAAAATTAAGGTGCTGCACTCTGCAGCATTCACCCCGATCGCCGCTACTCGTACGGTCCGGGTCTCTGTTCTACGCTCATGCGTTCCCTCGCTACCCTAAACAATAATCGGGGTCTGCCCAAGTTTTTTCCACACTGCAAAAATAATATTTTCTTTCTTCTTTATTTATTTATTTATTTTGCTCGTTCTCGGGCCGACAGCATAGTTTCCGCCAGCTGGCAGGCTTGTTTCATCTGAGAGGGGGCAGACCCGAGGGAACACCAGAGCATAATTTTATTGGTGCAGCAACCCCCAAAGCCCGCCCCTCAGCCACTCAGAGAGGGGGAAAGCCCACACACCCTCTTTCCCAACTGTCTGTGTCAATGCCGTGATTGACAGGCGGATATTGTAGGGCTGCTGCCCTCTTCCTTCAGCACTATGGATGTGCCCAGCAAGTCAGTGCAGGTCTCCCCTGTTACAGGCTACTTTATGCCCAAACTTGTATGTATACCAAGGGAGAGGAACCTAGTTATGTGTTACTCCTAAGTTACAATAAAAACAACTAAGAAGAGGATTCCCCTAAATCCCTGTGTCAGTGTGTTACAGACGAACTTCCCTTTGATGAACACTACCAACTAACAGGATTCATCACCGTGGCATGGTGTTATTAAAAAAAAAAGTTTATTAACCAGCACGTTTAGCAATTATTATTTCTATGTTTTTATTTTATTACCTCCTCTTCACGCTCGTTCTCCACTATGAACCCCTTCACTGAGTGCAGCCAAACTGCAGTCTGTGTGACTTTCAGCTAGTTAAACAATGGGCAGCTGACAGGCATGCATTCTCACAAGGTATTTAAAACACTAAAACAGCACCTCCCTCGTCCTTGCCAAACAATAAATTAAAAACACAGCTTTTCGCCATCGTACATATTATAAATCATAATACAAATACAACAAATCATAAAAACGGCACACAAATATACATAGGGGTGGGGCTCCCCACCACAATTGTACATTAGCATATCGATATTCAAATTATTTTGATTTAGGATTGAAAGAAGCGCTGCCCATGCCAGACGTAGTCAACTCTTGACACCAGAACAAGAACTGGCCATTGTAGATCTGATCTGTGCCAACAATGAAATCCACCTTGAGATGAGGATGTTTTTTCATGCTGTGAATAACATAAGTGTGCCAAACAATGACCACGCTCTCAAGAGGCACAATGTGAGTATGAAGGCAATCTACGGAGTTCCATTTGAAAGGAATAGTGAAAGGGTGAAGGGAGAACATCCGCTGCAATGGAAATGAAATGGTGGCCAGACCGAGCTGGGCTGCTTAGTAATGTAGAATGAAAATATAATTGTAATACCAGACATTCATCATGCAAGTTTAGAACGGTTTTAATTATAAATTGATGACTTACAGTTTTTCTCGATTGCTTGGGGACATTTGTCCAAACAGAATTCACTTTTTTAAAACAATTAACAAGCAGCCCCAAACTGAAACACACTGGCCAAAATGACACATTTAATTTGCAAAACACACTGACTCTCAAAACATTAAATACATGACACAAAATCAACTACCTCCATAAAAACATACAACTTATTATCTAATGAAAAGTTATTTCAATCAATCGTTACACAATGGCCCAATAAATACAAACTACAACTACCAATATACCCTAACATGGTTAACCCTCTTTTATATGTATGTGCCATTTGATGATACTACAATTATAGTATGTACAATAAAAGGCAAGTAAACATATTATCACAGCATAGGCTGTATTCTTTTTTCCTAAAATGATTTTAATAAAGATAACCAATGGAGAAAGAATGTCACTCAACAGCATGAATATCCAGAATCAAAAGGCTTTATTTTACCTTTTTCCATTTCGTCCTTTACAAATTGAATGATGATGGATATTCAGAGAATAAAAATTAAATACACCAAGCTAACAAATCACTGCAAAAACAATGTCAAAAAAGGCAACACAGTATACACCACATTCAGTCCATTCGTTCCTGTCGATCAGGCCACATGTTTTCATCAACATCACACTGGATATTTTCCTTCGCAATACAGCGAGGAAAAAATCTTGCATGGCGCATCCACGCTTGGCAGTCCTTTGCAGTGATTGCCAGACAACCGGCATTCATTGTGTCTAGGAGGAACATCTGGTCATGTGGACGGTAACTTTCCACCTCCACGCTGAGAAGAATTCCTTGATTGGATTGAGAAAAGGAGAGTATGGAGGGAGAAATTGTATCATCACTTGCGGGTGGGATGCAAACCATTCAGTAACCAGACGGGAGTGGTGGAAAGCAACACTGTCTCAGTGACGAATTGGGACATGTCAGGCCTCACCAGCCCTCTTCTGGTGATACTACTCTCTGGTGCAATGCATCATGAAATGTGAGGAGACGTTCTGTATTGTATGGGCCAATAGCAGGGATGTGGCAAAGAACACCATCGCTGGAGATAGTGGCACACATGGTGATGTTTGCATCCCTTTGCCCTGGCACATTTACGCTGACCCTCTTACCAATGAGGTTCCTCCCTCGTCTCCTTACTTTTGAAAGGTTGAAGCCGGCTTCATCCACATAAGTGAATGTATGGGGTGTTGCGTTTGCTTCAAGCTCCATTATTCTCTAAGATAAAAATACAACAGAAACACAGTATTTATGTATACATAAATACATTGTAAAATATTCCAGCTGCATGCAATGTTTTACTGTAAGAAATGGCATTACAGTGACAAACCCTTACCTGTACATACTGGAGTCTAGTCTCTCCTTCACACTGTTACTGTTTCTTTGGAATGGGTAAAGTTGTTTCATTCCCACTTTGTGTCTTTTAAGGACCTGATCAATAGTGGCCAAACTCACACTGTTGACATTTGTGAACATGTTGTGATCTTGAATGACTGCTGTCTGGATCTCTCACAATCTTATGGAATTGTTGCAAAAACCATATCCACTATGGCAGCCTCCTGTGCCGCAGTGAAGACTTTACCTCTTCCACCAGCGTGTGGTTGTCTTTGAATTCTATAAATACAGTAAACATGTACAAACTGTGACATTTTGATGGTCACATGAATGGCATTGACAGAACAACTGTTCTACACATATACTGCACTGTACAGTACAGTAATCCTGAAATACAGTGTGGTATAGCATTGTAACTTACTGTGGCAAAGTGGTGAATACCTGCAGGTGAGTGCAGTGCAGAGCGGATTAATCACACAGACAAATGATTTACAGGTGCAAAGGTGTTTATTAATGATTATAATGTCCAGAGCCTTATGGCAAAACCTGCAAACAATAACAATGGTGGAAGTGGTACAGCTGCGTGTATCACTCCTGTTTGTAATCCCACGGGTTTGACCCGCATCCAAAAAGTCCCGTCTTTTCTCACCCACACAAAACACAGACATAGACACTGTTCCGACAGTGCGTGATTTTAGTGCTAGTGGTGCAAAGACAGTTCCTGTAGTGGAGAAGGTGACTTGTGATATCCAGGTTTACGCTGGCCTGAGGCTGCAGTTCCGGATTGTGTTTTAGTATTCTTTTCGTGAGAAAACAAACACCACAAGACACCCGGTGTTAGCATACAGACTGACAAAACACTCACAGCTTTCGGTTTCACTTTATACAGGCTCCTTCTAGGTCGTTTGGTATAACCATATGCAAAGGAACAGATCATTGAAGCTACGCCCCCCTATTTATACCCTCGCCCATGACCCCCAGATTAACGAGAGTATCCGCTCCTCCAATCCTCAGATGCCACGCCGTCTACCGTCCGGGTCAGTGAGCTTGGGTGCCGTAGCTCTGTCCCCTTCCTAAATGGCTGACTTCCACCTACCCTACGGAATAAATTGTCTTGCCATTTGCTTAAGATTACTTTGTTTCTTCTTTGTAGTGCCCTTACAGGTCGGGAAGAAGATCTAACACCAAGCATCGTTTGATCTGTCACATATCCCACCGCTCAGAATGGAGCCGAAGAAACACTTGGAAAATCTACCTTTCCCATTGCTCCCCCCCTCCCAGGAAAAATAATCAGCATTTTGGTGGTCTTTCCCTGCACGGTGTACCATGTGATACATGAAGAGCTGCAATGCCAGATACCACCAAGGTATTCGGGCATTGCTGTCCTTCATTGTGCTTAACCACTTGAATGGGGCGTGGTCAGTGAAAACATCAAATGAGTGCCCCAGCAGGTAGTAGCTTAAGGAGTGAGTAGCCCATTTAATAGCTAAACACTCATTTTCGACGACGGAGTAGTTGCGCTCCCGAGGAAGCATTTTCTTTTTACTAATGTACAGTATGGGATGTGGTGACATCGGTGTGGAGGAAGAATCTCTTGGTGAAGTTTGGAGTAATGAGAGTGGGGCCTGGGTTTCTGCTTGACAGTATAAAATGACCCCTGACATTCTGCTGACCACTTAATTAAATTCGGTGCACTCTTTCTGGTGAGGTTAAGGGATTGATCACTTTGGCATACTCAGGTATAAAGCGGCTGTAATAACCAGCCAACCCCAATAGAGACCTCATCTGAGCCTTGGTTTTGGGGATTGCCACGTTCACCAAGGCCTGGACATTGCTGACAAGGGGTTTCACCCTCCCATTCCCCATTATAAACCCCAAATACTGTGTCTTTTTTTTTTGCAAACACACATTTTTGCATATTGGCTATTAGCCGGGTTGCCCTTAAGAGACTGAAGGACCGCTGTGATCCTAGCCAAATACTCTCACCAGGTGGAGCTGTAAATGACCATATCGTCAATATACGCTGCCGCATAGTCACAATGTGGATGTAAAACCTGGTCCATGAGTCTCTGAAAGGCAGGGGGTGCACCATGTAGCCCAAACGGCATGGTTGTGAAATGGAACAGCCCCTCTGGCATTGAAAATGCAGTTTTCTCTCTGGATCTACGAGTTAACGGGATCTGCCAGTATCCTTTCGTCAGGTCCAGAGTGGAAATAAAACCTGCCTTCCCCAGTCTATCGAGAAATTTGTTGACCCGAGGCATGGGATATGTATCAAACTTGGCAATGGCACCTACCCTACAGAATAAATTGTCTTGCCATTTGCTTAAGGTTACTCTGTTCCTTCTTTTTAGTGCCCTCACAGGTCGGGAAGGAGATCTAACACCAAGCGTCATTCAATCTCTGTCACACTTACCTATTTTCATTCTTGAATATTCTTGATATTGATGCCACAGTTGATCTCCAGGGACTGGGCTGGACCCGCTGCCCAGCCGCTCTCATGGAAAGGCCATGATTGACAACATGGTCAATAATTGTGGCACGAATTTCATCCGAAACATTAGCTCTTTGCATCTCCCTTTGAGCTACACCATCACGCATCTGAACTCCTCTTCCTCTGTGGGCCCCTCCACCTCTCCTTTGTCCTTGCCCTCGCCCTCTTTGTCCATTCTTGCAAACCGCAACTCAGAGGTGACCTCTTTTATGCATGAATAAGGACTGAATGATTGCTGATTGAACATCTGCAGAAGAGGTTCACACTCATGGGAGTAATTTGTATCAGCTGTGACCAAATGTTTTAATTTTGTTTGACATGATTTACTCAACTGAGTTTTGCGTCTTTTGTAGAGAGTTGTGTTTACTGTTTTGCAAAAATGTGCTGAGCATTTGCATTGTGTGTGAAAGCAATGAGAAATGACTTAGTTTTGCAAAAAATAATACTTTTGTGCTCATTAGGTTATGATGGAGATCAAGTGGACCCCAGTTTCATTAAAAGTGTCTTAGCAAATCGAGAAAAACTGTAATATAGTGTCCATGAAATGACAAAAACATTAGTTTTGTGTATACTGGTTTTTTGTTAGGTCATGTAAACCTTTGAATTGCATCATCTTTTTCCAACTGAAAGTTGTATTTTATTTTGGTTGAAGAGTTAAACGATATAACTCTAAATGTTGGAAGAATTGGTGGAAATATCAGGTTTTGCAAGAGGTATGAATACATGTGACATGTCTGCTTCGTTGTGCAATTGTATTTTGAAGTTTTGCAAATCACGCAACTGTTTTGGTGTTTGTGTTAACTGTTTTGAGAATTGTGCTAATAGTATGAGTAACTGTGTGTGGCAAAGTGCCCGCCCGTGTGTATTTTGTGTTGTATGTTATGTGTTAATGTTGGTGTATAGTCACTGGTACACGAGATATTAACCGGGCTGTGTAACACAAGTGTTTAAAATGTATATTTGTATTTAGGCACGAGGATTGCACAGCACTTCACGTGCAAGTAAAATGTAATAATACGTGAGCACTGGGAATTGCACTTTATTAATTCAAGTGCAGCTGTACCACGACTACAACTGAATGATCGATTAGCAATCGAGTCTGTTTTCACTCACTCGGGGTTGTGTTCGGTGAGTGGAGAACGGGATTGGAGACGGAGGTAATTATAATAATAATAGTAATAGTTAAAATCGAAGCTCACCGTGTTTTGTCTGTATAGTCTGTTTTGTTTGTCTTTTTGTTTTGGCTACGAGTGTAGTCCTGTGTTTTTGTTTGCTACAGCCTTTTTATTTACTGTTCTGTTCTTTCATCAAATGCTGAGCGCAAGCAAATGCTCAGCTTCCCCAAAATCCCACCTCTCTGTTGTTTATTTCCTGGTTTCTGGTCTGACGTCACCCACTACAGCCGTCTTTGTGACACTGCTTTAGCGACTGAGGGAAAACTGAATTGTTAAAAAATTCTTACTGGCTTTTGTTGTTCTTTTTTTAAATTAAATAAAATAAATACATATATAAAATGAAGGTCAAAAACAGTGAAAACATTCAAAAAAATAAAGGATTGAAAGTTTTGCTGATACTGTTCTTACGTTAATTCATATGTTTTTAAGTTCTGACTGAAATATATTTAAAAAAACTGCTGCATTATTTTTTTGGATGAGGGGTTAAATACTATATAACTTTCAGTTTGATGAATTGATGTTACCATTATGTTTTGCCAGATGTGTGACTAGATCTAACATAATTCATTTTGCAACTGTATGATAAGTTTTGGTATTTGAGTTAAGTGTTGTTTTAGGAGTATCCACAATTATTACCATTACCAAACCATGTTAAACTCATTTGTATTTTATTGTCAGACCATAGCATTTAAAAACAGGGCTGCACACCACAGCATGTCTCTGTTACATAAAGAGGGAACATCAGCAATCACTGTTCAATGGGTTAACAAATGTCTGATCCAACCCCCCCATACATTTTAAATCCTGTTCCATGCACCTCATTGTGTGACACATAGGTCCAGATTCCTGAAATTATTTGAGATTATGGCAAAGTGGTTGATAGTGTGCAGGTGATCAATGAACAGACATAATTGTAATCCAGATGCAAAGTTTGTTTAATGATATTTATTTCCAGCGCTAGACAGTAAATACAGTAAACAATAAATTATGTTACGTAATACAGCTGTGTGTTACTTAATTTTTAATCCCCGGGTTTGTCCAGAAATAATATTCTCATTTTTATTATACACCCACACAAAACAAAAAACACATACACAAGTCTATTAGTGCATGAATTAGTGCTAGTGGTGCAAATAGTTATTTGTGATGCAGTGCTGTTCCTGGTTTGTGCTGGCCTCTGGCGACAGCTCCGGAAAGTGTTAGCTGTCTAGTGATAGCAAGCAACAAACAAACACTCAAGATACGGATACACAGAACACAGGTCCTTCCGGATCACTTTTCATAAACCAAAACGAAGGAACAGATATAATCGTTTTGACCCCTATTTATGCCATCACTCATGACCCCTTGGTAAACGATTGCAGCTGGTCCTCCAATCCGCGGTTGCCACATAATTTTCCTCCTGGGTCGATGAGTTAGTGTACCGAAGCTCAGCCCCTTTTCTAAATGACCGACTTCCTTTTAACCCTCAGAACGAAGTGTCAGGCCAAGTAGTCCAGGGTACTCTGTTCCCATTACTTAGTGCCCTCACAGGTTGGGAGGAAGATTTGCCACTAAGAATCATTGTCTTTCTGTCACAAGATACTAAAAATGTTAAAATAGTAAAACATGGTGGTCCGAGTGGCTTATCCAGTTGAAGCACTGCGGCTGGGAGCGCAGAAAGAGTCACACAGCTTGGACAGCGCCAGTTCACGTCCAGGCTGTGCAAAGAGGCCGAACTTTGCTGGGGCTCCCAAAGGCCTCTGATGACTCTACTAATCAGACACAGCGCACATTCACAGTGGATAAAAAGCAGGGCTGATTTCTGTTCTCCGGGATTGGTAGTATACCCACCTCTGCCCTGGACTGCTCGGCGTAAAAGCGATTTTCGCTTTAGGCTCATAAGATTGGAGGACGCTCACACACCCTCAGAATGTCTGTGTGGTGTGGGGACTCGCTGTGGTGAGGAGACAAAACTTAATTGGACATTCCGAATCAGGGGTAAAATAATTCAAATAATAATTGGTCATTCTAAATTTAAAAAAAAATAATAGGAATGCATACTATGTGGTGACCCCAGTACTGAAGTTGAAAGTACTGGCAAATTGGGATAATAGCACAGGGTGCAGTTTGGTGTGAAGTATGTGATGATCACAGAGAAAAATTGTTGAAAATCCAATGGTAGAAGCTGAAGGAGATGATTGTAATATGAGGCACTTGATGGGGTTTCAATGCCAGTACAACACAAAATCCCCTTCGCTTCCAAACTGAAACAACTGGAAGGCTAGAACGGAATCATAAATATTCAACTGTGAGTTTTTGCTTTTTTCCATCTTTGAATAAAAACAGCTGCTAAGGAAGATATCATTAGGGACTGATAGCATGCAGCAAAAACATTAGCCATCTGTGTTTTATTTTAATCAGGATTTGTTTAAATTTTTAATTTAATAAAAGAGGATAGACCAACTCATTGTCTTTCAAAAGCATTAAATATTCAAGTCCAAATTCTTGACTTCATGCTATCCTGCAGACATTTATATTTTTCACAGCTGTTATTGCTAGGAATTTCGAACTTAAGTTTCGTGATTTAAAAAAATAATAATAATAATAATAAAACATACATTCATTTGTTATTTTCTTAGGGCTTGTATGTTTCTGTAGGACTTGCATAACCTTTGACCACTAACCCAAAGCCTATTGCATGTTGCATCAGTATTAGTCTGTTCATAATACTACAGGGACTGATTTAGGATTCTCATTACTTAGCAGCTTGAGCCAGTCCAGCTTTTCTTGTAACCCGTAACTGTATGTTACATGTACAGAAGAAGCATGTCTTGTGTCAAAACTAAGTGCTACAGAAACACATTACTATCTATTTATATGAAAGAATATATTTTTAAACATAATCCTGATTGTTCTGATGGACATCATAGTGCATCCAGTTGATTCTCCTGGATGATTGAAATGTGTTGTACTGCAGGAACAGAAAGGAAAAAGCAGCATTGTAAGACCTGCACATGCCACAGTGCTGACTGATGAAATTCAGTTTCAAAGTTGATTAAGCGCAACTTCTTCACACAAAGAGTGATGAGGGTTATGGACCATATTACCCGGCCATGGTGTTGATGCTGACTCACTGAAGACCTAATCTCGCAAAGTTTTGATATCGATCAGCTGCTAGGAACCAGACTAACACAGATGGGCTGAATGGCCTCCTCAGGTTTGTTCATTTTCTTATGTTCTTATAAAATGGAAGCTGGTCTTGACAGCCATAATAAATAAGTCAAAGTAGGAGTAGAACTGATGTTCCAATTTATATCCTCTTTAGTAGAATTAATTAGATACAGGCATCTTTCACAAGGTACGGTGCAGAGGCTGTGATGTGCTGAGTTGTCACCGTTACTGATGAAGAGTGACCTATATGTGTGTATTCCAGTATGGATGAGCGTAATGACATTGATGTGTAGTTGTCTCCACACTATCCCGGAAAGAAAAAGTTACTGTATAACCCTTTTAAGTAAGCTTTAGTTGGATTAGGCAAATATAACATACCAGACTTCAGTTGTTTACTATAAGGGAAACTTGTTTTTTGCAACCTGGCTGCAGTTTAATATGTTAGAGTTTTGTCATGTACTTTATAATCCAACCCTGAAGTGCCTTCCATGCGTGACAACAGAAGATTACTTCAGCTTGGATATATAGTAACAGAACAGCACTTGACAAAAAACAGATGAAGCTTTTCAGAAAATATAGCCTTTTGACAAATGGGAATCTCTAGTTCTAAGTCCAAAGTATTTGTGCTTCATAGAGAGGGAACGTGAGGCTATGTGAAATGTTTTCTTACAATGCAGGAATTGACTAGCACAGAAGACGCTAACAGACAAGTATACGAGCTTCCATGTGAAAATCTGACTAAAATCATTAATATCAGAATTGCAGGAAACACAAAAGATTAAGAAAAAAGTAATGTTCAAAAAGTGCAGTTACCTGGGAAGGGAAGAGTCATCTAAGCATGTGAGATGCTACAGTTTGTGCCGTGCTTCTTCTAATAATGAGAGAGAAGAGCAGAAGTACCTGTGCCACCCTGGCACTGCCATCGAGTCCTACCAGCTCAAGTGGACCAAGAACTCCGAGGAGGTGTGTCCTCCATTGTGCTTGAGGATGATGCCTAACCAGATGTGATGGAGGCAATGGTGTGAGGGGAAGAGCCCAATCAGGGCTGCCAAGAGATGGCTCCTAAGCCCTGTACGGATCACCAAGCTCCCCGATATGATTCTTTTGATTTCAAGTGGACTTAAAGTGACTTAAAGTGCTTGAAAAGACTACAAGTCTTTGTCTGCGAGTACAGACAACATGCATCAAAGCTGATTAAACCTTTTCTAGATTTTCTGTTTTCTATTCAGTCAACATACATTTTTTGTCTTTTAAATTTTTTATTGTTAGTGTGTGTTTATATACACTGCAAGGCCGTAGCCAGCTATGAGGTACCTGAGGCACAGGCCGCAAAATAAAATCAATTTCACCCCTCGTTGTGTGCATACAAGCCTCGCTGATATCTATATCCAGTGCTCTTCAAAATCTTTGTCTATTTACTTATGTTGAGTAATTGATGTTTTTAGTACGCTACTGTCTATTTCAATGTATTATTGCTATTTAAAATATATCTTATAGTTTCTACCTTTAAATATGTTTTTTGCCAACTGTTTTTATAGTGAATGTAGTGAAATCAGCCGAGTAACTAAGACTTCTTTCGGAATGAAGACGGCGGAAGAAATGTATAGGTAGAAAAATAGTTGAGCTATCATTTTTCCATGATTAAATTAAAAAACTGAGATGGCTCAGTGATGCTAATTACAACAAAGGCAGGCAGAGCTCTCAGAAATAAAACCCGAAAACCTGAAACCCTATACATCCGTTCTTCTGGTGTATTCAGAAGCATCTGACTTCTGCATTTGAAGTAAGTGGGATACTTCAAGATTTATTTCAGACAGTGCGTGACTGACACTGGTAGTTGAGTTGAGGGTTGTGTCCAGTTCACTGGGCTGTGGTTTGCAAGGAGCCTCACAACTGGCCAATTACATTAATATAAGTAAAATGCATATTCATGAGTGGTCAGAACACAGTGAACGAGCCTGTCAAATTGACTGCTTTAGCCAAAAAGAAAGATCGAGCTGCAACCCTCTGAACTACACATTGGTTATGATGTGCTTACAACTCACAGGTAAACTCTTTCCATCTTGTCAACCCAGTTAGGCTAATTTTATTGCTGGATGTGATTTTATAATTAACATCAGACAAAACATTATGTATGCAAGCACTCATGTCTTCTAGGTATTTGGATAATGACATCACTGTTAAAATTCAATTTTACGAAATTAAGATTTAAAACTAAGTCTAGTGTCTACAACAATTATTCTGGCATTGCCACATTTCTTATTTTCTTTTATACTGAATTTGAATGTTGCACAGAAAAAGCTACTTATCTGCACTGTACAAAACTACACATGTCCTGCAAATAATGAACATCAGGTGCTTACAATTCTCGGAAACACTTTATATTAAGGTTCTGCTTATTCATGTTTTATAAATATATAATAGATGCTTAAGAGTGTTAATAACTAATTATAGTTGGTTTATAACCATGCAATAGCCATGTACACGTAACGCCCCTCCCACTCCTGTTAGTGTCTGGAGTACACAACACCTAACTCACTAAGTGGGGAGGCCTGGGTTCCCAATACTTATTTAAATTATAATTTGTCTGTTAGAAATATATGTGTACTGTTTCTTTAATGTGGTGCCTCCACCTATGTAAGGGGCACCTAAATACACGTGCACCCCTTAATAGGAATTATTATCAAATATTAACCCCAGTATCCACTCACACAACACACACCAATAGAAATAAATAAACAATTTACTCAAATAAATGGGCAATAAGGTATTTTCAATAATAACATAAACACACAATAAACAAAGGCTAGGTATTAAAATAAATAACATACAATCAATACTACAAATAATATATTTACTCTTAAATAATATGCGTTGCTATGCAAAATAATTAAACAATAGCACTACAGTGGGCCCACACACACCTGTACTCACGTGTACTGAATACCTGCACCAATATAAAATAAATACAACGTTGCAGGCCTGAACCGTCGCTCGGGTACGTAGTGGCAATAATAATTTAAAAAAAAAATGCCCCTTCACTTATTTATGTCAAATAAGCAACAAAATTATACTTTCAAAACCAGTTTTTTTTAATGCAAGCAGTACTCACGACCAGCAACACAGTTCGGTTTCTTGCTTCCAAGTAAGTTCGTTGAAGGACACAATAAACACAAGCTGAAAAATCTTCTTTTCCAACGTGGCCAGAGGTACTCGGGTCTTTCTCCTGGTCACCCCGAGTGCTATCTGGGTCTCAGCAGCAGTTCCAGACGCGTGCAGAAAAGTAAATTAATAACAAACAAAAAGGCTATACCATAAAATGGTGACTGTCTACAGCAAACGTTTGGTTTACTGAAATATATTATATATTATATTATATTCTGCTAATAAAGTACAAAATATATCGTTCAGATAATATTTATTTTACTATAAAACAACTCTTTCACTCCCTCACGTTGCGCCTGTTCCTTCGCACTCTCTCGAGCCTCCTTTCTCTCTCGCACGTTGCGCCTGTTCCTTCGCACTCTCTCGAGCCTCCTTTCTCTCTCGCACGTTGCGTCTGTTCCTCCTCACACTCTCGAACCTTCTTTCTCTTTCTCTTTCCCTTCTCTCTCTCTCTCTCTCTCTCTCTCTCTCTCTCGCACAAACCCAATCAAACTGCTAAGTCCCACCCCCAAATTCCACTGCCTGTTGGCTAATTGGTTCAGAGGGGAAACCTGTCCAATAGAATTGTGTTTAGGTGTAGCAAGCTAATAAATGTGATTCTGGTGCATTCTAACTATATTACAAGAAATACAACATTTTTATTTAAAGGAATAGCGCAAATTTGCTGCAGGGCTACATACAGAATTACATTTAAGCATCCCTAAGTACAATAGGTGGCTAAAAACTGTCCCCTTTATACAAACGTAATTCCGTCAATGGTTATTGTATGGGTAAACATCCCAAAGTGAAATAGGTGGCTAAAAACTGTCCCCTTTATAAAACTGTAATTCTGTCTATAGCTTTTGCATGGTTATAAACCATATAGAATGCTTTATTAACAAGCATCTATCATATATTTATAATACATTTAGAAAACATTAAACATTGCCTTAATATAAAGTGTTACGCAATTCTGTAATAGTATCTTATTCAGAATCAAGCCTGTTAACTAAACTTTTGTATTTAACTAAACAACATATAATAATGTCCTCATATCCTCATGTCCTATAAAAACTTTAGGGGGAGGTGAATGGGCAAGTTCCTCAGTGTTTTTCATGGCTTGCTATGACCCTTTACTATATATTTCTATGGCTCTGAACAAGCCATTAAAGAGCGAACATCTGTTTTTCACAGACATCTTCATAGCTCAAAGTTTCAAGTACAATGTTACAGGAAAGAGAAGACAAGCACCACATGACTATTTTCCATACAGTACCAAGGCTCTAATCCAGACTAGAAAGCTCCATTTCAATCATGACCAATACTCTATGGCAAGCCAAATTATCATTTAGAGATATCTCTAATTCATTTATAGATATCTCTAAATATTTGAAGTTATCTGTAAATCATTTCCAGATATCTCTAAATATTTGAAGCGATCTCTAAATATTTGAAGATATCTTCAAATATTTAAAGATATCTCTAAATCATTTTAAGATATCTAAAATACATTTAGCGATATCTCAAAATGATTTACATATATCTTTAAATGGAGCTTTAAATGAGATATCTAAAATGCATTTTCAGATATCTTTAAATCATTTAAAGATATCTCGAAATAACTTCCTGTTCATTTAAAGATATCTTTAAATCGTTTGACGATATCTTCAAATAACTTCCTGTTCATTTAGAGATATCTCTAAATCATTTGAAGATATCTTCAAATGATCAGGAAGCCATTTCAAGATATCTCGAAATGACTTCCTGTGCAAATATTTTCAATGAACTTCCTGTCCATTTAAAGATATCTTCAAATGAACAGGAAGTTATTTAGAGATAGCTCAAAATGAACAGGAAGCTATTTGAAGATATCTTCAAATGATTTAGAGATATCTCTAAATGAACAGGAAGTTATTTGAAGATATCTTCAAATGATTTAAAGATATCTTTAAATGAACAGGAAGTTATTTCGAGATATCTTTAAATGATTTAGAGCGATCTTTAAAATTCTCATTTTAAGATATCTCTAAATGACAGTCTGGCTTGCCATGCTAGCACAATCCATATGGTATCCATAGTATTTAAAGATATCTGTAAATCAATCTGAGCTATCTTTATTTCATTTTTAGATATCTCAAATTGATTTACAGATATCTTTAAATTAAATTTAGATATCTTAAAAACTGCACAATTAAAGATATCTGGAATTCAATTTGAGATATCTTGAAATGTTTTACAGATATCTCTAAATATTTCAAGATATCTTAAAATGCAATTAGAGATATCACTAAATGATCATTTGTCTTGCCATACTACTCTGCATTCGTTGTTCCAACTCCACTGTGTTACCATTGCTGGCAATGCTGAAAGTTCAGCTAGGGCACGGGTGTCAAACTCTGGGCCACAGTGCCTTCTAGCTTTGGTTCCACCTGAGTGAGCTCTCAATTATTTACTGGAGTTTAGCATGCCTGAGCTGAAATCCCATTTACATTTTTCAATACAATTAACTTTTCTGTGGTCTGCTTTTAATTATTTAGGGATAGGCAGCTAGAATATTAAATGTTGTAAAATAAGAAAATGATCTGTAAACAAATCTACAAGATCCATGTTTTTCTTTGGTAAGAAATTGCTTGATAACACAAACTTCTAAGTGAACTTCTAGGGGTTTTTCCATTGAAACCTTGCAGAAATTCAGAGTTTGCTCAAAACTGCTGTGCGAATTTGAGTCCAGCCACAGGGTAATGTTTGAGCCATTCCAGTGCCAGTTTGAAGAGTCTTCCTATAGGGATGACTGATTATACGCAGCACCAAAGTTATTCAAATAGTTACTGTATCCGTCTCAATAGCCATAGTTGTTTTATTATTATTATTATTATTATTATTATTATTATTATTATTATTATTATTATTATATTATTAGGATATTTTACATTAAGTGCAAATAATACCACTGAAATACAACATGAACAAGGAAGTTATGTTTACAATGACATATTAGTAGTGCAATAGTGCAAGGATAGTGCATTAGCTGAGGATCTAGTAACATGGTGCTGAGATCAGGGAAGTCCAGTGCATAGTGGGAGAGGTAGATCAAGAGATTTAGAAGTGAGGTCTAAATAGGTGAGTCTTGAGGAGGTGACAGAAGGCAATGAGAGAAGGACCAGTCCTGAAGTTCTCTGGTAGCTGGTTCCACCACTGAGGGGCTAGGAAAGAGGAGGAATGGGCACAGGAGGATATATGTTACTTGTTAAGCATAGTTGAGAAAGAGGCGCAGCCCCAGTACTAACCTCAACATCGTTCCACCTCCCCCTTCTCCATATTTACAGCTGCCCTTAGGTTTATATGGGTTTCTCTGATAGCCCTAAAACATACAGTTTGGGTCCCTATGTGGACAGTGCGTGGTGTGCAGGGTGAGTCATACAGTCAGGTTGTTGGCTTTGCAAAGTCGCTGGTCTTCATGTAGCTCTGCATTGTTTTGCCGCTCCCTCCGATTATGGAGATAAATTCGTCCTTTGTCCTCCTGGGGCCTGTATGTATGTAACATGTGCATACAGACCGTATAGGTCACAGGGGTCTACCTTTCCATGTCATCCATAACTAATAAACACTCAATAATATGGCCCTTGAAAAAGACTTCTACTTGAAATGTTTGTCATCAAAAGTTTAAGTTTCTTTGTAGTATTTCTACTTTTCTGCGTAACTGAGAGTGGTGGAGATGAATGCCACTGATACTTGTGTAGCACTGTTCTTTTTTTTGGATTGGGTAAAACATCCATCAACAGTCCACAGCACCTTTGACCATTGTTCAATAGTCCAATTTCTGTGTTCTTGTGCATACTTTAGCCTTTTAGTCATGTTCCCCTTTCTTAAGAGAAGTATTCTTACTGCAACACATCCTTTAAGTCCTGATTTCAAGAGTGACCTTTGTGCAGTTGATGGATGGACAACAACACCTGTGCCTTCTGTCAGTTCTGTTGTCAATTCAACACTTGTCTTCTTTCTATTCCTTAAGGATGTTATCTTCAAGTGTTGCTCATCCTTGTTAGACAGCTTTTTGGGTCTCCCAGTCCTGGGTTTGTCAATTATAGATGATGTTTCTCTGTACTTGTTGATTATGCTTCGGATACGACACCTTGAAAATCAAGTGATGCGAGTAATTTCTCTCAATGTTTTTCCTTCTTTATGTAAGTCAAGTTTGTTAAAATAGTAGAAAACACCAGTGGAGGCTTTGAGTAAATGATTGATGCTCATAATGCATCAGAGTAAAAAAATGCAACATGGCTAAGATTTTTGCACAGCAGTGTGTGTATGGGGTGCCATGTGTAAAAAAAAAAGCGTTAATATATTTTTTTCCAGATTTAACTTAAATCTTGTATTTTTTCCCCAGATTTATAAATATTGTGAAAATATATATATTTTTTTAAATGTGTACATTCAGATATAATTTATAAATATAGTTACAAGATTTAACATTTAGCTAAATATTTAACTGGCCAGCTAAATCTTATCCTTTCACCCGATTTGATTGGGTCTTGTCATGCTAATCGGGGAATATGGACATGTCAGCATTACAAGAGCCAATCAAATCGCGTGAAAGCACAAAGCGGACGGAGCTCATTTGCATACAAGCTCCTGATTTAAAATATTATAATTAATAATTAATAATTATAAATATTATAAAACTATAATGTATAGTTTTGCACATTTAGGGCTACCCTGGAAAATAATTCAAACTAGTCTCACTTTGACACAAAGGGTTGGTCAGATCAGGCCGGCTTTGGGTATAGTAAATTGTCTGCACAAGGGGATTGGGTTGACCTGATCCCGATGGGGTCGTAGTTCAGCTCGGGGTCATAACCTAAAAATAAACAAAAAAAGTCCATAAAAGGTTTACATGATGAAAAAATAATTTATTTCAGGACGTATTAGAGTAAAGCCTGTCTTCATCTGTATAGAGAAAAAAAACAAAGTGGCCAGAAGTAAATGATAAATTATTAATTTAAACCTTCTGTGTAGATCTACCTCCTTTCAAACCTATTATTCCCATCATTTGTTACGAATGTTTGTTTGTTTTATGTTGTCCTAATTAAACAAGTGATTGGTAGAAAATAGGTGGATATTTTTTAACAGATTAACAGGTGGAAAAATTCAGCAGATTTTGCCGTTTCTAACGAAAATGAAACCCCTTTCAAAATTCAGGCTCAGTGTGTCTATATAAACTGGAGTCAATTATTACACAAGTATGAAATATTTCATCAAGATCTGATCTCTTGACCAGTGTGTACCAGTCACAAGCAGATTGCCAGAGTCAAACAGATTGCCAGTGTCAAACAGGTGCAGAGTTGTTGGCTGTCATGCCAGTGTTGCTTCTGTTATTTGGTTTAATCCTGGGACATTCCAGACATCTCTCAGGGCTTATTTAAACCACAAGTAATCCCAGTTGTCTGCAGTTACAGTAACATGGTGCAGAAATGATGCTTGATCATAGCTGCCTAGACTGTATGATGAATAATAATGAATACCGTGTTTACATTTCAAGTTAGGCTGAACAGTGTACCATAACCTTCTATAAAATAAACATGCCTCACAGGGGTTGTTAGAAACTTGAATCAATTTCTGTTAAGCAAAACAGGCTCTGGGGCAAATAAGTTTTCTATTAGGCACCAATAAACACAGACCATTTAAACAGAAAATAAAAGGGTGTTATTGGAATTAGAACTGTGTGGCTTTGACAGAAATACAATGATTCTTGGTTGTAAATCTCCCTCCCGACCTATGTAGGAGCTAAGCAGTGAGAAGAGAGTTCTTTGGAGAGGCTGGTCTGACAGTTCTTTCCCAGGGTCTGGAAGAAGGTGAGACTCTGCTGCAATAACGCATTGACCCGGAAGGGAAACGACGTGGCAGCAGCAGATTGGCGAGGCAGTTGCACTCGTTCACCAAGTGGTAATGCATGACAGCATAAAAGAGGATGGAGAATCGTAATCTCTTCCTTCGCATTCGTTTACATGGAGAAACAAGAAGGACTGAGAGCGAACCAGTGAAAAAGAAAACAAAACAAAAATAACAAGTATCATGAGTGTTGTGTGTTTATTTGTCTATGTATTAATAGTCTTGTTGTACAGTAGATGGGCAACACGTTTCCGGAGCTGTCGGCAAGGGCCAACACTAAAGCCGGAACATTAGTACATCTCCTCTGCACCTGTATCCACTCAGCTACCTTGTCACAGTGGCTCACATGCTTTGACCTCCATTCTCTTTTCCTGAGAGATTGGTCAACAGCTTCAATGCTGATGCGCTGGCCGGAATTCAGCTTGACCGAATAATCAACTGAAAGGCAAACCCTTTTCACCTCTCCCCCAAGGCAAAGAGAATTGCTGAATAGTGGTAGAGGATTGGGGAGGTAACATCTGTGTTTTGCCGTGATTTTAAATAAAACACTAAAATTGAGTTTCCTCAACCGTGGGCGTCCGCAGATAGGCCTGTAATCAGAATTTACAAGAAAACAATAGTTGTACAGTGTTTTTCAGGAAATATTAGATCTGTGTTGCATTTTTTTAAAAATATGTATTCAGCTAATTATTATTAGAGTTTTAAAGCAGTTCTAAAACACAGAGTAACTATGAGGCACACAAATATAGAGAACATTTCTCAATTCCTAAAAACTGATTTCTTGTAGGAAATACGTATGCTGACTGACCCTTACTCACAAGTGCTTTTTATTGCATATAATTCATTATCTCTTAATATTTTACCAGAAGACATGCATTTTTTTGGTTTTGTTTCAAAGAATAGATGTAAAGAAATGTTTTAAAGCTATACAATTGAAAGGTCACCATATTACTTTTTTTCTGTATGCCATAGATGGCTAAAGAAAGCAGACAAATTTATATATTTTAAAGTATATTTTTTAAGTTTTTTCTAAGTTTTTTTTGCAAAAACCAATGAGGTATGCCTTTGCAAAAGTTCACAAAACAAAATTCAATGTACAGTCATCTTTTTCAGACAAACAAAATTGGTTAAGAACAAATATGTAAATAGATATTGGTCTTATTAAAATGCATTACCCTGAAATTTGACCTTTGACTTTTGACCTTTTTTGGTCTCACAATGCATATAAAATGAGCCAGTCTTAATTAATTGTAAGTAATTTACTTTACACATCTTAAAATAAATAGTTAGAAACAAATCTATCTGTGTTATTTTTAAACCTGAACTGCCTCAGTTAGTGGTACACGTAGTATAGAAGAATCATCCATTAGGCTGATGATATAATGTAGTTGAAAGCTATAGAAAAGCACACTAAGCTGATCAAAAGGATAACAAGCTGGCTTGCGCAGGATCTTTTTTTTATCGCTGACGCGAAATAACTTTGTTGTTCAGTGTGCAGACTACAGGAAGAGAAAGGCAACATGACGTTAAAGAACTCACACATTCAATCAACCAGGAACGCAAGAATTATTACTAATTAGATTAAATAATGTTACTCTGTATTTCTTGATGCTCATTAGTCTGAATTTGATAATCTCAATATGGAGGCTAGGGTTACCACTGTTCATTGCCGTTTGGGTATGAGCTGCTCTCTCAAAGCTCCACTGTGCAAAGTTTTTTTTTTTTGTAATTTGCTGCTTTGCAGGATACGATTTCTGAGCATCTATATTAAAATCAAATTGTTACAGTATTGATTTTTGTCGGATTTTAGCTTAAATCTGAGTTGTTAATGTAAATGAGGCTTAGAATAATTATAGCAATACAAAACCACGTTACCCAACTACTTTTAATTACTTTGCTCCCCCTCCCCAGAATTAATTCTATGGACGCCCATGTCCCCGACCACAATATATATAACCAAACAATACGTTTAAATACCAATTGACACAGGGTGTATTTTTGGATACACTTGCACATCAATAGGAAAGCATGTTTTATTAATTTCTGTACACTGACATGTATTTTTATTCAATGATAGTTGATAGATAATTGGATAGATTCCAAAAATACACCTTTTAACAGTTTTTTAGATTATTTTCCCACTATTTGTATAGACAAATAATTATCTGACAAAAATCTGGGTTTTTGCAAACATCAGCCTTTTTATTTATTGAGCATCAAACAGATTCTTTGTCTCCCTGGTTAGTACACCCTTGTACAGTGCCCCTCTGAATCAAGCATAGATGAGAGGTACAGTAAGGTAGCCAGTCAAAGATCCCTTCAGGATAAGCTGGCTTAGGAGCCAGTCCAGCCTGACAATACAAGAGGAGCTCTTCTTAGCAGGCTCAGCAGGAGGGCTGTTGGAATGAGGCCCATCTGTTCACAGTTAGTCTTGGTGGGATGAAGCTGCTGATGTTCCAATCCCCAGTGCCCATTAGTTTGGCTAATTTGTCTGCCGAAGCCCTGGCTAATTGTTAACATGTGATGCTGTGTGAAAGGTGAGGGCTGCCTATTTATCAGGGAAGCATGTGCACCTGTGGTGGATTAAGACAGTGGGGAGATAGATAGAGGTTACGAGATGTTCATGGTTGCTCTCCAGCTCAGTGAATGCACTCTGCTATAGCTCCAGGAAATGTTCTGCTACAGATTTTACAGGGCATCCTTATCACGCATCCTGTAAAGCAGCAATTCTCAAGCCTTGGTTGTTTTTTAAATCTAAAGCATGTGTTTGAGGTTGAAACACAATAAAAGCGGTTGCAGTTAACAAAATACTTTGACAAATCTTACCCGTTATGCACTTGTAGTATTCTTGTAGTATTCACTATATATGTCTGGGATGTGGAGTTTTGAAAGAAACTTATGATATTGTCTTAAAACATGAACACTTATTACTGTATGTGTTCCTGTCCAATAGAAATGCACTGTAGTGAGGTTTTATTTACGAATCAACAAGTATTTGTGATGAATAGTTGCAAACCTACACTGAATTTAGATTTCAATCTGGAAAAGACAGAGAAAAGAAATTTGAACACTGGCAAATAACTGGTTTGTATGCAAGGTGAAGGTGGAAGACAGGTCTGTTTGTGACAGTGGAGTGTGCAAAGTGAAAGACAGGTCTATATGTAAGGTGGAGCGTGCTTGGAGGAAGACAGATCTGTATGTGAAAGTGAAGAGTGCGAGGTGGAAGACGGGTCTGCATGTGAAAGTGAAGCATATGAGGTGGAAGACAGGTCTGTATGTGAAAGGGAAGTGTGCGAGGTGGAAGACAGGTTTATATGTAAGGTGGAGTGTGTGAGGTGGAAGACAGGTCTGTATGTGAAAGTGAAGTGTGCGAGGTGGAAGACAGGTTTGTATGTAAGGTGGCGTGTGTGAGGTGGAAGACAGGTCTGTATGTGAAAGTGAAGTGTGCGAGGTGGAAGACAGGCCTGTATGTAAGGTGGCGTGTGCGAGGTGGAAGACAAGTCTGTATGTAAGGTGGCGCGTGCGAGGTGGAAGACAGGTCTGTATGTAAGGTGGCGTGTGCGAGGTGGAAGACAGGTCTGTATGTGAAAGTGAAGTGTGCGAGGTGGAAGACAGGCCTGTATGTAAGGTGGCACGTGCGAGGTGGAAGACAGGCCTGTATGTAAGGTGGCGTGTGCGAGGTAGAAGACAAGTCTGTATGTAAGGTGGCGCGTGCGAGGTGGAAGACAGGTCTGTATGTAAGGTGGCGTGTGCGAGGTGGAAGACAGGTCTGTATGTGAAAGTGAAGTGTGCGAGGTGGAAGACAGGCCTGTATGTAAGGTGGCGCGTGCGAGGTGGAAGACAGGCCTGTATGTAAGGTGGCGTGTGCGAGGTGGAAGACAGGCCTGTATGTAAGGTGGCGCGTGCGAGGTGGAAGACAGGCCTGTATGTAAGGTGGCGCGTGCGAGGTGGAAGACAGGCCTGTATGTAAGGTGACGCGTGCGAGGTGGAAGACAGGCCTGTATGTAAGGTGGAGCGTGCGAGGTGGAAGACAGGCCTGTATGTAAGGTGGCGCGTGCGAGGTGGAAGACAGGTCTGTGTGTGAAAGTGAGTGAGCTAAGGAAACCAGTGGTCTAATACATCTTCATTAAATCATCCAGCTTGAACAGTCTCCGGCCCAAGCGACTTGCCACATGCCAATCCACTGTGAAGACCTGCAGCTGCAAGGAGCAGAGCAGGAGTCTGAATAAGAAAGGAACTGGAGCATAACATCCCACAAGAGGCGTCTCAGACCATCGAGGCAGAACCCACACCTTCAGATTGGTGCAGATTCTTAACTGGGAAGAGGCCAAAAGTCATACTCTTAACTAGGGGCCTATTTAAGTGCTGTAAATGTACATATTTTTTGCAGATAGGTTATGAAATAAAATTAGGATTTCGCTGACATTACAAGATGTGCAAAACAATTGACCTTCATCCACATGTAAAGTTTATTTGGGGCATTTCTTGACACGATCCTTTTTGTTATTTTATCTCCAGTGCTGAAAACTCTATAGCAACATAATCAATATACAATGCAACACTGACCTGTTTTTTTTTTTTTTTTTTTTTTTTAATCCTACGTGCAATGCACACAGGATGGCAAAGGAATAAAAAAAAGCCTATCTACAGAATTAAGATACATAGTTTGTGATCGTTTGTAGTGTGCAATAGTTAATTGAAAATGAAATTATTATTATCTTTTTTCTCTCTTCTCTGTTATTATTATTATTTTTTTCTCTCTTCTCTGTTTGGTATGCATTGTCCCCTAAAGAGATGAATTTCGCGGTGACCCCTCAATTTCCTGATTTCCATGAAAAATAGGTAAGCCCCTTCTCAAAACACTTCTTACTTAAAATATAGAACTCCAGCAAGTGAAGTGCCGCACAAATTCTGCATTCATATATGTTCAGAGTCTGTTGCTATGCCTCATGACACTGGTTGTACTGTATTTGATCTGTATTTGTGAGATCACAGGTGCTCATGCCGGTGTCATGCGAAAAATGGTCCCCAGTGGAAAACGGTGCCCCCGGACCCCCGAAATCGCTTTAATTACATTAGAACACATTTTGAGAAGGCTAGAATTTCTAGCCTTAGGGCTTTACAACAAAAAAAATATATACTTTGACAGCTGTTTCTATGCTTTATCAACATTATTTCTCATATAAATGGTGGGCATTGTCACTTTCCTTCTTGTTTGTTTAGCAAAACACACATTTATTTTGTTTTGAAGGGATGTAAACAATATTTGTGGGATACAATTTATCACCCAACATTCACATAACAATATTATTATTATTATTATTATTTATATACATTTTGCCACAAGAAGGCTTGTTTTTCTGCATTATTATTTGATTTTGTATTACAAAATGCAAAGCACACTGTTTGATTTTGTGTTGTGTTGCTTATCTTGCAAGCTATGTTGTTCTTTAATGTATGATAAGTCCAGGGGGACCATTTTTCATAGGGGACTGTGACCGGCTGGAGAGTGGATAGAGGCCTAGAGACAGACTGCAGTTCAAAAAAATAATACTTATTATAAATAAGCACAAAATAAAAGGGCACAAGGGCCAAAACAAAGGGATTTAAACACAGATAGAAAGACACAGAACAAGACTTACAAAAATAAAGGTTTCCAGGCTGGATGATGCCTTCACTGGATGAGAAAATTAAAAAAAAAACACAAAACCAAAAACAACAAACACAAACACAAACACAAACACAAACACAAACACAAACACAAACACAAACACCAGCTTGCTTCCTCAGCTCCCTCCTCCCCCTAATGGGAAGCTGAGGCCTCCTTTTACGTCAGGTGGCTGGGTGCTGATTGATCGTTAATTACTATAATCAACCCCAGCCACCTGAACACAATAAACCCAGGCAGGTAAGGGAATTTAACCCCATAACTGCCAATTTATAAAGGGCAGAGCTCTGCTCTGCCACAGGGACCTTTTTTTTGTGTGACACTGGAGCTAAGAGACACAAATACTATCTATGTAGTGAGAAAATAGAATGCTTTCGCTCAGCATTTAATAAATAAACAGAACAGAAATGGACTAACACTACACAAAACACGGTGAGCAGATATTTTAAATACGATTATTCCTATCACAATTATTACCTCTGTCTCCAATCCCTTTCTCCACTCACCGAACACACAACCCCGGGTGAGTGAAAACATGCAGCTTTTATGCAGCTGTACCGTGACTCGATTGCTAATCAATCATTCAATTGGAGTAGCGGTACAACTGCACGTGAATTAATAAAGTGCAATTCCACGTGCTCACATATTAGATTTTACTTGCACGTGAAGTGCTGTGCAATCCTCATGCCTAAATACAAATATACATTTTTAACACTCGTGTTACAGACCCGTTTATATCCCGTGTACCAATGACTGTACACCAACATTTAACACACCACACGCAACAGTCCCTCTTGTAATTTGTCCTCCAGACTACTGGCAGCGCTGTGCAGGAAGGACCGAGACACAGAAGAATGGCTGAGTCATGCTTGGGTCAGAAGCCACAGTGGTGGTGGCCATCTTAACTTGGGGCAGAACCTCATGGTTGAGCCCCATTATTGCAATCAGCTGTGCTGCGTTCCACAATTGGCTGAGGTGGGGCAGTGCACTGATTGTAGGGGCAGGGCTCGGAACTATTTAGGCTGTGGGGTTCTGCCATTTGGTCTTGCTATCCTGGACTGAGACAGTTGTGCTGCGTGAGTTCTGTGAGTTTTGTTCTTTTGTTCTTTTCTTTTGTTTGGTTTGTTTTGTTTACACTCAGACTGAGGATTTCCAGACCGTCTGCCTGCGAGTCCAGACTTTCCCCTGAGATCCTTGGGAGCTGCAGGAATTACTTGTCCTGGGTTTTTAAGAGGGAGCCCAAGCCACCTGCTGTGGGGTGTGGATTACTGAAAACTCTGTGGCAGTGTTTATGATATGTTTGGACTATTTTGTTTTTCATTTTAAGCCTCTGCTTACCATATCTGGTAACAGAGGCAGTTTCTTTTGTGGGAATTATAAATAAAAATTCAACCACAACTACGTGTTTCCAGTGTCACATCACTTCCTCCCATAACCCACCACGCTTACCTACACTTTAACCTGCTAATTTCAAAGTAGGTGCTTTGAATGTCAGGCGCTGTAGCTGGCAAATGAAAATGTATGAAAGTGTCAATTTTAGGCATATTGCAGATATATCCAAAATATAAAATATATTAATATTATTTGTATTGATATCCATTTTTAAATATATTGTACTATAAAAATGTTATGTACATTTTATTTAGAGATAGGATAATGTAGGAATAAGGTAATAACTCCTGATGATCAAAAGCTAACAGTTTAAGAAAGTATGACTGTTACAAGATGTGTACAACACACAGTGGAGTAAAAAAAGGAGTTGAATCCATTCATGAAACAAAACTGTATTCTTTCAAATTTAAGACCCCCTCGAACATTGTTCAGAGAAGTACTGAACCTACCCTGGATATGGACTGTGTTCTGAATGAATTCATTGAGGACATGACAAGAATGTGTAATGAGCTACATAACAATGTAATGGGAAACACTGCCAGGGCCAAGGCAGTGCAAAAGTAACAGTATGACAAACACCATCACAGTGACAAAACCATGTATGTGGGTAGAACAGTTTATATTGGGTACAGCTTCAGGATCAACTATATGGGCTCAAAGCTAGAACCACAATGGGTTGGACGTTATCAAATTGTAAAGTCACTTGACAAAGGATGGTTAAAAACCTGCGGTGTGGACAGAAACTAATCAACCTCTACCATGGGTCCAACCTCAAAGTATACAATGGGGACATCAAAGAAGATAGTTCTACAAGTGATTCCACAGAAGCTACTCCACCTAAGAAGTACAAAAAAGATCTTCATCTCAAGAACCAGCCCACAAGAAGTCGAAAACATCCGAAAATAAACTGCCCCAGAACACATCAGAAGATGAGGTTGTACATAAGAACCAGCAATCTAATAGAAGGTCAATCTGGATGAAGTCCCTACAAGTCACTTTAACCCCATGACAGTTGAAATGTGCAACAGGCTAGCTAAGCAACTACAGCTAAATGCTTATACAAAACAAAGGTAGATGGCAATTGCTACTTTTAATGTATTTCATATGTCTTGACTGGGTCTGAAGAAATGCATCTGAAATGCATCTGAAAGTGCAAGATCTTGTTGTGACCCATATGGTTGCACTTGATACCCAAATTGAAGAGTGTGTGTGTGTGTGTGTGTGTGTGTGTGTGTGTGTGTGTGTGTGTGTGTACATTTATCTTCAGAATATTAGGGGAATCACTTTGATATTGTAATATGTGTGGAGTAACATTTACATCAAGCATCAGAATATCCTGATAAATACAGTTTTCATTTTAATATTGTTGACTAATTAGAATTGTAAGTGTTGATATTGTTTGTTTGCTTAACTGTTTTACTTAATTATTGTTTAAAGCACCACATTTAACATTAAGAACTTTAGTTATTTTATGAATGCAGCCCCCTGGTGTCCTAACCAAGGATTTAAAAAATCTGAGAGATGCAAAAAAGACAAGTATTTAAAATATTCATTTATTTATTTTATTTATTTTCTCCCCTATTGAAAATGTCCAGTTATATTCCCGCACTGCAGTAAGACAGCAATTGTGAGGTGTTTGTTTTGTCATGTATAGTGTTTGTAGTTGGCTATGTTAAAGGCTAGACTGCTGCACTACCTCACCACCGTATAAAGCCACTCCTTTCCCAAGATCTCTGACTGTTTAAGGGAAGTGAAGTTGGGATTTGTATAACCTAGACAGAAGACTAAACACTGCATGTATGGGATCAATTTAGACAGCTGAAGGTAACGAGATCCTCTGTTTTTTCCGCCGACAGATCACATTTCATGCAGAATTTTATGCTGTTCTAAATGAATAACTGTGACGGAAAGATGAGTTCTGGTGATGAATCTTCCTCCTGACCTGTGAGGGCGCTAAAGAACGGGAGGAAAAGTATCTGGAAGGGCTGGCCTGACAGTTCGTTTCCGGGTCAGGGAAGTGGGTCAGCCTGGAGAGAAGCGCGACTCTGTTGTAAGACCGTATTGATTTGAAAGGTAAACGAGAGGCAGCTGCAAGTAATAAGGCAGCTGCAACCGTTTACCTCGATATCATGCAGGATTACATATAGGGGCCAGGGTAACGCTGATCTTCTCCTTCGTTTGGGTTAACGTTAGGAATGAAGGACTGAGAGAGGAGCTCTCAGAGAGTATTTGTGAAGAGTGTTGTACGTGCTGTGTGTTATTTTCTGTCTGTCTGTAATTGTCTGCCTTTGTAGCACTAATAGACAGTTAACGCACATCTCCGGAGCTGTCGAAAGGAGAGCACTATCCGGAGCACCACTGCACTGAGCACCTGCACGTTTTCGATCACCCAGGACTGGTGACCGTACCGTTGTTTTTGTTCGGGACTGTGCCCTTGTTTTCATTATCCCTGTGCTTTAAACATTGTTGTGTATTGCCGGGGATTTATTATTTTTGACGGTCGCCAGACCTGGAAAAGAGCAATAAAGCACTTATTCACTGAATCGCTGTTGTCTGTTCATCACTCCTGCACCGCATCACCGCGACATCTGTTCCCCTTACCAACCACTTTGCCACAATAACTAATGAGCATTTAAACAGATTTAGCCGCCAAAATAATACTTCTGGTTCAATTGTGGTAGCAAATGCTATATAAACACAATTGTACCAAACCAGTGGAAAAATGAGTAAAAATGCAAATGCAAATTGTTTATTTCCATTCAGTCTTATGAATTGCTTGTTTAATTAGGACAACATTAAACAAACAAACATGATTGAAACTAATTATGTTAGTTATAGGTTTGAAAGGATGTATAACTGAAGTGCACAAAAAAGAAAATTTATGAAAACTTTTTTGGATATACACAAAAGGTTTAAATTCATCATTTATCATTTATTTCAGGACGCTTAATTTTTTCTCTCTACACAGATGAAGACAGGCTTTAGTCTAACACTTTAGTATCTAATATAGAAATGAATTATTTTTAATCATGTAACCAAGAGTATAGCACAGAGCAGGTGGAGTCTTTATACCAAAAGAAAAGGATTCTACAAGCATCGGTCAGTTTCATCCTATTTCCCTATTAAACTTAGAAGGCAAGATTTTCTTCAGCATTATTGCTCAGAGATTGTCAACCTACCTATTAAAGAACTGCTTCATTGACACTTTTGACAGTACAAAAAGCAGACATTCCAGGTTTCCCAGGATGTGTAGAACACATCAGCATAATCTGGCAACAAATTCAATCGGCAAAAAAGGAGAGGAAGGAGCTCCATGTGACATTCCTGGATTTGGCTAATGCATATGGTTCAGTGCCACGTGAACTTCTTTGGGCAGCATTTGATTTTTTCAGCATACCGATGACAATAACAAATTTAGTGAAAACCTACTTTGGAGATTTGCAATTTAGTTTTAGAGAGTGCTTGGCTTCTGGAATGAGACCACCAATTCGAGCATACATGGATGACAATACAACAAGGACTACAACAGTAGCCTGGACTAATCGGTTATTGGGCAAATTAACCAATAACATTTTATGGGCACGAATGCAATTCAAGCCCACTAAATCAAGGTGCATAGACAGCTACGCCTTACCAGGCAAACTGAAACTCTGGTGCTTTCAGTTTGTTTTACTGCCAAGACTGCTGTGGCCACTGACTGTGTACAAGGTTTCCTTGACAACAGTTGAGAAGCTGGAAGCTTTAATCAGTTCATACGATAGGAAACAGATGGGAGTTCCACACTGCCTCAGCAGAGTGGGACTTTATGGTAAAGGAATACTGCAGCTACCAATCTCTGCTCTAATCGAGGAGTCTAAGTCCTAAATCTGAATGTAAATGACATTAGTAGATTCACATGATAAATGCGTAAGGGAGGCAGCACCTGTGTTGAAAACTGGAAGCAAATGGACAGCAAAGAAAGCTATGGAAGATGCTAAGGTTGCCCTTCGAATCAGAGATATTATGGGGCAAGTTCAGCATGGAAAAGGAGGTTTTAGTCTCAGTTTGGTTCCTCCTACATGGCACAAGGCAACCCCGGCTAATCGGAGGAAGCTGGTAGTGAATGATATGCAAAAGCAGGAGGATCAGGTGTGTAAAGGCCATTTCCAAGGCCAAGCAAGGAGAATCGATGAGATGAGAGAGTGTGGAACAATCCAAGATCAGCTGGCAAGACCTATGGACAACGGAACAGAACAGGATCAGTTTCCTCATCAGATCAGCATATGATGTTCTCCCATCACCACAAAACTTAAACCTCTGGGTGGGTGAGGATCCCTCATGTCCTTTCTGTTCATTACCTGCAACATTAAGGCATATTTTGACAGGATGTAAGGTGGGTCTTAGCCAAGAACAGTTTACTTGGCTCCATGACCAGGTGCTGCGATGTTTGGCTTTAGCATTGGAAGACAAGAGTAATCTGACCAATAATTTGTCACCAGTTCCATCAAAGTATTACACACAAAAGACAATATTCCTCCGTCCAGGAAAGCAACCACCAAGAAAAGGTGTTAAAATCAAGCCTCGCTCAGGACAAATGGAAGCTGCTAGAGACTGGAAGATGCTGGAAGATATTGGTCAATGGCTTATTTTTCACCACTTTGCCACTACTAACCTTCGACCGGACATTGTCTTGTGGTCTGGATCAGCACGCTTTGTTCATCTGGTGGAGTTAACAGTGCCATGGGAAGATGCTGTGGATGAGGCTTATGATCGGAAGAAACTTTGGTATGCTCAACTAGCTGCTGAAGCGGAACAGCAAGGATGGAGAGTCCGAGTTTACCCAGTGGAGGTGGGTTGTTGAGGATTTGTGGCACATTCTAAAACCCGGTTTTTCAGAGATATCGGGTTCAGTGGCCAAGAGTTGCGTCGCACAGTGAAGAACTTATCTGAAGCAGCAGAAAGGAGCAGCAACTGGCTGTGGTTTAGATGGAAAAATTCTGGATGGGGATCTCAAGCACATTAGAAAGAAAGCAACGCTGATGTAAAGGTAAGTAAGCTAGGCTGAGCTGAGTGGGGGATGGAGGGGGGTGATGCTGGAACGTCAGAATCACTGTTGAGCCCTCTTGAGTTGTCGTGGGCTAGTTAACGAAACACAGAGGATGGAAGGTGCCCACTTGAAGACCCCAGAGGTGTACCCTACTATGCTCAGTCGAGACGGTTGTCATGCTGATGCGCTGGGGAGACCGCACTGGGTTGATCCCCAGAGCCAGCATCGCAGACGTTCAAATCAGCCTGAAGTTCAACATCTACTCTCATGTAATGGAAATCTTTTTTTTATGTACATCCAAAAAAATAAATAAAAAAATAAACATTTTTATGTTATCCTAAGCCAATATGACCCCATTAGGATCCTGTCAACCCCATCACCTTAAGGACCGTTCATTCACATTTTTAGAAAGCCAAAATCATATTCTGCTTATGCAGACAAGTTACTTTACCCAAAGCCAACGGAATAAGAATAAATACCAGAACAAGATCTGACCACCCCTTTGTGTCAAAGTGAGACTAGTTTGAATTATTTTCCAGGGTAGCTAAATGTTTCCAACTGTACTTTAGAAATAAAAATGTAAAAAGTAATAAATAAATAAATAAATAAATAAATAAATAAATATAAATGAATAAATGCATTGCAGACATATGTGTTTAAATAAAATCATCCAATTTATTTATTTCTATATTTCAGAAGTACTAAAGTGGGCTAAGTAATGTTTAGTTGTTAAGTCAATATTGCAACAAGCATAACATTGTAACAATTTCGGGTGGGGTTTCTCAAAGGCTGATGTGGAACGTCAGCCCAGGACCTCCCACACTGAAGCATAGCGCTGATACCGCTGTACAAAAGAGCTGGCTCCCTTGCAGGAGCTGGTATCGGGCTTATGTCTTTATATTTGATTGCGTCACCTACCAACCCTGACCCCAAACCTCGTGCACGTTACATTCTCCCCTGCCAGTCTCAAGTTCACCCTCGGACTTGCTCACCAGGCTACAGCCTTCCAAATGCACACTGGGGAACCTGCGTCAGCTTCTGACACAGCCGGCTCTTTTGTACAGTGATATCGACACTATGCTTCAGTGCAGTAGCTCCCGGGTTCGCGTTCCACTTACAAGAAACATTCCAAAATGACAAATATTCGCTAACAAGGATCAATGCTAAAACAAAATGGTACAGCAAATAGCATATAAGCATCAAAATACTGAATACTGGATTGTTAAATTGAAGACTGTCCCTGAAGAGAAATGAAAGCTAACTTACTTTAAGGAATGTGTTTTGTATGCATCCGCAACTTTAAACACTCAGTTATAAATCGTACTTAAAACTAAAAACAACTGTGTACAATTCTACTCAAATGCCATGGTTATATTTGGTGGAGGTTGGGTCATGTTATTTAAAAGCATATGTCTGCAACGTATTTATTACTACACTAACACGATGCCGAAGTTGGCTTCTTATTCGGGCAGCTTTTTAATCGCATCCCAGCTTCTTATTGGCATTTCAGCTTTTTAATCGCATCCCAGCTTCTTATTGGCATTTCAGCTTTTTAATCGCATCCCAGCTTCTTATTGGCATTTCAGCTTCTTAATCGTGTCCCAGCTTCTTATCTTCTAATAGGCACAAATGTAATTAAAACTGATTAAGTAACCGAGCCCTGGGGTATTGCATGGGTAACACTGCCTCTGGCTGCTCATTTCAAAGTTAATACAAACACAGGGGAACCCCTCTACGTCACTGTGACAGGGCGAGGAGCCCTGTAAATGTATTGTTTATTTATTTTTGGAACAAGGTCTCCCCCTCCGCTCCTGTGTTATTTTGTATTTGTTTATTATAATTTATTTATTGTATTTGACGGCGAAAGCCGTGGTTATTGTTTTTGTATTTATTTATTGTTTTTAGATATGATGGCAAAGTGTTGTGTGTTTGTGTTGGTTTGCTTTGAAACGTTTTCTGGCAGAGGCGAGGTTAGTAAAAGGTTAGTGATTAAAAAACTTGTGCAGACTTTGGCCATCTCCCAAATTAATTGTGTAATTATTGCTAATCAGGAGATTGCCACCTGTATATAAACCCACCGCTCTCTGCACTCCGGGTGGGTGTGTACAGGGGAGAGTGGGGGAGTGTGGGGAATAAAGTAAAATATCAGATTCTAGGAACAGTGACAGCAACTGCCCAGCCTGACCTAGGACTGACCTGACCTTTATTTTTGTTTAATCCTTTTATTTTTATGCTCTGTGAGCAATGCTTGTTTGTTTAAATATTTTATTTATTTTTTGATGTTAGCCTGTGTAGTTTCGATGAGGCTTGCAGCTGGGGGCTTCCAATTTCTTATCAGTTAGTACCTATTCTCTATTTAAGCCCTGATCACTTGCACCTTCACTGTCTAGTGTTTTGTTTTTGTAGCAAATGCTCAGACGCCGTTATTTCGTGCTTCAGTGCTAATCTACACTTCATTGCCTTTCACTGGAGCTCAATTCTCTGCGCAGCGCTCCCATGAAATTATCAATTATTTTTCTACCTGCTCCGGTGATTCTTCTCATCATTCAGCTTCTCTATTCGGCTGCAGGTGCTCTAGCGTTAGTCTTTCTTGCTCCATGCAGCTTCCAGCCCAGCAACAGCACTGTTCAAACCACAGCTTCATTACTCAACTTGTCTGCGTCTTTATTAGACAGACTGGCCCTCCACTAAAACTTTCAAAGCTCCTTCAACAAGACATCGCCATTTCCGTCATCAGTGTTTGCCTTGCCGTAGCGCCTCTATTTAAATCCACCACAAAGCTCTCTCAGCCCAATCTTTCTTTACTCCTTGCTTGCAATCAAGCACATGACATATACATGACTAACTGTCCTAAAACATGTAACGAATATATTCAAATCTAAAAGAATACACAATTGTTGTTCTACATTGACAAGGACTTTAATCACAATAACCAAATATATTCTACCCTGTTTCACTCAAGCCAATGGTTAAGTCCAATCATAACCTCTAGATGGCATTATAACACCACAAATTCTATACAGTCTTGTGGCAAAGTAGTTGGTAAGGGGAACAGGTGTAGCGGTGATGCGGTCCAGGAGTGATGAACAGACAACGGTAATTCAGTGAACAAGTGTTTATTTGTGCTGTTTCCAGGTTTGGCGACCGTCAAATAATAAATCCCCTGCAGTACACAACAATGTGTAAAGCGAAGGGATGGTGAATAACACAGTACAGTCTCAAACAGAAACAAACGCACGGTCACCAGTCCTGGGTGATATTCAAACGTGCAGGTGCTCTGTGCAGTGGTGCTCCGGATAGTGCTTTACGTGGCGACAGCTCCGGAGGTGTGCGTTAACTGTCTAGTGGTGAGGAAAAGACAGACAATTAAAACAAACAAAGACAACACACAACACGTATTTCACTCTGAGAGCTCCTCTCTCAGTCTTTCTCTCCGCATGTTACCCAAACGAAGGAAAAGATCAGCGTTACCCTGGCCCCTATACGTAATCCCGCATGATATCTAGGTAAATGGTTGCAGCTGCCTTATTACTTGCAGCTGCCCCTCGTTTACCTTTCAAATCAATACAGTCTTACAACAGTCTCGCTTCTTTCCAGGCTGACCCACTTCCCGGTCCCGGAAACGAACTGTCAGGCCAGCCCTTCCAGATAGTTCTCCTCTCGTTCTTTAGTGCCCTCACAGGTCGGGAGGAAGATTTATCACCAGAACTCATATTTCTGTCACAAGTCTTTAAGCTGGTTTGCTATCACTGTGAAGCTTGCACACTCCAGTTTTTCTATACATTCCTACAGTTTGTTGTCACTCCAAGGGATTCTCAGGAGTTCCCCTACTCCTCAACCTTTTGCTTATCTAGATCAACTGACATTCTCCAATTTCAACTCGTCCCCTTCAAGGACCTTGTCATGAAGCAACCTTACTCAGCTGCTTTTTGAGATGCTCAGAATCTACCATCACAATAACGTCCAGCTTCCCTGCATCAGGCATCCATTCCCACAACTTATTCCGGTTCCCAGATTAGTGTTTCCTCATCTGGTGCCGCTCCTCAAATCTGACCAGCTTCATTAAGGCACCTTATTCAACTTTCAAAGTCATCATTTCATCAACCTGAGCCGCCAGTCAGTCACGGAACCATGTCCTACAATTATCAACGTTCTAGTCAATGTCCTCCTACCCCAGATAGACAATACTCTCAAACTGTTCCCGACCAATCAATAGGTTTTGCAGGCGTCTCGGAGCAACACATTCTTCATCCTCTCGGGTTCTGCAGTGGTCTCAGATCTCTGTGTTCTTCATCTCTCCCAAAAGCAGCCCCATCTCTGGCTCCATCTAAATCTGCCTTAACACTGAAAGACCAATATCTACCGCATTCAGCAGATCCCTACTCTCTTCAGCAGACCACCGCACTCTACCAATGCTCAGCAGATCTCTGCTCTCTACAGCTGGGCCTCTGCACCCTACTGACAGCACTCCATTGTTTTCTTCCTCAGACCTCTGCTCTGTTCAGCAGATCCTGCCCTCTACTGTTAATCGCTCCTTACTACAGCAGATCTCCGGTCCCTCTTCAGATCTGCTCACTACTACGGCATGCAAAAGTTGCTCTAGTTTACTGTTTAAATCTGCAACTGCACTTCTCCAGAGCCTCCAATGCTCCAGCTTTCCTCCAATACACAGATTGTGGCAGCATTACCACAATCAAGGCTAACACTAATCCCCATCTAATCAAAATAAGGGGCACTTCCTCAGCAATCCTATTCATATCTTCGCTCATCCTTTCAAATGTTACAGCATTAATACTTGATGAGAGACGTGGTACGAGACTGGAAATCTGTCTTGATTACACCGTGTAACAATTTTTTTTTTTTTGTTCCTGGGCAGTAAGTGTTATTTCCTAATTGCTTATGCCTCAAAAGTATAGAACATGGCTCTTATTCCCCACAAACTTTGCTTTTGTGACCAGGACAGTGATATTTCAAAATATCACTATTTCCAATGGGAAAACGGGCAAATGTGTGTCTTTTCGTTCACATAACATATGAATCCCAATTAACATGTATTTATTCTAAAGTAATACAAAAATGACTACAAAAGATTTAGAAGTGAGTAGTTTTTCGAGATTTATGATTATACTGTATTTACAGTCGATCAATTCACCCATCAAGTATCAAGTCCCTTATCCCCCTTTTCAAGGTATCTCCCCAACAGGACCCCCCCCCCCAGACCCTCTGTTAATTGATTACTCTCACTCCTATCATCACTTGACTCCACCCTCTCCTCCGAGCAGGCCTCAATCCTCTCCCCCACCCTTGCCTCCACTGCAGGCCTCTCCTCCACCCTCGCCTCCAAGCAGGCCTCCCTCCTCTCCTCCACCTTTGCCGGGCAGGCCTCCCTCCTCTCCTCCACCCTCGCCAAGCAGGCCTTCCTCCTCTCCACCTTCGCCTCCAGAGCAGGCCTCGCTCCTCTCCCCCACCCTCGCCTCCACTACAGGCCTCCCTCCACCCTCGCCTCCGAGCAGGCATCCCTCCTCTCCTCCACCCTCGGCGAGCAGGCCTCCCTTCTCTACTCCACCCCCCACCCCCTCCCCTAGCCTGATCACGAACGTGGGGGAGCAGGTCCTCCTCTGCAGTGGATTCCTACATTCATTAATCCTTCTCTGATATAGTTGCTGCTTCTTCTAAAATTGCTAGTAGGCCCGGAGTGGGGGCTTCCTTTCTGCCGGGGCCATCAGAGGTTTTCCTCTAATCAGCATCAAGGGGTTTTTTCTCTCCACTGAGCAGCAGGCATACACATAGTCACATCCTTCTAAATTACTAGCCATCCTCCTGTTTGTCCCATTTGTCCTTCTGGTCTTTTGTTTGTTATGCGCTGGCATGTGCTGTCTTTTGTTCGTCTCACAGTGTGGGAGATTTCGCGAGGAACCGGTGGTCCATCCTTTGGGGGGCTAGTGACTCTCACTTCCCCGACCTCAGGGCTAGGCATCAGCCTCCCTTTACCTTCAGGGGGGTTCTCACCATGTGAGTCAGAGCGGACCCCCTGCCACACTCTGTCCTTTGGAGCTCCTGCGCTTATCTTACCTCACTCGAGGCTCTGTTCTATACTCTGCCTCAATTCAGGACGTCAATACTCTGTGCTCGAGTCCCATAGTAACCTCTATGCCTTGTCATTGTTTCAGGTCCCAGACAGCGTGAAGTCTCGGCTAATTGGAGGTCTAACAGGCGCTCCTTTACAGAAGTCTCAGACGCTGGGTACCTCTCTCTCTCTCTCCTTTCGTGTCCCGGTGTACCGGGACCATCTTCCTCCTGAGGGGTGGCTCCCCGAGTCATAACCCTTGTATGTGTTTTTGGTTGCTGGGTCCTTTGCCCCTGGATTGTGTTGGCATCGCCGCCCTCAGTCAGTGACCACTTTCTGTATCCTATCTTCGGTTGCTGGGTCCTTTGCCCCTAGGATGTGTCGTCATCGCCGCCCTCAGTCAGTGACCATCTTTCTATCCGGTTTCGGTTGCTGGGTCCTCTGCCCCTAGGATGTGTCAGCATCGCCGCCCTCAGTCAGTGACCACCTTCTAGCCTAGCTTCCAGGTACAGCTCTGCTGGTCTGCTACTAGAGTGGGCCTCTCCTGCTCTTCTATCCTAGGTCCGGTCCTTTCTAGCCGGCACTCTGTCCTACTAACTGCTGAATTCTGCCCTATCCTTACACCCCCAGCTCACGCCCCGTGAATTCTTTAATAAATGGTACACCACGCATCTTTTCAATTGCATTCTTCCCTGTCTGACATGGAATTTTCTTTCCTTTGTTATCGTTTTTTTTTCCTTAGCTTTAGAAAATACTAAAGCTTTGGAAAAACGATCAAAATAATGCGATCCTCCAGCGGATCACCTTTGAAAATAACTCCCTATATCTAATGTTAAGTCATAGCTAAAGCCATATGGCTAAGCCTATTGCATAAAGGTGTCTGTGTTATTGAAATTATTTTGGATGCATCAGTAGATGAAGGTAGCAGAAATGCTATCCTGGAAGAGAAGAAACTTAATTTGGAGATAGAAAAACTATAATCAGAAAAGAAGAAACTGTGTATGGAATTAGAAAGTCTCACAAAAAAACCCTGTAATTAAACTAATTAGACAAACTTGTATTTGTCACCTGTTAATAAGTTAAAACGTTTATATATTTTGTTGTAGTCTATATGAATGCTATTTGCAAAAATTAGTTATAACATTGTAATGTTTCTGAATGTCTAAACTGTTTAAATAAGTATATGTACTTATGGTGGGATACACCAACCCCTGTGCATATCTTGTGTGTATTTTGTATTCTTTTGTTGTATCATTGTTTAAATGTACTGTTTTGTGTTTGTTTTAGACAATGTTTTGTTGTTTTACAGCATGGATGGGGTTAAAATCCCTTATCCAGCTAAATGTGTGCTTAATGTGGCCATCAAAAAATTGCATAGCAATTGGGGAGGTGGCCACTTAGATAAAAGCAAAGCAGCCGCTCCAGGGAGGTTGATGAGAGTTGGAGTTTGGAGAAAGGAGACAGAGTGACAGTAAGAACTGAAATTATACTAATATAAAGAATTGCTACTCTTGCTGGCTTTAAACCAGAGTGTTACTTGTTAGTTTTGTGTGTCTGTTTTGACCACAGTACTGTTTTGTTTTTGTATCTGTGTTTTGTGTTCTATTTAAATCATTTAATTTATAATGAACTTGTGCATCAGTGCTTCACACTTTCCAGTCCTGTGTGTCTATATATTTGGCTATTTAACTGCACATTTTAGTAGATGAATTTATCAAGTAATATTAATGGCTATGTGGAATAATCACTTTTACGGCATTGTTCATAGAAATACTTCTCCCCAGTCAGCCGTTTGATGTATCTCCCAGCCTTCAACACAAAGGTTTCCTTGCTGCTCTGTTGCTATATCGTGGCAATAAAGACCGGGACTCAGAGTTAGCCTGGGGACAAACAGTAAATCAGTCTAACTTTTTATGCAACTGGTTAACTTTCATTAGACCAGTCTAGCAGTTTAGACTAATCTAATCCACTTTTATGCAATTGGCCCCAGGAATTTGTCCAGTTGCTCTTTGCTGGACTGGAATTGACAGCAGTATTCTAAAAGTGGTTTCACCTGTGTTTTAACCTACCTTGATTTGTACCCTATACTTTTCAATAGTTGTGCACAGTAGAGTAAACTGTACAGGTTTGAATATACAGCACTCCGTCGTGTATCCGCCCTAACCATTTATCTGCCATGATCAGGCTCTTCAGCAACTTCACCCACATGTACTGCGCTAATGCAAAATGGCTACTGGAAAGCGAAAGAAAGTTGCACTTACCATTGAAAGTTTTTTTGTATTCTGCTACTGTGTAAATTACACAACACTAATGTAAGTGTATACAACACTGCAAGCATGAAGAGGGGTCTTTGTGTAAATGTATATTGTAAATAGGCTGTATTTATTGTAATTAATTAATGAAGTACCTGACACTCGTGGGAGAGCCTGTCTGCGGTGTGTGATTACCAGGTGTGGAGTCTAATCAGCAGGTAGGTCTGTATATAAAGCGAGGCATCAGGTATAAAAAGTTTCCTTTTATTCACTTCAGGGCTGCTGCAAAACCAAAGACAACTGGGATAAAGAAGCTATGTGTTTGCATGTATTACTATCAATGTGGGGACAAAATTTGAGAAAATGTCCCCACAAAGATAGTAACTCTTGAAAAACGATGTTGTGGAGACGTCCCCACTTTGTAAAACACCTTTTTAAGAACTAAATATGCTGTTATGTGTGTTGATATGTAAATAAATCCTGTTCGTCTGCGAGGTGTATCAACTTCAAACTCTGTCTCAATCTCCTGTCACTCAGCACAGTGCCGGTGCTAAGATTTACTGGGCCTTGGTGTAAGACTGAAACAATAGAAAAATAAAAAAAGCACAGTGCAGCTCCAAAACAACCTAAAGAAAACCTTTTTAAAATAAATACATTGGCAGCAAAATTTCAATTGCTCAAAAATGTGGGTTTTTTTGTTTTTTTTTTACAACAAAACATATTCTAACATTATTTTAAGATGACTGTGAACAAGACAGTAATCAATCAAATAACAGTACAGCCAAATATTTAAATAAATCAATTATGTAACAAGATGAGTCAATTTGATGAATAACTTGATTTAGTTAATATTGAAACATATTAATAGTTTCAAATTAGTCACAAAAACATATTAATAATATGCATCAATTGGATTTCTATATGAAGGTTATCAAGTACAAAAGTTAGTATAAAAACGTTTCTATAAAAAAAAAATTCTACATCTCATGATTTCCATTACATGGGAGTAGATGTTAAAACTTCATGCTAATCTGAACTTGGCTCTCGCCAAGATAAGCACCAACTAAGACGTAGCTTTACAGTAAACTAATGTGATCCATCTGCATCTCCATCCATTTGTGTTTCTTTCCATCTGATGATGTAGATATCTTTCTGCCTAGTGTTGATGGCTGAAGTGTAATACTGGCTCCAGGGATCAGCTTATTTTGCCTCCCCAGCGCATCAGCAGCTCCGGGGATTAACCACAGTGCGGTCTCCTCAGCGCATCAGCATGACAACCATCTGGATTGAAATAAGTAGGGTACATCTCTGGGGTCTTCAATTGGGCACCTTCTGTTCTCTGTGTTTCATCGACTAGCCCATGAAACCTCAAGAGGGCTTGACAGTGATTCTAGTGTCCCAGCATCACCCCCCTCCGCCCCCCACTCAACAGCCCAGCTTACTTACCTGTACATCAGCGTTGCTTTCTTTCTATTGTACTTGAGATCCCCAGCCAGAATTGTTCTGTCTCAACCATAGTGTGTTGCTGCTCCTCTCTGCTGCTTCAGATAAGTTCTTTATTGTGCAATGCAACTCTTGACCACTGAACCTGACATCTCTGAGAAACCAGGTTGTAGAGTGTGCCACAAATGCTTGACAACCCACCTCTACTGGGTAAACCTGGACTCTCCATCCTCTCTGCTCCGCTTCAGGAGCTAGTTGAGCATACCAAAGTTTCATCCTCTCGTACACCTCATCCACAGCATCTTCCCATGGTACTGTTAACTCTACCAGATGAAAACGGCGTGCTGATCCAGACCACAAGACAATGCCTGGTCGAAAGTTAGTGGTGGCAGTCTCAGGTGGGAAAATAAGTTGTTGACCAACATCTGCCAGCATCTTCCAGTCTCTAGCAGCTTCCAGTTGTCCTGGGCGAGGCTTGATTTTCACCTTTTCTTGGTGGTTGCTCTCCTGGACGGAGAAATACTGTCTTTTGTGTGTAATGCTTTGATGGAACTGCTGGCAACTTATTGGTCATGTTAAGGCCAAACATCGCAGCACCTGGTCATGGCACCAAGTAAACCGTCCTTGGCTAAGACCCACCTAACATCCTGTTAAAATGTGCCTTAATGTTGCAGGTGATTAACACAAAGGACATGAGGGATCCTCACCTACCCAGAGGTTTAGGTTCTGTGGTGATGGGAGAATATGTTGATCTGATGAGGAAACCGATCCTGCTCTGTACCATTGTCCATAGGTCTTGCCAGCTGATCTTGAGTTGTTCCACGCTCTCCCATCTCATCCATTCTTAGCCCACAGTACAAATGCATTCAGTGTAACTCATAAGCAAAAACATTCTATGAACACACAACAAATGAATTCCTAAAAGCATGTAATTTTTTTAAATACTGAATCAGTTGGTTACATCTACCAACAGAGCAATCACATAACCTCAACAACATGTCCTGCCTCTAGATAGAAAATCTGGTAGTTCTGATTAGCATATTTGCGTTTTGATTGACAGTCCGCCAATACTACCTCTATATGTTAAACGTTGAGTCATAAAAAATGGACTCAAGGCTGGGCCCGGGTGCAGTTTCGTCCCTTGCAATTGTGTGAATATAGTCATTGTTACAGCTGTGTAAAATGGTATTTAAAACATGATTAATTTATCCGACTTTTTACATATCCGCACCTTGCTCTGGTCCCACTGCAGTCGGATACGTGACAGACTGCTGTAGAAAGTGAAATGCTAAAAGAAACTTAATACATTCATTGACAAACATTTCGGCTACAGGTCTTTTTCCATGTTTGTCCTTGATTTTTTAAAGTTTATTTTAGTATTTCTAATTGTAGCACTAGTGTGTGTTACTAGTTATGCAGGATATGTCTAAGAATTGAAAATACATATGTACGTTGAACACGTCATCTACTGTTTGGTTGTATTAGATTTTGAAAGGTTTGACAGGAATTGCCTGACCTTGTAAGATGGGCATCCACTGGAGATTTGCCTGTTACATAATAACTAACAAGTATTGCAACGATTTGTCAGGAAGACTTTTATCTTGTTTACACAGATTGATTTCACTATGTAACACAATTTTTGTTCCTGGGTAGTAAGTGTTATTTCCTAATTGCTTATGCCGCAAAAGTATAGAAAATGGCTATTATTCCCCACAAACTTTGCTTTTGTGACCAGGACAGTGATATTTCAAAATATCACTATTTCCAATGGGAATATGGGCAAATGTGTGTCTTTTCGTTCACATTAACATGTATTTATACTTAAGTAATACAAAGAGGACTACAAAAGATTTAGAAGTGAGTAGTTTTTCGAGATTTACAATTATACTGTGTTACCTACTTACCTTGGAAGCAAGAAACGGAACTGTGTTGCTAGTCGTGAGTACTGCTTGCATTCAAAACACAGTTTTGTTTTTTTTTAAGTATAGTTTTGTTGTTTATTTGAGTAGTTTTTCGAGATTTACAATTATACTGTGTTACCTACTTACCTTGGAAGCAAGAAACGGAACTGTGTTGCTAGTCGTGAGTACTGCTTGCATTCAAAACACAGTTTTTTTTTTTTTTTTTTTTTTTTTAAGTATAGTTTTGTTGCTTATTTGACATAAATAAGTGAAGTGGCATTTTTTTTTTTTTTTAATTGCCACTATGTACCCGAGCGACGGTTCAGGCCTGCAACCTAATATTTCTGTTATAGTAATGTTCAGTACACATAAGTACACGTGTGTGCACGTATGTGTGGGACCACTGTAGTGCAATTGTTTAATTAGTTTGTATAGCAACACATATTATTTGAGTAAATATATTATTTGTATTTATTTGAGTACTTTGTTTTACTTATTTTCATTTGTGTGTGGTGTGTGAGTGGATACTGGGGTTAGTATTAAATAATAATTCCTATTAAGGGGTGCATGTGTATTTAGATGTCTCTTAAATAGGTGGAGGCACCACATTAAGAAACAGCACACATATATCTCTAACAGACAAATTATAATTTAAATAAGTATTGGGAACCCAGGCCTCGCCACTTACAGTGGGTTAGGAGTTGTGTACTTAGGAGTGGGAGGGGCATTACAATTATATTATATACTGTTATATACTGTTCTTTGTCTCAGATGGAAATGACTTTACACTAACATGACCTATACTGCTTATTCCTCTTTTTTATTTAGTGTGTCCAATTATTATTTTACCCATGACGTTTTCTGAATTTGGAATCCAGCAGTTCCCCACTCAGCTCAGAACTGAAGGTTCAATGGGATTCCTCCGATCCCACGACCAAGCCAGCTTCCTCTTTCACCCAGGAAGTCAAGAGCAGATGTCAACAAGCTACCAACCTCTGGAGGACAAAGCCCAGCCCTGGAGGTGTCCACTTTTGAGCTCACTAGGTGCCGGGCTAGCAGGGTTCACTGTGGAACAATGAGAAGAAACAGTTCTTGCCAGTTTTGCCTCCCTAATCCACAGGCGCGCCAGAGCCAATGCGATGCTCCCATCGGAATCCCCAGCGAAGCCAGGCCTCCTTTGCATAGCCAGGACGCAAACCTGTCTTTTAATTATTCCTACTGAATTAATTAATTATGAAAAATACAGTATAGGAAGCTGTAAGTTTGATTTGTCCCCCTGTCAAGGTCAGAGTGGCCAGTAAGCCAAGATATTTGTAGGGTGCTGCTCTGACCTCTTATGGAGTGGACATCTGCTTGTATCAAACAGCACTCTACAATATATTCTATTTGAACTGCATACTGATATCAGCTGTAGAAACTGTACTTCCACACAGCTGTATTTAAATATTACTGTAAACAGCATAGTTTTGGAATTGGAATTTTCTTTTTAAAGGAAGAAGATGAAAGCATATTAAAATTGCTAAAGTCACTTTTTTTTCCAGTAAAGTAATTTATCAAAAACATTAAACAACCACTGGAGAAGGCATTTTTAGTATAGTATGGATTATGATGCTTGGTCCTTATAGGGTCATATTAGGGAGAATCCATTGTATTTGGCTCACAGCTTTTAAAATAAAGAAAACTTAAACCAAAAACACACAAATGAAAGCATTGTTTCTAACAATGTGAAACGTAGCTTGCAGTTCATGAAATAATTTTGTTTTAGAGAGGGTTTATTAGTGTATTCTCATTTTTCAAATCACCACTTAACATAAAAGCAGTCCTAAAGGTTTATCGCTAGCACCCAATGTTATTAATTCTAATGCGAATGGAAGCGCCTTGGTTTAGCACTCTTTTAGAAGTTCAGCCGAGACAGTATCTAATTCTATGGCTAGGTGTTGACTTGGATGAAATGTGCATTTCAGTCCGATGTTGCCAAGGGTTCATGGTGCAATGACAGGCTACATTTTTCTTACCCTGGTTAAACAAAGATGAATGCAACACGGAGCACTTGACCTCCAATACTGTCAATCCAGCACCTTTCCGAAGCACTTAGCCCCGCACAAGTTCCAACAAGAAGTGTCAGTGAGTGCCGTGGCCTCAGAGCTGCCTCTCTGAAAGTCACTGAATTTCCTAGGAAACTTGTCACATTAATTGGTTCCAGAGTAGGAGCTGCTGACATCAGTGCTGAACGGCTGCCAGCCCGTATCGCTTACCTCAGAACCCCGTCCAAAACGCCAGGGATTTGTTTATCACCAAGCAGTTTCACCAGAAGCCCATTCATTTTATTTCATTGATTCGTAAAGCAACACATTTTATTTTCTAATAGGCCATGAGATTCTAACCTGACTGCTACTGAACTGCATGCAGGCCTGCTCTCAAACTGAAGAGTCTGGTACAGGGCAGAGTACCTCTGAGATGCCAACAAAGGGAAGCATTGTTATTGGGTTAGAATAGCAGTATAATACCTGAAAGGTTGTATAATTCTTTTTTCTCAGTTCTTTTTCACTGAATTCAATGATCAAGTAACCTTAGATATTTCTCCCAATATGTAATGCTCAGTTATGTTCCCCCTCTACAGCTCAGGAGAACTGAAGGTCAGTCACCTCTTTACACCCAGGTTTTACCGGCCCCTGGAGGACAAAACCAGCCCTGCAGGTGTCTGCTGACAACTCTGCTGTGACGGGCTAGTTGAGTTAACAAGATGCAGTGAGTCCGATGGATTTTGTCCATAACAGGGAAGCTCACACAGGTGCTGAAGGTGAGACTAATAATACACTTAGTCTCACATTAGTAATGCAAAAAGCCCTTGTGGGGAACTAACTAATTGCATCTTGTTATGGTCTTTTATTTAGTTGTGATGAAAAACATGAATGATTTGTAGGGGAGATTATGATTTAAGTTTGCACTATTTATTCAACCATTAAATAATACTGGTGTGTTTTTACTAAGAGATGAATGCGTTGAGGGGTTTTTTTGTTTTGTTTTTCTGGTCTTGGAATTAGGCGTGTGGCTAGGATTCATGGGCGACCTATTTTATTTATACCTCTGTTTAATCTTAATGGCCTATGTGTGCCTCACACACAAATTGGCGCTTTGACACACACACATCCATATATATACATACAGCACACACACACACAAAACTAATTCAGGTCATTTGGAATGACTGTGTTCAGGTTTCAGAAAGGCTCTGATGGTTGGGAAATGTTTATTGTTTTGAAGATGGGGGCTTCACAGGAAAAGCAGTCTAATAACAAACAGGTGAGAATGGCTTTGTAAGGCCCATGGAATGTGACATATTTTCAAAACCAGATTTGAAAAATAAGAGAGCAGCACAGATCAAAGCCCCAGCTATTTTATTTTGAAAAGGTCAACTTTTTGCTGGCACCAAGTGTGAAAGCACAGGCCTAACTAGAGCAATGCATTTAAAAAAAGTAAAAGTATCCTGACAGCCATGTCTTACTTAAAAAAAAAAAAAGATGTTTAATTTCATTTTTTTCCTCTCTCTGTTAGGGGAAACAGTGGTTTTCCCTTGTGATGGGTCCATTAGTTCTCTCTCTGTTCACAGACAGACAGGGAGGAAAGAGAATTTATCAAAGTTGCTTCATTTCACCCGCAGAGAGACAGATAGCAAGATATTTGCCATAAATAGGTCTTAAATCTATAGCAATTTAGAATTTTTATTTTTCCCCTAACTACTTCCATATGTTACAAATGAAATGCATCTGTTCCTCACAGACCTTTGTGGCCAATGATAGCATGGATTGCTTGACCCATTTATTCATGAGCTGTGACTTGGGGAATGCCACTCCCTATTTATTTATACGCAGGTATAGATTGACTTGCTTATTGAGCTAGCAGGCACGGTGGCCAAGATGAAAAGTCTCAGCAAACCTTTGCCTTTGAATTTCTAGATTTAAGACTCGGGTATTATTACTTTATTAGACCTATGTATACTGCAGGGAACTCACTTTTAAACTAGCTAAAACATCAAGCATATTAAGCACCATTATTACCAGAACATTTGTCAGTAAAATGGTAAGTATTGCATCGATCATTCAATAAACACTTCCAATTATCAGCTAAAAATGGCTTTAAATAGGTATTACCTCAATCCATTTGTCCCGCTGTACGCCAGAGTTCACCTCCTCCACAGCCTCCACCTGTTTTCCGTCTTCGTCTAATGGGGGAGGGCAGCTATCCTGCCCCCCTGCCCGAGGCTTCCCTATAGTCAGCCTTGGTGCTGTCAGCAAACTAAATAATGGGTAGGGGTACATTGAATGGAGAAGACAAAGGCCAAAGATGTAATGTAAATATATATAATGTAGTATTTCCTGTCTAAGCTTCAATAAATATTGTTCTCTGTCAAGTTTTTCTGACTGAATTACAGTTTATGCATTTATATTTTTAACAACCAACTTTAAATGTGTTCATTTAGATCATGGAAGGTAAGGCACTGGCTGCATGCAGCCACAATGACCTGAACCCTGAATCCTGCATCCTGACTGAACACCACCTGCATGCCATCCAGTCAGAAGAACAAAAGACATTTTACAAACAGCTTGGCTCATCAGTGTTTGCTGGTTGATATAAAAAATGAAATGGAGACAATTTCTCCATATGAACCCAGACATTAGAAGTTGTAGCATAAATCTTGGCCATTGCCCCACTGTTTTCCCTGTTTTTGAAGGGAGGACAATTAAATGATAGTGCCTGTCGATGAAGACTGTACTGTTAGCGATTGGCTGATTCGGCAGTGGCAGGTACTGAACTGGTTGCTTTTGTCAGTGCAATGTATTGATTGACAGGTTTAGGTGGATAATAAAATAAGCTTGGACCAATTATGTCTTTGTTTAGTATTTGCTGGCCAATAGATTTAAACTGAGCTTTCAATACAGCATGTCAAAATGATAAAGCTGGCACTTGCGTGGATTGATTTTAAGTTTGATTCACAGTTGATGCTGTGATTAGCAATGGGATCTACCATCTGATAGAAGCTGATTAGGTGATGGTACTGAATCGTTTTCTGATTTTGATTGGGAAGCAGAGTGGGGTTAATATGATATTTGACCATGTTGTTTTTCTTAATATAAAATGGATATCATTTTGGCATACCACTTCTTTTTTAACTATGGTTTGGTCATTAAAATAATTTGCATTTATTTGGAAGGGAAACTATCATCTATTCAGGGATGCTTTTAAACAAGCTATGTCAAAAACTGGTAACAAATTCCTTCCAAGCAAACTCTCAACATCTCCATTGTAAACTGGATTACTGGGCAATTCACAAGGTTAAAGTTACCCAGCGATGCATTGATGCACTGGGAGACAGTATTGAGTAAGAAATTGAACATTTAAAAGGGGCAAGTGAATGAACTTCCTGTGTCACATATAGTGCTAGCCAGTTGCCCTTTTTCTCTGTACCTCCCAAAATAAGGAACAGCAAAGGAATAGTCTGACTAGCCTCCACCCAACAAGAACATTCCTGCACTCAACACCCGCATACCTGTGGGTTGTCAGGCCAGGGAGCACAAACGCAGTGTACATCCTCAAACTGCATTCCTGAGCCCTTCAGCAGCCACTGCTTACTCCAGGAAACCCTCCCCTCTCCCCCTGCTCTCCTCCCATCACGACCCACCTGCTACACAAACACAGCGGGCAGCTGGGGCCCATGTGAAAGAAACACGCTCTCCCGGCTCCCTGTATATAGAGGGTATTAGATGGCTTGAAATCCATTACAAGCTAGTAACAAAGCAACAAGGTGTTGTTGACTTTATAAACCCCAAAATCCTTTTTACCAGCATAATAACGCTAGCTTTTATTGTTGCAACATATGCTCTAACAAAACAAGAGGAAAACATTTTTAAAGTCCAAGAGAAACATTTCCCTTGTCTTTACAGGATGCTTTTGGTTATCTAGAGTAATTCTGGGTTCTGTTCATTCATTATTGAGTTATTATAAGTTTTCTCTCTATGTCTGTGAGGCTTGTCACGTGAGCCAAAAAAATTATGTAAGTTTGTTTAGTTTCTTATAGTTTGATCTTTGAATTTTGATTGAGTCTTTTGACGTTATGGGGGATTGTCTAGAAAGTTCCGATTGTCTAGAACGGAACAGACTTCTTCATTTCATTCAAACTTGTTTACATATGTAGAGTAATATGGGTCAGCATAGTTGAAAGGTCACATTGTCACATGGTTTGAATGGAACAAAGAAGTCTGTTTAGTCCAAGGTAGAGAGAATTAACCAGACAAGCTCAAAGTAAGTTCACAACAAGTTAAAGACAGATAGAAAGAAACATTATAATCGTTATTTGTAAAATATTATTAAATATTTTAACAAAACAACCTGTTTTATATTTAAAGAGGCAATTACTCTTTTAACAGGCTGGTGACACCATGGTTTTGACTGACACGACCACTACCACCCGCCCTAGTTGCGATAGATTTCTGTTTTCTCATCCAAATCTATGTTTACACAACACCAGTTCTCTAGAAGAGTGTTTTAACAATTAAGTTTGTATGTCTGTAAAGAGCTGTATACAAAGAGTCGAACTGAGCCATTTTCACCAGTGGTACAGCAACAACACAAACGTTCTGTCAAGGGTAGAGCATGAATGTACAAAAATCATCTTGGTTATCTTCAAATCTCATATCGTCAAATATCATGCTGTGTTTCCCACAGAACCAATATGATTATCTGCCAAGAAGAGCATATTGCCAGCTATAAATTCACATAAATATTATTTTACAGAAATTGCATTATTAAAAACGCTCTTGGGCCACAGAAATGCCTTATTGACATGCTACAAACAAAACATTTAACATCTGAAACCAGATGAATGCAAATTGTTTAAAAACAAAAATAGGCTTCTGTGCAGGTAAATCTAACCCACACTTCAGGGTTGGAATTAAGGGGGAAATAGAAAACACCTATTAAAACATGCACAAAAACTAAGGGGACATTACAGTAACATTTAGGCGGGGTTGGGGAGATCCTTTAAATTAGTATTAAGGTCAATAATAAGATTATTTGCAACCATCATTGTGCAACATGCTTACTGCCTGGAATCCTGTCTTCTGTTAGTTCTGAGCCGGGAATGATGAGGAATGACCGAAAAACTTCTTGACAGTTGAAGTGCAGATCATTTCTCAGGAGATCAATACAAACTGATAGAACACAACATGCCCAGCAGTAACCCAGTGCTATCACATGTTTTAATTCAGTTTTCTTAAAGTCTTATTGTTTGATGTATGATTCCTCAGAATTTCCCAGAAGGATTTAGAATCTTCTGTAAGCTGGTAACCAAGCCATGGTGTTAGTAGCAGCTAACTGAGGTCTAAAGAGTAATGTTCTTGGTTTGAGAGTGCCGACAATGAAACCGTAGTATAAAAGAATTTCATGAGCTGGACATTATGGACCCGATATTCTAAAGGTTTGTGCACCGCGCAGAGGGGTATGAAGGTCGCAAATGGCCGTTGTGCCGAAATTGTGCCAAGTTGCCATATTAGAAACGTCCTTTGTGCCTCACAATCCATTCTGCGCTTTGTGCAGAAATAAAATGTATGCATCACGCAATATGGGGGGAGTGGCTGACAATATGCATGATCCTGGTCTATTCGAAGGTATGCGCCAAGCACAAAACCAGGTTTGTGACACGCAGAATAAGGATTGTAAAAGGACTGCATTAACTCTGCGTACACTACCATTCCAGCACTGACTACAAACAGGCAACAATGGGAAACGTGGGCAGCATGCAGCGTGTCTGTCGACATATGGATGTGAATGATGCAAGGCACACCCAGCAACAGCAACAGGTGATACAGTGGGGATCACCCAGTCAGCGGTTTTTATGAGGTCGTCGTGGTAGGTGCAATTGACTGCACCCATATTGCTATCCGGGCACCTGTTCTGGTCATCCTGTTCTATCAGGATTCCAGTTGTATCCGGAATAGTGGGAAATTTGAATAGCTATTCCATGCCATGTAAACGGTATTCTGAATGAATCCATCCGTATTCTGGATACCAGTATTCCAAAAACGTTATACTAAATGCCCACTTAATATTGGGATACTATTGGAATACTAGCCCTTCTAGACACCTTATTCAGAATATCAGTTTTTTTTCTAGACACACGAGTTGTTGTTTTATAATCTATAATATATAAGACCACGGCTTGTGTGCCCAACAAAGCCTTTGCAAAAACTGTGCACAAATATATTAGTACTTGTATGACTCCAAACTGCTTGCCAACTATGCAATATCTATATATATAGTGATGAACTGCCTGCTGGCCACACATTTTCCTTCTTCAAATAAACACTTTTAGACAGGAAACTTTTATACCAGGAAATGCCGTAGCATGTGTTTATTATTTACATTAAAGAAAGAAAACAAAAACAAAACCTAACCCGATTTCGGGCCCTATCTAGACAAATGTTTCCCTAACTAATAACAAGGCAGGCTAGGCCTGTTCCCTCGTCACCAAAACCAAATCGTAATCCAAATACCTGTTCCAATAGTTCTTTTTCCCGTTTCACACACTATTCTCAATAACATCCAGCTCTTCAGCCAAAACACCTACCATCACCCACATGGAACAAACACACTCACATCCTTTTAAAGCTAACTAATTAATCCACTAATTACTCTATTGACTAAACCTGGAGTTGGTCATGACTCCAGTAACCTATACTGGGACTTACTGCCCCCCATGTATGGTCTCTACTAAATAAGACCTATTTACTTTAAACCAGATTTAATTATGTTAACTCTCATTTATTTATCACACCATTAGTTAGTAGTTAATCAGTTATCCCATCTTTAGTTTTAACCTCAAGCACATTATATTATTTAATTTTTTTGTTTAATTAGTTAGTTTATGTTCTCCTTTCACATTTTGCACCTTTACTTAACCAATCCTTCACTATATATCATATATATATATATATATATATATATATATATATATATATATATATATAATATTATTTATTATCCTTTATTTAACTAGGTAGTCACATTGAGATTAAAACCTCTTTTACGAGTGAGACCTAGCCAAGCAGGTAGCAGCAAGTCAATCAGACAACAAGAACAAATACACAATAAAATACAATTAAGACGCAGACAAATCACATTTAAAATAATATATCACATTTAAAACAAAATACACAAAAGTAGTCAACTATTTAAAACAATTACAACTCTCAGTCATGAAATCATGCAGTTTACTCTTAAATTGCAATAAAGATATCTGGGCCTGCAGCTTTAGTTTGGACTGGAACTCATTCCAGGACCATGGGGCATAATAAGCAAATGATCCTTTACCAGCCTCAGTACACACATTTGGGATTTTAAAATGCAAAAAAGAATGAGATCTTAGGCTATGGTTATGGTTATGGTTATAAGGTATTAATTTAAACAATTCATATAATTTACATTAAATAGCCTTATATACCAGAATCTACCAGTGCTTCAACCTGCGTAAAGCCAAAGAAGTCCAGCCTACCAAATTGTATAATATGCAATGATTTGTATTAAATCTTGTATTTGTATTGTACCTCAATGCTGCATGATATAGCGAGTCCAGTTTACCTAAAGTTGATGGTGATGCAAACCTATATACTGCATCACCATAGTCAATTTGCGGCAAAAACATACAAGCAATAAGCCTCTTTTGTTTCCATAATAACATATATAACATGTTCATATCATAGTGACTTTTATAGCATATTCCCATGGCCAACAGACGAGTGCTATATCACCCGTTGCTATATCACAGCATCAACTGTGAATCCAATTTTAAAACAGTCTGCGCAAGCACCGCATTTTTCAGTTGGACTTGCTGTAATGAAAGGTCAGTTCAAATCTATTGGACAGCAAATACTAAAAGATACAATTGCCCAAATGCATTTTATTATCCACCAAACCAGCCAATCACAGCCTGTTGTTAACTGGACTGGAGCTCAGCATCTTTCAACAATAACAAACGCGACACAGACAGCTCAGTAATATTGATCCATTCAGATATCTGGCACTCTTCACATAAACTAGAAGCAGGTCTGACAAGTAAAAAGTTTTTTTTTTTTTTCTCTCTCATTATATGTATGATCCTTTATGAACTTTTTCAAGACTAGTTTCCTAAAACTTTTCTCAGTGCAAGGGTATCTGACGAGTCATTAATCAAGGTGTTATTTTAAAGAAAATAATGAGTAAAATAATGTTCTAACAGTGATATTGTCCTCTCAATGAAGGCTTTACTGTGTAGTAGTTGACCATGACTTTCATTAGTGTCAGAGTCTTTGGCTCGGGACGCATAACTCTGGTCAACTACCACTCAGTAGAGCCATCATCGACTGGCACTATTGTGTCATTAATAGTTGAATTTGGGGAATTACATGAAGCTCTGCATCTGCTTAGTGACTGAGAGAATCACAGGGTCATCGATCTGAATGAATTATAGGATGATTCCAACATGAAATTCACCAGTTGAGTATGAAAGAGTTATTCAACACTGAGACCAGGGAAGTAAAAATGAAAAAGAGCATTTTGACACAATGTATTCATTGCTGATGGTTTGAAATATTTTTAAGAAAGAAAGCATTTATTTTTCTGAACAAACGTAAATGAATATCAAATCGAACTATGGGCATAGTATCTGATTAGATCAGGTACAGGTGCGTTTTATCATTATTTTAAAATTACATAGACAGCTGTTTTGAAAGTGCAGATGTGTATCAGTTTCATATAAAATCATAGCCCATACCATTGAAAGAGCAGAGCAGTCTAATTCATTCAGAGGAGATATAGACATAAATAAATACATATCTGTATATTTATTTCTTTATTTTGACATTTAGTTATTCGTGTATTTATTTATTTATTCATGTTTTTATTTATTTTGACATGCAGTTATTTATTCATTTATCCATTCATTTATTTATGTGTTTATTTTGACATTTCGCAATTACCCTTTTACATTTCATTTTGGCTTTTAAATGTACATTCCCCCTCCCCTTTTCTTTTTCTGCTTTGTTATTACATTTCGTTGTCAATCAAAGCTATGATATCATTTACAACATTGGCTAATAATCCATCAAGTATTGGCAGTGACCCTTGATTGAGCTGGACTGCTGGTGAATGGTGTTGAAACATAATAGCTCAGGTGTTCACTGCATTTGGGTTTTGATTAAGAATTTATGAGGAAATTCATTTCAAAATATATCTTTATTTGTGAATCTGTCAGAATTACATGTTTTGCTTTTTGATATAGATTATAGTAAAACTAACTCAATGGATGAATTTCAACTGTATTATTAGACGAGACCTTTTGATATTTATTAACCAAATTGAGTCAAACTCTGTTCCTCAAGACTACATACTTGTTTATCACTTTGCCATTTACTTCCAATCTCAGCATAATAATGTGTGCCATTTAAAATGTTTGCAGCATCAAAAGCATTAACCTCAAGAAAAAACTATAATAACTAGATAAACTTTATGTTGTTGAAAAATGCAGAAAGGTTGTGCTTCTCTGATTACCATTCAGTTATGAGATGAGTTGAAAACTGCAAAGTTCGTGAGCAGGACCGAGCACTCTGAGCAGAGCTCTTGTGATTGGGTGGCTGAAGTGGTGAGGGTGAATGACATCAAGCAAACAAGGAAATGCTATTTGATTGCCAGAGTACACAACAATGTGAACTGAGGTGTTTTTATTAAGCAATTGACTCAGCAACACAGAATACAGTTCAATGGTGGCTGGCATGCCACTCCCCCTCCCCTCTTCTCTGGGTCACTGTTGTCCTTTCGTGCACAGTGCAAGGATGCTCGTGGTGAAGGTGCTCATGGTGCAGTAGTGCTCTCTGTGTCCGTGGAATTCCTAATTACTCTGCAGCTGGCTGAATTTGCGGCAACAGCTCCGGTTTAAGTCCACGTCCTTGGCTGGAAAAACAAAGCACAAACCCGTACGACATCCCTCTCCACTCTGGCAAACTATGTTTTAACAAAAGGCCCTGTGCTCCTGGAAAAGCAATCCCTTTACACTGCCCAGATCCTCTCTGTCATCAGCAGTGCACCATTTCTTAGCCAATTGGTGGCCGCCACAGTGCTGATCACTTGGAATTCGCTGTGCAGTACCGCACTTCCGCCTCTCACCAAGATGGCTAACTTCCGGTTCTGCCCCCATCGCCCAGTTGGCTGCCCCCGCCGCGAATGCACAGTAAACCTTTCTCAGCTCCTCCTGTGGTCGGAAGAGCGATTTACAGCTTGGATCACCTCTCACCGTGTCACAGCTCTCCACAGGGAGACACCTCCTTTTTTTGACTATATACTGTACAGTGCTTTGAGATACTTCTGCACAAAAAGCATGAATAAATAAATAAATAAATAAATAACCATAACCTAACCCCCCCCACCCGCAAATCAAATTATTATTTTTTTTTTGTCAAAACGGTTTTCAAAATCAGTAGGCTCTTGCTAAACCAAACATCTCTGGAGGGAGACATGAGTTGTCCATTTTAAAAATATTAATAAAAAAAATATTTTGTAATAAATACAGTAGTAAAATCAAATGAATACCTGTGGCACACTCTCTTTTTACTTTAGCCGACCGGTAACACAAAATAAAACATGCTGCTGCATTTTACACATTATTGTACAGTATGAAAAGAGTGTAATGAAGATGCTAGTCAGGAATGCAGTTTAACACAGCAGGCTCTTTATTACACACAGTTTCTCTGGGACCGACGACAGAACCCACAACCAGGTCACCGCGCTGCCTAAATACAGTCCTGGCAGACCTGGCTGGAGACAAGGCGACAAATAATAAACATTTGAATACAGTTATTCGAATAAGGCACTGAAGATAACCAATAAAAACATAGACACGAAACAACCAATAAACGATACAACACACACACAGTCCACAGACCATGCAGCTCAGAGGGTTCTCTCCCAGCGCCTTGCCTGAACACGCCGTTACAATAGTAAAATATTATTTTTTAATTAAAACTAAATGATTTTAGCACATTTTCTTTTTTACTGTATTTACATAAAAATTTTGACAGCGTGCTTATTGAGTTTTTTTTAGATTTTCTTTTTCTGTAGTGTTTTCCTTCTGTATTTGACATGCAGATGTGCGTTTCTTTTTATTTGGGCAGATTTTTGTCAAATGAAAGTCTTGGTTGTTGGAATGTATATATATCATTTATAGAATGTCTTTAATTGCCACAAAGGTACAATTGTATGTCAAGATCAACCAATAGCTTTTGGCTTTATGAAGAACTGGGGAGGATGGAAGCCAATAGGGGGTGAGAAGAGGTGGGACTAAGGGAACAGGAGGCAAGCAGGAAAAGAGAAAAGAAAAAAGGCAAGATGTGAAAAGTTTCACTGCACTGCATGCATAGTTTAGTTTTGTGAAAACTGAAAATTTCTAGCCCTAAAGGCTGCTTGAGTAGGATAGCTGGCACAGAAATAAGACATTTATTTATATTTGCCATTTCATTTCTGTATGTATGTGTGGGTCCTCCTCTGGCGTTGGGGCCCCTGGCACTTGCCCAGCTTACCCAGGTGCTGACACCTGCCCTGCACCTGCGTCCTAATATCACAGTGGAAATCCGCTCAATGGAAATCACGCATGCGTACAGGTGGATAGTGCCAGTAATTTTCAAACTAACTATTACCTTTGAGCTGCTAAACAAAAATGAAATATTGTGAACAGGTGTTTAGCGATAATACCATTGAATACATTCAAGATCATTATTTTCTTTTACTTTAATTTGGATTTGTGAATTTCTGAGTCGTCCTCCGTATCCCTGACCCTTAGGAACCACCAGGGGTAACTCTAAGGTTGAAAACCCCTGTTCTAACTGAAGAGCTTGTTGGATTAGACTTGGTCTCTGTGACAGGCTGGCTGATTGGTTGGTGACGTCAGGCCAGAAACAGGAACTGAAGGCACACAGGCAGTACTCAGGTGCAAAGCGCACTGTGGCGCTATGTTTATTTCAACAAAAATAAATAAAATATTGAAACAGAAAAACACTGCTCACAGAGCAAAATAAAAAAGGTTGCACAAAAACAAACAGGCTGCAGGCTTTTATGCTGGTGACCATCTCCCGTTTAGCAACAAATGTATAAATGAATTAAATCGGGATATGGTCACCTTCCGCATGAGGTTTTGTTAATGATGGGTGACTCTCAGCTAGTTAAGTACTCATTAGTTGACCAGTTACGCATCCTCACAAGGTATTTAAAAACCCACAAAACAATAATAAATAAATGAAGGACAGCACCTCGCTCTTCATATATAAAAATACATAAATCCTAATAACAAAAAAACACAATATATACAGGGGAGAGGGGTAACCCGTTCTAAAATAAACAAACTATATATTTAAACAGCAGGGCTGTGCCCCGCCCCCTTTTATATGTGCAGGGCTTTTCTACCTCCCTGCTACAGTCTCCAATGACACCGCCCACTCACTTTGATTGACACGGGTGTCTTTGCAGCAACGAAATGTAAAAAGCAAAGCAGAAAAAGAAAAAGGGAGGGGAAATATAAATGCTAAAGCAGAAATGTGAAAGGCCAAAGGGAAAAGCAATTGGGAAATGTTAAATATATAAATAAATAAATACACAAATAAATAAATAGACATGTATTTATTTATTTCTATATTTATTTGTTTATTTTTCATTTTGGCATAAAATATCCTGCATCATACCACACACACATACAGTGACTCACTCTCACACACAACAAGTCATGCACCACACTGAAGCTCTCACTCATGGCTCAGTTGTTTGTGATGCCGGCTGCTTCCTGCCTACCCCCTCCCCCGGCAGTGATCGGTGACCATCATAAAACTCACGAGGGTCAGAAATGTTACATTTTCCCATCCCGCCAGGAGAAAAAGTACAAAATAATGACGTGAGCAGAAAGTTCCTGAGAACTGCTGGACTTCTAAAGAGTTTTACAACTCCTCTCAGGTGCATTTTTAATGGATTTCACAGCCTTGGAGAAACGCTTAATGGTTGGGGGGTGGGGGGGATCCTTAGAAGTAACAATGTGATGTTGAATTCAATCCAGTGTCAGGCTGCTGGAATGGAAATCAGAGAGAAAGGAATAATCGGAGCAGGTTTGCGTGATTTCAGTGTTTTGGCGGACTATACTGTAACATAAAATCATCTTTCTTTTAAAAGAGGAAAATAAATTAGGAGAGTTTGAGGCTTTTATTGCATTTTATGGGGAATTGGGTTGCTTAGGTAAGCTGTTAAATGAAGTATCTTGACTAACTTATTTAACAACTATATTTTGTAAACCGTTAGATGCTGGTGTTTCAGTATTTTCAGCAATAATGTGGGCATTGGGAGATGCCTGGAATTCCAAGTTGTCATAAATGATAACTTTGTACAGGTAGCTGGATAGGAAGCTTCAACCAATGTCACTATTGGATGGCTAAATGTCATCCAAAAAACTGTCCAAAGGCAGCACTGGATAAGTAAGCTTTATATAATGTCCCCTATGGGATATGTCATTGTCCAAAGCTGTTATTTCCATTATTGTTATAGCCTTTGTATACCATGCTTTACAAGGTGTGCATCAGTCATGAGACAAGATCTCATCTTAGCAATTGAGAAGACCGGTAGTTCCTCAAGCCAAGTTCAGGGAGACCTTGGAAACTATAATAAGATCCAAAATGCAAAACTACCTATATGGTAACAGTATCCTGGTAGCATGGTTTTAGGGAAGGGAGATTGAGTCTAAATAACCTGCTTCATAATTGCAAAACATATGACATGGTTTATTTAGATTTCCAGAAAGCTTTTGACAAAATCCCGCTTAAAAGATGAATTCTTAAACTGAACGCAGTAGGGACTCAAGGAAATGCATACACATGGATTAGGGAGTGGTTAACATGTAGAAAACAGAAAGTACTGATTAGAGGAGAAATCTCAAAATGGGGCAAGGTGATCAATGGAGTACCACAGGGATCAGTATTAGGTCCTCTGCTGTTCCTAATCTACATTAATGACTTAGATTCTGGTATAGTAAGCAAACTTATTAAATTTGCAGACAACACAAAAATAGGAGTGGCAAACACCGATGCAACAGCAAAGGTCTGTAGCATCAGTGGGGGGGTCATAATATCATTCTGTGCATGAAAGTAACAGAATTGGAATATACAGAGGGGAATCTTAAACCATTCTCTGTGTCTCCTGGGTTTCTAGTCACAGACTCCCCCACTGACAAATCATGCTTAAAAAAGAGTTGTAAACTAAATATTGGACATATGGCTTATCGTCACAATCACGGAATGACTCTTTTGGCACTACAAGCCAGACAATTCTGGGTGCCTTGACACTTAAGACGAGAACCAGTTCATCACATAAATACAGCAGACAGGCGGTGGAACAGCGGACCAATAGAGAAAAAGGGTCCACGTCGGTATGAGAACAACCAAAGAAAAACACTTCAAATGGACTCAGGCACCCCCCAAAAATAACCAAACTATCCAATCACAGGCATAGAGAGAGCCCCTACAAAAGTATGAGCACAACACACAAACAGGGCTCCTGACACGAAATCCAAGGTCCAAATACACAAACCAGTCCTTGAACTGTGGTAACTGGAGATCCAGCCTGCAACCAGCTGGGACAGAAATACCATTTTCGGATACTCTAATACGAGATAACTATTCTAGTGTTTGCCTTGGTGTGGGAGTCCGCTGCGTGAGACGTCTAAAATCCTGAAAGTACTTGTAATCAAATCTTTAACTTAGCCCCGATTGATCACTGGAGAAAGAATTGGATAAACATTTGAAGTCCTCATAAATTGAAGTATATTCTATTTATTGAGCTAGCAGTGCCGGAGTTTGCGATGGAATATCCCAGACATAACCGGACGAAGAGTGCACATATTGCTGGAGGAATTGCTGTAAATAGTTAGTGACTCTAGTTCTTTGCAAAGACATTTCTTTCATACCCTGAAGTGGAGACGAAACGCAAGGAAGGCAAACCGTAGAACCTGGACCTGCCCTTGCTAGCGGGAGAGCTGGCGAGCGCCTGTATTGTTGAAGACACGGAACAGCTGGAGGAGGCAGCGTAAATCCGGTAAGTATTCAATGTAGTGTTTTAATCCTCTTATGAACTCGAGAATAAGCAGACAAAGTAAAATTAATGTTTTGTTTTAAGTGGAATGTAAGAATAGTATTATTGCTTTTAATTCATGCCTTGAGTTAATGAACACTATAGTATTTGTTTATATGTGATTTATACAAATTGATGTGAGTTTCATAAGGCAATTATCATTCTGCGTTAGAAGCTAGAATCCAAATTTAGCTTCTTGATAATAGATAATTCTAGATAGGTTGTCTGGATGCAAAGAGCGTCTTTTTCTCTCAAGAGTGAGAATTGCCTTCTGAACCAAAACTATGTATAGGAGACTGATTTAACGATGCTTTGATTATCAAATATTAACAGAAGTAAATATTTGTGTTACTAACGATACCCCTGTTAAGACTAACCTTCATCTTAAATAGCTGTCAGGAATGCAGTTGTAACCTTAAGGGAATCTCATAGACTGTGTTGAATCGCTAATTGCTAATCAACCAGCGGGAGTGGGGGGTGTCGTTGTTTGAACCTTATTTTCTGTACTGTTTAGTTTAGTTAAGCTTAGCTTAGTTGTTGCACCTTCAATTTGTCCTTTATTTCTGTAATTTCAAATAAAACTGTTACTTTGTATTCACTGGAAATGTTGTTTAGTCTGATTCTTTTGATAAAGGTCAGGTTCTACATGATTTGAATTCAAAACAAGTGTGACGGGAGTGTAATGGTTCCAAGCTGTTGTGCGCCCTCCCGACCACTGGCGTTGCTGGAGAGCTGCCAGCAGTAACAGTGCTGGCCAGGCAGTGGCCATGTTGAGCAACATGACTCAGCATGGCCAGGCAATCAGCTGGCTATTTAAGCAACGCCCTTTCCCCTGTTCTCTCTCTGTCCTGGGGTGGTGCCAGTGTGGTGACGTGCTGTTGTGATTGAGTGCACTTTAATTATTTGCTATTGTTCCAGAACCTTGAGGTTGCTGCCTTTCCCCTTTCCCTTGTTTGTGGATTACTGGAGAAAACTGACACAAGACAACCGACTGCCCAGGACACTGAGCACACCAACCGACTGTAAGACAGGAAACCGAGCAGGGCTGTGCAGCTTGGAGGAGCATTTCCTTTGTGGATTTTTTCCCCTTTTACCTTCAATGTTTGGCACTTTGTTTGTTTGCCTTTTTGTTTGTTTTAGCCACGCGACCTTACCATTAATGGTGTTGTCAGTGGTTTCTTTTCTTTTTTTTTTTTTTTTTTAAATTCCCACGGCTATTGCAGCTGTAGTGTTAATAAAACTAAAACCCCAGTGTTGGGTGGCAACTCTATCTACGGCTTTTGTGTCATAATTTCCGGTCCTCCAACCGACTCTACCCACCACCCTCCCACAACAAGGTATTCAATTATTACAATTTAAACTAGTCCAAATACAAGTATACCTTGCACACTACAGGTCATTCAAAATTGCCAGCATTCAGAACTGGGCAGACACATGGCAAATGACATTTAATAGAGAAAAATGAATGGTACTGCACGCAGGCAATAAAAAAATGCATTATAAATACCATATGGGTGATACTGAAATTGAAAAAGGAATCCATGAAAAAGATCTAGGAGTTTATGTTGACTCAGAATTGTGTTTATCTAGACAATGTGGGGAAGCTATAAAAAAGGACAACAAAATGCTTGGATCTATAGTGGAAAGTGTTGAATTTAAATCAAGGGAAGTAATGTTAACACTTTACAATGCATTAGTAAGACCTTGTCTAGAATATTGTGTTCTGGTCAACTCGCTACAAAAAGGATAGTGCTGCTCTAGAAAGAGTGAAAAGAAGAGCGACCAGAATTATTCCGGGTTTTAAAGGTATGTCATTTGCAAACAGGCTAAAAAAATTGAAACTATTCAGTCTTGAACAAAGATGACTATGCAGCTATCTCATTCAAGCAATAAAAATTCTAAAGGTACTGACAATGTCGACCCAGGGGACTTTTTTGACCTGAAAAAAGAAACAAGGACCAGGGGTCACAAATGGAGATTAGATAAAGGGGCATTCAGAACAGAAAATAGGAGGCACTTTTTTAGAGAATTGTGGAAGTCTGGAACCAACTCCCCAGTAATGCTGTTGAAGCTGACACCCAGGGATTCTTCAAGAAGCTGCTTGATGAGATTGTGGGATCAATAAGCTACTAACTACCAAAGGAGTAAGATGGGCTGAATGGCCTCCTCTCTTATGTTCTTATGGGAAGGGAACGAATGGGGAGAATGTGTGTTGCTGTTGCAGAGCATGGATGTGACTGGTTGATGAGCCAGACAGTGGCGGGAAACGACGGGAGGTCTTAAAAACAATGTGTGGTCTAATTTGTTTCTATGGAACAAACTTTTCTCCACTTTGATAGTGGTGCGGCCAGAGTATCTCCTGGACTCGCATACAAAGGTTGCGTTCTGTTTTGTTTATAATAAGATATGGTTTTCGGTTGTTTTTAAGCTGTGGCTGTAAATTTGGGCAGTTCAGCATTGGTGTGTGTTGTGGAGAGATTCCTTTCTTTTGTTACTCGCTCTCATTTACTGAATTATTTATAAAAAAAAAATATGTTTTTGGATTATTGTTAAGCTATTACTGCCAATGTTTATTATTATGAGCTTCTGACTATTAGTAATACTTATCATGTGCAAAACATTTATATAATGCTTTTTAATGATGCTACTTTATTTCTTTTTATTACTGAACTATTTTTTATCAAATGCTGTTAAATAGTGTACTATTGTTAACTGGCTGTTAAAATACCTTAATATACTCTTGCTAAATGTAAAGGGTGTTTAGGGTTTGACAGTTCGACTTGTCTATTGTTTTCCTTTCTTTAGTTGAGCTCTTCATACTAATTGCTAAATCACTGTTTTAGGTGCCTGCTGTATTTTAAATATATCTGTGCAATAAAAGTATTGTGGATTTCTTTTAACTTGGTTTGCATTGTCTCCTTCTCACCACACCAATACTTATTCCCTGATTATTACAGAATAATTATTTGGAAGAGATTAACAATCTTCTATAATTGTTATTATTATATATAAAAAAATATATATATATATATATATATATATATATATATATATATATATATATATATATATAATAGTGACAGGATAGCCGCAAAGGGAAGACTCAGAGGGTCAAGAAAATGCAGTGAAACAAATTACTTTTATTTACAAAAACACAAAATAAAATGCATGAGGATCAAACAAAAGGTATAAACACAAAACAAAGGTTTCCAAACAAAACACCAATTTTGGATAAAGATATTAAAGAACACGAGACACCCAAACACTCACCTCAAACATTTACTCCACTCTTGAAACACTCTCCAAACCAAACCATTCCAACCATTGCATGGGGCTTCTTTAAAAAGGCCTCCAAGCTGTCATCCCCAACCTCTTCCTACTGTTGCTGCAGTTGCTGTTGTGGCTGCTGCAGCTTTCCTTTCCCCCTTCTCTTCTTGCTGAAGTATAATGATGGCTCCAGGGTTCAACTTATTTTGCGTCTCCAGCGCATCAACACACACGATGCTGGCTCCGGGGATCAACCACAGTGCGGTCTACCTAGTGCATCAGCTTGACAACCATTTGGATTGAGCTAAGTAGGGTACATCTCTGGGGTCTTCAAGTGGGCACCTTCTGTCCTCTGTGTTACGTCGACTAGCCCACGACACCTCAAGAGGGCTCAACAGTGATTCTGGCATCCCAGCATCACCCCCCTCCGTCCCCCACTCAACTCAGCCCAGCTTACTTACATTGCTTTCTTTCTATTGTGCTTGAGATCCCCATCCAGAATCTTTCTGTCTCAACCACAGCCAGTTGCTGCTCCTTTCTGCTGCTTCAGATAAGTTCTTCACTGTGCGATGCAACTCTCGGCCTCTGAACCTAACATCTCTGAGAAACCATGTTGTAGAGTGTGCCACAAATCCTTGACAACCCACCTCCACTGGGTAAACTTGGACTCTCCATCCTCGCTGTTCCGCTTCAGCAGCTAGTTGAGCATACCTTGAGCACATTTCTTCCTGTCATATGCCTCATCCACGGTATCCTCCCATGGCACTGTTAAGTCTACCAGATGAACAAGACATGCTGATTCAGACCACAAGACAATGTCTGGTCGAAGGTTAGTGGTGGCAATCTTGGTGGAAAAATAAGCCATTGACCAACATCAGCCAGCATCTTTCAGTCTCTAGCAGCTTCCAGTTGACCGGGAGAGGCTTAGTTTAAACACCTTTTCTTGGTGGTTGCTTTCTTGGACAGAGGACTATTGGGCCTGATCTTCGATCTTCGCACAATCCACTCGCTAAATTTGTGCCTCGCAAAAAAATAGTGCTTTGGAAAAAAATTAGAGATATTCCAAAACGTCACAAAGCAGTTATGAAACATTGGAATTTAACAGTTTTTTGAGCAATTCGAAAATCTATTTGTGCCTCGCAAAACCGTCTGTGCACTACCAATATAGCAACTGCACACAACAGCCAAGCGAGAATGCAGAATGATGGAGAGTCACCATTAGTAATGGCTTTACCACTAAAAGCTGCTTTCATTGGTGTTGCCACAGTATGTACTGATATAACAGCTTACGAGACCACACAATATATCGTGCACATACATACGGACCATTCAAATACACAATTGGCTCCATAGCTAGGCACAGCGTTTTCAAATTAATGAACTGATAGCGCCACTGTTTTATTGAATACAGACAGTATTGTATCACAAGGAAATACTATATGGTTTCTTTAAAGGCCAATCCGACATAGCTGTATGTTTTTGAAGTAAAATTTAAAAAAGGCTTTGGATACTGTCTTTTTTCTGAATGATTTTTTTTTATATATGTCGTGCCGTGACAAAGCCTACTGTGGCATCACACTCTCTGATTTGTAAATGTAACGAGTTCATTCACCTGCAAAGTAAACATCAATCAAGCATTTTTATATACACAGTACACAGAAATGCATTATGTTATTAATTCTACTCACCCATTTGAACATCATGATTAAGCCCAGTTTATAAGAATAATAATTAATTCTAAATACGCTCCTAAAATGTTAATTGTAGCCTACTATGATTTCTCAATAAATGAACAGTCTCTGTACAATTAGAAACACCGACATTCAAAAACTTAATTTCCATAAAAACGTTCAGAAATTACAGTTAACAGAACTGTTTGTCCCGCCTCAGCTAACTTATGATTGGACTGCTGCAGAGAAAATACAGGTCTTTGATTGGTTGATCGTATCACAGGTCTGAGTTTAGAATAGCAAGAGCGCCCTGTCGGTGTTTGGCTCGAACTGCAGCTGCCCACCCCTCGCCGGTAATGCACAGCAACCTATGGAATAGCCAAATAAAGCAATGGGCCACTAGATGGGTGTATGATGTATTTATACAATTAATTTACAGATGTGTGGCAACACACAGCAAAGATAACAGGCAGAACCCCCCTCCCCTCTTCATCCTTCTCTCAATCTTCATTTCCATACTTTCGTGGCACACGTTGGATGCCGATATGCCTGTGGAGAAGTGAAGAACATATATAACTGTATATGTAAACACACTACCACTGTCCATCATATCAATACAGTGATAAAACACATAACCTCTTGGGGTTCTGTACTATTGTACGTTTGTACTATTGTACCCAACTCCAGAGTGGACTGTTACCCTAACACTATTTGAGCCAGCAGTGCTTGGAACAGCAGTTATTGGAACTAGCTGTGCGCAGTTATTGGAACTAGCGCATTGCAATTATCGCGCAGATATTGGTATATTCAGATGAATTAGGGCTTTCGCCCAATTCAAATTTGATTGCACTATGTGCATATTGAATGTTCACCTAGAATACATTTGCATCTCATGTTTCTAATTATCGATGTATTACCATATGCTAATATGACCGTATTAAAGGAACAGAAGGAAGGCAGTGTGCTGGACAGAGGTGAGTGCATGTTTACACACGTCTGTTGGGCATGGAAATATGCTAAAAACATCACTATGACATGAATATGTTATGTATGTTATTATGGAAACAAGAAAAGAAGCTTATTGCTTGTATGTTTTTGCTGCAAATTGACTATGGTGATGCAGTATATAGGTTTGCATCACCATCAGCTTTAGATAAACTGGACTCGCTATACCATGCAGCATTGAGGTACATTACAAATACAAGACTTAATACTCATCACTGTATATTGGTAGGCTGGACTTCTTTGGCTTTACACAGGTTGAAGCACTGGTATATTCTGGTATATAAGACTATTCAATGTAAATTATATGAATATACTTATTTAAATGAATACCTTATAGCTTCCCATAGTAACCATAGCCTCAGATCTCATTCTTTTTTGCATTTTAAAATCCCAAATGTGCGTACTGAGGCTGGTAAAGGATCCTTTGCTTATCATGCCCCATAGTCCTGGAATGAGTTCCAGTCCAAACTAAAGCTGCAGACCTAGATATCTTTATTGCAATTTAAGACTAAACTACATGATTTCATGACTGAGAGTTGTAACTTTTAAATAGTTGACTACTTTTGTGTATTTTGTTTTAAATGTGATTTGCTTGTATCTTAATTGTATTTTATTGTGTATTTGTTCTTGTTGTCTGATTGACTTGCTGCTACCTGCTTGGCTAGGTCTCACTCGTAAAAGAGGTTTTAATCTCAATGTGACTACCTAGTTAAATAAAGGATAATAAATAAATTATATATACATATAATGCCTTGCAAAAGTATTCAGACCCCTGACCAAGTCTTTCATATTACCGAATTACAAATGGTACATTGAAATTTTGTTCTGTTTGATATTTTATTTTTAAACATTGAAACTCAGAATCAATTACTGTAAGGTGACATTGATTTTATGTTATGTTGTCCTTGTGCTGTGGAAACTCCCAGTTTGCACCGATGAAAGAAATTGCCCTAATGAGGACACAATTACCTTACCATTGGCCTCCACCTGTGAAGCATTAAAGTTGCTGTCACATTTTCTGGATAAAAACCCCACTGTTGAAGGATCATTGGTAAGGCTGTGAATCTGAAGGAAAATGAAGACCAAAGAGCATTCTACAGAAGTTAGAGATAAAGTAATACAAATGCATAGATTAGGGAAAGGGTACAAAATAATATCCAAGTGTTTGGATATCCCAGTGAGCACAGTTGGATCAATAATCAGGAAGTGGAAGCTGCATCACACCACCCAGGCACTGTAAAGAAAAGGCCATCCCTCAAAACTCAACACTCAAACAAGAAGGAGACTTGTGAGAGAAGCCACAGAGAGGCCAACAATCACTCTGAAGGAGCTACAGAGTTCAATGGCTGGGAGTGGAGTAATGGTGCACCAGTCAACCATATCAAGAACTCTGCATAACACTGGCCTGTATGGGAGGGTGGCAAGAAAGAAGCCGTTACTGAAAAAGCACGTCTGGAGTTTGCCAGAAAGCATGAGAGTGACCCAGCTGCGATGTGGGAAAAGGTTTTGTGGTCAGATGAGACCAAGATAGAGCTTTTTGGCCAAAACTCAAAGCGCTATGTGTGGTGCAAACCTAACACTGCCCATGCCTCCAGACACACCATCCCTACAGTGAAGTATGGTGGTGGCAGCATCACGCTGTGGGGATGCTTCTCATCAGCAGGGACTGGGCATTTTGTTACAATTGAAGGAAGAATGGATGGAGCAAAATACAGGAAAATACTGCAAGAGAATCTGCTTCAGTCTGCTAAAAAACGGAAGCTTGGGAGGAAATTTACCTTTCAGCAGGACAATGATCCCAAGCACAAGATCCAAAGCAACATTGGAGTGGCTCAAAAACAAAAAGGTGGATGTATGCATCCTGTCAAAATGTGCCTTAAATGTTACAGGTGATGAACACAAAGGACATGAGGGATCCTCACACAGCCAGAGATTTAGGTTATGTGGTGATGGGAGAACTGATTCTGCTCTATTCCATTGTCCATAGGTCTTACCAGCCAATCTTGTGTTATTCCACACTTTCCCATCTCCTCCATTCTCCTTGCTTGGCCTGGGAAACGGCCTTTACACACCTCATCCTCTCCTCCTGCTTTTGCACCTCATTGACTACCAGCTTCCTCTGTTGAGCTGGGGTTGCATTGTGGGAGGAGCTGAACTGAGACGAAAACCTCCTCTTCCATGCAGAACTTGCCCCATAATATCTCCAATATTAGGGCAGCCTTAGCATCTTCCACAGCTTTCTTTGCCGCCCATTTTCTTCCAGTTTTCAACATAGTTACGCATTTGTCCTGTGAATCTACTAATGTCATTTCCAGTTGGACTTTGGCACACTTAAACTCCTTGGTTAGAGCAGAGACTGGTAGCTGCAGTATTCCTTTACCATAAAGTCCCACTCTGCTGAGGCAGTGTGGAACTCCCAACCATTTCCTGACATATGAACTGATTAAAGCTTCCAGCTTCTAAACTGTTGTCAAGGAAACCTCGTACATAGTCAGTGGCCACAGCAGTCTTGGGAGTAGACCAAACTGAAAACACCAGAGTTTCAGTTTGCCTGGTAAAGTGCTGCTGTCTATGCCCTTCAAACGTTCCACTGCTTGTTGTCTAACTTCTCCCACACGAACTGTGTCCTTTATATCCCCGTTTTACAATCTCCCTAGACTTTTCACTGGCTTCTTGGACACTGTTGGTATTGCCTCACCATTAATGTAGAACCTTTTATCTGCTACTTTACCTTTAATTATAGAGATGCTCCTTGACTTAGTGGGCTTGAATTGCATTTGTGCCCATTCAATTTTATTGGTTAATTTGCCCAATAACTGGTTAGAGCTGGCTACTGTTGTAATCATTGTTGTCATGTCATCCATGTATGCTCGAATTGGTGATAGTCGCATTCCAGAAGCACAAAATGATAATACAAATTATAGGGTACGGGCGGGCACTCCATCACTATATATATATATATATATATATATATATATATATATATATATATATATATATATATATATATATATATATATATATAGTGAGCTAGGTTGGCCGAGACAAATATAAGGACAGACCGACTCCACCACATATTACTGACTGTTTCGTTCTACTGCCAAAATAAATTTCAAAACAAACAAAAATAAGTGTTAAAGAAAACAAAAGTGTAGCCCACTCTTCGGGGCCATATCTATACTTCTTCAGATCTATCTAATATTTGAGGCTGGCTAATCCATCTCGCAAATAAAACAAAAACAAAATGTTCACAAAATAAACTGTTTTGCTGATCCACTTTTCTTGGAATCACCACTGGTGAATTCTTATTCAATTGTTTATGCTTGCTTAGTTGTTTTGTATTCCCAGGATTAACTTCTGTTTCCCTCCATAGGTTTCCCCGGTACGTATTATATATTGGCTATTACAGGTGAGTGAAAAGATTGCCAGTTATTTTCATTTTCCAGCCCTCATTTATTTCTCAAAGGGTTCATGTGCCACCTGTTGGCCAATATTATTTAAACACCATGTCCATGTTAATAAAGTAATTTTAAAAACACATTTGACTTGTGTCTTTGATTAAACCTTGTTTTGCACATCACACAGGGTAAAGACAACAACGTCTTTTTAAAGTGCTGTTTTTGTGGTCTTGCAAAACAGCTCTTTTCAATTCACACGCACACACATTAATTACTCCATGCTTTAAAATCTTCGGGTTCCAGTGTACTGAGGTCAGAGCTGCCTGCAGCTTTTGAATCTGCACTTAAAATAACATGTTTTCTCAACCATAAAACATGTAAGATGCACAGTTAAATCAGGAGCTTGAAACCTTCGTCACACAGACACTTGCCCTGTTGCCACACTGTAGTAGACTACGTAACTTTTTTTCTTAATCTCAAAACACACACTTTAAGATTTAGTAAGAGAGAGTTCAATTGTATCCTATGCGGAGTCCATGTCACGGGGTGATGTAATGCCTAGCAATGGGCCAATGCCATTCTTGGAGAGGGGAAAAAAAAAAGCCAGCAACTACTGTCACATGTTTCCGTACTCAGAGAAACGTTTCCCATATAAAACCGACAGAAATGGCCTATGATTACATGGAAACCTTTGATGTTACAGCTAAAAAGAGGTATGCTCTTGTTTGATCAACCTCTCTGCTTTTTGCTACTGTACATTTTATTGTTTGCAGGCAAAGCTGCCTTCTCCCTGGTTCTGTTACCTCTGGTGGGATCATGTAAAAGCTAAGGCCTTTGTTTTTTACGGCGTTGTTGTGGCAGTACACAAGACAAGAAAATTTTGGCATTTTTTTGGCTGCATGATAACACTTTCTATACTGACTGTATGGGAATGTGGTATTGTTTATCCCCTCTGTCACTGTTGCTAAGCACATGACCATGAAAGTTCCCTGCTGTTCCATATCTTCTACCTGCACAGTGTCCAACTCGGCTATTTTCCAAACTGCTCCGCTTCGCTTTCCCCTTCATTTTCAGATGCTGGATTGCAACACACCACGGATATTTGTAATCCAGCAAAATCTTAATGACACAGCTCCAAGCACAGCTCACACGCCAATACACTTGTTCTTTTGTTTCTCTGTATTATACCACGATTACCAACCACCCCGTCTAGAGAAACACTCCCCTTGAATTTTCCCACTGTAGCAGGTCAGCTTGCTCAAGGAATTACGGGGCATGTAGTCTTTACTCACTGCTGCCATTATACACAGTGACACTGTTTTATTTAGTTTTTTTTTAATATAATAAAGCCATTCTCTGTTTCTATATGGATTAATACTGGATAGCGGTCTATTTGAGTGATATATATATATATATATATATCTATATATATATATATATATATATATATATATATATATATATATATATATATAGTCAGTTTTGCAGTTGTGCCTCTTTGCTTTGGGCTGGGCAAGGCTGCCCCAATGGTTTCTCTGAAAAACTTCTTGGAAATATCTCCACTTCAAATGGCCTGAGCCAAGTTGATAATGAGAGCACTTTTGATAACTTGGTGTTTTTCACATTTCCAATATGTTTTTGTTTTAGATGGATGGCTACATTTCAGATATTGTCTTTGCACTGATTTTTGCTATCCAACGAAGGCATACTTTTGCTGTTGGTTAGAGGGTTTGAATATTTTTTTAGATTTATTTTGTTTTTTGGTGTATGGCATAGGCTTGGATTTTGTATACTAAAATCAGAGACTTGCAGGACTATGTGCCTTCTACTTGAGGTCCTTATTGGAGAATTGGGAAGATACAGAGGGTCATAACCTTTACCTCCAACCACTCAGTCTGACAGTGTTAGTGGAGCTGATCTGAAATGAACACCACACTGAATGTTATCTAGGGAAACCCTTATGGAAAAAAACATATGTATTTAATATACAGTAGAAAAGTATGATCCTTATATTTTTCATATATAGTAATTGGCCACTTTTTAAATATTTTAAAATATTTGAGTCTGTAATCCATATATTTATTTTATATGTTGAAAATACATAGTGCACCACATATTTTCATTAGTCTGTAATTCATATAAAATAAATATATTGATTACAGACTGAAATATATTTTAAATATATTCCCATATATTTTAAATATTTAAAAGGGGGCAATTTATATATATGAAAAGTATAAGGATCATACTTTTCTACCATATATTAAAAATATTTGTTTGTTCCATAAAGGAACATGTTGCCACATAAGCAGGTTTCATGCTTCATTGAAGAACCTTTTGCTCTGAACCTGTTCCTCTGAAAAGTGAATGATTTAGCCCTAGCTTTATGTGACCTTAACCAATAAACAAACAAACTAATGGAACAGTGAATTACAAGCTAATCATTTTCAACAGTGGTTTCTGGTGACATTATAAACTACAAGAGTGGAGTGATTCAAACCCCATTAGGTATTTTTTAAATATATATAGAATGGTTTTCTTAAAATAAATACTTTTCTTCAATTCCTGTCTCGAGTTTTTTATTGTGTTTTTGTAAATGATTGTAAATGATACTGGCTCCTATGTGGGAATTAAAAAAAAAATGTTCTCAGTTTAAAACACAAGTTTGGGGGTGTGAACACGATATTACAGTCAGGCTCCAGTGTTCATCATGATATTAGAGTCAATCTCCAGTGTTCACCATGATATTAGATTCAGTCTCCAGTGTTCATTGTGATATTGGAGTCAGTCTCCAGTGTTCATCGTGATATTAGAATCAGTCTCCAGTGTTCATTGTGATAATAGTCTGTCTCCAGTGTTCATCATGACATTAGCAGCAGTCTTTGATGTTCATCATGATATTAGAGTCAGACTCCAGTGTTCATCATGATATTAGAGTCAGACTCCAGTGTTCACATGACATTATCAGCAGTTTTTGATTTTCATTATGATATTAGAGTCAGTCTCCAGTGTTCATCACGATATTAGAGTCAGACTCCAGTGTTCGTCATGATATTAGAGTCATCCTCCAGTGTTCTTCATGATATTAGAGTCAGTCTCCAGTGTTCATCACAATATTAGAGTCAGACTCCAGTGTTCGTCATGATATTAGAGTCATCCTCCAGTGTTCTTCATGATATTAGAGTCAGTCTCCAGTGTTCATCATGACATTAGCAACAGTCTTTGATGTTCATTATGATATTAGAGTCATTCTCCAATGTTCATCACGATATTAGAGTCTGACTCCAGTGTTCGTCATGATATTAGCAGCAGTCTTTGAGATTTTCATCACAATATTAGTCAGACTCCAGTGTTCATCATGACATTAGCACCAATCTTTGATTTTCATTTTGATATTAGAGTCTACATCCAGTGTTCATCATGATATTAGAGTCAATCTCCAGTGTTCATCATGACATTATCAACTGTCTTTGATGTTCATCATGTCTTTGGTGGTTAAGCACCAATTTAATTTTGTTTTCAGTTGTGTTTTCAGGTTGTATTTTAACAGCCTCAAAACCAGGAACACTAATTATAAAGTTGTTTTATGAAGTCTCAGTTAACAACTAAAGAGCAAACCCAGCAGCCTGCCAATGGTGCCCAAGTACATAATAGCCTCTATTATCAGAAACTCTTCGGAGGGTTTCAAATGTTGACATGTTTGGGTCAGTGTGACCCTCACAGAGTCGCTGTAAATCTGTGGGAGCACAAAGAGAGCTGCGTGTCTGGGAGACAGCAGTAATCCATCCACCTGTCTTCACATGCCTACACCTGCCTGACACATCAACAGCTCCCCCTGCCCCCTCCCCCTGCAGATACTGCAGTCAAGCAAGACTGTCACAAACGTGTCCTTCTCTGTCAACTAGTAGGCAATGAAAATGATTCCATTCACAATAATCAGTTGAAAAATATCACAATATATCAATCAGTGTATTGACAGCAATGCAAGAGGAGATTTGATTCACTAGATGGCTCTTCAACATAAAATATATTTTATTTAACATCATGTAATAAAATAAATTAAAAAATTATTTTTTAAAAAGTCTATCAGAATGTTTTATTTTTGTCTGTGTTGCGTTAAGTATATGGAAAACTAAAAACCGGTACTTAATTCAATATTTTATTCAACAGTTTATTAACCAAAATGAGTTAATTCTATAGGGCAATGCAAAACTTTTGGCCATAGCTGTATGTGATGAAACAGAATCTGTACATATCACAAGAGCTAGCCTTGAATTCAACTAAATTTAACACAAATGGAACTGACTGTCCCATTTACACGTAAAGGGTAAAGTATATGCCATGATATAGCAAGTCAGAATCGGTATACCCTGTGATAAACCAGCCCTATAATGGCTTTACACTTTAAATCTCACACACAGCTCGGCCTCCATGGGCCTGTCTATCATGTTGATGAAAGTGACACAGACTTGCGCTTTCAAAATAGCAGTCTATATCCTTAACCATAAAACAGACTCATACCTGGTTATATGCAAATACTGTGTCAGTACATTGATTCGATATTCATCTGTTAAAAAATAATCTTGTCTATATTTAAAATATTGTGTAGTTTCTGCTGTTTACAGGCACTAACTCAAATTGCATTCTGTGTCAAAATTGACTTGTTTAAAGGGTTGTTGAATTCAGTTTTTGCATAACTGGTAGAACAAAAATGTTATCGATACACTGTTGTAATTGCTATGTCTTCAGTTGTCCATTGTATTTATAAGCATGTTCATTAAAACCATGTTCTACTAGACATTGGGGTTTTGCAGTTTATTACCCCTAGTGGTCATTTCTAAACATGCTTCTTAAATCCAGCTTTTAGAAGTGGTTGAGAAAAGATATTTTTGCTGGAATAGTTGCTAAGCATGGTGAACAATGAGCTAAGCAAAAACAACAACAGAGGATTATAGAGAACTCTTACAATAAGGATATTAAAGAATAAAATAGGAACATTTATATGATATAAGCAAACTTCACTAGCCTGGTCTATTAGGACACTTGGGTTTCGTGTGTGTGTGTGTGTGTGTGTGTGTGTGTGTGTGTGTGTGTGTGTGTGTGTGTGTGTATGTATGGTGTATATAAAAATAAAATTATAAAATGCAGTTTAGCTTCAGCAAGCCAGAGCTTTAGACATTCTATATAGTCTAATAAATCCAATACATCTGAAACATAATTTTGAAAAACGCATAGTTATGTTCTAGTTGCCAGTGAGACATTCTGCTTAAAATCGTAATGGTGTAGCTGACAGAGGGGAGGGGAGGGGGAAAGGACAAGGAAGACAAATAGGTTTTAAAACAACTGAAAAATTCCTCAAATAAACAGTCCAGGTGAGAAATTCAAAGTCACTGTCGCCCCCCTCCCCACATTCACAAACTTATTGCAGTTAAAACAGAACGTGCCACATTGTTACAGTAAGCTTCCTCAGCCTATTCCTTGGGGGCAGCTCTGTTTGCTGGAAAAAATGACAAAAATGAACATTTTAGCCAATTGATAATCTCGTTCATAATAACAGTACATACACATGGAATTCTGTATGCAACCGATTATAGTATAATTACAACGCAATTATGAACACAGGGCACAATTCACTAAACACATTGTTTCAAGGAACATTTTATTTGTTAGCGTGCCCAATCATTTTGCTCTGTTTTTTCTGTCCAATATGACCTCACCCCAGCACTCAACATCAGCTCAGGAGAACTTAACGTTGATGGGCGTCCCCAAATCCCCAAAACCTTTATACCCAGGAGCTTACCAGCAGAAGTTGTTGAGCTACAAAGGCTAGTGCTGCAGATATCCGCTGTGATCTCACTGGGCTGCCGATTTAGCCTCCCAAGCTATATTGCCCTGAATGTATTGCTCACCATGCACACCACATGGCTGTGCCTTTACCGGGGGGGGGGGAATGGTGGTTCACTTCATCCAGCAGTCCTGCACACCCTTCCAGTGATCTATCAAACAACTTGCAGAAGAAACCAGGAAAAGCAATAAAATCAGGAAGGAATTCTGTTTATGGGTCCACGAGGGGTAACAACTGCTTTTGGCTTTAAGCAAAAAGACTGTAAATAAAAACGAGTCACACAGTGCGTCTGTGTAATTGCTATGAGATGCTCTCTGGCAAACAAAGCAGCGCCACTGCACGCAATCTGCTGTGAGGGGCAGTCGAGAGCCAAGGAGGGGGGCTCTCTGCTGGGAATCACCCCTCCTTCCCACTTCTCTGCTTGGAAACAACCCCCCTTCTCTCCCCTCAAAACAGCCATTTTAATTTCCATTACTCCTTCCTTACTCTTGGCAGCTTGTATTCAGCCAGGTCAGCTCTTATGATTTAAAGTAGCCTTTGTATTAGAAAATACAACAGTTTACAAAAGCATGTATCGCTAAATTTTTATTTGCTTGGTTTTGGTGCTCTGACTCATCTTTCAGGGGACTTGGGCCTGCCATGAAATATGGATTGACATCTCTGCCAGCGTTGAGAGATAGGCAGGGAAGGGAGGCACACCAAAAAGCACATAAATGACTGGATAACCCTATGTGGCAGGAAATGGCGTTGCGGTGACGTCAGGCCAGAAGGCAGAACAACAACAAACCAGGTAAGTACTGAAGTGAAAAGACGTGTGGTGCGCCGTTTTATTTAGAACAAAAAATAAATAAAATATTTAAACAAAACAAAAAGACACTGCTCACAGAGCCCAAATAAAAAGGTTTAACAAAAAAAATCATGAACACAAAAATACAAATATAGGTCAGGCTGGGCGATGGCCTTCACTGTTCCTATACCGACCGCGCTACACCTCGGCATCGACCTTGGTGCCGATTGACTCGGCAGCGACCTCTCGGCACTGACTGTGCTCTTTTCAACGCTGATCCCAGTACCGATTGATTCAGCACCGGGGAATAGCTTTGAGGCCGTCTACAGCCCGGCACCGACCACTCTACATGTCAGCATTGACCTTGGTGCCGATCGACTCGGCACCGACCGCGTACGTCTCGACTCCGACCTCGGCACCGACAGTGCTCGCCTCGACATCGATCCCAGCACCGACTGATTTGGTACTGGTGAATCTTTTTAAAAAAAGTATCTGCAGGCTGCCCATTGAGCACAGCAGTTAAAACAAAACAAAACCCAGGGGCATCCCAGCATCTGCACCCTCAGCCTTCAGAACAGCAGAGTCTCTGCTTTTGACTGCAGGAGCCCAAGAAGTGGGCCTAGGCTCATTAACCAAAATCGGGGACATGGTCACGGTGTTGGTGCAAAGTTCCGCCTTCACCAAGGGGTGAGGGACCCAACCTGCCCGTCAACGCCTCGCAAGACAATGGACGCGATGCTGAAAAAAGCATGCGCGTTGGCAGCGCTGTCCATGCGAGCAGCGAACCCATGGCCAGAACCAGTTGACGTAGAGGCTGCAGGACAGAGCCAAAGAGCCAGACACAGGGAAGCTCCAGGCAGTGGCTAAGGCGATGACTGACCTAATAGGGGAGTTAGGTCAGGCATCAGGGAGGTCGCTGGTGGTGATGGTGGCCACTTGCCAGCATTTGTGGCTGATGCAAGCCAAGGTCGTAGAGACCGAGAAGGTGGCGCTGCTGGATGCCCCCATTGCACCTGTGCAGACTTTCGGGATGACCATTGATGTGAGCTTTGAGAGGTCCCACAAGGCCACGGAGGTCGCCTCAAAGTTCTCGCACCTTCCAGAAGAACTCCAGGGTGCTATCGAGACACAGATACGCTCTACAATTCCGCATAGGTCCGCCACCCTTCAAGGGTGTGCTCCTCATCACCGTCGAACCAGCGAGGACGATACTCCTTCAACAGGAGATCGCCAATCTTCGAAGGAAGAACGCTGTACGCTTGGTAAGTCCAAGCGATGCCCTCTGACTTTTACTCCAGGTACTTCCTGGTGCCCAAAAGGGACGGAGGTTTCAGACCAGTTATGGACCTCACAGTCTTCAACTTGTTCCTCAAACAGAGGAAGTTCAACATGTTGACAGCACAGCATATCCTCCAGTCCGTCCAATCGGGCGACTGATTCACATCAATCGACCTGCAAGATGCTTATGTCCCGATCCGTCCCGTGCACAGAAAATATCTGCGCTTCGCCTTTCAAGGCATTGCATACAAATTCTGTGTGCTGCCATTTGGCCTCTCGCTGGCACCCCGTGCATTTTCAAAGTGCATGGATGCAGCACTGGCTCCACTCAGGCTGCGGGGTATTCGGATCCTGAACTATCTGGATGATTGGTTGGTTTGGGCTCAGTCAAAAGCATGCGCAGAGGTGCACACAAAACAGGTCATAGATCATGTGGCAAAGTTAGGGCTCTCAATACATCAACAGAAGAACAAACCGTCTCAGTCCACAGTGATCCTGGCAGACGCCTCCAGTCTGGGCTGGGGAGCTGTCTGGAACGGGAGAGGAATAAGAGATCAGTGGAAGGGACATTGGCACCACACATATAAATGCGCAAGAGCTGAAAGCAGTGAGCCTGGCATTATTACATTTTCACCAGCAATTAGCGCACAAACATGTGCTGGTCCGGACGGACAATACCACAGTGGTAGCCTACATAAATCACCAAGGCGGCCTGCGCTCATCAGGCCTTCACCACGCTGTGTACAGACTCCTGTCCTGGATGCACAGAAACTTGCGTTTCATCAGAGCAGTTCACCTCCCAGTGTAGACAACAAGGCAACAGACCTCCTGTCCAGAAGAGCTGCAGTGGAGTGGAGGCTGCATCCTCAAGTGGTGAAACAGATTTGGGAGAGGTTTCGACCGGCAAGAGTCGACCTCTTTGCCACAGCCAAGTCCACTCATTGCCCAATATGGTTCTCCATGGAGAGAGACGGGGGCCCCCTGGGAGTAGACGCGCTAGCTCACCGCTGGCCACAGGGACTATTGTATGCATTCCCTCTGCTACCATTATTACCCCTGACACTAGAGAGGATCAGGGTGGAGAGAGCACAGGTTTTGCTAGTTGCACCCAAATGGCCGAGACGCCCCTGGTTTGCTCTCCTCTCTGACATGTTGTCGGATCAGCTGTAGCAGCTCCCGCAGTGCAAGGACCTCTTGAGCCAAGCAGAGGGGTTATTATGGCACCTGAACCCAGCAGCTCCAACTCTAGGTCTGGCCGTTGAACGGAGCCATCTATTCAGGCGAGGTTTGCCAGATGCAGTCGTAGAAACATTACAGTCTGCTAGGGCGCCAAGCACTAGAGCCCAATACTCATATAAATGGAAAGTTTTCCAAGACTTGTGCCTTGCCGAAGGTCACGATCCAGTGACCTGCCCGATTGAGACGATATTAACCTTCTTACAACACTTGTTTGATGCAGGAAAATTAGCGTCCACTTTGAAGGTATACCTGGCAGCAATATCAGTGTGCCACGACAAAATTGACTTGGTGTCCCCTGGGGCACATTTCCTGTCAGTGCAATTTCTTAAAGGGGCTTAGCAGCTTCATCCTGCCATGAAAAGTATGGTCCCCAAGTGGGATCTAGAACTGCTACTGCATGCCCTTATGGATCCCCCATTTGAGCCCATGGCATCAGCAGAACTGTGCCCTGTTTCATTAAAAGTGACATTTTTAATAGCCATTATGTCTGCCAGACAAAACACATGTATGGTTTTCACTGGAAGTAACTCACGGGTAACATTAAGAACAAATCCATCCTTTTTGCCAAAGGTGGTATCCTCATTCCATATTAACCAATCAGTGGTTTTGGAAACTATTCAGACCTCCCCCGCACGATTCAGAGAAGGACCGTAGACAACACACACTATATCCAGTTCGAGCTCTGTGCTTTTATTTGGATAGGACGGTGTCCTGGAGACAGTCCAACCAGCTGTTTGTCTGCTATGGGTCCCGCTCTAGAGGTCAGGCCCTATCGAAGTAATGTCTAGCACACTGGGTGACAGATGCGATACACTTGACGTATGAACAGATGGACTCCCCATTACAGGGGGACATTACGGCCCATTCTACCTGGGACCAGGCAACTTCATGGGCTTTCCTTCATGGCTTCTCCTTAGATGAGTAATGCAATGCTGCTACATGGACAGGGAGTCCATTACTGCCTTGATGTTGCAAAACGATGGACACCCTCTCTGGGCTCTAGAGTTTTGCAGTCTACATGCCCTTAGGCGTCATGCGGGCTCTGAAAAAAAAAAAGCAGTATGTTTTCATTCACTCAGGGTTGTGTGTTCGGCGAGTGGAGAATGGGATTGGAGACGGAGGTAATAAATAATAATAATAATAATAATAATAATAATAATAATAATAATAATAATAATAATAACACTGTGTAACAAATTTTTTTTATTTTTTTTTGGTTCCTGGGTAGTAAGTGTTATTTCCTAATTGCTTATGCTTCAGAAGTATAGAAAATGGCTATTATTCCCCACAAACTTTGCTTTTGTGACCAGGACAGTGATATTTTGAAATTTACCTATTTTCCAGAACATTCCAGATAGATTCAGTGCTGAGTAAACTTGGAGTAACTTCTAGAACGTTCTAGAACTTTCCAGTAATATAAATAGTAGTATAAATACAGGGGCCTTAAGCCCACCAGTTCAGTTTAGTTCCAGCTGCCTAATTGGATACATATCTGCATTTTTCTGAGATGGCATCAAGAGGCTGCAATGGTGGCATTCCTGATGGGTCTCCAAGGCGGTTTTACCAAGTTTCCATGCTATCTTTGCCTTTGGGACAGCAGGGACACCAAGGCTCACTACCACAGGCGGGACTGGCCACAGCGGACCGAGTTCTCTGTGGGGAGGAACAACGTCAAGTGGGAGCCACTGGTGGACCCCCGGAAGGTGCTGATGCCACCACTGCACATCAAATTGGGCCTTATGAAACAATTTGTCAGAGCTCTAGATAAGGAGTCGGCAGCCTTCAAGTACCTTCAAGACTTCTTCCCTAAGCTGTCCTAGGCAAAGGTCAAAGCCGGTGTCTTTGTCGGACCACAGATAAAGAAGATCCTGGAGTGCAATGAATTCCCCAAGAAGCTTACTAGTAAGGAGAAAGCAGCTTGGAACAGCTTTGTCGCAATGGTTCGGGGCTTCCTGGGCAATCACAAGGCCGAAAACTATGTGGAGCTGGTTGAGACTCTGGTGAAAAACTATGGCACAATGGGCTGTAGGATGTCCCTCAAAGTCCATATTCTTGATGCTCATCTTGATAAATTCAAGGAGAACATGGGAGCCTACTCGGAGGAGCAAGGCGAGTGCTTCCACCAGGATATACTGGACTTTGAACACCGCTACCATGGACAGTATAACGAGAACATGATGGGAGACTACATTTGGGGGATGATTCGTGAAAGTGATTTACAGTATAATCGTAAATCCCGAAAAACTACTCACTTCTAAATCTTTTGTAGTCATTTTTGTATTACTTTAGTATAAATACATGTTAATTTGGATTCATATGTTGTTTTTTTTCTGACTTTATGTGAAGGAAAAGACCGTTTTCTCATTGGAAATAGGTAAATTTCAAAATATCACTGTCCTGGTCACAAAAGCAAAGTCTGTGGGGAATAATAGCCATTTTCTATACTTTTGAGGCATAAACAATTAGGAAATGACACGTACTACCCAGGAACAAAAATTGTGTTACATAGTGGAATAATAATAATAATAATAATAATAATAATAAGAAGAAGAAGAAGAAGAAGAAGAAGAAGAAGAAGAAGAAGAAGAAGAAGAAGAAGAAGAAGAAGAAGAAGAAAAATAAGTTAAAAAAAATCAGTTCAAATCAGGCCAAAACAAACAGAGGAATAAACCACTTACACGGCCTTTATTTGGACAAAGGGTTGTCTGTTTGTTTTGTTGTTGACATGACTTTTTAGACCACATGTTCTGTTACTCATTAAATGCTGAGCGAAACCAATCGAGGCGGTCCAAGGTGGATTTCCACAACAAATAAAGGATTTCCTGGTGACCAGACTGCAGGGGGGGTCTAATAGGCAGCAACTCCATCGTCAGTTGTGACAGGTTGTCATTCTCTTTTCAGGGAACCAGGGTTATGGTAATGACCTAACGTTTTCTCCTCTCACTCTCACTCTCAATACTCTGCCTCTGTATTTATGCAGGTGACCATCTCCTGATTAGCAACAAATTAATTACTTAATTAATTCTGGAGATGGCCACCTTCTGCACGAGGCAATCATTCCTGGCAGAGGACGAGTTACTCCCTCGCCTCTGCCAGAACACGCATGCACAGGAATGCCATCAAAACAATAACAAAACATATGGTGTTCCGCCATCCTAGGTCACTGTACCACTGTACCAAGCCTACAAGTGTTATTAGATGGAATAAATCCATTGACAATGCACCAGTGCAATTCCAGGCACTAAGTCAAACTTCAACATGGTAAGAATGTGGTTAACCACAACAGTCATACTGGTTTCCCATGGTTAACCAGACCTTCCTCAGTAAATATCACTGTGGCCATGACATGTGTACAACTCACACCAGTATCCTTCGCCGTTGTGTCATCTATACCCACATAAAGAGCAGTACTGTATACTGCAGTTATGCTTTCTGTCAGTTCCTCTTTGTCAAATTTTCACAGTACATCCACGGAGAATGCGTCTCTCCATTGACAGACATGTAAAAAAGCATATAGAACCACGGAAGTACTGCAGAAAGTAACAGATTTTAATTGACTACAGATTAACAGAGCTGACCTCCACTGTAGCAATACATGAATAAAGCATGGTAGAAACTCTAGATGTTACTTTTGACGTCACACATTTTCATTTGGATGTGTGGTAAGGAAATTAGTGAAAATTATAATATTAAAACCAGTGCACTCATACAACAGTTCTTATTAATATCTCAGGAGATAGTGGGCATCCCCCATCCCCAAGCTAATTGCCTTTTTATACCCAGGTGCTAACCAGTGGATATTGGAGAGGTACCTGCCTCTGGAGGACAAAGTCAAGTCCTGCAGGTGTCCACTCTGAACCCACTGGGATGCTGAGTTAGCCTCCAGACCTGAACATATTGCTCACCCTGCACACCACATGGCCGTGCCTTTACCAGGTGAGACATCTTGGTTATCAATGGAGGGAAAAATCCCAGCTCTCCATCTGTCTGCTGTCACTCTATTAGGAATACAGTGTTCAATTCTGGAACCCTCAATACATAAAGGACATTGTGGCTTTGGACAGACTCCAAAGAAGAGCAACTAGACTAATTCCAGGACTTGAGCTATGAAGATATGTTAAGGGAATTAGCCCAGAACAATGAATTAGGGGAAACTTTTTTTAAGTCTTTGAAAAGAGTTGCCTGAGTTAACCACAGCCAACACTTTAGGCGCAGCACAGAGACCAGGACCAGAAGACAAAAGTGGACATTAAGTGGTGAATGACTTAGAACAGAGGTTTGGAGACACAGAGAGTGGTGTGTGTATGGAATGGGCTAACTAGTCGTGTTATTGGTGTGGAATCAATAGGATTCATTAAGACCCAACTTGATATTAGGAATCTGGTGAGCCGCCTCTCAATTGTAAATTTCTGTTTTTATTCCTAGAATAACAATAACTCCCAATAATTGTGAAAGGAAATATAGAATGTGCAAAGAGCAAGGACCAGTCGAAGTGTGGTTTCCTTGAAGACACAGCAGCATACGAAAGCAATTTGGCTTTGTAAGAAAATTCAGCTTTGACCTCTAAAATAAATAGTGTTGGAACAATTAACTTGCATTTGTGTAGTTAAGAACAAAATATCCTTAAGCGAACAAACACACAGAGGTATTGACTTTAAAAAAAGAAGAAAAAAAAAATCAGGACATAACATGGTTTCCTTTTAGTAATTTCATTATTATTTTAACTGGAGAGACTTCAGCTTCTGGGCTCCCAGCCCTTCCAAAGGGTACTTCAACGGTCTTATGAATATTCAGACCTGCTGCTGATCAGATGTCTGACTGACTCTGCTTCCTGCATTCCTCTGCAGAAACGTGGTCTGGAGATGCTGGATACTTCAGAGTATTATATAGGGTTACATGGTCAGTAGATTCCTTTGCAAAAAAAAAAAAACATTGATTGTAATAATATAAGCTGCACATGATCTTAACCACGATGCTTCACTAAACTCACTAAAAACTAAGTTTGAAAATATTGAAACTCTTGAACCTGTCAGTCTCCCACTGTTTGCATCATCCCAGCACTGATTTGTGGGATTGTAGTCCTGAGCAAGATTTAACCGCTTATTAAACTCAACAGAGAAATACATCCCCCAGCATACAACACCAGAAGCTAGGGATATTAAAAGGTTACGTGTGATATGGCAGTCAAAATGTCAGAGCCCCAAATGGAAACAACACTGGTCATTGTCACTGATTTTAACTCTATTGCAGTGGCAGCTGGTGGCCAAAAAAAAAAAAAAATGGGGAGGCAGAGAAAAGGCAGAGGGCTTGTGGTCCCCTTAAAAACCCAGCTGCAGTACAATCTTGTATTGTATCCTGACTGCTAAACATAAATTAAATGAAATGACCAACAAAACAATGGCATACCGTTGTGTACATATGAAACTTATCTATTTAATAAAAAGGAAGCAATTCAACCAAACTCTAATTGCAGAGCAAGGTACATTAAAATTCGAAGAAATAAACAGAAACAGTAGGCCTACTGATTATGTTTTTTTTCAGTGTATTAAAATGTAAATTAATCAATCTATCTAGCATTCGCTAGGTCCTTCTCGTCCCTTTCACTTGCCAAGGTCAACAATGTGGGAAGGCACACAGGCACATGCCACCCTTTACTGTTTTTTACACGGCTTTACTCAGAGTTCCATGCAAGCCAGCTGGAGAAATGGAAGATGATTGGCTAATAGATGTGCCATGGATGGGAATTTTAAACGTTTAAACATATAAACTCTAAAAAAGTGGTAAAACATTTAATAATATGCTAAACGTATAACCGGTCACGTGACAAATGTCACCAAATACACATTTTTTATGCATTAATTTTAGTAATTAATCATCAGTAGTCCATCATGTATCAGACTGCTCTAGTGCCACAGTAAGGGCAGATGGTATAAAAAGGAAGGGGTTTGACAATTGCCTCCAAGTAGCTTTTCTAATTAGTGCAACAGAAAGATTGACACTGGGGCAGGTTTTATTCTCGGTCGATCTGTCGCACTGTGCACGGTGCACTTCATTGGTGTGTGTTTATGGCTGTATTAGGCGTGGTATGGTATCAATTCCATGGCGGGATTAAATAATGTTAATGACAAGCCTTTTTTTCTGAGTTGGTTCTATATTTAAAATTGGATCTCTGAACAAAAGCAATCAAGTTTGGAAGTATTTTGAGGAACGGACGAGAAAACCGTGGTATGTAAATAATTATGCCAAACAAAATTGCCGTACCACAAAAATACAAGTTCAATGCTTCACAGTTTGAAATGAAAACATTCAGAATTATTGTGGATGGAGCTACTTATGGCAATAAAAAGCAAACACCCAGAACAACATTTGCTATAGATTTGGCCGAACATTAGGCGTGATCACGTTATCCCCCGAGGACAGTGCAGGGGAATCGTGAATGCAGCAGTTTTGAAATAAATGTAAGATTATCCCAATACTGTGCCCACCCATAAAACAATAACAGCGAGGCTGGAAAAACTTGAAGAAAATCATGTTGCAGCTGTTCATACAAAACTTTCAACGGGAGAAAAGGTTGCAATTAGCACACACTCATGGACCCCATTCCATGGCTTTTTTCACTTGAAATTGTTCTGTAAGCTTTTGGACCGAACAGCCATTTATGTTTAGTACGGTTTATATTTGTAAATAGGACTTGTTTGGGAGGTTTATATACACTAGTACAGTAAGTAGAGGAGAGTGGCGTTTGATTCAAGCACTCAGAAATTGTAATTGTCAAGTACTAGATCTCAAAAATCCCACAGCTACTATGAAAGGTCGCAAACTTTTAAATCTCTGAGGCAGACTTTTAATATCAGTCACAGTGCTCTTTAAAATACAAACTATTGTGCTATTTTATCCCTGGTAAGTACTTTTTTCAGAAGTGAAAGTATTTCCAACTTTTAGTCAATTGTAAGCACAACTCGCTTTCACTTTGGGTGTTCATCTCTTTTTATTTATTTTTTTAAGCCATATAATTTGGGGCTTAGAACAAAAAAAAAAAAAAAAAAGGTAACAGGTTCCTGTTTTGTTGTTGTTAAATGAACATTTAAGAAACACACCTATTCTAAAAACTATGCGAAAATTTGTTAAATATGTATATAGTATATAGTTATATCTTAACTAGCAACTTTAACTTATTAGGGTTTATTCGCCTAGAAAATACCAACAAGGCTGTCAGTATCAGAATGTAATATAAAGTGTGTGTGTGTGTACAGTGCCTATATGAAGTATTCACCCGCCTGAAATCTTGATGCATTTAAATAGGTTGTTTTTCTTTGATTTACACAACCTACTCAACACTTTCAATGTGTGAAAAAAGGAGGGGGGGGGGGGGGGAAAAAATAAATAAATTAAAAATAAGAAAAGTCTTCATTAGATAAATATTTGCCCCTTTTGCTGTGGCGCTCCTAAATAAGCTCAGGTGCAACCAATTGCCTTCAGAATTCACACAATAAGTTAAATGGAGTCAATCTGTGTGCAATAAAAGTGGTTCACATGATTTCAGATTAAATACATCTGTTACTGTAAGGTCCCACAGTTGGGTAGTGCATTCAAAGCAAAGATACTACCATGAAGACCAAGGAGCTTTCAAAATAACACACAGGATAACGTTGTGGAAAGGCACAGATCAGGGGAGGGATATAAAAAGATTTCAAAGGAATTGAATATCCCTTGGAGCACAGTCAAGTTGATCATTAAGAAGTGGGATGAATATGGCACCACCCAGAATCTGCTTAGAGCAGGCTGTCCTACCAAACTGAGCAGCTGGGTAAGAAGGGCATTGGTCAGAGAAGCCACCAAGAGGCCAATGACAACTCTGAAAGACCTACATAGTTCCATGGCTGAGATGGGAGGAACTGTCCGTGTGTCAACAATAGCTGAGGTACTCCACAAATCTGGCCTGTATGGAAGAGTGGCGAGAAGGAAACCATTCTCCAAAAAACCCATGTAAAATACTATTTTGAATTTGCAAAAGGGCATGTGGGAGACTCTGAATAGATGTGGCAAAAGATTCTGTGGACCAATGAAACGAAAATTGAACTTTGGCCTAAATGCAAAGCTTTATGTCTGGCGCAAACCCAACACAGCACATCACCCAGGTAACACCAAGCCTACTGTGAAGCATGGTGGTGGCATGGACTGGGAAGCTTGTCAGAGTAGAGGGCAAAATGGATGGAGCTAAATACAGGAAAGTCCTTGAGGAAAACTTGTTTCAGTTTACAAAAGACCTAAGACTGGGACAGAGATTTACCTTTCAGCAGGACAATGACCCCAAGCACACAGCCAAAGCAACACTGGAGTGGCTTAAAAACAAGAAAGTGAATGTCTTAGAGTAGCCCAGTCAAAGCCTGGACTTGAATCCGATTGACAATCTGTGGCAAGACTTGAAGATTGCTGTCCACCAATGATCCCCATCCAACTTGACAGAGCTTGAACAATTTTGCCAAGAAGAATGTCTGAATATTGTACAATCTAGATGTGCAAACCTGGTAGAGACTTACCCTAAAAGACTCACAGCTCTAATTGCTGCCAAAGGTGGTTCTATGAAGTATTGACTCAGGGGGGTGAATACTTATCTAACCAATACATTTCAGGTTTTTTTTTTATTTTTCATTAACTGCTATTTCACAATAAACATTCTCTTGCCTCTTCAAAGTGTTGAGTAGGTTGTGTAAATCAAAGAAAAAAAAAATCCCATTTAAATGCATCATGATTTCAGGTTGTAACACAAACTGTGAAAATGTCCAAGGGGGGTTAATACTTGCTATAGGCACTGTAGATATGGTTTAAAGCTGACATTGCAAAGAGTTTAAATATAAAAATTACCAAAAGCACATCCCTAAAATGTCCTAATCATAACAAGAGGAGACAAAAGCCCCTGCTTGATTGTTTAGATGAGAGAAATGCAGCTTTTCTTATTGTGAATTCTTACATTTTAAACAGGTTTCATCTAACCTGCTGACAAAAAACATGTTAATGGGAATTAGATTAAAATCAGAGTATTTGCACATCTTTAAAGAAGAGGCATACCTCTTGAAGAGGCATTGAAGAAGTTAAAGAGGCTTGTGTCTTTTTCAACTCCTAAAGACAGGGATAAAGATGCGAAGTTTGAATCTGTTCCAAATTGTAAAGAAGCCGAGAAGTATCCCTGTTGACCAGATAACAGTGGAGTCACAGTGAAGAGTCACAGTGATGTCACACCATGGTCACAGTAATGTCACACAGTACTGTAAAACCAGACTGCTAGGCTGTGCATCCCTGTCTCTAAGGAATAGGGCTGTCTGCCATACAATAACTGGACTGTTGAAACAGTAGATGCCTGAAAAAACAATCTGTGTTCAGCTTTTACACTACATCTGAAATACCTTTTCAAGGGTAACAATGAAGGCATCCATCTAACATACATTTGCAGAACTCCTTTAGTGTTTTGCCATTGACTGTTGAAAACTCCAGACTTGACTAAGGTAAAGCTTACTTTTGTTGTCACTGTAAAGGCTGGTTCATACTTCATGGATATCAGGACAGGCCCTGAAACTTGACCAGCTAGGGTTGAGAAAAATTCAGCAGACCTAAGATTGATGAAAAAACTTTTCTCACGCCATTTACTTACTTCCTGTGTTACAATCAACTGGGCCTCACCTGACCTCATGTAGTTTCTATGGGAAGCATAAGGCTCAGATTGGGTCCTATTACCTCTGTAATCATGGTGGTTTCTTGGTTGGGAATGTCACGTTTTACAGTAAATACAACATATTTGGGATCGTAATGGTTTTACTGTATCACAGAGCACAGCTCCTCTAGTAGTGACTACTAAAATGATGATGTCTTTACAGCCTCAGAGCTTGCTTGAGCGTTGTAGGATAGTGGAGATGACATGTTAATTGTTGATGACTGATCCCTATTGTGCTACTGGTAGATAATAAAAGACTCCTAAAGAACCTCCCAGCGCAGCTTCTCTGAGCAGCAATGATAGATAGCTGAGGTTTAGGAGTCGGATAAGTGCTGTCAGGAGCTCTCCTCAATGTATGTCACTCTTTCATAATTGTGTCCTGTCATCCACACATGAACAAGGGCGGTCCAGGAATATCATGCTGCACCGCAGCCAGGAAACTGGTGTCTCCATGTCATCCTCTTTCCACCTCTTTCAGAAAGTGCAGTGACGCCTAATGAAGGCATGGTACAGCCCCGAGCGGTTTAGCAAAGCAAATAAAAAAAACATAGCAAAGTATATTAACTTTGGTAAATGCAAAATGTACCAAGCATGATAAATCATGACCCAAAAGTGTTTTTAAGGTGGTTTTCTATAGTCACTCATTATCTTTTTCATGCATTATCCTTCATAGATACAATTTCAGAAGTTAGCATTGATACCTCGCACTACAAGTCTAATATGGTTTGATAAATTAAGAGATAACTACAGGGCTTGTTGAATGCTCTAGTTATAGATATGACATGATTATTATAGATGCTATTGTATGATATTATCACAAGAGACAGGGTCAACTGTACATATTAACTTATATAAAATGTCATTTTGTGCAGTTTGGGCAAGAGGACTACAAAGGCCAAGAAATTACTTCTGTTACAATACAATAAGGACACCCAACACACAATATAATTATGTGTTTTAAATCACAAATACAAAGATATGACTATTAATTTATTTTTTATTTTTTTTAAAACTTTAGAGCTATGCTGTATGTTCTACGCACAGGTTGGCATCTGTACACAGGAATTGCAAATCCTTAATAATTTTATCATGCATGACTAGTGTGCCGTGTCGTGTTATCAGAGGACAGCATTTGGACAGCATCAGTAAGAGTCAAGAATCTCGTTGAGTCTTTTTGGATCCAGAACCACTAGCAGATTCAGAAGGGGTAGTTGCATTATTAAAAATAAGAAAAGAGGGTTTTTTTCATTTTTTTAAAAACTCCAGCTTTAGATATTTTTCTCTTTTTGGCAAGAGCCCTTAGCAGGTGCTGACACAATTGCAGCAGATTTGGTTTTCTTCCTTTCTTTTCTTTTTTAATTAGAGGTATAAAAAGGAAAGGCAGACCAGTGGCTTTGATGGGAAACATTCCTTGCATCCTTCAAATACCTCTTCTGCTTTGGAGTAACTCTACGCCTGTTGAAAGCATTTTCATGGGAAAAGAAACAAAATCTGCAGCTCAGGGGCTGGAGACACCTGCAGCCTCTAGTAAACAGTGATTATTGATGACTGCTGGACTATATTCAACACTCTCCCTCACTCCCAGACTGAATGCAACATCTGTGTGACTGCTAAGGGGGCTCTAAATGGGGTCACCAGGACACCCCAGCACACTGCAGCCCACTCAGAGAGTCCAACTTTCTAAAACAAAAATCCATAAAAGAAATATTCTAATTTCCCATTCCTACTAATATCCATGTGAAAATCACAGTGTAAAATTGTAAATAGATTTTAAATGTAATGTAACAAAGGAAATACACAGTGAGCAGCCATTGCAAAAGGTTCCGCAAATGTTACATTCCCTAAAGAACCGCAGTGAAAAGAAACAGTTTCTGCCAATTTTCTGCCAACACCCCCCCCCCCTGGAATCCCCAATGAAGATTGGCGACACAGCCATGACACGAACATGCATGTATGACTCACCCTGCACACCTCACGGTCAGCCACTTGATTTGACCGCAATAAGAACAGTACAATTGCATTGAAATTAAACCTGTTATCAACTTTGCAGTATCTTAAAGGAGTGCTCACCAAAGCTGTAAAATCAATTTTCTGTTTTTTTTTTTTTTTTCCTTTTACAATTAATAATAATGTGTCCCAGTTCTTAACCCTTTCCTTTGCTGTTGGTCCCACGGCCTGATTCCTGCCAGACAGCTGATATGAATCCTAGCTGGAGCGCCGGAAACAATACGGAACTTGCAGCGACTTAGAATTTTATAAAAGGTTTTGAAATGCAGGCATATTTTAAGTTTAAGAACAAAAAGATCTTCAAAATCTTAACTGAAAATGTTCTGATTGCTGAGAAGAGGCAAGATGCAGGATGTAGGAAGTTTCATGGTCATCAGCACCTTGACTTAAAAGCATTGGATGTTATGGAACTAGAAAACTATTATAGTCAGAACACAAATACTAGGTTTAGTATCTTGATATCTTACTCGGTAGCATCTAGTTGCTTCCAGGCTGAGCAGAGGCTGCGATAAATCTTTGAAAACTTCCTCATAGGGAGATGAAATGCTGTTTACCCTAAACAATGCACAATGCAGCCCAGATGTGCAGCGGGTTCACTGTAAGGGAATCCAGGCTGTACTTTAGCTTAAGGATAAAAGGCACTTGGCTGGAGCAATTTCACTTAGGAGGCTCACAAGTGGATCAAACAGAGAGATACGGTGTTACGGGCAAATGTCCATCCATTGTAAAGGTATCTGACATTAGAAAAAAAACAAGAAAAAGTATAACGCAAAGAGATGGCTCGGCTGAGTACCTATGTTATTGGCACAAGTTGTTTCCAGTCCAGAGGCTGAAGAAATGTCCCTTTGCATACTGGGTATGTATTTTCTTTTCATTTTCATACATTATGTCTCCACTGCACTTGGTAAAAGCATTGCAAAATGCAGTAAAATCAGACTTCAAGCAACTTCAAATGACATTTTAAAGAGCAAATTTCTGACATAGTATCATTTAATGGTGTTTGCTATCATTCTCATTGTAATGATGTTTGCTATCATTCTCATTGTAATGATGTTTGCTCTCATTCTCATTGTAAATACTGTGTTTGTTATTTTATTAACACATGTACTGTGTTGAGGTGCTTTGCCCTGAGATCAGGATCTCTCTCCTCAGTTCCAGTTGCCTACTGTAGATATGTGTATCATGGGCTCAGTCAAGGTGTCTTTATAGAAGTAAGAGTCAATGTCATCTAGTGATCAGACACTTGCAACTTTCCTGGCATTACACTGCTGTGTACTAGATGGTGCTGGGCTGGTACTTATATAAAGACACTGGATGACCTAGCCAGCATTGCATATGTCTATGGCAGGCAACTAGTCCTGAAGAGCAACTCATGCACTCATCGCCAAGCTAAAAGCATTTATAAAAAAACAAGCAAAAACTCAGAATGATTGCAAAAGTCATAAACGGTAAGGGGGCAGTATGCACACTAAGAAAGAGAAGTGGCTACTCACGCTCTAAATAAAATATTAGTGTTAGTGCAAGAGAGCGGCTAAAATATTTAAGTACTGTACAGAAACCAGGACCAGAAGACAGTTAGGACATACAGCAGGAGACACTTTTCTATACAGAGAGTGATGAGGGTATGGAATGGGTTACCAAGCCATGTTATTGAATCACTGAAATCCTTCAAGACTCAGCTTGGCAAAGTTTTAGGATCAATCAGCTACTGTGAACCAGATGAGCATTGATGGGCTGAACAGCCTCTTCTTGTTCTTAAATGTTCTGACATTCTTATAAATGGTTTACATTTCAATGAGACGAACAGAACAGCCACCGAGTCCAGCTGCACCCCTTCACTGCCAAGCCGGTTGCTAGGCGACGAACAGACTGATGTTGCTGAAGTGACACGACTCACCTTCAGCAGTGTGATCACTCAGAGCACAGCTGCACCGCTTGATGGTTGGTTGCGTGCAGTCTCATTAGAAGAATGAGTAACCTTAATTATGCAGGTCTGTTAATTACAGAGGAAAGAGGAAAAGTGATGGTTGACTGGTCTGCACTGTATACTGCACACGCCCACAGCTTAATGAAGGTCATCTGGCTGAAACATTGCTGTTTTTAACTTTGTTCTTTTTAAATAATAATAATAATAATAATAATAATAATAATAATAATAATAATAATAATAAAGAATGACCAAAAATTTGACCTCTGATCTGTTATTATAGTGTTGCACCTCTGCTTTCATCAATTATGACAGGTGAGTAAATGCACGATAAATGGGGTTGGGGTATTTATTGCCCCTTGTGCTCCACTGAAGGTAATAAGCATTGAATGCTACATAAGAACATAATTTGGCTCATCAGTGAACATTAGAACATTTAAGAACGAGAGGAAACCAGGTAGCTGATTGAGCTCAAAACAAGTCAAATTGGCTCTTAAAGGATCCCACTAATTCAGCATCAACAACCTAGATTGGTTTCCATATCCTCACCACTCTGAGTTAAAAGGGTCTCCTACCCTCTGTCCAAAGTCTTTCTGCACTTAATTGTGTCTTCTGGTCTTGGTTTCTGTGCTACACTTAAAACATTGGCTATGGCTTACCTTGTCAACTCCTTTTAACATTTTAAATACTTAAATTAAGTCCTCACTAATTGTTCTTTGTCGTAGGCTTAAAATATTCAGTTGGTATTGTGATTCTATTGTAAATAGGTAAATAAATACACACCATTTAGTGTCATTTACACATTAATCAAAGGAGGCTATTTTCAAATGGTAACTTATCTTACAAGTGTATATAGGAACTGTCAGGGTCTGCTGGAAATATACATATTAAGTGTTAGAGTATGATTCTAACAGCCCAGCCAGTTACCAGGATACTGGTTATCAACCCTAACCAATATCCTCACCCAGTCTCATCACCATGAGAAAATACAAATCTTGAGCTATGTACTGTCATATATTTTTTTCCACCCTTGGAAAATAAAAACTTTAGTCTGGAGTTAGACAAATAAGCTGACCGCATTCAGCAACACAGCTTAACAACAACACTGAAAATAAAAGGAAGCAATTTTAGTTTCTAATAAATGTCTTGCTCTTAATTACAGGCTGGCCTTTGTAAAGTGGCCTGTTAAATGCTCCCTGATGCACTTTCATCTTGTGGGGCACTGGTGATTTATGATGATGAACGTTAATAATCAGTTATTCTCATATAAGACCCTTTCCTGGTAAAGACCATTAATGACCCCGCCCCCGGCTTTCTTAATGTAGCTCAATTGGGCTGACTTCACTAGGGCTGGGGAAGGCTTTGTGCCTGGACAGCTGGGCTGTCTCCAGGGACACTTGGCTTCCAGTCTTCAGTGTAGTGGGTGTACCCCCCCCCCCCACCCCCCACATGCAGACCTCAATTGGGTCTGTGCTTTCGGCACAGTCTGTGATTTATTATTTGGTTACACTTTTACTCATTCTGCATTGGTAGTAAACACATTTGGGTACCACTGCACTTCTGGGAAGCAATTCAAATAATGTGCATATATATGAACCACGATACATTCAGCCAAAACAAGATTTTCAGTAAGCATGCAGTCTGGGTACAGATACTTCAACCCTAAGCACCAAGAAGAGCTTTGAGAATCCAACCCAAAATGAATCAAGATCCATCAAGAACTGACTAGATGAGGTTCCAAGAGCATTGACACGCTTATCCCCTCGAGAATCTCCGTTCTCACCAGCTGAGAACTGTTCGTGAGAAGAAGTCTATGATAATGAAAATTCAACATAAGACCTCATAAAACTCCCCTCACATCTAGGATTAGTTCATATTCTGACTCTTATAACAGGATTCCAGACACTTCATTTGGCGCGATGTGCTGAACCAAAGGGAAGGAGTGGATTTGGGTAAATAGATCTAGGCTATCAGTTTGCATAGATGTTGTGCACATATGGACCTAAACTACATAACTCATGCAAGGTTTTGTGACAGGAGCAATTACAACTTTAAACACGTATAGGTGTATTGGTCTTGAAGGTATAACCTTTTTCCATTTGCTATGCCATGGATACCAGATTTGTTTGCCATTTCCAATTGTGCATCGTTGCACAAAGGCTGGGAGTTTTATTTAGGATTTGGAATTCTAATCAAAGTCAATGATAATAGCTTATTAAAAAATGATGTATTACATATAGTAAGTGTTTCCATAACTATTTCCACTACTTTACCAACACAGTAAGGTGAATAATGAGTATTTCAGTGTTATAGGCACTGGGCATGTTTCTGTGATGTGTGGTAATGTGCAATAAAGTGGCAAAGTCAAGCAATATAATGAAACATTCTTTTCCCCAGGTGGTTTATAGAGGGTTATAGACATATTACATAGGAGTCAGTAGAAATACTAATATCTAAAATCAAGCTACAGAATCTCCTCTGTGGTCTATGTCCCAACTTTCCACCTGGTTCTAAGCTAATCCCATTTTTTTAAAAGTCCTTAGTAAAAATCATGTAAGAAATCTTCTTTGTAGTATGCTTGAATGAATGTCATCAGTGTAGCTGCATGTCATGCTGAGTTATCAAAGTCTTGTCGGTAAGCGACTTAAACGGTAGGCACAGAGCTAAAGTTTCATGTTTCACGGTTTCAGACTGCTCTGAGTTGTATTTATGGCACTTAATGAGATCAAGAACCTGTTAACTCTTAATACAATCACAACCCATCAGATACTTCAAACATGTCATTCTCAGTTTCAGAAATGAGACTTAACTGTATAAAATCTGTGCACGGGTAGCTTCACTTTAAAGCCAGTGATGTCAACTATCCAGTTTATCTTGGCTGCTCTCCAATCAAAAGCATAGACAAGTGATCTTCAGGTAACACAATTCTAAAGTTAAAGCATGTTGATTAATGTTGAGGAAATATAGCTCTGGAACTAAAAAAGGTGAATTATATGATTACATTTTTATGCAGGCAGCGTAACTGCCAAAAAACACATTATATGAGAGTGATTGTAGCTAACAAAATTAAAGAAATCTGTTTTACTAAACATGTATTTTTTATTTTAAAACATGCTATCTAGTACCTGCAGACACATAAGAGCAGGGGCACAAATCATTAAAAAATTGGTGCTGAACTATTTTGAAAGTTTAGCTGTGGCCTCAGTTACTTACAGAGTCTAAAGCAAGTTGGGCCGGCTATCTACGTACTTCAATATGTTTCTAAAAGGCATAGGAGTAGGTTAGTTAGTGTTTCAGCCCACAACATGGTTAGGTAATGTTTGCTGGGGAGTCCTGGGGTTATATGGCTGCCAGTGTGTCCACTGAGTCATTTCTAGTGATGGCTAGGGGCGGGGGGGGTATAGTTTATAGTCGGAGTTAGTCAGTGTGTTTTCTAATATAGAGACGATTGTGTTTGAGACAGCACATTAGCTGTAGTTTTCTAACTAGCAGTGATAGAAATGGAAAAAAACACATTTGTTAGAGCAAAGTGTGCAGCGTCCTACTTCACACATCACATTATTTTGTTAGCAACAACAATATTAATATTTAAATACAAAACTTGGAGGACGCCTAAAGACATTCAGCGCTCCTGAGCTGTTACAGGAAATTGAGGGCGAGAGTAACTGTTGGTATTGCAGGGATTGGGGTTTGTCCTAAATGCTGTGGACCATGCAGCCGGTAACACTTGATTACTTCTGTAAACCCATTAATAGCTGTGGTAACAACACTATAGTGTTGGTATTGTTTGTTTCAATGAATAATAATAATAATATAGCATTTTCATATTTATGACACTGTTTTACTGTTGTTGACTTCTTCAGTAACAGATCTCAAACTTTATTTTAGTCATACTAACAACTCAGGAGTTAAAGCTGTGTGAATAGAACCCTTACACAGTCAAGCTCCAGTCTAACCATATAGAATTTGAATTTTTTCCACATGGGTTCAGGTGAAGCATGCATATGATTGTATCTCTATAAATTCAACTTACACAATTAACTAGGGTGTTGGTGGATAGAGTAAGTCCAGATTTTCCATCTCAGATCCCAGTCCACTCAATAAGAGGCAGGCCTCACTAGGGCCAGCAGCTTTTCACTTTCATCTGCAGCCATTCAGGCAAATATGCAAACCCAGTGCTGAAATCAAAGCAGACCGGACATGCATTGTGCACTGTTTCACATATAGAAAATAAAAAAATATTGTAAATATGTCTGTTGTAATCCATGATTGTCAGCAAAGCCATCACTGTATTGATTGTACAGAGCTCTTAAAAAGAAGAATGAAAGAAAGAAAGAAAGGTCTATTGGGTGGGATTAAAACCACATGTGCTCTGCTGGAGTTTGGGACATTTTAGGCTGAAAGAGGAAACGGATTTCAACCAAGCCCCTGGGGAGACGGGGTCCAACTGCACTCTCCAGAGGGAATAGCAGGAGGCAGTACAGAGATGGGGCACACACACACACACACACACACACACACACACCAGTCTCGATAGCAAAGTTCTACCCTTTGTGACAAACCGGGGGTTGCTTTGTCAAGTTCTGGACCTTTTTCACTGTCTTCTTGTTTAAATGATGAACTCAAAATAGAGTTGTTTAAAACAGGGCAGTGCCTGTATATTTATTCATAAACACAAAACAAAATAAACAAAGCAAAAGCCTAGCTCCACCAAGGAGCGCTTAGCTAAACATTTCCCACTCCTAGCGATCAAATCAGACAGCTAAGACGTTTCCCAGTAAACAAACATACAAGCATACAATACCTTTTATATATTTTTAAGGTCTGTCCCTCAGGCTTCCTCCAGGCCTCTCAAAGAGACATTAAGACACACATTAAGACCTACTTAAATAGGCAGATGTCCCTTAGAGCCAGGTGTTTCCCATCCTGGTTCTAATTCCAGTCCCAAATCATTGTGGGGGATGTAGTCCAGGCAAGGTATTTAAGCTAGAAACTGGGGAGGGGAGGGAATCTAAAGAGGCATTTTTAATTTCAGTGAAAGTATCCTGCCATTCCCGCTACTTGCTGAATAAACACAAAGGTGTGTTCTACAGTAACATTCGTCAAATTCCTATTACCCTGTTCAATCACATGCTCTTGATTGGATCAATTTATGCCTAGGTGTATTTAATGTCAGGTCTCTGTCTAATAACGATCTGTTAATTTGTGATTTTATTTAGGATTACAACATTGATATTTTCTCTTTAACTGAAACTTGGCTTGGACCTAATCTACTAGGCGAGGAGGTGGAGTTGCTATTGTTTTCCACAGTGAACATAGAATTAAACAGGAAATTGTTGAAGGTTATTCATCTTTTGAAGTTTTAACCTTGACATTAAACAGTCCATTTCCTGTTCATATTGTAATTATTTATTGACCACCTAAGTCATATGAGGATTGTAAACTAGAATGGAGAAGGCAGGAATCTAAACTACACGTTCATTACATTGCATGGAAGGACCACCTGATTAAATATAGGAAGGCTCTGGCATTGGCTAGATCATCATATTATTCTAATTTAATTGAAACATATATTTCTTTTTGCTACCCTAGGTAAATTAATTCATTCTTCCCATAATAGTCCTACTTTTGACATTGGCTCCTCTCACAGCTGTAATCACCTCTTACATTTCTTTAAAAATAAAATACTAGACATCAGAAATGAGATTCCACAGAAACCTATTAAGGAGAATTCCAGTACAATTTTACCAACTACATCTATTAAGGCTGTGGATTTTTTTCTCTGATTACCTTACAGGAACTGAGAGAGCAAGTTGAACATATGAGAGCTACTACATGCTCTCTTGATCCTATTCCTACAGAATTATTAAAAGATGTTCTTGGCGTTATTAATACCCACATTTTAAAAATGATAACTAGTTTACTTTCCTCTGGTATAATTCCCTCAGCTCTTAAGGTCACTGTGGTAAATTCTATCCTTAAGAAACACAATTTGGACCGTAATGTCCTCAATAACTATAGACCAACCTACCATTCTTAGATAAGATTCCAGAGAGAGTTATTGCAATTCAATTACAAACATTTCTAACTCTTAATGGTATATTTGAGAAGTTTCAGTCTGGTTTTCTTGCTGCACATAGCACCGAGATGTCCCTTGTTAGAGTTGTGAATGATCTGCTGATAGGCTCTGACTGGTTTTCCATCAGTTTTAATTCTTATAGATCTAAGTGCTGCCTTTGATACTGCAGACCATTCTATCCAACTGAATCATCTTGAAAGCACAGTGGGACTGTCTGGCCTTGTCCTATCCTGGTTCAAATCTTCTCTTTCTGATAGGTTTCAATTCATCTCTATTGGTGAGGTAAAATCGGCATTATCAGAAGTGGCTCTACGAGGCTCCATTGTAGGTCCCTTGCAGTTTTTATTGTATATGGTACCATTAGGTGACATTATCCGCAGACACAGAGTGAACTTCCATTGCTAAGCTGATGATACCCAGCTATATTTGTCCCTAACACCAGGAATCTCTTCTGCCTGGGTGTATTAGCTACTTGCTTTACAGACATCAAGCATTGGATGTCACAGAATTTTCTAATATTGAATTCAGATAAAACAAACATTATCTAGTGGGCTCACAGAACCAACTAAAAGGAAATGTACGATTACATGAGCTTGTCCCTTGCAGTCTCTCATCAAAACTCAAACTAGAAATTAAGTTTGGGGGTCATCTTTGATCCTGATCTCTCATTTGAGACTCATATTAAGGAAGTTACTAAAGTATCTTTTTACCATTTGAGAAATATAGCCAAACTTGGACCAATTGTTTTTTTTTATCTGATGCCAAGAGACTAATGCATGTCTTTTTTCATTATTGTAATGCACTTTTTTTTGGTGTCCCAAAATGTGTGTTATCCCGCTTGTAGCTTGTTCAGAATACCTCTTCTTCTCCCGATGGGACCCCAATTGGCCGGCCCATCTCATTAACATGAAAGTAGCAGTTGGCCCCCAACTGGTATAGATTTAATGCCCTTGGCCCGCTGCCTTATCAGCAGCAGGACAGATATGTAGCCCCTGTGGCTTCTGTCCCTCCTATCTGTTTCAGGTGCCATGAGTCCAGACACATCGCCCAGCTGTGCCCCTCAACAATGGAGTGCAACGTGGCGACATGCTATCTGGCATCAGAAACAAGTAAGCAACAGGGAAATGATTGGGAGAGGCCTTATATCGTTGATGTGGTTGTTGGTAATGTGAGCACCCAGGCTTTAGTGGACTCAGCGTGTGCGCAGACCTTAATTCAATCAGCTCTCTTGGGCGGTGTGTCATGGCAGCCACAAGGCAAGGTGACGATATCCTGCATCCAAGGAGACATTGTGACATACCCCACACTAAAAAGATATGTATCGGTAGGACAAATACAGTGCCACCTCATAGTGGGGGAGGGTGGAGAGGCTGCCGCATCCAGTAATTCTGTGCCGGGACTGGCCAAATTTAATCAATTCAAAAAGCAGTCCCGACCATACACATAAATGTGGCAGACTCCAAAGGGGAAACGACTGGTGAGATTTTTCCCCTGCAGGCTGACTTGTTTTCTTTCCTTTTTCATCCTAGAAAAACAAAGAAGGTGCAAAAAATGCGAAGGTGCATCATTAAAATGAGGCTGGGGTCTGGTGGGAGAAACTTGAATTGTATCAAACGCCACTCAAAGGGAGTCAGTACGCAGTGTAACCGAGAGGGCGAGGTTACTGGGCTATCTGGAGAGATGTTACTCCGGACCATCTCAATATACCTGTCATGTGGGACCGAAGCACGGACCTGGTGTGGGACCAACACAACCACTTCACACTGGTGCATGCTTGGGGACAGGTCCAGTCTATTGAAGGTAAAGATGTTGAAAGAGCTGGGGCACTAGTTTTTTTCACATTCATTATCAAGGGGGCAATTATTATATACAATGAACCTTGCCATGGGCACAGGACAGCCTGTTACGCAAGTGATGGTTCCCCAGTCATATCAGCCTGAGGTCATGAGGCTGATGCATGATATTCCTTTTGCGGGACACTTGGGAGCTGATAAAATTAGGGAATACATATTGACTCGATTTTATTGGGTAGGACTTCATAACAAAGTGTATAAATATTTAGCCACATGCCCAGATGGTCAGTGAGTAGCACCGGGTTGAGTGCAACCCCGCACCTTTGGTCCCACTGTCAATTATTTCCACTCCCTTTGAACCCATTGCAATGGACATTGTAGGCTCTTTGCTACATTCTGACTCCAGGTACATACATATATTAGTAGTGGTAGATTATGCAACGCAATACCTGGAGGCAGTTCAATTGAGGTCTACATGTGCAGCTGCAATAGCCAAGGAATTAGTACAGATTATGTCGAGAGTAGGGATCCCCAAAGAGATATTGACTGATCATGGAACTAACTTTTTGTCTCAGCAAGTGTATAAAATATAAAAAATACATCCCACACACCTGTTTAACATCCAAATTTGGATGGTTTGGTGTAATGTTTTAATCAGACCCTAAAGCAGATGCTGAGATGATTTGCGAACCAAGAGCAAAAACATCGAACAAAGCTTCTTCCCTACCTCCTTTTTGCAGTGAGAGACGTGCCTCAGAATTTGACAGGGTCCTCCCCCTTGGAGCTCTTGTATGGGCGACAGCCTCTTGGCATTCTAGATCTGTTGAGAGAGGGGTGGGAAGAGCACAAAGGCTCATCCAAAAATGTAGTGCAGCATGTGCTCCTACTCCGAGGACAATCTGAAATTGGCTCAGCACCGGCAACAACAGCAATACAATCAAAATACACATATTCTGACCTTTTCGACCAGGAGACAAGGTGTTGTTGCTTCTTCCCACATCAGAATCCAAACTGTGTGCTAAATGGCAGGGGGCGTATGAGGTGATTCGGGCTATAGGGAAAGTGAATAATGAAATTCAGCAGCCCGATCACCGTAATGAGCGTGAAATTTACCACAAAAATGTATTGAAGCCCTGCCAGGCGAGGTAGAGGATGATTTTGGACCCTTTATAGAGGCCCCTAGCACTCAGAGCATTCAGATGGGGGAACAGTTACTTCCAGACCAGAAACGAGATCTGCATGAGTTAATTGGGGAGTTTTAAATGCTTTTCTGAAGTGCCCGGCAGAAATAACCTTGATGAGCATGCTACTATCCCTCCCCCAGGTATCACGGTTCGAGAGAGACCTTACCGGATCCCAGAAAGTCGATGAAGTGGCGTTAGCGAAGAGATGCGGACGATGGTGGTTGATCCTTCCAGGAGCAAGTGGTGCAGTCCAATTGTAATAGTCGCCAAAAAGGATGACACCAACTGTTTCTGCGTTTATTTCCATAAGGTAAACACTGTTGCCAAGTTCGATGCATACCTGTGGAAGGGGTGTGGGTAATTCACTGACTAGGAGACAGACAGGTGTACTTGAAAACACCACACAGGTGCCCAGTTTTATTTTAGATCAGTTCTTGTTTTTCTCCGGTAGAGGGCACTGTTGACCGTGGGCTGCCTATCAACGATGATAGACAGCACCACGGAAATACCACAGCTGGTACACAAACAGCAAATGCACTCGCAGGTGCTCAAAGAAATAATAATGAAAACAGAAGGCGAAAAGAACAAGGGAAAACAAAACAGTAACAAAACTACAAATAAAAGGTGCTGCACTCGGCAGCGTTATCCCGGTCGCCGCTACCCGCACGACCCGGATCACCGTCCTACTCTATCGGCTATCTAGCCTGCTCTTTCACAATACGTCGGGGTCTGCCCAAGGATTCCCCGCTCTCTCTCTCTGTGAATCTTTATTTCTCTCCCGGCTGATTCCCGGTCCCGAAATAAAGCTTCCACACTCTTAGCGCGTCTAAGTGGGCAGACCTGAGGAAACAACAGAGCGTTATTTTATAGGACCAACAATCACCCAAGACCTGCCTCTCAGCCATTCAGAGAGGGGGAAAGTCCACACACCCACTTTCCCATCTCCCCGTGTCACTGCCATGACTCACAGGCGGTTGTTGGGCGACTGACGCCCTCTTCCTGCAGCCCGTGAACACGCCAGCAGAGTCAGCACAGATCTCTCCCTGTTACATATCCTTCCCCTCAGAATGACACCACCGGTTCATTCAAAAATCTTACACCCCCATGCCTTCCCGACAGAAAAAGTTTGCGTTTTGATGCAGCTTTCCTGCTCGGTGGACTACCCTGAATGCATAGGGCTGCAAGGCCAAGTACCACCGTGTGATTCTGGCATTGCTATCTTTCATCCGGTGAAGCCATGCTAAGGGGGCATGATCTGTAACCAGGGTGAAGTGTCGCCCCAGGAGGTAGTACCAGAGTGGCTCGACTGCCCATTTTACCAAGAGACACTCCTTCTCGATGGTGCTATAATTTTTCTCGCGGGGAAGGAGCTTCCTGCTGATATACAGGACCGGGTGCTCGCTTCCCCAAACCTCCTGAGACAACACTGCCCCGAGACCTGTCTCTGACGCATCCGTCTGCAGGGTGAACCTCTTACCAAAATCCGGGCTGCATAGTACTGGCTTACTACACAGCCTCCGCTTCAAGGCGAGAAAGGCCCTCTGTCACGACTCCGTCCACTGAACCGTATTTGGGGCAGCCTTCCGGGTGAGGTCTGTCAAGGGAGCAGCGAGCGTAGCGAAACTCGGGATGAACTTTCTATAATAGCCCGCTAGTCCCAAGAAAGAGCGCACCTGGGTTTTGGTTGTAGGAACCAACCAGTCAGCCAAGGCTTTCACCTTAGCAACTAGCGGTCTGATCTGGCCGCCCCTACTCGATACCCCAAATACTCCGACTCACTCTTCCCAATGGCACACTTCTTTGGGTTAGCAGTGAGCCCCGCCTCCCGCAAGGATTGCAGCACCGCCGCTACCTTACACAGATGACTCGGCCAATCCTCACTGTGGATAACCACATCATCTGTGTAAGCAGCGGCGTACTGCTGATGGGGCCGCAAGATGCGATCCATCATCCGCTAGAAAGTGGCGGGGGCTCCGTGCAACCCAAAGGGCATGGTCCTGAATTGGTACAACCCGAAGGGAGTCGAAAACGCCGTCCTCTCTCTAGATTCCGGAGTCAGGGGTATCTGCCAGTACCCCTTCGTTAAATCCAGTGTCGTCATAAAATGAGCCGTGCCTAGACGCTCCAGCAACTCATCTACTCGGGGCATTGGATAAGCGTCAAATTTCGATTTCTCATTGATTCGTCTGAAATCAATGCAAAATCGAGTTGACCCGTCTGGCTTATCGACTAAAACGATTGGACTGTTCCAGTCACTTTGGGACTCTTCTATTACCCCCAGTCTCAGCATTTCGTCAATTTCCGCTTTTATTACCTGTCTTTTACGCTCAGGTATACGGTACGGCCTCTGGCGAACTAGCGCCCCCGGCTCAATATCAATGTGATGATGGGCTACTCGAGTCTGCCCCGGGACTGAAGAGAACACGTCAGGAAACTCCGCCACCAGACCGCGAGCCTGACATTTCTGCGTTGGTGTCAGATTCTCAGCAATCTGTACCGATCCTTTTCTTGCCAACACAGAAAGATCAGGTCCTAGGTCCGTGACGTCATCTGCATGCGCCACTAACAACGCCTCTGGTTGTAACCAAGGCTTTAAGAGATTGATATGGTAAATGTGTTTCTCTGTCCGTCGCTCCGGCTGGCAGATCTCATAGTCCACCTTCCCAACCTGGCGTGTAACCTCAAAGGGTCCTTGCCACTTAGCCAAGAGTTTCGACTCAGAACTGGGTAATAACAGAAGTACCTTATCCCCCGGCTGAAATGTGCGCAACCGGGCTCCTCGGTTATATTGTGTCTCCTGTCTGTGCTGCGCCTGCTGCAAATTGTCATGCGCCCATTTCCCAACAGACTCAAGACGTTTGCGCAGGTCCAACACATACCGGACGGTATTGGTCGAATTGTCCTGCTGCTCCTCCCACATCTCTCTGACCAGGTCGAGCACGCCCCGGGGTCTCCGCCCATACAGCAGCTCGAATGGTGAAAACCCCGTAGAAGCCTGGGGAACCTCTCTGATCGCAAAGAGAAGGGGAGGAATCAGCTGGTCCCAGTAACGCACATCACTACGAATAAATCTGCGCAACATGTTCTTAAGGGTCTTATTAAAGCGTTCCACCAAACCGTCGGTCTGAGGATGAAACACCGAGGTCCTAATGGTCTTAATTCCCAAAAGCTTACATGTTCCGCGGATTAGCCGGGACATAAAATTGGTGCCTTGATCGGTTAGTATCTCTTTGGGAATCCCCACCCGGGAGAAAACCTTCACAAGCTCGTTGGCAACAGACTTAGCGGACATAGATCGGAGGGGAATTGCCTCTGGATAACGCGTAGCGTAATCCAGAATGACAAGTAGGTGGGTGTATCCTGCCGCACTCCTTTCTAGTGGCCCAACTATGTCCATCCCAATACGCTCAAACGGAGCTTCCACTAGGGGCAAAGGCACCAGAGGGGCTTGTGGAACGGCTCTAGGGCTGGCCTTCTGACATTCCCCACAACGCTCACAGAACCGCTTAACATCGCCATCCAGCCCCAGCCAGAAGAACCGTGACACAAGCCTTGCTTTAGTTTTATCCCTTCCCAAATGACCAGACAGGGGAATAGCGTGAGCCAGCTGCAACAAATCCTCCTTAAAGGGCTGAGGAATGAGCAACTGATGACGCACTTCACCGGTCTGGGGTAATTTATCAACACGGTACAGTAGGTCTCGATCAATTTCAAAGTGGGGGTACGTGGCGGCGCGTCTGGGCTCGACCACCCGACCATTAACCACCGCTGCTTGGTCAAAGAGCCTGCCCAGCACGTCGTCTCTCCAATTACTTCCTCTTTCTTAGCCAATAAAGAAGACAGGGCTGTCAGAGCAGCCAACCAATCTTTAAACTGCTCACAGTCCCGTCCCAGAACTACCGGTACCGGCAATCGAGGACATAATCCTACCTGCACCTGCGTCACCTGCTGGCCAATAGTCATACACACATTTATCTTGGGATAGGAGCGGACATCCCCATGAATACATTTAATATGCACCCGTCCCAATATACGTTTATGCCCTGGTGAGATTAGGCTCTCCTGTACTAGAGACTGACTACACCCTGAGTCCAGGAGAGCCTGGGTTTTTGTACCATCCACTGTCCCCATGCCTTGGGAGACGAACTTCTTGATAGAAAAGGTTCATCTCAACTTTGGACCTGATGAAGGGGTACTGGCAGATCCCCTTAACCTGCAGTTCACAGGGGAAAACTGCATTTTCTACCCCTGATAGTCTGTTTCATTTCATAACCACGCCTTTTGGGCTACATGGTGCGACCACTGCTTTTCAAAGACTAACAGACCAGGTCTTATGCCCACATTGTGAGTATGCAGCAGCTTATATTGATGTGATGTGGTTATTTACAGCTCCACCTGGCGAGAATATTTGTCTAGGCTGACAGCAGTGGAGTAGCTAGGAATGGAAATTTGGGTGGGCCCCAACTTCGGGTGGGCGGGTAAGTACCTAAGGTCTGACGTCACAGGAAATAGTTTACATTACAAACATTTAAATCAATTAAAACTCTGAATACATCAAATATCTCCCCAGGGTTTGAGCAGAGCAAAGTAGCCAAGCCTGAGAATGTATGGTGCCGAGTGAAGCAAGGCAAACATTTTTTGCAGTTTATAAGAGTACTTGTACGTATACACTACAAATACAAAGAACACTGCATACAACCTACCGAAACAAACACACTGTGCACAACAACTGCAAAAACTGTTTCATTTAACAAAAAAAGCACAAACAGAAACTAAAAAAATCCCCAAACAAAAAGCTGTATTGCTTTTCTCTTAGCTGTATTGTAATCTCTCAGCTATATTGTAATAACTTGTTACCTCTGTAACTAGCCCTGCATAAGGATGTCTGACAATCCAAAATAAAAAAATCAGGCTAAGCTCCTGCTGCCTTCAAACCAAAACTAAAATCTTAGCTGTACTGAGAATACCTCGTTTCCAGCTAAATATGTCCGGCTTTCGTTTTCATTGCATTTTCTCAGGTAAACTAAACAAAGATATTGCGTTGGCTGCAAAAAACATAACAAGCAGACAAAAATATAATTTTTTAGAACAGCCTTGAGTGACACATTCCGCAACATTTTTCATGTTTTGTAAAACTTTTAAAATTATGCTGACACGCTAATGAAGCAATTTCCATAAATCTTATACACGAGAGAAAAGTTAACGGCAAACCTTAAAGACAAAACACAAGTTTTTGTATTGCTTTACTATGTAGAAATAATTATGAAGTTTTAAAACCACAGATACCTTCAAATTATTAATAAATTGTAACATCATACATATCACTGACTCGCTAGGTCATTGTACAGTAGTATGACTCGAACACCAATCATGAAGTCAGTGTTTGTTTAACTGCCATAGTAACCAAATGCACGGCGCTGATAAAAGTATGAATTCAATGTGAAAAACTGTAAGGAAAATCATATGCCTATTTTTAAACGGTAAATTGCAATAAGCTGAAAGCAAGTTTTTTTTTTTTTTGCCAATGCCCGCCTACAGTACACATTCCAAACACACTCATTTATTTGTTCCCAAAACTGTCTATATGGAACATTCCCAACCACTGTATCTCCCATGTAAACCACTTAAAGTGTTTTAACTAGTCAGAAACAAATGTATTTACATATGTTTGTAGTGCATGTACTTTAAAAAGTCAAACAGGCAGCATCACCAAGCCAATGAGAACACATAGTGCATTTGAAGCAGTTACTAAATACAATGAAAGTCAGTCGATTACTTACCATTGCCTAGTCAGTATCCTCCTGTCTCCGCCCCACCGTCCACAGGATAAAGCTTCGGGGCTTGCAGTTATATAGTCATGACACTCTCACTAAAAAGTGTGCACCAAATTTAACTAAATGGATAGGAGAATGTCAGGGAGTGTTTGATACTATTAAGCAGAGACTGTCAAGCCTCTACACTTATCACACCAGATTTTGACAAGGAATTCATCCTCCACACCTTAAACACCATGAAGGATAGCAACACCCAGATAACTCGATAGTATCTGCTACTACAACCCTTCATGTATTTCATGACACATCATGCAGGGAAACATCACCAAAATGCAGATTACTTTCCCCGGGAGGGGGGGTGTAATGGGGAAAGTAGTTGTGGAAAGTAGTAGAGCCTTCTGCTCTGAGCGATGGGAATGTGACAGAGAGTGAATTAATCCGAGTCAACAATCTCCCTCCAACCTGTGAGGGCGCGGTATAACAGGAACAGTGTGCCCCGGACTGGATGGTTTGACAGTTCATTCCATGGTCAGTCAGAAGTCTTCCACCCAAAAAGGCAGCAACACCACAATACTAGAAGTCAGCGCCTTATTGCGGTTGGCGATTTGTCAGTCATGGATTGGAGGAGACGTGATTGCGCTCGCTACCAAAGGGGGCTTGACTGAAGGTGTATCAGAAGATATGGCCAAGCAATCTGTTCCTTTGTTATGGTTGAGAAAACACCTGTAAAGGACGGAACAAGAAAAACTAACTATGAGTGTTTTGTATTATATGCCTCAACATACATGACCTTTACGATCAAGATCAGATTCAGTTTCCGACTGTGTCTGAAATTCATGCACACAGCCACTAAAGTAGCTAACAAAAAATGTAATAAATCTTAGCTGTTGTGACTTTCATTCTGTTATCAGTCTCAAACATGCAGGTTTTAAAGAAACACAGTTTGATAAACATGTATTTTTATTTTAAAACAAGTTATCTGGGTTTGTCCACGACTAACTCAACAGAAGATGCTGACCTACTGAGAACTTTCTTTATGCTAGTGTAGTACCATATATCATCATTAAAATTAGTGCATGTTTGCAACAAAACACACTTCTTTAAAACCTGCACAATTGAAACCAACTCTATGTAGCATATCAGATCCATTGGATTATGTTATTGGACACAACCACCTTAAACGAGTATTGCTGGGGACAGATACATGCAGAGTGACTAGTGTGGGGCATATGCTTTTTTATACTTTGACTTAGATTTCTGTGATAAAATGAACAAACAATACGCTGCAAATCTGTTCTGCATTCATTGGTAGTAAATGAATAACATTTGGGGTAGCACTGCATGTGAAGGATGCATGAGCTAAATGAAATCTGTTGTCCAGATCCCCAGTACAGTTCTCTATACTATACTGCATTGAATTTGCTGGTTCTCAGATCCCTAGTTCTGAGTTCTCTGATTTTCCGATCCTCACTACTGTAATGAGTTATCTACTATACAGTATTGAAGTTTCTGTATCTCCAATCCTATTCTTTATGTTTTAATTCACTGTTAAATAGATAGCCGTAGTGAGTATTCTGTGATTCGGCTATCTGGTCTGACGTGGCCTTCAGAGGGCAGTAAAGTTGTCAATCAAATTCTAAACCACTGCTGTTTTTTTTTTTTTTGTGTGCATTTTTCTAGCTGTTGTTGCTGTTCTTTCTTTCTTATTTTCAGACAGTTGGAGAGCAAGTGGGACAGCGAAAAGCATCAGTGGTTGCGAGGCTGGAGGGAGACGGCAGAGCTCTGGGAAAGTGTTCTGGTGTGGGAAGGAATAATCAGGGAGAAAAGGCGAGTGCACAAAGCCTTTTCATATCACCAGACAGCTCCCTTTAACACAGCTTAAAGAAAACCACCAAAGAGCCAAAAAGGGGAGAAAGGGAGAGCGGAGAGAGTGGAAACAAAACCAAACAGAAAACGCCTGACCACATGATGGATGGTGATGAATTTGCCTTGAAAGAAAATGAGAAAAAAAAGATTTGAATATAGATAGAAAATGGGGCTTAACTTTCTCCTGTTTCTGTGAAGCAGGGAGAAAAGGGGGAGTAACCCAAATGCAAATGAGGCCATTGAGGAGAAGAGAGAAGGTGGGGGGCAGAAATTAATCAGTCATGTTTGCAACTTCTAAACAGAATGTATTTTTCGTTCCCGTAATTAATATGTAATTATTCCCTGACTACTAAGCTGGAACCTAGCTTAACCCTGAATTGCCCGCTGTTTCGCCACACCGCTCCATGTTTCCTGTTTCTAAAGCAGCTTTGTCTTGCCACTGAATTACCGTTAGAGTCATAAATGCCACAGGACTGTCCCACTGGGAATTGTGACATCAAACCAGCCCATTTGATTTCTTTTGGATTCCCACCAGCAAGTTCAATAGAGAAAAGACTGGGCGTCCCAGTCAAAAAGTTAAATTCAAATAATTTATATTCCGTTTTGTGAAACCAAAGGTCCTTCTGTTTTTATTTTCTGTTCATCCTTTTTGGTAACATATGAAAAACGACTGCAGATGTATGTAAAGGCTCATAGTACTTGACAGTGATCTTGTGACTTACTGCACAGTACTGTACTGACTATACTGTGTAGTTATTCTGGCAACTTAAGGGCATCAAATTCATAAGTAAGGACATTTATGGACAAGAGCAGGCCATCCAGCACATCAGTGCTCGCCCCGGTTCTTAGTAGTTGATTGATCTCAACACGTTGTCAACACGGGTCTTAAAGTATCGCAATGATTCAGCATGAGTAACGTGGCTAGGTAAAGGGTTCCTCCTCCCCCCCTTCCTGTGCTAGTCTACCTTCATTTAATTCAGTGTCTTCTGGACCTGCTTTCCTTGCTGCAACTTTTTGCCATGCTATTTTTGGGCAATTTTGGTAAATTGAGTTTTCTTTTAGGGTGAGAAATTCCCCTTCAAAAATCCAAATGACCTCATTAATATTAAGATGGGGGGTATATTTAAATGTTTCTGTCAGTGTTCCAATTAGGTCCTGCGTGATTACAGATATCGTGCAGCTTTCTTAAACTGGGTGTACAAAAAGTTTTCACAGGAAGTGATGAAGAATGGCAAAAGCAGCCTGTCTAATTTAATTATTTTTTTAAAAAAAAGCAAAGGACACAAAACAAAACCAGGCATATCACTGCACAGATACCAAAAAAAAATACACAACAGTTTAATGATATAAACAAAGTATTCAGTCCAAATGTTTAGTAACATGACTGGTAGTAAATCTACAATTGGCTACCATACCTGCCCACATCTTTTGGCCGCGCACTTCCTATTGTGTGAATAATGTGCCTGATATGTGCGCTACATCACATTCTCATGGAGAGATAATTTGGAATTTCTAAACTGCCATTGTCAAATCTTATTATTATCTATAAATTAAACAAACCCTCACTCAAGCAAAAGCTATCTGGGTGCAGGATAGCACACCCAACCTGCTGTTCTCAGCCTCTCTGTTAACCTAACCAACCAACTGTCTCCCTGCTCGTCTTACAGGTGCCCATTCTCAAACTGGCAATCCAGTAACAAATTTGGGGAATGGCCACATTTCCCATATGTTTTTGCAGCCTACACCCAGCTTTTCAAGTACATTTTTTTTTGTATTAATGAAGTAACGCTGGGCTTTATTCAAAGAGTTTGGGGATTATTAAAATACATTTTCCATACTGTTCTATACTGCTCTTGGCTTCTTTATACTTTTGTTCACTGGTTTTTGGCTTTTCATGCTGCAACTGTTATTTAATTTGATCCAATTCAATCTGTTTCATATACAATTTGTTTTTGTTTTCTGTTGGATTAGTTATTTTTATTCAGTGTTTATGTATCCATTTCAGGCTTATATGCAGAATGGCATTTTCAGGAAATCTGTATTCTATTTATAGGAATGCTGACTGTAGAAATACTTTATGAAGTAAAGAAAAGGATTTTACATATAACAGCACATGCAACTATTGGGAAAAATGACACAAAAGCTGACAGCATTCTCTGGAGGGGGAATATGTGATTTACTTCCTGGAAGGCATTACAAAACTATACATCACATTATTGACACTTGTGTTGTGATAAACTACCCCAAAGAGAATTCAGTATTTCACAAAATCTCGTTTGTTACTGTACAGAACATACAGAATGCCCAGTACAGTAATGACAATGACATACATTTAGGAACAGGTGTGATTGTCACCTTCCTATCTGCAGCATGAAATAAAATTTAAAAAAACAGAGTAGCAGTTATTTACATCATTGTAATATTGAACTTGGCTTTCGACAAGATAAAATGAGACAGTAGTGGTGGGAACCAAACAAGGGGTAGCTTTGCTGTTTTATACAAGCCTTCAGTGCTTTTCTAGATAACAGTGATTTCCGATTGGCCAGGTGTTGATGCCTGAAGTATACTGTTGACTCCAGGGATCAGTCAAAGTATGGCCTCCCTAGTGCGTCAGCATGGCAACCATCTGGAGTGGGCTGGGTGGGACACTTCACAGATGTCATCAGGTGGGCACCTCCCATCTTCGGTGTTTCGTTGACAAGCCCACCACACCTAAGGAAGGCTTGACTGATGCTGGCATTCCAGCACCACTCGCCCTCCACCCCCCACCCAGCCAAGCCCAGTTCACTGACCTTAGCCATCCATTCCTCTTCATTGATGTTAACTTCCTCCATCTCTTCTCTTTCGAGGTCCCCAATCAGCCTCTTTCCTACTCAACCAAAGCCAGTTGCTACTTCTCTCTGCCTCCTAGGATAGAGCCTTCACATATCCCCTGTTTACACTAGACACTTTTAAGCCAACTCTGAGATGGTGTAGCAGGGCTGGGGCCATGCACATAAGGAGGGGGCTTCTGTGATTGTTTACTGTAAATACGAGTGAAAGCCTATATAGCAATATACCACACTGTGGCAAAGTGCCCCACCCCTGGACTATTTATTTGTGTTGTCTATTACGTGTTAATGTTGGTGTATAGTCATTGGTACACGGGATATAAATGGGTCTGTGTAACATGAGTTGTTCAAAATATATATTTGTATTCAGGCACAAGGATTGCACAACACTTTACGTGCAGGTAAAATGTAGTAATATATGAGCACAGGGAATTGCACTTTATTAATTCACGTGCAGTTGTACTGAGACTCCAGTTGAATAACTGATTAGCAATCGAGTCTCGGTACAGCTGCATAAAAGCAGCATGTTTTCACTCACTCTGGGTTGACTGTTCGGTGTGTGGAGAATGAGTGAGAGAGAGGAGATTTATTTGGATTACAATTGCTGTTGCGTGCTGGAAGTGCCAGCATGGTACTTGTGTTCTGTTCATCCACTGTCTGTTTAGTGTTAGTATGTTTTGTTTGTATATTTATTTTGGCTAAAGTGCCGTGTCCTGTTTTGTTGTCAGTGTTTTTGTTACAAACCTTTTTATTTTCTGTCTGTTTAATTATTAAACAGCGCATCAGTGCCTTCACCATTTCCGTGTTCTGTTTTGGTTCCTGTTTCTGGTCTGACGTCACCCACTGCGCTGCACGGTACATGGTGCACACAGTGCACACAGTATGCTCGTGCTTGGTGTAAGTGGTGTGCACTGCACTCGGTGCACGTGGTGCATACGGTACTCGGTGCCTGATACACACGGTAGTTGGTACACATACTGCACGCGCTTCGTGGGGTTGTTGATACATTATAAGTGCTGCGTTTTGCATTCATCCGCACGGCTCTAGGCCCCTCTGTTATACAATACCACTTTGAGCACCCTTGTCACGCTGACAATGACGGGCAGGGCTGGGTTTCATGCCTGTGAGGCCTGTGGGACTAACATCCTGCAGGAAGACAGGCATATCCTGTGTGCTCGGTGCTTAGGCACCTCCTCTCTCATGGGGGGGGGGGGGGGGGGGGGGGGGGTTCTACTTGAGATTCTTTCTGGTACAGAAGAAGGATGTCAGCTTTCGTTGCATCCTGGACCTGCAGTTCCAGTTTTTGAAACAGAGGATGTTCCAAAGGCTGACTTATCATTACATATTCCGGTCTGTCTGGACTTGCGGGACGCATATTTTCACATCTCCATTCTCCCAGAGCACAGGAAATACCTCTACTTCGCTTTTCAAGGCAGTTTTCCATGCAGTCGTTTGGCCTCTCTCTGACTCCCCATATCTTCTCAAAGTGCATAGATGCTATGGCCCTCTTGTGGCTGCAAAGGGTCAGTGTGATGAACTACCTTGACGACTGGTTGACCTGATTTGTGAGAGGGAGCAGTGGCCCACATGGCGCTTGTGACAGAGCATCTGGTGAGGCTGGGCCTCACCATCAACGATGGCAAGAGTCGGCTGACGCCTGTGCAGTGCACAAAGTATGTGGGGCTCCATCTGGACTCCACTATGATGTGCGCATACCTGTTGGACGACAGAGTACCAGCTCCACAGCACCAACTCTCCCTGTTTCGACATGGATCGAGGATGCCCCTTGTCTTGAGCCACAAACTACTGGGTCTGATGGCCGCACTGATAACAACCATGGCTCAATGCATTTCACCTGCATCCTAAGCGCGACAGACACCGTCGGCTGACAGTGTGTCTTGCTTGCTCGGTGACCCTGCGCTGGTGGAGGACGACCTCTCGCATGCACCAAGGGGTCCGAATGGGAGTGGTTTCCGACCACCGGGCAGTGACGACAGACACCTCCAACTTGGGTTGGGGTGCAGTCTGCGAAGACAGAGAAGTCAGTGGGTCCTGGTGGGGTCGCTGGACATCCCTGCATATCAATATGCTGGAGCTGCAGGCAGTTCTCCTTGCTCTCCAGCGCTTCCTAACTGTGGTGCGCAACAAGCATGTGTTGATCTACACGGTCAACACATCAGTGGTGGTGCATGTCAATCACCAGGGTGGCCTTCGGTCCCCGAGGCTGCATCGCCTCGCTTTCAGGCTTTTGACTTGGGCCCAAAGGAACTTGCTGTCCCTTCATGCGACGCATGTCCCTGGCGTTTACATTTGGGCTACGGACCTCCTCTCAAAGGAGGGTCTGCACCCATTGGAGTGGCGCCTCTACTCTCAGGTGGTGGAGCGCATTTGGGAACGGTTCGGGAAGGCGCAGGTTGATCTCTTCGCCTCGGCAGAGATGACCCTGTAGTACTCCCTCCACCACTTAGGCGGTCCACTCGGCGTCGACGCCCTAGCCCATGTATGGCCTAGAGCGGTCCTTTACGCATTCCCACCTCAGCCATTACTCCCGGCCTTTCTTGAAAAGGTCCGGTAAGAGAAGGCGTCAGTTCTCCTAGTGGCCCCCAGGTGGCCCAAAAGAATCTGGTTCTCGACTCTGTACCAGCTATTGAAAGGCCCTCTTTGCCTGGATCTCCTCAGTCAGCTGAGAGGCACACTTTGGCACTCGCTGGGCAGGCTCCAGCTGTGGATCTGGCCCCTGAAAGGGACCGCTGGTCAGCCTTAGGGCCATTAAACGTGGTTGTGGGTACTTTGCAGGCGCATTCCACTTGGTTGCTGTACATCTATAAGTGGAAATATTTCCAGAATTGGTGCCGGACTAATAGTCATGACCCAATCTCTTTCGCTATGCCTGTCTGTGACAGAGAGCGAATGAATCTGAATCAACAATCTCCCTCTTGACCGGTGAGGGCACTGTACAACAGGAGCTGCGGGCTTCCTACTGAATGGTTGGGCAGTTCATTCTGGGGACAGTCGGGAGCCGGCCATTCAGGAAGAGGGAGGCGTTACGGTACCTGGAGTCATCGCCCTAGTATGGTGAGCGAAGTTTCAGTCATGAATTGGAGAAGACGTGATTGAACTAGCTATCGGAGGGGGTGGGGCTTAGGGTACTTTAGGGACGTGACGCCGTAATCGTCTCCTTTGTTGTGGTTAATTAGAGGAGACAAGGACGGAACCTTGAATGAAGTGTGGGTTCATTGAGAAAAAGTGTTGTGTTTGTTTTGCCAGACGGCTGATATGAAGCCAGAGCTGCCGCAAGAAACCAGCCCGGACCTGAACGCGCACGAGCACCAGCACCCAGAGCACCGCACCTGCACCAGAGCACCCAGTCTGGAGACAAGTTTTGTGTTTATTATTTTGGGACTGCAACCCCTTTGTTTTGTAGCTGATGATACCCATTGCTGGACCTGTACACCGGAGCACTACAAACCACTTTGCCACACTGTCATCTTGCAGTTTCTGCAGGATCTGCTTGAGGCTGGTAGATCACCTTCCACATTGAAGGTATACCTAGCGGCTATTTCTGCTTGCAATGTCCCCATTGACTCAGCTATGTGGCTATTTTCTGGCTCATAGGAGGGCTACTCTCCCCGAATGGAGCCTTGAGATTGTACCTGATGCTCTCACGCAGGCCCCGTTTGAGCCTATGTACTCCATTGAGTTGAAGTATCTGTCTATGCAGACAGTCTGCCACGGGACACGGACCCTGGGACAGCCCCTCTCGAAGCAGCAACTGTCGCATTAGATTGCGGACACAGTCTCGGCTGCGTATGATGGTGCTGGCTTACCCCTGCTTGGGCGGATAGCCGCACATTCCACTAGAGGTGTGGCTACGTCATGGGCCCTTTTTAGAGGTGCCTTCCAGTCTCTAGCAGCTTCCAGTTGTCCTGAGCGAGGCTTGATTTTAACACCTTTTCTTGGTGGTTGCTCTCCTGGACGGAGGAATATTGTTTTTTGTGTGTAATGCTTTGATGGAACTGGTGGCAACTTATTGGTCGGGTTACGCTTGTCTTCCAATGCTAAGGCCAAACATCTCAGCACCTGGTCATGGCACCAAGTAAACCATCCTTGGCTAAGACCCACCTTACATCTTGTCAAAATGAGCCTTAATGTTGCAGGTAATGAACACAAAAGACATGAGGGATTCTCACCCACCCAGAGGTTAAGGTTCTGTGATGATAGGAGAACATCATATTCTGATCTGATGAGGAAACTGATCCTGCTCTGTTCCATTGTCCATAGGTCTTGCAAGCCTATCTTGTGTTGTTCCACGCTCTCCCATCTCATCCATTCTCCCTGCTTTGCCTGGGAAATGGCCTTTACACACCTGATCCTCTCCTCCTGCTTTTGCACCTCATTGACTAATAGCTTCCTCCGTTGAGTTGGGGTTGCCTTGTGCCATGTAGGAGGAGCTGAACTGAGACCAAAACCTCCTTTTCCATGCTGAACTTGCCCCATAATATCTCCGATTCGAAGGGCAGCCTTAGCATCTTCCACAGCTTTTGTTTGCCATCCGTGCTGCCTCCCATTTGTATCGTGAATCTACTAATGTCATTTCCAGTTGGACTTTGGCGCACTTAAACTCCTCGGTTAGAGAACAGATTGGTAGCTGCAGTATTCCTTTACCATAAATTCAAACTCTGCTGAGGCAGCGTGGAACTCCTAACCATTTCCTGACGTATGAACTGATTAAAGCTTCTAGCTTCTCAACTGTTGTCAAGGAAACCTCGTACACAGTCAGTGGCTACAGAAGTCTTGACAGGAGACCAAACTGAAAGCATCAGAGTTTCAGTTTGCCTGGTAAAGCGCTGCTATCTATGCTCTTCAACCCTTCCACTTCTTGTTGTCTAACTTCTCCCACACGAACTGTGTCCTTTAGATCCCCGTCGTACCATCTCCCTAGACTTTTCACTGGCTTCTCGGACACTGTTGGTATTGCCTCACCATTAATGTAGAATCTTTTATCTACTACTTTACCTTTAGTTATAGAGACGCTCCTTGATTTAGTGGGCTTGAATTGCATCCGTGGCCATTCAATGTTATTGGTTAATTTGCCCAATAACCGATTGTTGTCATGCAATCCATGTATGTTTGAATTGGTGGTAGTCGCATTCCAGAAGACAAGCGCTCTCCTCCCACTACCCATTTTTATGCCCTAATAATTACTTCCATTGCCATTGTAAAAGCCAGTGGAGAAATGGTACATCCTGTCATTATTCCAACTTCTTGGCATTGCTATGTAGTGCTGAATTTGAAGTTGAAAAACTAAATAGCAAATCTCCAAAGTAGGCTTAAATTTAAACAGTCCATTACCTGTTCATACTGTAATTATTTATCGACCACCTAAGTCAAACCCGCTATTTCTGACTGAATTTGGGAATCTGCGATATTAACAGGAAAATATGATAGGATTCTATTATTGAGATACCGTAGCACCAATCAAAACATCTCATGTGGTTCAATGATACAACTCATACGATGAAATATGGGGGTGTGACAGAGATTGGTGTTAGATCTCCTTCCCGACTGGTGAGGGCACTAGAAAGAAGGAACAGAGTAACCTTAAACAAATGGCAAGACAATTTATTCCGAAGGGTAGGTGGAAGTCGGCCATTTAGGAAAGGGGCGGAGCTACGGCACCCAAGCTCACTGACCCGGACGGTAAACAGCGTGGCATCTGAGGATTGGCGGAGCGGATGCACTCGTTAACCTAGGGGTCATGGGCGAAGGTATAAATAGGGGGGCATGGCTTTGTGATCTGTTTCTTTGCATATGGTTAAGCTAAATAACCAAGAAGGAGCCCGTCTTGTTTATACAAAAAACTGTGAGTGTTCTGCTTGTCTGTGTATTAACACTGTTTGTCTTGTGTGTCGTTTCTCACCAAGAATACTGAGCACGATCTGGAGCAGCAGCCACAGGCCAGCGCAAAACCTGGATATCACCACTCATCGTTTCCACTACAGGTGCAAGAGCACTAAAATCACGCACTGCTGGAATTGTGTCTGTGTTTTGCATTTTGTGTTTTGTGCGGGTGGACTGAACTTTGGGTTACGGGTCAAACCCGTGGGATTATATCAGAAGTGATACACGCCGCTGTACCACTTCCAACATTATTATTATTTGCAGGTTTGCTATAAAGCTCTGGACATTGAATTAATTTAATAAACACCCTTGCACCTGTACATCGTCGTCTGTGTCATTTATCCACTCTGCACTGCACTCACCTGCACGTATTCACCACTTTGCCACATGTGATGTTAGAGGTGGGATGGACTACACAGCACTGTCGGCGCTGCTGGAGCAGCTGGATAGCAGGCGGGAAGCAGAGGAGAGAAGGAGAGAGGAGAGGTACACCGCGCTGATCAAGAGGGTAGGGCTGGCGATACCTCCCCCCGCATCAGCAGAACTAAAAATGACGGCGCCAAAGGCAAGGACGCACAAAATGACAGGGGAGGATGACCCTGAAGCTTACTTGGTGGCGTTTGAGCTGTTGGCTACCACGCGTTGTGGCCACGACAGTACTGGGCAAGCCAACTAGGACCCTGCCTGATTGGTGAAGCCCAGGCAGCATACCAGGTGTTGGGCGATGATGACGCCACCCAGTACGACCTAGTAAAGCTGGCCATTCTCCACCGTCTGAATATCACAGAGGAAACTCACCGTGTGAGCTTCAGGGAGTATAAAAGGTCCCCGGATATACGCCCCAGGGTGGTCGCGCAGAAACTCTGTGACCACATGGTACACTGGCTCACCCCAGCGCTAAAAACAAGCGCACAGATGGGTGAGGCCATTGTGATCGAGCAGTTTTGCCATGTGGTTGGCGCCGAGACCCAAGTGTGAATACGGCGCCACAACCCCAACACCCTGGACCAGGCAGTAAAACTCGTCGAGGACTTTGAAGACTCCCTGGTATCAGCCCAGACTGGGCTACTGATGACGCCAGACTAACGGACCGTCCGAGCCCCACCTCCTCCCTCTGCTCCACCAGCTCTATCACCAGGACCGGGACAACGACCTCCTAGAGCGCCGGCCCCAATGGGCAACCTTGCCTCCCCCCCATGGAGACCAAGGTTGGCCCCCAGCTGGGGTAGAGGTGCAACGGGACAGATCATTAACCTCTGTGCCCTCCTTTCCCCCTACCTGTTTTAGGTGCCACCAGCCGGGTCATCAGGCCAGGTCATGCCCATTTGCGATGGAGTGCGACGTGGCCGTATGCAATCTGGCATCTGAAGTGGGTAAGCGAGAGAAAAATGGTCGGGAGGGGGCTTGTATTGTGGTTTTGGGCAATGTGAAAACCCATGCATTAGTGGACACAGGGTGTGGTCAGACCTTAATTAGAGCATCTCTCCTAGGCGGTGTGTTGTGGCAGCCACAAGGTCAGGTGGCGATCTCCTGTATCCATGGAGACACGGCAACATACCCCACAGTTAAAGCATATTTATCGGTTGGTCCGATTAAACGTCACCTGGTAGTGGGGGTGGCAGAAAGGCTACCACATCCAGTTATTCTGGGTTAAGACTGGCCAAACTACACAGATTTGCTGAAATTTGCTGAAAAAAAAACAATTTGTAGCGTGTTTCCTTTTCAAACGGAAATCTTCTCTCCCCTATTCCGTCTGAGAAAAACAAATAAAGAAAGAAGGTTGCGAAAATGGGAGGGACCATTAATGAGACAAGGCTGGGGGCTGGTGGGAGCCTGCTATAACGGTGAAAAACGCCAGTCAAAGGGGGTCGGAACGCAGTGTGACGAGAGGGCAAAGTTACTGGGCCATTAAGGGCAGATGCTACTCCCGCCCCTCTCAATATACCGGACATGTGGTACTCAAATGTGGACATAGTGTGGTGCCAGAAAAACGACCCCTCACTGGTGCACATTTGGGGACAGGTCCGGTCTATTGAAGGTAAGGATGTTGAAGGTGCTGGGGCACTAGTATTTCCACACTTTATTATCAAGGGGCAATTACTATATAGGGTAAACCTGGTCGCAGGCACAGGACAGCCTGTAACACAATTATTGGTTCCCTTGTTCTGCCGGCCGGAGATCATGAGGCTGGCGCATGATATTCCTTTTGCGGGGCACCTCGGAGCCGACAAGACAAGGGAACGAATATTGGCTCAATTTTTTTGGCTAGGACTTTATAGAGATGTGTCGAAATATGTAGCCACATGCCCAGACTGCCAGCGAGTAGCTCCGGGTCGAGTGCGCCACGCCCCTTTGGTTCCACTGCTGATTATTTCCACCCCCTTTGAGTGCATCGCAATACATAGTCAGCCCTTTGCTACCTTCTGACTCCAGGTATACGCATATATTAGTGGTGGTAGATTACGCAACAAGATACCCGGAGGCAGTTCCATTGAGGTCCACTAGTGCCGCGGCGATAGCCAAAGAACTAGTGCAGATTATGGCAAGAGTAGGGATCCCCAAGGAGATATTGACTGATCATGGAACTAATTTCTTGTCGAACACGTTACAGCAGGTATATAAAATACTAAAAATACGTCCCATCAGAACGTCGGTTTATCATCCACAGATGGACGGTTTGGTGGAACGTTTTAATCAGACCTTGAAGGCAATGCTGAGACGGTTTGTCAATCAAGAACAAAAACATTGGGCATCGCTGCTTCCCTACTTCCATTTCGCAGTGAGATAGGTGCCCAGAGTTCGACAGGGTTCTCCCCCTTCGAACTCTTGTACGGCCGACAGCCTCGCGGCATTCTCGATCTGTTGAGAGAGGGATGGGAGGAGCACAAAGGCTTGTCTAAAAATGTAGTGCAGCATGTGCTCCTACTCAGAGATCGTCTAGATTTGGTCGGTCGTTTGGCCCAAGACAATCTCAAAGCGGCTCAGCACCGACAACAGCAGCATTACAATCAAAATGCATTGATTTGAACCTTTCGACCTGGAGACAAGGTAATGCTGCTGCTTTCCTCAACAGAATCCAAACTATGTGCTAAATGGCAGGGGCCATACGAAGTGATTCGGGCTATAGGAAAAGTGAATTATGAAATTAGACAGCCCGATCGCCGAAATGAAAAATAAATTTATCATATAAATTTATTAAAGCCCTGGCAGGCAAGAGAGGTCTTATTTATAGCCTCAGGCAATGTAAAGAATGATTTGGGCCCCGAGTTAGAAACCTCTAGCACAAAGGACATTTCAATGGGGGAACAATTACTTCCAGATCAGCAACGTGAGCTGCGCATGTTAATTGAGCTGCGCATGTTAATTGAGGAATTTAGTGATGTTTTTTCTAACGTGCCCAGTAGAACTAACCTTGCTGAATATGACATTATCACTCCGCCAGGTGTCACGGTGAGAGAGAGAACATACCGAATCCCAGAAAGTCGATGAAACGGCGTTCGCAAAGAGGTATGGGACATGCTAGAACTTGGGGTGATTGAGTGGTGCAGTCCGATTGTCATAGTGAGCAAAAAGGATGGCACCAATCATTTCTGTGTGGACTTTTGTAAGGTAAACGCCATTGCGAAGTTTGATGCATATCCCATGCCTCAGGTCGACGAACTTCTCGATAGACTGGGGAAGGCAGGGTTTATTTCCACCCTAGACCTGATGAAAGGATACTGGCAGATCCCGTTAACTCGTAGAGCCAGAGAGAAAACGACATTTTCAACGCCAGAAGGGCTGTTCCATTTCACAACCATGCCGTTTGGGCTTCATGGTGTGCCCACTGCCTTTCAAAGACTTATGGACCAGGTTTTACATCAACATCGTGAATATGCGGCAGCGTATATTGATGATGTGGTCATTTCCAGCTCCACCTGGTGAGAGCATTTGGCTAGAATCATAGCCGTCCTTAAGTCTCCAAGGGCAGCCCGGCTAATCTGCAGAAATGTGCATTTGCAAAAAAGAGACACAATATTTGGGAATGGGAAGGTGAAACCCGTTGTCAGCAAGGTCCAGGCCTTGATGAACGCGGCAATCCCCAAAACCAAGGCTCAGGTGAGGTCGCTGTTGGGGTTGGCCGGTTATTACTGCCGCTTTATCCCCGAGTATGCCACAGTGGTTAGTCCCTTAATTTACCTCACCAGAAAGAGCGCACCAAATTTAATTAAGTGGTCAGTAGAATGTCAGGTCGTGTTTGATACTGTTAAGCAGATATTATGCCAGGCCCCCGCTCTCATTACTCCAGACTTCACCAAGCAATTCTTCCTCCACACCGATGCGTCGGATGTGGGTTTGGGTGCAGTCCTGTCCCAAAGGGTAAACAGAGTAGAACATCCCATACTGTACATTAGTAAAAAGGAAAATGCTCCCTCGGGAGCGCAACTACTCCGTCGTCGAAAATGAGTGTTTAGCTATTAAATGGGCTACTCACTCCTTAAGCTACTACCTGCTAGGGCACTCATTTGATCTCGTCACTGACCACGCCCCACACGTGGTTAAGCACAATGAAGGACAGCAATGCCCAGATAACTCGGTGGTATCTCGCATTGCAGCCCTTCATGTATCACATGGTACACCGTGCAGGGAAAGACCACCAAAATGCGGATTATTTTTCCCGGGAGGGGGGAGCAATGGGTAAGGTAGATTTTGCCGAGTGTTCCTTCGGCTCCACTCTGAGCGGTGGGATATGTGACAGAGATCGAATGACGCTTGGTGTTAGATCTCCTTCCCGACCGGTGAGGGCACTAGAAAGAAGGAACAGAGTAACCTTAAACAATGGCAAGACAATTTATTCCGAAGGGTAGGTGGAAGTCGGCCATTTAGGAAAGGGGCGGAGCTACGGCACCCAAGCTCACTGACCCGGACAGTAAACGGCGTGGCATCTGAGGATTGGAGGAGCGGATGCACTCGTTAACCTAGGGGTCATGGACGAGGGTATAAATAGGGGGGCATGGCTTTGTGATCTGTTCCTTTGCATATGGTTAAGCCAAATAACCAAGAAGGAGCCCGTCTTGTTTATACGAAAAACCGTGAGTGTCCTGCTTGTCTGTGTATTAACACTGTTTGTTTTGTGTGTCGTTTCTCATCAAGAATACTGAGCATGATCCGAAGCTGCAGCCGCAGGCCAGCGTAAAACTCGGATATCAACACTCACCGTTTCCACTACAGGTGCAAGAGCACTAAAATCACGCACTGCTGGAATGGTGTCTGTGTTTTGTGTTTTGTGTTTTGTGTGGGTGAAAGGACTGGACTTTGGGTTACGGGTCAAACCCGTGGGATTATAATCAGAAGTGATACACACCGCTGTACCACTTGCAACATTATTATTTTTTGCAGGTTTGCTATAAGGCGCTGGACATTGAATTAATTTAATAAACACCCTTGCACCTGTACATCATCATCTGTGTCATTTATCCACTCTGCACTGCACTCACCTGCACGTATTCACCACTTTGCCACAGGGGGTCATAAACTAGAACTGAGATGGCAGGAATCTAAACTACACGTTCATTACATTGCATGGAAGGGCCACCTGGTTAAATATAGGAAGGCTCTGGCATTGGCTAGATCATCATATTATTCTAATTTAACTGAAACAAATAAAAATAATCCTAGATTTATTTTTGCTAGCCTAGATAAATTAATTAATTCTTCCCCTAATAGTCCTAGTCCAAAGTTGGCTCCTTTCACAGCTGCAATGCCTCCTTACATTTCTTTAAAAATAAAATACTGTTAAGGAGGTCTCCAGCACAATTTTGCCAACTACACCTATTAAGACTACTATGGGGGCTTTTTCTATGATGACCTTACAGGAACTGACAGAGCTAATTCAACATAAGAGAGCTACTACATGCTCTCTTGATCCTATTCCTACAAAACTATTAAAATATGTTCTTGGTGTTATTAATACCCACATTATAAAAATTATAAATCATTCACTTTCCTCTGGTACAGTTCCCTCAGCTCTTAAGGTAGCTGTGGTAAAGCCTATGCTTAAAAAACACAATTTGGACCCTAAAGTCCTCAATAACTATAGTCCAATCTCCAACCTACCATTCTTAGATAAGGCTCTAGAGAGTTACTTCAATTTAATTACAAAAATGTTTAACTCTTAATGGTATATTTGAGAAGTTTCAGTCTGGTTTTCGTGCTGCACATAGCACAGAGACAACCCTTGTCAGAGTTGTGAATGATCTGCTGATAAGCTCTGACTGGCTTTCCATCAGTTTTAATTCTTCTAGATCTAAGTGCTGCCTTTGATACTGTAGACCATTCCATCCCACTGAATCTTCTTGACAGCACAGTAGGACTGTCTGGCCTTGTCCTATCCTGGTTCAAATATTATTTTTCTGATATTTCTAAAATTGGCATTATCAGAAGTTGTCTGTTGTGTTCCATAGGGCTCTGTTCTAGGTCCCTTGTTGTTTTCATTAAATATATGCTACCGATAGATGACATTATCTGCAGACATGGAGTGAACTTCCATTGCTGTGCTGATGATACCCAGCTATATTTGCCCCTAAAGCCAGGAATTTCTTCTGCCTGGGTGTTATTAAATACTTCCCTTACAGACATCAAGCACTGGATGTCACAGAATTTTCTAATGTTGAATTCAGATAAAACAGAGGTTATGCTAGTGGGATCACAGAACCAACTAAAAGGAAATGTGTGATTACTTAAGCTTTACCCTTGCAGTCTCTCATCAAAACTTAAACTAGAAATTAAGAGTTTGGGGGTCATCTTTGATCCTGATCTATTGAGAGTCATTTTAGGGAAGTTACTAAAGTATATTTTTACCATTTGAGAAATATAGCCAAACTTAGACCTATTATTTCTGTACTTGATGCCAAGACACTAATGCATGCCTTTGTTTCATCTAAAATTGATTACTGTAATGCACTTTTTTCTGGTGTCCCAAAACGTGTGGTATCCCATTTGTAGCTTGTTCAGAATACCGTCGCTGGTTCTGACTAAAACCAGGAAAATATTACCTTTGTTTTGGCCTCTTTACACTGGCTCCCAGTGCAGTATATAATTGATTTTAAGATTTTGCTGTTAACTTACAAGGCTCTAAATAGATTAGCACCTAGTTATTTGCAAGAGTTACTGATCCCGTATCTTCCAAATCGCATTCTGAAATCACAGGATGCGGGGCTGCTGGTTATTCCTAGGGTCAGCAAAAGCAACACGGGAGGAGGGAGGGCTTTTTCTTGTAGAACTCCTAAATTATGGAATGCTCTGGCTATTTTTGTCAGGAAACCTTGGACCGTTACAGTTTTCAAGTCAAGACTAAAAACTAATTTTTATAAAATGGCTTTCTTATCTTAATGGGTTTCAATGTAACTTTAAAATTGCTGCTTTTGTATTATGTGTATAATGTTATTTAAATGATCTAACTGTGGCAGTTGTATGTGTGACATGCTATACAAATGTATTAAGGTTTGTTCTTTTTTTCTGCTATGTGCTGTATGGTGCTTTGCGACACTTTTGTATAAAAAAGTGCTATATAAATACAATAAATAAATAAATGCTTTGAAAAATATAATATTTAATTGGGACAGAGGCCTAAAATGTTGGACTGCTGTCCAAAAAGATGTCCAGCAGAGTTAAGAAGAGATTGTCATGGTCCATTTAACGCCTAGTCTGCAAATCTGGAAATAAATAAAAAAGAGCAATACAGGAGCGACTGAGTTTATAAACTTGATAAATAACTGATTGCAGGGCGTATTGGGAAGGAGACCACCCTCAGAATAAAGACTGATTCTCAGGCACAAACAACATGATTCAAGCAAGATTTTCTTTTGCTTATTTTTTTCTCCCAAAGAGCCCAGAGAAACAGGGTCACAGTCAGACTCCAGCATGAAATCGATTCAAGGTCCAGTCACCTCTCCATCCATCTGTTTGTTCCTAACGCAGGGAAAAAAGCCAGGGAGCGAACACTCATGAAAACGTTTGTGTGGACAAGCGAAGGTTCCTCTACCAGAATGGATGACTTGAGTTGGGCATTTCATACCCCATGTTACTCAGAACCCTCGCACTACATCTGGCTGTTACTGAACAGTGGATAGGCTTGGGCCTTCTCCAGTACACTAAGGAAGGCAATCGCTGAATTTTTATTGCTACAGATTATAATCTCTTGAAATCCAAAATGTTTTTCTAGGAATGCAGAACCCCTGCTGATAGGGCATTTATTGTTCATGTTACCCCACCTAGACCCTGTTAATCTTGGTATCTGGAAAAGATCATTTCTCATTTTCAAATACATGCAAAGGGTTTTAAAGAACAATTTGTCTCCTCAATACTTCAAATAGAGGTTTTCTTGACCTCTTTAACGTGCTATGTTGCTATAAACATGTGCTGCTAGTCCTGCATCTATCATCTTTATCAGGTATCCAGTAAGAAACTGTAACATGTGATTCCCCTTATGAACTTTTCGCTGATCTAGGCTTTCATGTTTATTTTTCTAAAGATGAACTTCATTCTGAAATGTACAAAGTCACAGTTACAGAGGGGGGAGAATGTACAGTTGCATTCTATGGTCATTTTTCAAACCATTCCTTTCTAAAATTTGAAAGTAACCCTGGTTAATAACGATCTATGCAGAAAAAGCGATCGAGGATGATATAGAACACACATTATAGGATAGTAAACAGGTAAGAAATTGAATATCAGGAAACTAAAGAACGTGTTTTTTTTCATATGACTTTTTCTCCCTTAATGATCCAGTCAACTTTGAAACCCTGCTGACTCAAACAATGTGGAAGAAATCAGCTAAACTCGCATTTGCATTCTTTCTTCATTAAAAACATTTTTTTTTTTTTTTTTTCCAGAAAGTCTCCATGTGTGACAATGGCAAGTGATCTCCAGTTACCATTCACAGATCAGTGTCTGTACTTTCAGGGCATGCCAATTTCAATACCTTTCAAATAGCAACATTAGCTTTCTAAGATTTCTATAGTTTTTTTACCTCTGGCTTTACCTCACTTTCGTCATGATCCCCTCTGCTTGACCTGGCTGTTCCTCTCCTTTGCTCTGGCACGGCGTGGAAGATAGGAATACTTTACTGTTCTGTCCGCTTGCTGCAGAACAGAACTGGAATTCCTTCTTGAGTGGAAACAGTAATATTCAGAAGTAAAGCATGTTGAAGTCATGTTTAAAATTCCAATTTGAAGCTGGAAGAATAAAAATGACATTTTGATAACATGTAATTCTTATAATCATTGTAGTTAAAGAGCAGCTCGCTATGGGTATGATATATCACAGCTGTATTAATGAGTAGGTACAGAAGCTTCAAAATCTCAGCTTTAGTTGACTTTATACATTTCCTTTAGTGTTTTGTGTGCAAGTATGTCTAGGTTCTGTCGCCGAGACACGTTTAAGAATGTAGAACACAGAGGTGCATTTTAAAACGTTCCCAGGATGTTATCATCCTTTTAAACAGCCTCTCGTCCTCTCAAGGAGAAGCTACTATGACCGATGGTCTAATCAAACAGTCAATTTAATTTATTCTGACATTCTCTTCTCTGCTAGGATACGATTGGGTGCTTATGGATGATTTTCTTGATGGATGTCGACCTTGGAATTTTAATTTTTTTTTCAACTGCAGAGTGGGCGAGTGGCTTTAAAATCACACTTTGTTTGATTGTGGGAAAGAGAGCTGGGAGAGAGCGAGAAGGAAAGCTTACAATCCCTTGGGAGCTGCTACTGTTTAATCCCGACTGGCAGTGTTTTCATGAAAGCCCCACCCCCCTCCCGCATGGTCACCAAGACCCCTTTGTGCGGTTATCACTGGGTGCCGAGTGACGGTCTCAGAGCCTCTCGCTCTAATAAAAGAGGTGAGAGGGTGAGCCGGTCGAGAAGAGGGGGAGGGGACTGGAATGTATCCAGTAAGGATGTGGGGCTGCTGGGTGGATATCGATCTCTTTGTCTGCTCCAGGTGTGTGAGGAAGAGGAGGGGGTAGGGTGACAGAAACTGGGTTGTAAGTAGTAGTAAGGACGTCTCAAGAGAGCACCAAAGTGGAAGACAGATACAACTCCGCTAGTTGTCTTTCACGTGCCTTTGGAGTCAAATCTTCCTGTTTTTTTTTTTTTTTTAAGCTTCATGTTATTGAACTTTCCGATTGAAATGTGTTTTATTTATGACTGAACTGGGACCAGACCCTGCTCCGATTAATGATTTGTTCAGAGCTGATTTCTAATCGGGAGCATATTTGTTTTTGTCATTAAATTTATTGAAGTTTCTTTTAGTATTTCTAAATGTAACACTATTGAGTGCAATATCATCTAGTTTGGATTTCAGAGTTTGAAAATTAACATTTTGCAATGCACTGCACTGTATTTCAAATCTTTTTAAACAGCATATATTATACATTGAGGGTCTCATAAAAATGTAAAAAAAATGTAAAAATGTAAATAATACATAAAAATAATGTAAAAAAAAAACAACACTTCCATACATTAAAAATACAACAAAACAGAGAATGTTGAGGGTGTGGAATGGGTTATTTCCAGTCTCCAACCGCACCCACCCCAAAATACCATATCCCATCTGTGGCAGAGTGTCCCGTCCCTTCTTTTTTGTTTATTAGTGTTTGATGTTGTATGTAGTGTGTTAATGTTGGTGTTTTATGTATAAAATACATGAGATATAAATATGGGTTATGAGCACAAGTGTTATAAAGTGTAATTTGTATTTAGACACGAGGATGGCACAACTCACGCCACGCGCATATTTAGGGATTCAAGCAAATTATTAATTGGTAATTGAATCCCAGCACAATTGTATATATAGATGCACGAAGCACTCACTCGGGGTCATGTGTTCGGGAGTGGAGAACGGGTGAGAGACAGAGGAGAGTTTATTTAAAAACAATTGCTACAGCGTGCTGGAAGTGCCAGCGCAATACTTGTTTAGTGTTCGTCCACGTCTGTTTTGTCTGTCTGTTTGTTTGGCTAACGTGACTCTTTGTTTGTGTTTTGCTTGTTTAAATCTTTTATTTTCTATTATTATTATTATTTAATAAAACACTGGGTGTCCCTGTGCCTCAGTTTCACCCTCTACTTTCTGAGTCTGTGTTTCTGGTCTGACGTCACGACTGCAAGCCATCCTGGTCACACCATCCCATGAACTCTGGGACACATGAGCCTGGAAGCTACATCTCATGGCAACCATTACACAGCTGGGCAGCCCTTATCAGGGCAGGGGTCTACCGTAGAAAAGAGGTGGGCAGATGGGAGAGGAGAGAAGTAGATAGCGAGGAGGTAGGGACAAGACAGTGAAAGAGTAAGGGAGAGAGAGGGGAGGGAGCAAGAGACAGAGTAAGAAGAAAGGAGAACGAGGAAGAGATGACAGAGAGAGAGGGGTGCAGGAGGAGAGTGGAAAGAGAAAGGGTAAAGTGAGATAGAGAGCCTCCTATTGCTTGTAACACATGACATATGGGGGGGGGGGGGGGTGAAAAGTCATACAGTGCAGGAATGAAATTCTGCCAGTACTCACCGGTACTCATACCAGTACTCATTTTGATGCCAGCACTGTATACCAGGACATATTATGTTTGCTTTTCATCCAGCATGCCTGCATTTCATCCACTCAGTCCATAAGCATTCTGCTCAAAAGCAGTCTCGTCACAGAAACTAAATAATCATTAAAATTAGTGGTGGGCAACAATATAAAAATTGTATATTGATATTGTGCAAGTATTTCGATATTGATAATATCAAAGTCTTCCAAAACACAGAAAAATATAATATCACAATTACAATATCAAACATATCTACATATAACAGATATTTACATAAGAAAAGTAATAACTTACTTTAACTTATTGGTGCTTTGCTTCACAATATCCATGGAGAAAAACAAGGTCTTGTTATGTTGTTTTACTATTCCATCATTAGCCAACTAAAAATTGAAATATTTCTATACTTCACTGCGCACAGGCTTTCTAGCCAAACCGGAAGTAATACAGTGCCATGCTGAATTTTGCATTATTTGGAGATGTGTTTTGATGTTTTAAAAGTACATCTCATTTATAATACCGAAAGTTCACATTTAAAAATACATTAATAATAGCATAAGTAATCACAGTAACAAAATGGAAAGAACCACTGACGCCTTTGAATATCTAAAAATAACGCAAAACAATGGCCAGTGGTGCTTAGTGCATCACGCAAGCATTTGGTAAATGCCAAACAATGAAATCAAATGGTTAAATAATACTTTAGTGTCTGGGGTTCGCCTGCTAGACTGACAATTATTGGTATGTATAGGGTTTCTTGTAACGTAATATAAAATAAACTTGATTATAGTGCTTTTGTATTTTTAAAAAGTATGTCTCTGTGAGTGCAAGTGAATTTTTTTTAAAATCCTACGATATCTCGATATGCAAATTATTATCGATATAAATATTTGAGCCCTTCATGAATTAAAATATTCTCGAAATAATCCAATCGCAATGGATGATCTTTTTACCTTAGTTTTTGGCAGCGACCAAGGGTCTGAGCGATTAGTTCGTGTGTATGTAAATGTGCCCTTGTGTGTGTGAACCAATAGGGCTCAGGGGAGAATCTCTATTTAGGAGCTGCCTGTGCTGTGCAGAGCTGAGCTGAGCTGTGCTGAGCTGAGCTGAGCTGTGCTGTAGCTGAGCTGAGCTGAGCTGTGCTGTGCTGGTAAATAAAGAAGGGGATGTTGCTGCAGTCCTCTGGCTCTCTTTTCTACACGGGGAGGTTACAATAGTTATAATTTAAGGTTTAACTTAAGTGTTATATTATAGTACATGACTGAGTGATACATGCAGAGGGTGCATGAAGTGTTTTTACTGTACTTAAATCCTTTTAGTGCTGTAGTAAAATAAAAAAAAATCAGGAAATCAAAAACGCAACAGCAAAATAATATGTAAAAATGTCAGGCAGTTATATTCCCTGCTGCATTGCTTTTACTGTCTGCAGTGTCTGCAGTATGGAAGGTAGCAGGGGTTGAGTAACTCTATGATTAGAGTACAGGGCTACAGTGTGGAAGGTAGTAGGGTTTGAGTATAGGGCTGCAGTGTGAAAGGTAGTGAGTTTGCGTAGCTCAGTGCTTGGAGTTCTGGGCTGCAGTTTGGAAGGTAGTTGGTTTGAGTAGCTCAGGGGTTAGAATACAGGGCTGCAGTGTGGAAGGTAGTGGGTTTGAGTAGTTCAGGGGTTAGAGAAAGTGCTGGCCTGCATTGTGGAAGATAGTAGAGTTTGAGTAGCTCTGTGGTTAGAGTACAGGGCTGCAGTGTGGAACCAATCAGCTGCTTCCCCTATTGACAGACATGTCAGTAACATGATTTGACACAGAAGACACTGCTGAGGTGAAATGACGCAGGGGGTACAAGTGCAAACAGATAACGCAAGAAAAAGGCCTAAGCTAGTACCATAACCTGTGTTGGTCAGGCTTTATTTTAAGGGATACTTTTAGTGTATTGACGTTAACAAATGTTTTTCATTTTGAGCTAAGGGTTATACAGTAAGATCTTTAGAAACTAAAGTCACGGGCAGTGTTGTGTGATGCACTGCTGTTACAGATTATTTTCCCTGTCCGTGAGACAAAGTTAAAAGCTCTATAACAGCAAATGTAGATGAGCCAGGCTCATCTACATTGTGGTTAAGACGCCCGCTAATAAAAAAAAAAAAAAAGAATTGATTTAATTTGCTAAACAATTTTAACCGATTTCAGATATATTTCATCGAGTGAGAATTGATGCACCATAGGGCTCTGATGTATTCAGCGTTAGCTGACCTATTATATTTTAACTTGCTATTAAGAGTAGTGTGGAATAGTGGTTAGGGCTCTGGACTCTTGACTGGAGGATCGGGGGGACACTGCTTCTGTACCCCTGAGCAAGGTACTTTACCTAGATTGCGCCAGTAAAAACCCATGGTTGTATTTAAAAAATAATGTGATATCATGTAACAAATTGTAAGTTGCCCTGAATAAGGGCTTCTGCTAAGAACTAAAATAACAGAAAAATAATGAATGAATATTAATATGTTTATTTGCTAGTTGTTAGTAGGCAGCCCTTAAAATAAAGCGTGTGTTTATTGTAAAACTGCATGTTTCTGACCCATGTAGCTGATGGGAAGATCTACAGAATTATCTTAGTTGCTACAATTACTTTAAGGCAAAAAATAAAAAACAGTACACATGCTTGCCTGTGGGGTCATATAGTCCAGTACTGGCCTCAATTTGTTTCCTACATTTTTTGTGTCCATATAAATTCCTTTTTCTTTTCACATAAATTGCTTGTTCCAAATGATTTATAGCAGTCGCATAGCTGAAAACATTTCCTTTGAAGGGTTTTCTTTTTTTCATAATGAAAAGTAAGATGATTGGCTGCTTGTCCTAGTGCCTGTGCGCTGGTCTGAGCAGATGAATGAGAGGAATGTATTTTTATTATAGCTTTCAAAGGCTTTTCTAGGCAGTGATTGATATTTTATTAATTTCTTTAAACTGGCAGAACTGTGTTAAAGCCCAACACATCTGCATTCTTTTTGTTTTTAATAAAACCCTGAGGTACTGAAAAACTTCCATTCTTTAGGAAACTCTTATTGTAAAATTAGGTATAAAGTAGTGTATTATACTACAAGGGATCAGGTGTACAAGCTTACAGGGTAATGCCTGCATTTGGACATTGTATCAATTAGAAAATTCATAATAAGGAATCCCAGAGGGTCTCACCTGGTAAAGAAACGACCATGTGATTTGATCAGACGAGTGCAGATTTGAAACCTGGCTGTGGGAAGCTGGTGATTTTCAGTAGGGATTCCACAGGGAACATTGCACTGGCTCTGGCAAAGGCTATGTCCTACCTGCCAGGCCACATCCACAGTAGAGCTCCATTGAGTAGCAGAGCACTTTCTCTAAACTGAACTCTGGGATTCAGAATGAAAAGGCAATGTAATCTGATAAAGTTACCAAACCATAAACAGACAACTTAGAGGGTTTAAGTTGTCTTAAGTTATTTATTACTTGTTTTAGAATTGTAGTTTGTTGGGGGGGGGGTTCCAGAAAGGAAAAAAAAAGGTGATAATGAGAACTACAAATAGCTAGTCCAAGATTAATGCTCAGGGTCCATAAATCAGCTTTAGTTTAAAGGAGAGCAAACAAAAAAGTTTTGGGCACATCTTCATTGTTTTTATTAAGGCTATTAAGATGTTTTAGGATGTCTGTGAATTATTTGTTTTAAAAAATAAGTGATTTATAATTAAACATGTGTTCCTTGCCCCCCCCCATTTTCCATTTATTTAATCGTAGCCGTATATATATATATATATATATATATATATATATATATATATATATATATATATATCAATAGTTAAAGTCTTCAAGTAAGGCCGACGTATGATCTACAAATATTAAAATTATGTATACGTTGTGAAATACTTTATGGCTAGGTCCTAGGTATTCGATCTTTATCTTGATGCGAGGTCGGTGTGTTCTGTTGGTATCTGAACATAGACAAGCAGGGCTTATGATATATATATATAATATCCAGATATAGATTATATATATATATATATATATATATATATATACATCATATATTTATATATCATATATATATACAGTGTGCCCTATAGAAAGTCTACACCACCTTAACATTTTCACCTTTTGTAAATGCCATTTATAGCATTTTTCATTTGTATACACATCCTACCCCACAACTTCCAAGCAAAAAAAATATTCTAGAAATTTGAAGAAAATTTCTCAAAAATAAAAACTGAAATAACTTGGTTGGATAAATGTCCACCTCCTTGTAATAGCAATCCTAAATTAGCTCAGGTGTAACCAATTGCCTTCAAAATCACACACAAAGTTAAGTAGCCTCCACCTGTGTTAAATTGTAGTTATTCACATGATTTCAGGATAAATTCAGCAGTTCCTGTAGGTTCCCTTTGCTGGGTAGTGCAAAGACTCAACCATGATCACCAAGGCTCTCTCAAAAGAACTCCGGGACAAAGTTGTTGAAAGGCACAGATCAGGGGATGGGTATAAAAAAATATCAAAGGCCTTGAATATCCCTTGGAGCACGGTCAAGACAATTATTAAGAAGTGGAAGGTGTATGGCACCACCAAGACCTTGACAAGATCAGGCCGTCCTTCCAAACTGGATGACCAAGCAAGAAGGAAAGCAATGACCAAGACTGGTCAAAGTGTGCATGTGACAGCAATATCCTAAGCACTCCACAAATCTGGCCTGTATGGTAGGGTGGCAAGAAAGATGCTATTACTCAAGAAAGCACACCTTGAATCTTGTTTTAAGTATGTAAAAAAAATACTCAGGAGATTCTGTAGTCATGTGGAAAAAAGTTTTGTGGTCTGATGAAACTAAAATGGAACTTTTTGGCCTAAATGTAAAGTGTTATGTTTGGCACAAACCCAACATAGCACATCACCCAAAGAACACTGTCCCTACTGTGAAGCATGGTGGTGGCAGCATCATGTTATGGGGATGTTTCTCATTGGCAGGGACTGAGGCACCTGTCAGGATAGAAGGGAAAATGAATGGAGCAAAGTACAAAGAAGTCCTTGAGGAAAACCTGCTGCCCTCTGCAAGAAAGATGAAACTTGGACGGAAGTTCACCTTTCACCATGACAAAAACTCAAAGCACACAACCAAAGCTACACTGGAGTGGATAAGGAACAAAAAGGTAAATTAAATTTTGAATATATAATTTTTTTCTCATTAAAAACTTTTTTCCCTTTAACAGTGTGAAGTATGGGTGGTAGATAAAAGGAAACATTTCCTCATTTAAATGCATAAATATATATATATATATATATATATATATATATATATATATATATATATATATATATATTGTGAAACAGAATTACAGAATTTCATCATTTTCTGATTATAATTCGAAAACGTTGAATTTGTGCCCTAGCTCTATCAGGCTCCTATCAAAGGATAGATGCTGTATATTGTATTATTTTACTGCTCAGCCAATTAGATGTTTGCACTGGGAAAAAATCTGCACATATTTCATGTTTATAAAGTGGTGTTTCACTGTTGTATGACAGTGAGCTATTGGGTCTAAGCATTCAAATGCACTGATCAAATTGCATGCGTATGACTAATGTATATGCTTTAAGCTATGAAATTTTATTATAAAAAAGATTCATGAGTACGTTCGTTTTATTAGGTTTCTGATAGTATTTAAATAGATAGTTAGTAGCTTGTATAGCGTAAGGCCCTTGCTTTCATTGCAGTCCAGTTTTTATTGTATGTAGTTTCCGTTTTCCTTACTTTTTAAAAGACCTGGATTCTAAGACTCTCAAAAAAGTCTCCTAAGGAATACCCTTACAGTTTTATGACAATTGGATGAAATGCTATCAGTATACAGGAAGACAAGGGCGCGGTTGTTGCAGAACACGCGATCGTGCAAACCTCAATCCTGACCTGAACATCCCTGGCCTGCTATTCAGTCCTGGGCTTCTGTCAAGCAGAAACAGGTTCAATTGTGTTCCTTCTTTGATGCGAATTACACTGATGTCTGTTGGAGGGTTGGTAGAACCTAGGACTCCAACAGTAAAAGGCATCAGGGTCAATGAAATTGGCCTACCTCACCATCTCAGCCTAAAACTGGGTGTTTAAAAAGTGTTATTCTGAAAAGATGCGATTTTGCATCTTAATAAAAGGTAATTGGTTGTGTGTAGCGTGCCTATTATTGTCTAAGAAATGTCTCTTGTACAGTATTTCTTGTTGCTCAAACTGTGCAATAGGATTTCTGTTATTATAAGACACGCCTGGAGCTATGGCCAACAATTTAGCATGACCTAGAATTTTAGGATTGAGACAAAATAAAAATAAACTATATAAACATGATTTAACATCAAAGAACTAGAACATGATATTGCAAAAGTCTGTCGGAAAGCATTATCGAGGCACACTATTTTATGTTAGATTTTGAAATCTCCAATTTTTCAATGCTTCGTTAAGTATATGGAAAACTACAAAGCGGTATGTAATTGAATATGTTAACATAATGTTATTCAGCAGGTTTCATTCGCCGTAATGCAGCAAAATTAGTTAATTCTATTTTCAATAGAGTGATGCAAAACTTTTGACCATTGCTGTATACACAACGTACTCAGTTATTATAAATCACAAAAACTATTAAAGACAAAATTAGTTCTTTTTTTCAACTAGGTTGTATGTTCTGGGAACAGGAGCACATGATAAGATGCACTGGTATTTTAACAAATATTTGATGTAAATTCTACCTTTGTCAATTTTATTTTGCATTTGGTTCAAAATTAAGGTTTTAAATAAATAAATATAATACAGATTATTTGAAGTCCAGAGCTCATGTAAGGTACACAGCTTCGCAGTCCATTAGACTTGTACACTTTCAATGATTGTTCCTTCTAACTCACAAAACAGTCCATTCAAAGGAGAACAGTGCCCTCTGTTGTCCAGTGGACAGACGTACACAAGATGATGAAAAGAGCTACCCAGCAAGCACTTCAAATGAAGTGCCCAAAATAAACATTTCACAAAATAAATGATGCTGTACTACCATTAAATATAGTAACCTAATACCTGGAGGAGTTCCGTATATGGCAATGGCTATTATTACTTTGAGGATGAAAAATCACAGATTTCCCTTTTTAACCACAAAGGGGAAATTATACTTGTTAAGACGACGGCCAGGTTGCAGTTTTGCAGAGGAGAAGTGCAACTGAAATACACTTCCCTCCAACAAGTATTGAGACAGATGAGTGCATGGTAAAGTCATTCAAGTTCAATTCAGATATACTCAGTTTTATTGAGATCCAGGGATTGTGGTGGTCATGGGAGATGCCTGAAATCTGTTTTGCTCATCAAACCACTCACAATTCTGACACGGTAGAAGGGTGCATTATAGTCTTGAAAGAAGCCATTGTCATCGAGGTACAAGAGCAGATTGTTAGGTTAACTTGATTCTCAACAATGCTTCAGTAAACCAGGGTATACCAGGTGAGAACGCCCCACACAAAAATCAAATCTGATCTGGTAGACTAAGCAGTGGGCGGATTTGAGGGTGAATCACTGGGGTGCTGGAGGAGAGCTCAGGGTTTGAGTGTGAATCACTGGGGTGCTGGAGGAGAGCTCAGGGTGTGAATGTGAATCACTGAGGTGCTGAAGGAGCGCTCAGGGTATGAGTGTGAATCACTGGGGTGCTGGAGGAGAGCTCAGGTTGTGAGTGTGAATCACTGGGGTGCTGGAGGAGAGCTCAGGGTGTGAGTGTGAATCACTGGGGTGCTGGAGGAGAGCTCAGGGTTTGAGTGTGAATCACTGGGGTGCTGGAGGAGAGCTCAGGGTGTGAGTGTGAATCACTGGGGTGCTGGAGGAGAGCTCAGGGTGTGAGTGTGAATCACTGGGGTGCTGGAGGAGAGCTCAGGGTGTGAGTGTGAATCACTGGGGTGCTGGAGGAGAGCTCAGGGTTTGAGTGTGAATCACTGGGGTGCTGGAGGAGAGCTCAGGGTGTGAGTGTGAATCACTGGGGTGCTGGAGGAGAGCTCAGGGTTTGAGTGTGAATCACTGGGGTGCTGGAGGAGAACTCAGAGTGTGAGTGTGAATTACTGGGGTGCTGGAGGAGAGCTCAGGGTGTGAATGTGAATCACTGGGGTGCTGGAGGAGAGCTCAGGGTTTGAGTGTGAATCACTGGGGTGCTGGAGGAGAACTCAGGGTGTGAGTGTGAATCACTGGAGTGCCGGAGGAGAGCTCAGGGTTTGAGTGTGAATCATTGGGGTGCTGGAGGAGAACTCAGGGTGTGAGTGTGAATCACTGAGGGCTTGATTAGAGCTCAGGGTGTGTGAAGGTGGTTGCCAAAGAGCAGCTGGTTTGTGTTATCTGCTGCCTGGTGCTTTGAAGAGCACAGCTAATCACAGAGCTCTTGTGTTATTAATTAACAAGTGGAAAATGCATAGGAATGTTTAGGATGAGATCACAATACAAATTGCCTATTCTAACAGTAATGATTTCAGTTTCCTTTGCCTTCCCAGCCAAAGATGTTCTAGGTTTTTATTGTATACATTTATTATTAGCAACATATAAAAAGTATTATTATTATTATTATTATTATTATTATTATTATTATTATTAATGGGCAGCACAATGGCATGGTGGTTAACACTGCTGCCTCACAGTGCCAGGCTCCTGGGTTTGATTCCAGAGTAGGGGTCTGTCTGTGTGTGCTTGCATATTCTCCCCGTGTCTGCATGGGTTTTCTCTGTGTACTCCAGTTTCCTCCCACAGTCTAAAGACATGCTGTTCAGGTTTATTGGTCATTCTAAATTGCCCTTTGTGTGTGTGTGGTCCCCTGTGATGGACTGGTGTCCCTTCCAGGGTGTAGTCCTGCCTTGTGCCGTGTGTCTGCCGGGTTAATCTCTAGCTCACCCTGCATCTTTAAAGGATTAAGTTATTAATGATAATTAGATTTATTATTATTATTATTATTATTATTATTATTATTATTATTATTATTATTATTATTATTATTACACATAAGAGGAAGAAGAGAAATCAATTCAGGGAAATCAGTACTAGGGATCTGAAAGCCATCATGTAATACAGTCTATTTTAGAGAACTCAGTACTGGGTAGCGGAGAGCCAGTAACGTTATTGCTTGAGATGCATGACCTGAAATGAACTGTATACTACTTGTCTGTTATATTGTATCATATTATATTGTACTGTACAATATAGCTCTTAGACATCTGTAATACAGAATACAGATGATTTCAGTCTTATCTGAAACTCAACAAGTTCAGATGGGTTATTCATCCCAATCTGTTAAAGACAGCTGAGAAGGGGCCACCTGTCCTGGCTGATTGCAGTGGTAGAGGTGCTGCTGCAATTCAAGCCTAGGCTGAAACAAAAGTACTGTAAGAAACCAAAAATACTTCCTCTTTAATAATGCAGACTGGAGACACTGAAACCAACACACAGGCAATCACACTGAAACCAACACATGAACAATCACACTGCAACCAACACACGGGCAATCACACTGCAACCAACACACGGGCAATCACACTGAAACCAACACATAGGCAATCACACTGAAACCAACACATGGGCAATCACACTGCAACCAATACACAGGCAATCACACTGAAACCAACACACGGGCAATCACACTGAAACCAACACACAATCACACTTAAACCAACACACGCAATCACACTGAAACCAACACACAGGCAATCACACTGAAACCAACACATGAACAATCACACTGCAACCAACACATGGGCAATCACACTGAAACCAACACACAGGCAATCACACTGCAACCAACACACGGGCAATCACACTGAAACAAACACATAGACAATCACACCGAAACCAACATGAAGGAAATCACACTGAAACCAACATGAAGGCAATCACACTGAAACCAACACACAGGCAATCACACTGAAACCAATACACAGGCAATCACACTGAAACCAACACACAGGCAATCACACTGAAACCAACACATGAACAATCACACTGCAACCAACACACGGGCAAACACACTGAAACCAACACATGAACAATCACACTGCAACCAACACATGGGCAATCACACTGAAACCAACACATGGGCAATCACACTGCAACCAACACACAGGCAATCACACTGAAACCAACACACGGGCAATCACACTGAAACCAACACACGGGCAATCACACTGAAACCAACACATAGGCAATCACACTTAAACCAACACATGAACAATCACACTGCAACCAACACACAGGCAATCACACTTAAACCAACACATGAACAATCACACTGCAACCAACACACAGGCAATCACACTTAAACCAACACATGAACAATCACACTGCAACCAACACATAGGCAATCACACTGAAACCAACACACGGGCAATCACACTGCAACCAACACACAGGCAATCACACTTAAACCAACACACGGGCAATCACACTGAAACCAACACACGGGCAATCACACTGCAACCAACACACAGGCAATCACACTGAAACCAACACACAGGCAATCACACTTAAACCAACACATGAACAATCACACTGCAACCAACACACGGGCAATCACACTGAAACCAACACACAGGCAATCACACTGCAACCAACACACGGGCAATCACACTGCAACCAACACACAGGCAATCACACTGAAACCAACATGAAGGCAATCACACTGAAACCAACACACAGGCAATCACACTGAAACCAACAAATGGGCAATCACACTGAAACCAACACACAGGCAATCACACTGAAACCAACACACGGGCAATCACACTGCAACCAACACACAGGCAATCATGCTGAAACTAGCACATGGGCATTCACACTGAAACTAGCAAATGGGCAATCACACTGAAACCAACACAAAAGCAATCACACTGCAACCAACACATGGGCAATCACACTGAAACCAACACGCAGGCAATCACACTGCAACCAACACACGGGCAATCACACTGAAACCAACACATGGGCAATCACACTGAAACCAACACACAGGCAATCACACTGAAACCAACACACGGGCAATCACACTGAAACCAACACAAGGGCAATCACACACACATGCAATCACACTGAAACCAAAACACGGGCAATCACACTGAAACCAACACATGGGCAATCACACTGAAACCAACACATGGGCAATCACACTGAAACCAACCCATGGGCAATCACACTGAAACCAACACATGGGCAATCACACTGAAACTAACCCATGGGCAATCACACTGAAACCAACACAAGGGCAATCACACTGAAATCAACACATGGGCAATCACGCTATCAGGTTGGTGGTTTTTTGTTTGTGATTTTTAAATCCAGTGAAGGCTTCGCCCAGCCTGGAAATCTTAATTTTGTAAGTTTTGCTTTTTGTCTTTCTTTTTGTGTTTAAATCCCTTTGTTTTGGCCCTTGTGCCCTTTTATTTTTGTGTTTATTTATAATAAAAGCGTTATTTTTTTGAACTGCAGTCTGTCTCTGGGCCTCTATCCACTCGCCAGCCTGTCACATTTGGTGGTAGAGGTGGGATATAGAGCCTCCAGGAGGCTCGGAGCAGTACTGCAGTGTTTTATTTTTTTTTGGGACAATATTTGGGCGTCCTTCCCAGAGGTTGCCCTCATGGTGGTTAATTACCTGGCGGTAGACATGGGAGATGCCCCGGTCATTCCAACAAAGAGGGTGGAGATGCTATCCCGAGAGCCAGAGAGGGGTGAGTCGCCTTCCCGAGAGCCAGAGAGGGGTGAACCGCTGTCCCGAGAGCCAGGGGTGAGCCGCCGTCCTGAGAGCCAGAGAGGGAGGAGCCGCCGTCCCGAGAGCCAGGAGCTGTTGTTCCTGTCTGGTAGCCACATCAGGTAGCTTTGACTTTCCCAGACGGGGACAAAGGACCACAGCTGGATGCCTCTACTACACCAGGGAATAAGTTTGGTCCCGCAGTGGACAAGCTGCAGCAGCGCTCTTGCTGGGTGTGGCAATCCACGAAGGAGCTGGTTTGCTTGCTTCCCAAGCGACCACCCCCTGTGCTCAAACCAGCGGCAAACTGGTGCCCTAGGCTCCAGCAGCCTCAAAGACCTGCACAGCCAGCTGCGATGATGTTCAAGTCCTGTGCCTTTCCATTTGCTCTAGTTCCACATGCCTTTTTGAAGTGCATGGAAGCTATCCTGGCCCCATTGAAACTCAAAAGCATCAAAGTATACAATTATTTGGACAACTGGGTCATTTGGTCCTTATGGTGAATCATGCAAAGAGCCAGCTCATGCCTTCTCAGATAGCCTCTTATCTAGGAGTGTGCTTGGACTGCAGGTCCATGCTATCCACTCTGTTGGAGGGCAGAGTCCAGAGAATAGCCACCTGTTTAGAGCTATTTCAGCTCAACAGAGCACTCACGGTAGGGACTTTCCAGAAATTTGTGGGCTTGATGGCAGCAGCGTCATAGAACCTACTTTTGGGTCTCCTGCGTAGGCACCCTCTGCAGGCCTGGTTCAAAGCAAGGTTTTTCAGTCTGTGCTGAACCTGTGTGGAATGGCAGGGGCACGCAAAGGGTGTGGAACCCCCCCTTGTATGGTCTCCACATCAGTGTTTTAGAGCTGCAGGCAGATTACCTGTCCTTGCAAAAAAATTTGCAGGAGGTTCTAGGGAGACATGTGCTTGTCCGTATAGAAAACACAACTGTTGTGTGCTTACATCAATCACCAGGGCAGTCTTAGGCCGCCCAGTCTCCATCGTGTGGCCCACAATCTTTTGTTTTGGGCACATGAGAACTGCCTCTCACTATGGGCGGTACCAACTGGGCAGCAGACCTCCTCTCAAGGAGAGCCTCATTGGGAGAGATTCGGGAGAGGAAAGATAGATCTCTTTACCTCCCAGGAAACGACTCACTGTCCCCCCTGGTTCATGGTCAGTATATAGCCTTGTGGCATTCCGGCCATGCAGCAATCTTGCCCTTGGGTATACTGATCCATTTGGTAATGGTTGCCTTTCATACTTGAAAGGAAACATTAAGTTATTATCATAACCCTGGTTCCCTGAATTAGAAATGTAACCATTAATCTTCAAGGTCGCTACGTCCATGATTGCAGCAGGCTTGAAGGAAAAATGACCCTGAGATCTGTGAGCACAGTCCTTTATACTCTAGGGGGCAGGCATTACTGTGTCACAGGCTAGACTGAGCAGCTTTGTTATATCTTATTCAGGTTTTGGGTCTTTAGGAGGTAAACACCCATTTGATAAGGGTTACATTTGTATTTCAGTGAATCAAGGTTATGATAGTAACCTAACATTTCTTGCAGTGTTGAATGAAGTGTGGTGTGGTCATTGTTGTTACCTGTGTAGCTACAGCAGTGTGGTCACTTTATGTCCCAGGAAGAAGAAAACTGTGGCCACATATGACTACTGCACCAGCTCCCCGAATCGCTCGCCAGGGGCAGAAATCATTTAAAATTTCTAGAAATTTCTCAGAAACAAATAATTATAGGAAAAAATGTTTTGTAGCAAAATTTTTGCTTATGTGGTTGAAGAAAAAAAGTTACAAGAAATGGATGTCTACAATTATTTATTTCAGCAATTGTGTGCAAAACTCCAAAAATGCTAATTCAAAAGTATTCATATCATGATTCTTTAATGATTTTTGGCCATTCTTTAATGCAAAATTGTTCCAGTTCATTCAAATTCAGAGGACTTCTCTTGTGCACAGCCTTCTTCAACTCATACCAAAGATTCTCAATCGGATTTAGATTGGGACTTTGACTAGGCCATTCCAGAACTCAGAAGTAGCTTTTAATGTGTGCTTTGGATTGTTGTTGTGTCGGAACATCCAGTTGTGCTTTAAACCAAGTTTTATAATTAAGGGTTTCAGATGATTGGCCAATATCTTTTAGTATGCTATGGACTCCATTTTACCATGTATTGGAACTAAATGTCCTGTACTATTAGAGGAAATACAGCCCTACACAAGGATATTACCATCTCCATGTTTGACAGTAGGTATGGTGTTCTTTTCTTTGTACTCCTCACCAGACTTTCTCCAAACGTAACAACTATCAGCATGACCAAATAGCTTGATTTTTGTTTCATCACTCCACAGAACCTTTGACCAGAACTCATACCCATCATTCAAATGCTGTTTTGCAAACATTAAGTGATTGTCCTTGTGGTGTTTTCCTAAGAGTGGCTTTTCCCTTGGTCTGCGACCATTGAGACCTTCACCATGTAATACTCGCCCTGTGATTGAAATGGAAACCCCAGTCCCACTTGCAGACAATTCACTATGAATATCTTTGGCAGTCAATCTCGGATTGTTATTAACCTTCCTCACAATTCTTCTACTCGTTCTTGGTGAAAGAACCTTCTTTCTCCTAGACTGAGGGAGGGTTGTGACAGTACCATAAGTCTTGTACTTCTTGATAATAGAAACAAATTGGGATACTCAAATGCTTGGAAATCTTTTTGTATCCTTCGCCAGATTGATGACAATAAATAATTGTCTGCCTAAAGTCTTCAGATAGCTCTTTATTTTTTCCCAATTTGACTTGTTGGTAATGACAGCAATCATCCTATGCCTAACCCTTTTATACTCTAAGAATGTTTACCTACAGTCCAGGATTTTCTAAACTTTTCTAGAATTAGTTTCTGCCTTATCATATTGAAATTTCTAGCACCTTGTAGACAATACTATCATAGCATCAAAGAGTATGAATATTTTCAATTAGCATTTTAGGGTTTTGCTGAAATAAATAATTGAAGACATCTATTTTTTTTGTAGACAAGATTGTAGCAGGCCGGTCCGAAAGCCCTGCTATTTAAATGTATTGTTTTGTTTATTTTTAGAATGTGGTCTCCCCCTCCGCCCCTGTGTCATGTTATTTTGTGTTTGATTATTATGATTTATTTATTGTATTCATTTATATATGACGGCAAAGCGCTGCATTATATTATAGTGTGTTCTGGCAGAGTCGAGGGAGCAGCTAGTCCTCTGCCAGGAGTAATTAAATAAAAGCACTCAGATTGTAGCCGAGGGGTAATAGAATAATTACTAACTAGTTAAACCCCTCGACCACGGTATAAAAAGCCTGCTATGCTCTCAGTTCCGGGTGAGGTGTTCGAGAGGCGGAACGAGAGCGAGCGAGGAGAGAGAAAACGAAACTTAAAAAAGATACCAAAAGGATCCGTGAAGGCAACTGCCCAGCCTGATTTTAGGTCTGTTTTGTATTTTGTGTTTGTGATTATTTTGTTTACATCTTTTATTTATGCTCCTTGAGCAAGGGTGTTTTTTGTTTAAATATTTTATTTATTTTTGTGTTCAAAATAAACAGCGCATGCTGTGTCTTTGAACTGCAGTACCTTGCTTCTTTGTTATTCTTCCTGCACCTGGCCTGACGTGACCACTCGCCGTCATCCTGTCACATGTGGTGTCATCGTAGAATAAACCATAGCCTCCGATTCAGGTACTGCAGAAAGGGTCTGCAGATTTTTTAAAAATGTTTTATTGTTATTACGTGTGGAGTAAGGGAGGATAGGAGGAAAAAGGAGGAGTGGGAAGAAGCAGCAGCAACAGTTGCAGCAAGTCTGCCTCACCTGCCTATGGGGGGAGGAGTGGTGTTTCAACCCTGGCACCTTCCCCATGTGGCAGGAGGAAGATACCCAACAGGAGAGAGGCGAGAGGAGGCAGAGAGGAAGGAAGGTGTGGGAGAATGTGGCAGGCTGGCGAGTGGATAGAGGCCCAGAGACAGACTGTAGTTCAAAAAAATAACAATTTTATTATAAATAAACAAAAATAAAGTGCACAAGGGCAAAATAACAAATACTCAAACATAAATAAAGCAAAAACAAAACTCACAAAAATAAAGTTTCCAGGCTGGGCAATGCCTTCACTGGATTCAAGTTTTCTACACAACCAAAAAAACCAACCTGCTTCCTCAGCTCCCTCTCCCCAAATGAGAAGCTGAGGCCTCCTTTTATATCAGGTGGCTGGGCGCTGATTGATCGTTAATCAACCTAATCAACTAATCAACCCCAGCCACCTGAACATAATAAACCCAGGCAGGCAGGGGAAGTTAACCCCATCCCTGCCAATTTAAAGGGCAGAGCTTTGCTCTGCCACAGAGAAAGAAGAGTGGTGCACTAATTGCATGCGCTACAGGCATGAGAAGCACCACTGCCTGGAGGTCTTCCAGGACATAAACCTGGAGTGGGAGAAGACAATGCGTCCACAGCCCAAGAGAGAGGAGCATGAACATCCTGTGCCTGAGTGGGAGGAGCCCTAACGTCCTGCGCCTGAGTGGGAGGAGCCCAAATGTCCAGTGCCTGAGTGGTAGTAGCCCAAAATTCCACAGCCCAAGAGGGGGGAGTCTGTGTCCACAGCCCAAGAGGGGGAAGGCCAAATGTCCACAGCCCAGGTATCCACCAACAGAGGGAGAATACCTGCTAGTTCCACCTCCACCCCAGTGGGGGGATTACATGCCGCTCCCACCTCCACCAGCCGAGGAAGAGTACCTGCTGGTTCCACCACCACCTTCATGGGAGGACTGCGTATCGCTCTGACCTCCACCAGCAGAGAGAGCATTCCTGCTGGTTCCTCCACTGCAGCCAGAAGGGGAAGAGCCCCTGCCACCTTCGCCGCCAGAAGGGGAGGAGTCCCTACCGTCTTCGCCAGGAGTAGAGCAGCAGGAGCTGCCTCTGTCTCCACCATCCCCACCAAAGGAAGAAGAGCAGGAGCTGCCTCTCCCTTCACAACAGGACGGACCGGTCCTCAGCAGCCACTACATAGGTTGCTGAGGGAAGCACGGCGGAAAACCGCCCGGCCGCAATGGCTACGATGAGGGCCAACCCCAGCACCACCGCTAGTCCTGGCTTCCCTCCTGCAATTGCCACCCAAGGATGCCTGCCTCGCACCACCTAAGGATGCCTGCCTCACACCACCCAATGCCTGCAAAGGGGAGCTGCTGGTCATGAAGAGGGGGGGAGGTCAGGAGACCAGCTCCCCCTGCAGCATTTTCGCTGCCAGGAATAGTGGCCAGGGCCCCGGAAGAGGGAGCTGCCAGCCACAAAGAAGGGGGGAAGGTGAGGAGACCACCTTCACCACAGCCCCGACCACCATCCCTGTGCTACAGCCTGGCGACTGGGGGTTGGATCCCTCGGCCTGGGCTCCCAGACACCCAGGCTTCATGTCTAGACCTTTGGACGCTGGGCCTGACAACCTGCATCTGGCCTGACGTCACCACTCGCCGTCATCCTGTCACAGAGATTTTTCCTAAAATTTTTGGTTTTCGAGAAATTTCTAGAAATTATAATTTTTGGGGCATGTAAAGTTATATTTAGCCTCCTCACTTTTTAAAGTTAGGCACAGCTACTGGTCACAGCTTACCTTCATAATGGCTGCTTGATCCCAGGTTTATTGCAGCTGTTCTAGTACCATAAAAACCAAAACGTGATGTCCTTCACACTGCATATTTCCAAAACTAAGAAAGTCATGGAGGTTAGTGGCATACAGGTAACTTAAAATGATTGTGGGAAACCTCTGACCTCCAGGTCAAGATCGTAGAGTGCAGATCCTCTGCATAATACCCAGTAAGTTATGAACTCTGCTCCTGTTTATCTTTAAGAAAAATATTGATGGGTTCTCTCTCTCGCTCTCTCTCTCTCTCGCTTAGCTATAAGGGAAACTATCAAAGAGCATGCTGCTTGTCTGCTTACGCTGTGCTTAGCTCATCGTCTCTCAACCCTCACTAAGAATATAACTGCATGTATAAAAGCCACCCCACCTTTGGCTGTGTCTGTGGTTTGCGATGTTGTTTCTCCTGAATTCTCTCTCCAGCTTGTGCCCATCTCCCTGCCAGTCTAACAATGCGTGACCGCATGAACCTCACCGCAGGAGGTTCCTGCCAATGAGCTCCAACAGAGGGCTTAGGTCTGTCCTTAGCCCTGCCTGAAAAAAAGAACCACTAATATTCACAAAATTAAAAAAATGTCAAAGCAATCCTACTTTATTCAATTATAGTAGTTGTTGTTTTTTAGGTATCGATAAATAGCATTCTCAGACTACTGGGATACTGTTCTTTCTCTAAGCACTGATCTATCAAACCCACTACTTTCCACACTGCAGCATAGTCTTTTCTCAGCTAAATTCAGAGAATTACTTTAAATAAAGCAGCACATCTGCTTAGCAACACGGCAAGATGGGGATATGAAAAGTATTCACTCTGTAGTGTTGAATATGAAAAGTCAGGCAAGGCTAGCACTCTCAATACTTGTAATTAAAGTTCTCTGAGTTATTTAACTGCATTCTGTATGTGGTAGAAAAATAACTGCGACATTTTTGTATATAGAATTACATGTGTTAGCTATTAATGTCTATAGTATATGGAAAATAAATGACCTGACGCTATTCAATTGCAAGTGATTAAATACTCATTGGACTAAAATTTGTATTTGGCATTGTACATTCTGACCTCAATGTGATGAAATTCAAACCATGTAACATTGTAAACTCTAAACCACTAACTATTGCAAATATACCTTACTGACTCTATATACTATAAGCAATATATTGTAGTGTAGACTGGAACTATAGCTTTAAATCTGAACACATGAATAAGAGCATCTTACAAATAAGAGCATCTTACAAATAAGAGCATATTACAAATAAGAGCATGTTACAAATAAGAGCATGTTGCAAATAAGAGCATGTTACAAATAAGAATTAATTTAGAAATGGCAATTTTTTTTTTTTTTTTTAATTTAGCATGCCCAATTATTTTACCCCTGATTTTCTCACTGCAGCAATTCACCATTCAGCTCGGGAGAACAAGGTTCAGTGGACGTCCTCTGATCCCACAACTGAGCCACCCAGGAACCCACAGTGGATGTCAACAAGCTACCGACCTCTGGAGGATGAAGGCCAGCCCTTCAGGTGTGCGCTCTCTGCTCACAGGGTGCCTGGCCAGCACAGTGGGATGAAGAGAAACCCTGCATGATTCACCCTGCACACCACATGGCTGTGCTCCTGCCAGGAGAGACACTTGGGACCCACACAATTGATCTTTGACTTTGGTGTATTGTTCTGTTACAGATTGGATTGTAGGCTGCAGATTGACCCAGCTGATAACTAATTCAATTCCCTCTTACCTCGACTTTCCCTGCACAGAAGGAAAGCTGGTTCCTTTGGAGTCTTGCAAACCTCATTGACCGGTACGCCTTTAAAAACACGGGAAAACCTGATCATTAAACTAAGAAAGACGTGTTTAAAGTTTCTAACAATCTTTGATGGTAATAGGACTATACAAGTGGTTTCTCACCATACATCTTGCTGTATTCTAACAGATATAAACAGACAAAGAGATTCAAACAGACTGTGTTTTTACAGAGCCCCTGCTCTACTGTAAATGAAAAATCTCAATGCAAAGTTTGTGAAATAAATAGCCCAAGAGATCTAACCCCAATATTGACACAGCTTCAAGAGCTCTGTAACTCCCAGTCCCCCGGCTGCTTGTCTGGGATCATGGCTTAGGGATTTCACCAGGAAAAGCTGGAACCCTTTTGCTCTCACTTGCTCCAGGTCAGCTAGCCAAGCCAAACAATTCCCTGCCCAAAAAACACAGTGCAACTGGTAAGGAATTGCTGACTCCCTCCCTCTATCTCAAAACACAGAAACTGGAGAATGTGAAAAAAGAATGAAAAAAGTGCACAGATCCTTCATACAGGTTGAAATGCAACCTGATACTGAAGCTGAGGTCATGGTTTGAGCGGAGGGTTGCTTGTATGAATCATCTTACTCAGAGCTGGGTTTTCTAAGAATTCTCTTTTTGGTCCATCAGTGCTCATCCGGTTCCTAGTAGCTGGTTGATCTCAAAACCTTGTCAAGTCAGGTCTTAAAGGATCCCAATGATTCAGCATCAATAACAGGGATAGGTAACTGGCAGGGTGAAATCCGTGCCAGTGTAATGTGTGGGTGTGTGTGGGAAATATTAACCAGTGTAATGTGTGGGTGTGTGTGGGGAATATTAGCTAGTGTAATGTGTGGGTGTGTATAGGGAATATTAGGTTGGCAGGCAGGGGGTTCAATTTTTCCTTGTCAAAACACGTGGGAATGTGGCTGGAGCCCTAAATTGAACAAATGATTAAATATAGGTGTATAAAATAGGTGTTCACAGGTGTCAGAGGGTTGATTAGGATGGATGTTGGTGATACAGATGGCGGTCCGTGTGTATGTGTGTGTGTATGTGCGTGCGTGCGTCTGTGTGTGTGTGTGTGTGTGTGTGTGCACATGTGCATGTGTGTGTGTGCATGTGTGTGCGTGCGTCTGTGTGTGTGTGTCTGTGTGTTTGTGTCTGTGTGTGCGTGTGCATGTGTCTGTATGTGTCTGTGTCTGTTTCATGTTCCGTGCTGTGCTGTGCTGTTTATTTTTGTGAGTTTCTGGAAAACCTTTGGTTTTGGCCCTTGTGCCATTTATTTTGAGTGTGTTTTTGTAAATGTTTTGTCTGTTTTATTTTTGTTTATTTGTAATTAAAACTGCGCATTAACGCAATTTAACTTGCAGCTTTCTGTGTCTGAGTCTCTGTCCATCCTAATACCACCTAGGCTGGGAGGCTGCCATGCCATAGGCCACAATGGAATAATTGGTAATTATTAAGGCTCCAGCCACATGGTATAAAAAGGGATAGATTTGTTTGTTGGGGTGTTGTTGAGTTTAGTGGAGTTCAGTTGCTGTTAAATGGTTGTGTTTTGAGCGGAGTGCTTTCCTGTGCTGTGCTGTGCTGTGCTGTGCTGTGGTGAATAACTGATTACACGGTGGAGTAGAACAGTATTGTTGGCTGTTTAGGTCAGTGGTGCCATGGAGATATACAGTGTTGGGGAATGTGTTGTAGTTTTGTTATTTGTTTCTTTTGGCCACTGTGCCTATTTATTTGTCTGTGTGTTTGTTTTTGTTATTAAACATGCGCAATAGCACTTAAACTGCAGCTTCTGTCTCTGGGCATGCTTCCTGACAGTACCATACCTTGCCAGTGACTCTATCCTTGCCATAGTAACCCATTCCATACCCTCACCACTGTCTGTGTAAAGAAGTGTCTCTCTTCCACCAGTGTCCTTTGGTCTTGGTATTGGCTAAGGCCATTTCAAAGACTTGGAGGTTTCCTGTTATTCTTATGTGTTCTGTGTTAAATATGTTCAGTTCCCTCAAGCTTTCTTTAAGGCCTGGGATGACTCTGGGTGCTTTTCATTGAGGATTGTGGAGGCGGTTGTACATACTTATCCAAGTGACATGAAACTTGATATTAACATTATTTAGCACAGGTTATTGACAATCTAGCACTACTGTATGTCACACTACTGTATCTGGAGAGCGGCTTATGACACTGGGGTAAACATTTCATGGCTGTTTCTTATTCTATGCTGTTCTGTACATACTGTTGATGTATGTCATGGTCATTTCCATCGTAATAATGGTTCTACTTTTCATACTTGTTTACAATAACATTACTACTATTCATCTAAGTGCTGTACATAAAACAGTCAGAGTGCCCAATTATTTGTATTTGAACCCTTGTTCATGAATGTTGCCACAGTGGAACGTTTCCAAATCACTGGTTTCGATAGCAAAACGCTTTCATTTTGTGGAAAAAGTTTAAATCAATTATCACATTGTGTTGGGTCCCCAAAACAATGCATATTTATAAGGTTTCTAAAATAACATTTTCTTACACTTCATCTAATTACTATACTACTTTCTTGTCTTTTAGTTTTCCAGACTGATTTTCACAATGACTTTAACGAAGTCCATTTAACCTGCCACCACTATATAGAGAAGCACCCTGTGCAACCCTACCAGGAAACTCGTTTACTGTTTCAGTCATCACAGCACTCCCCCAGTGAATATAAGAAATACAACAATAAGAGAAACCATCACACATAAATTTGTTGTCCTATTTCCCCTGAGGGAGAGTGTTCCAGGGGCACAGGGTAATGTTTGCGCTGTGGTGTATCAGCTATAGTTGTAGAGAGGACATGCTTAAGAGCTCTGTTTAGACCACAGGAGTGCTTTAAACGTACCTTAAAAAGTTACCAGCCTATAAGACTGAAACAGTCTAAACAAGACTACATTATTTAAGATAAGAGTCGTATTTCAGACTTGGGTCAAGTTGTTTTTTTAACATAATGTAGGTTGTACTGTTGCAGAACCCTCTGAATATATTTTTAAACATAATTCAGATAGTTTTGACATTGTTTTTAATAAATTAAATGGGAAATGCATGTCTTATCTTTTCCTCAAAAGAATTCCTTCTATTTTTATTGCAGTGGAGTCAGATCAGACTCCCTCCTGCAACAAAGCACTGATTGAAACGAGAGGTGTATTGTGGGAACAAAAATCTAAAAGTATTGTTGCAGTAGGGAGCATGATCTGGATATACTGCAATGTTTATAGGATCAATAATCTTTCTCCTGGAGAACGCCCCCTAGTAAAAGTAAAGAAATTTATTCCCCAGGTGATTTGTAAATACAGTAGTATGTTATTCATTCTTTAAAAAGATGTTTGACACAATCATTCTTTTGACTGCATTGAAAAAGACCTGGGCCAAATTCAGTCTAACACTGCACCTTTGAACTAGGTGATATTTAACAGCATACAGCTATGAGAGATAGTCCAGTCAAAGAGCCAGCTTCCTCACTTTGCTGGGTAGAGCTGTGTGGATAAGGGGGAGAGATAGTCCAGTCGAAGGGCCAGCTTCCTCACTCATGCTGGGTAGAGCTGTGTGGATGTAATTGTTCAATTTTTGCATTAATAAATACAACGCCGTGTCTAGTATATCAGATTGGTGCTTTCACCTAAGTGTTCTACTGCATAACAATACCATCCAATGCGTTGACCATTCCAACATGTTCTCATGGTTCAGATCTAATCCTGATGTTATTACATCAGCCGTGCATGACAGTCTCTCCGGAGTGTGCATTTTTACTTGTGCTAGTGAGATATTGCATTATTTCTTTATTTATTGATGTATTTCTTTATATATCCGAGGTGACTTAATGGTGTTACAGGGTAAGATTAATATTTACATACAGTTGAGTTTACAGTAAGTGCAAATCATACTACAAAAATACAATATAAACAAGGATGCAACAAGTTAGGATTACAACAAGTTATATCTACAATGACATATTACTAGTAGTGCATTATTCTGTGTGATGTTCTGGAGCCTGATAAATTGTTGTTTCTGTTTCCATTTTCATGAGATAATTATCATGTTTTAACATAATAATTATCTTGTGAAAACAGAATTAATTGTTACTTTATGATCATTTTTTTGAGCAGACAGATTTCAAAAGTACTATACCCTTCTGTCAAATTAAAAAAACAAGACAGATAAATTAGATAAAATCCTAATCTAACCAAACGAATACCCTCAAGAAATGACACCTATTTATTTTTAAGCTGTCTGCTGTTGAAACGTGAGCATCATTAAAAGGCTGTAAATCAGTTAGAAATGACAGAAAACATGTGCCTTTACAAACAACAGAATCTGATACTGGGGATTTGGGAGCTCAATTACTATGAAATAGTTTTTATAAAACTATAACACATGGCATGTCTTCCAGTCTATGACATGCTAGCACTGTCTATTATGTTTAGATGATTCATTTCCCTGGCTAGAAGCTTGACTTTATGACTTCACTATAATCCCTGGGTTAATTTGCGGCCTGAAGGATGACATCAGCCCTGACAGCCTTGGAGGTTGCTTAGCAATGGAGGATGGGAAAACGGCATCTGAATTATCACATTATCTTAACTACTTGGTTTTTCTAGTTGTTTAGAATCACTTTGTATCTCATTTACTGTTTCAGTCATTGCTTCATGGCGGCTTCTGAAAATTATGCAGTTAAAAACACCCTATGGCATCAGTAGAGCTCTCAAACATGTATTCTCACTTAGAACAGCAGGTTCACCAGAGTGTACTGACTAAGCTGTCCCCCTGCAACATGGGGAAGAATGTTACTGGGAGGACACAGCAGTACTTCAAAGAGAGGACATGTTACAGAGCTCTATTGGGTACTTACACTTTTTTAAAATTCACCAGTATATGATGGCTGGAACAGAAAACAATATACAAAGTGAATCTAAACAAGAATACGCTAGTTTAGATAACCGCAATACTTTTTTACCCAGACTCCTGCCATGTTTCCATATGCCACTTGGACTGCAGCATAGTATATTGTCAGGGAAATATCAGGTGAATTAATCAACACATAGCAGCCATTCAATAAAATGAAACCCTACCCCCTAACTCTACCCTACTACCTACCCCACACACCTCCCCCACCCCCCAGGGGGTGATTGATGGGTTGTTGGGGGGTTGGGGGGATGGAGTGGTGGGAGACCCTGGACCCCTATTCGGTGGAACCGTTGGGACTGCATGATATGGGGGGAGTTGGGGGATGAGAAGGGCATGGGATGACGTTAACTAGGTGTGTGTGTTATGTACATTTGTGCTATTGTTCTAGGTGTGGTTGTATGTACCAGTGCATTGTATCATTTTAATATAACTTCTCTATATTTGAATTCAACTGTCTTGAATATATAACCTAGCATTCTATTTGCCTGTTTATATAGCTTCTCCGCACTGTCTAGTTGGCTTAATAGATTCATACAATAATTAAGTGCACGTAAACATGGTTTTAGGTTAACTTTACTAACTAATGCGTTAGCTAAAACTGCATGTCGGTCGTCGTATTTTCGACGTACAAAAGTGAGTACTCCAACACACATTAGAGACTACCTTTTTTGCCCTAATCTCTGAAGACGGAGGGAAGAAGAAGAAGAAGAAGAAGAAGAAGAAGAAGAAGAAGAAGAAGAAGAAGAAGAAGAAGAAGTAAAATATCAGCTCACCATGTTTGTTTAGTGTTAGTCTGTTTTGTTTGTCTGTTTATTTTGGCTACCAGTGCCATGTCCTGTGTTTTTGTTTGTTTTACAACCATTTATTTACTGTCTGTCTGTGCACTATTAAATGCTGAGCGAGACCATTCGTTCAGCTCCACCAAACTCCACCTCTCTGTCGTTTATTTCCTGGTTCCTGTTTCTGGTCAGACGTCCCCAACTCCGGCCGTCTTTGTGACACATGGTGATAGAACCAGGACTACCAGTGCCTCCTAGACGCAGACCAGAGAGGGAACCGCAGTGTTTTTTTGGGGGGGAAAAAAAGGAAGGCTGGAGAGATGGTTGTACGGACCTGGAGGAGCTCTCCAGTGGTCTGGAGGACCAAGGCTGGTGCCTTGCCTGCGGGGTATACGGGGACGTGGTGGCTGTCTGCCCCTACCAACAGGGAGAGGAGGAACTGGCCCAGGAGAGGAAGGTGAGGAGAAGGAGGCAGAGAAGGGGAAAGGGGAAGAGGAAGGCAGAGCATCCACAGCAGGAAGAATGCCTGCTGGTTTCACCTTCACAGCCTGCGTGGAAGGAGGCCAAACGTCCACAGCCCAAGAGGAAGGAATCAGTGCGCCCACAGCCCACAAAGGGGGAGTCGGAGCGTCCATAGCCCAAATCTCCACCAGCAGAGGGAGAGTGCCTGCTGGTTCCATCTCCAGCGTCAGTGGGAGAAGCCCTGCTTGTTCGAGGGCCACCATTGAGGGAGATCTGAGACTGGCTGACAGACCCTGACGGTGGCCTGGAAAGAGACCTCCTGAAGGTGATTAACCTGCTGTGGTCCCGAGATGGGGAGCGTTGGGAAACTTGGGAACAGCAACACCATCCAGTGTCCCTCCGAGACATCGCAGTCATGGTGTTAAACTACCTGGCTGCCGATATGGGAGGGGTCCCGCCTCTGGACTCATCAGGATAAGCCCTGACACTGTCTCCAGGACCAGAGGGAGAGGTGCCAATGCACCAGTCCCCTGCAAGTAAGGGAGAGCCGCACCAGTCCCTAGCAAGTGAGGGAGAGGCTCCGTCGCCAGGAGACTACATGCCTCCGCCACCTCCACCGCCAGGAGCAGAGCAGCAGGAGCTGCCTCTGCCTCTGCCACCTCCACCGCCAGGAGCAGAGCAGCAGGAGCAGCTCTGCTCTGCAGCTCTGCTTTTCCGCTGCTGGACTTGCCCTGGCTGAAGGGCAAGCAGTCTGGGTGCTGTCAGCACGTCTGCTAACAGCCGCACCATTGGCAGGATTTCCGCTGCCAGTGGTACAGCAGGAGGAGAGAGTCGCCCCTGTGGCAAGCCCTGCACATGGGGAAATATGTAGTTTATTGTATGTTTTTGTGTTAATTGTTAACATATTGATTTAATTAATTCTTTAGCTGCTGTTGTGCTCCGCTGGGGACAATTACCCATTTGCGTGGAGCAGCAGCTGAAACCAATCAGCTGTTCCAGCAGGGGGGTGGGCATGTCTCAGCGGAGTGTTAGTATAAAAGCATGGCGATCGTTGTGATCAGGGCTGCTGCAAGGCCTGACATTTTCACGGCACCTTTTGATTTATGGTTTGTCGTACTGTGTTTTATTTTGCACTTTTTGTACAGCTTGATGTACTAGTCCTCTGTGCATTACCATCGCTGGTAACATCACATGACCACCTTTATTTTTCTATTTGTTTGTTAATAAAACCTGCACGCCCATGCCGGCGTTTCAACACCACGTCTGTCTCTCTGTATGCTTGAACAGCGGCTACCCACACGCATGACACGAGGAAGACCCTGTCACAGCCCCATTGTCAGCACGTCTGCTGACAGCATTGCCAGTAGCAGCCTGGCTACTGGCAACATTGCCACCCATCAACCCCTTAAAGTCCCTGTTCTTGGCCCAGGACTTTGAGCGAGACTTTTGGGATTTTAAGGGGTGAGGTGGCCATTGAGGCCATGGGTGCTTTGCACAAGGAGGGGTATATGTGGCAAAGTGCCCTGCCCCTGTGTGTATTTTGTGTTGTATGTTATGTGTTAATGTTGGTGTATAATCATTGGTACATGGGATATAAATGGGTCTGTGTAACACGAGTGTTTAAAATGTATATTTGTATTTAGGCACAAGGATTGCACAGCACTTCACGTGCAAGTAAAAAGTAATAATATGTGAGCAAGGGGAACTGCACTTTATTAATTCACGTGCAGTTGTGCCGAGACTCCAATTGAATGATTGATTAGCAATCGAGTTTTGGTACAGCTGCATAAAAGCTGCATGTTTTCACTCATGAGGTTGTGTATTCAATGAGTGGAGAACGGGATTAGAGATGGAGGGAAGAAGAAGAAGAAGAAGAAGAAGAAGAAGAAGAAGAAGAAGAAGTAAAATATCAGCTCACCATGTTTGTTTAGTGTTAGTCCGTTTTGTTTGTCTGTTTATTTTGACTACCAGTGCCGTGTCCTGTGTTTTTCTTTGTCTTACAACCGTTTATTTTCTGTCTGTGCACTATTAAATGCTGAGCGAGACCATTCGCTCACCTTCACCAAACTCCACCTGCAATGCTGCTGTGTTTTTCACGCTCAACAGTTTCCCGTGTGTATCACAGTACAACATTGGTGTCAAAAGACCCATAAAAGAATGCACAACTCGTCGTACCTTGACACGAATGGGGTATGGCAGCCGACGACTTAACAGAGTTCCACTTCTTTCAGCAAAACGCAAGAAACTACGGTTGCAGTGGGCTAAGGAGCGAAAACACTGGACACTGGAGGACTGGAAAAACATTGTCTGGTCTGATGAACCCCGGTTCCTGCTGTTTCACGCTAATGGGAGGACTAGGGTATGGAGAAAACCACATGAGTACATGCATCCATCATGCCGCGTGTCAACATTGCAGGCTGGTGGTGGTGGTGTGATGGTGTGTTTTCATGGCACACATTGGGCCCCTTGATAAAAGTGGAGAAACGTTTGAATGCCACAGGATATCTAAACATCATTGCCAATGAGGCACATCCCTTCATGACAGCAGTGTATCCATCTGCTAATGGATTTTTTAAGCAGGATAATGCCTCATGCCATAACGCTAGGATTGTCCAGGAATGGTTCCACGAACATGACAGTGAATTCATTTTACTGCAATGGCCTGCCCAGTCACCTGATCTCAATCCAACTGAGCATCTGTGGGATGAGATGGAACAAGTTATTCAGAGTAGAGAACAGCCAACTTGACACAACTGTGGGAAGCAGTGGAGTCAACATGGGCCAGCATCCCAGTGGAAAGCTTTCGACACCTTGTAGAGTCCGTGCCCCAACGAACTGAAGCTGTTCTGAGGGCAAAAGGGGATGCAACTCAATATTAGGAAGGTGTTCCTAATGTTTTGTACACTCAGTGTAGGTGAAGAATAGCAATGGTCCCAATACTGATCCCTGCGGTACCCCACTTGTTACATTACTCCAGTTTGATGTCTGGCCTCTAATTATAACTCTCTCTGATTCCTATCTTGTAACCATTTATGAATCCATGCTGCCACTTTACCGTTTATTCCTACTGATTTCATCTTTAAATATAGTGTTTCGTGTGGTACTTTGTCAAATGCTTTTTGAAAAACTAAGTAGATGATGTCATACTGTGACGGAAATATGAGTTCTGGTGATGAATCTTCCTCCCGACCTGTGAGGGCGCTAAAGAACGAGAGGAGACGTATCTGGAAGGGCTGGCCTGACTGTTCGTTTCCGGGTCAGGGAAGTGGGTCAGCCTGGAAAGAAGCGAGACTCTGTTGTAAGGCCGTATTGATTTGAAAGGTAAACGAGAGGCAGCTGCAAGTAATAAGGCAGCTGCAACCGTTTACCTAGATATCATGCGGGACTACATATAGGGGCCAGGGTAACGCTGATCTTTTCCTTCGTTTGGGTAAAATGATCCGAGAGAGAGAGAGAAGGATTGAGAGAGGAGCTCTCAGTGTGTGGAAACAAATTTGTGTTGTGTGTTATTGTGTTTGTCCTGTTAATTGTCTGTTCTTCACTTGTAGACAGTTAAAGCACACCTCCGGAGCTGTCGACTAGGGTCAGCACTGTCCAGAGCACCATTGCACTATCGTCACGAAGTACCGTTGTTTTCACTCAGCACCACCACGACTGCACTCACCCAGGACTGGTGACCGTGTGTTTGGTTTTGTTCGGGACTGTGCCCAGCTTTTGTTATCCCCGCGCTTTACGCATTGTTGTGTATAGCCGGGGATTTATTATTTGACGGTCACCAGACATGGATTACAAATAAAAGCACTTTTCCACTGGATATCGTTGTCTGCCTGTCACTCCTGCATCGCATCACCGCTACACCTATTCCCCTCCACCAGCCACTTTGCCACACATACACACTATCATTGTCTACAGTTGTCACCTCCTGAAAAAATCTAAAATGTTTAGGCATTATCTGGGGGTTTGTTTTACATCATGTCAAAAAAGAAAGCAACCAAATGTAGTTTTCACTTTAAACTGTGGTTACATGTTAAAGGTGAACAAAGGGACTATGTGGTATCTATTAATATATACATTTTCAGACTCACTTAACTGCCTGCTGTCCTCAGAGTGCAATTCCCTTCATTGCCTCTAGTGTATACTGGTGCTGTGTGTGCTCTTATCTGCGCTGACTCTCCTCAGAACCTGTGGATTCCAGTAGGTTCCAAAGAGCCTTTTCCAGGGAATTTTCCGAGGGTAAAATCCGCTTCCATACAGCAGACAAGTGAATAGAATGTCATTATTGTTCTCAAGTGTTCTCGTGAAGGGCGCTCCTATTTATTTTACATTCCACTCATGCCTCCTAGAGTCCCATAAAATTAAATTTTTTTATAACTTTTTGTATTATTTTTCACAAGTTTCTTTTTATTTCATTTTATTACAGATACACATTAATAAAACAACTCAAATAGATGTATGTCAATAATAGCATAGTATACTTTCATGTTAGTATACTTTTCACTACATACATATTTTTTATTGAACATTATCCACTTTTTTTTTTTTTTGCATTTTGACATAAACAGACCTGGCACAGAAAAATATTTTAGTTACCATCACTTCTCTTAGAGGCAGTAACGGTAAAGTACGTGAAGCCCCCCACTCTTTAATTACAGTAAATTTAGTCTATTTACAGTAAATACTGCCTAAGTCCTCTAGAAAAATACAATAAGATAAAATACAAAATATATATTTATACTGCTCTACTATTGTGGGGCTGTCATAATAATTGCACATACAGCTAGACATTAATAAACTGGTAGTATTGTATTTCAATCCCATTGCACTGAAGCAGGGCTCCAGTATACAACAAGCTTGGAATTTCTCAGTATTGAAACACTAAGCAAAGCAGATTCATTCATTCAAATCGATTCAAAACCAAAACAGCATTTGCTCCAGTACAAAGTTTACACCACTTGAAATAAAACATACAATTATCATATTAATACAAAATATAAGCAAACAATCCATATTTCCCACAAAATGAATAAACTGCTAATGCTTAATGACAGTATCTTTTGACTTCCAGCTGACAGTTGCAAAATCTGCACATCATTATATGCACGGTTCAGGCATTTTAGAAACACATCTCTTCTCTTTCATCACAATTTTAATTCCCAAATGTGTACATCTGCTCAAGAGCTAGTCAGAGCTTCCGTTTCCCTTCAGACTGTATCCATGGTAACAGCTGAACCTTGACATCTATGAATGCAAGTATTTAATTAAAGTATTTATTTATAAACCTAATTTAATTAATTTTAATTTAGAAATGTCATTCTATGTTTGCTTTATAATGATTTTTCGTGTTAATTTGTTTTAGATTTGCATTTAGTTTTATTTTGTGCTATTTCGTATTTGTGAAAAACATGGGCCTCTACTTATAATCAATTCAACTTGATATTTACAGTGTTTTGGAAATTCTTCCATTTTAACGGTAACCATTTTCAGTCTCTCTCAGTGGCAGGTGGAATCGTGGAATCAGACAACAGCCACAGCACCGCAATGACCCTGCAGGGGTAGGGTCAGAGTTGGGGTTAGTGACGGTTCTGATTTTTAATAAAAAAAACTCCTTTTTTGACAAAATCTATGTTCCTTGTCCCTTATTCTACTTTTAAAGGGGAGTGGATAGTGAAATTGTGGCTGGGGATATGGCTTTGGGGTCTTGGTATTGACGGCCGTAGTATGGAGTGTGTTGCAGTCTGGATCTGGACAGTTACTGACGGTCCCGGGCTACCTTTCCAGGTCTCCGGCTACGTTCGTGTATGGTATTGGCTCTGGTTCCTCGTCTGCGTCCGGCCCCAGATCCGTCAGGGGACGGCCGACCTTGGAGGTCTCGCGCCGGGCAGGTTCAGGCCCGGACGGACGCCGTTCCCCAAGTGTTCGGCGCCCACCCGGTCTGTCCCTTCCAGAGCGCATTCCTCGTCCGCGTCCGGCCCCAGATCCGTCAGGGGACGGCCGGCCTTGGAGGTCTCGCGCCTGGTAGGTTCAGGCCCGGACGGACGCCGTTCTCCAAGTGTTCGGCGCCCGCCCGGTCTGTCCCTTCCAGAGTGAGTTCCTCGTCCGCGTCCGGCCCCAGATCCGTCAGGGGACGGCCGGCCTTGGAGGTCTCACGCCGGGCAGGTTCAGGCCCGGACGGACGCCGTTCCCCAAGTGTTCGGCGCCCGCCCGGTCTGTCCCTTCCAGAGTGCGTTCCTTGTCCGCGTC